>NC_072791.1:223506350-224131350 GCF_028583425.1 Eublepharis macularius | reverse complement strand
GAAGTCATGCTGGGTGGACAATTCCCCGAGACTGACAATGCCGATGCTCAGGTGCCGAGACCACTTCTGAAGGTTCTTCTTCCTATTGCATTTCCACCTAGTCTAGGTACTAGGAGATGAACTAGATCTCAGTCTGTGATACTCTGAAAAACATTTTGAAGCTGTGCACCTGCTGGTGAGTTAGCAACTGCAATAACCGAAGGGGACATTTCGGAAAATTAATCGGCAACCCGAGTTCCTGCAAGCAACTGATCGGTCACGATCTCTCTCTGTGCCACCTGACTAGGATGTCATCCCAGTTGAAATGAAAGTGCCCTGAAGGCATATGGGGCTTACTGAGACCACTAAGCCAGTAGGGTTGAGGTTATGCCAAAGGTGAGGGTTGATTATCCATACCGTTGGCCATTCTAGGCAAAGCAGAGCCACTATGGTGTAGCGGTTGAAGGGGTGGGCTAAGGTCTGGGAGACCCAGGTTCAAATCCTTCCTTGCCAGGAAGCTTACTGGGTGACCTGGGGCCAGCCACTCTCCCTCACCTTAACCTACTCATGTGATTTTTGTGAAGGGAAAATGAAAAAGGGGCGGGGGAGAGATCCATGCACGATTCCTTCAGCACCCTGGAGGAAAGGCAGGATTAAAAACGCAGGACAGAAAACTACTTCTGTAGTATGGAAGAATCAGAACGTGAAAGGATATATTCTGATTCCAACACCACACTTGTCAAAACAGTAAAACTAAGAATACAAATATCTTATCACCACAGATAGGATTTCTGGGATACCTGAGAAAACCGACAGACCGGCGCCATTTGGCTCCGGCGCTTTTGTGATGGAAGGCCTCCTGCTGCCGCTGCTGCCGCTGCTTTGGGATATTCTGCACCAACCCAAGTTTCCAAACAGTTCATTTACTCCATTCATTCTTTCTCCCCAAGGGGAAACCCAAAGCGCCGTACATCGTTCTCTTCTCCTCCATTTTAGCTTCACAACCACCCCATGAGGCTGTGTGTGACTGCCCCAGGGCACCAAGCGAGCTTCCATGGCAGGGGGGGGGGGACTCCAGTGCTCTAACCACTGCACCACCTTGGCTTTCTTGCTTGCGCTGTGAAGGCTGGGAGTGGTTGGGTTGCAGGTCAGCATTCTGCTGGTTCGAATCTCACTCCTGCCATGAGCTCAGCAGGGGGGCCTTGGGTCAGCCACTCCTCTCAGCCCCAGCTCCCCAGTTGTGTATTGTGGAAATCAGGGGTATATCGTAGAAAAAGAGCTGAAGGAGCTCATTAGTATAACTCATTAGCATATGCCACGCCTCTTGCCATCACCGGAAGTGTGTCATTAGTATAACTGATCTGCATATGCCACACCCCCTGACATCACCTATTCTGGCTGTTTTGGACCCAATCCTGGCCATTCACGGCCGAAATTGGGCCCAAATTGGCAAAAAGGGGCTGAAAATGGCCAAAAAGGGGCCCAAAATGGTCAGGATCGGGCCACTGCTGAGTGGGAGAGGGATCCACCACCCATCAGAGGCCCAATCTGGGCCATTTCGGCTCCAAACCAGGCAGAAACGGGCCCCAAATGGTCAAGGGTCATGTGGGCAGGGCCATCTGACATGTGACCTCTTTGGGAAATAGCCAGAACTGCGTTCCTGTGAGTTTCCCCTCGAAATAAGCCCTGGTGGGAATAATAACAACACTGACTTTGTTCACTGCTTCGAATGGGGCACTAACCTGTCTGGACGAGCGGTATATAAGCACTGTCACCCTCCTCCTCCTCCTCCTCCTCCTCCTCCTCCTCCTCCTCATTATTTACTGCAAAAGGACGAGATTTGAGCCATGTTCTGAAAAGGTTGCCTTCTCTGGGAATGGATCCAGAAACAGTTAGGATTCTGTCTCTGTCAAAAGGAGCACAGGGAGGCTACATTTGGATTCATCCTGCAAAGGTCTGTTGTACTAGATGGGCACGGAATGGAGGAAGACTCCAGAATAATATCTTCCAGCTCTGTACTCTTTCCTCCTTGGAAACCTGCTTGTGATTCCTAGAATGAGAACCTAATTGGATAAAGAGAAACGGACGGCTGCCTGCACTCCCTCTTCTGGAACGTGGCCCAAGCAGCATTTCCTTGTGCTCCTTCCCAAGCAGGCCTCTGGGTGAGAGGAGGCTGAGTTCCCTTCCTACCAATCCCCTGTAATGCCTCCAGCAGAACACAATTAGGGTTAGAGAAGACGACCACAGGAGGCACCGAATGAACATTATACCTCCGTCTGCATTGACTATTTATCTGTGCAGGGCACTGTGAGGGGGAGGGGTCCAGATATTCTACCTCTCCCAAGTGACTGGAGCCGCCAAAATCCCCTTCTCCCCAACTGCACGGGAAGGAAGGAAAGGCAAGGAGATTAAGAAGAGGCAATCGAGGTGCATGGGGATGGTGGCGAAGTAATGTTTGCTGCAAAATGGAAGGCGGTGAAATGCCCAGGCCTGAGAAGGCTTGGAAGAATAAACGAAATGAATATGCGGCGATGGGGAAATGAACATCTTTTATACATAACGGACTTTAGAATTTCAAGGAAAATGGAAAGGTTTTATATAGCTGAAAATCAAGAACAAAATCAAATTAACACCGCGAATGATAAAAGGAAAGAGGTAATACTTGCTTATAATAAAAATGTTGTTAGATGTGAAGATAGATGGAAAAAATCCAATGCAAGTATTTAAATAGAAGTGAAATATGAAAAGAAAATTTAAGCAAGTTCCACATAAATGTCTGATATTGAATATAAATGATTATAGTTTATATGTTTGCATTTTTGTATATTGAAATTTTAAAAAATTTATGTAAAGGTAATTTGGATAAGGTCAAAGCAGGTGCAGAGGGGAAAACATACTACCTACACCTGGTCACCAGCCAAAGTAGGAACAGACTGAGGCAGGGAGCTCCCTCCCTTGAGTCAGATCCATTTCAGCTTCCCGTCTCCTTATCCCACTCTGGGATAATAATGCCCTTCTGCCAATACAGGCAGGCTTGTTTTTCCTATTACGTAAAAAACAAAAACCCAAAGATAAGCTTGAAAAATTCTGTTCTGCAAGGCTCAGCGTTACAAGGGGCACTTCAGTGGCTCCGCAGGGGGCGGCAGATGGTGCGATTTACCCACTGCTGCTGCTGCTGCTGCTGTTTTGGGTGGGTGTATGAACCCAAAGGCTGAAACAGCAGCTGTCCCACCCGCAACATCCAGGGTTTTCCTGGCTTCTGATCACTCAGATCTCTGATTCCCCCCTCCCTGTTTGCAGACACCAGCAGTGACCCATTTTGCCTGTGTCCTTACATCTGCTAACTCCCAGCTGCCGGGCAGATCTGAGAGCACGAGAGGACAGAGTGTTATGCCTCCGGTTTTGTATACATGAATCACTACCAGCTGGCTTAATAGCAGGCACAGGGAAAGAATGGAAGTGGCTCTGGAAAGGAAAATCCTAGTTATTAGCATCTGCTTAATGTGCTGGTCCCTTTATACAGGTTCACAAACCAAGGCGCGTTTGCCACCAGACTTTCTGACTAGAGCAACAGCTTGAAGTGTCTTCATCAATTAATAGTCCAGGCTTAATAGTCCAGGCTTTCTCCCCTAGGTTCATCGGTGCTATCGACATGCCAACCCCTTGCTGTGGAAACCAGCCCCCTGGTTCATCACAGAGTTGGGTGATCTAAAGAAGACTGGAAGACACCTGGAAAGATGCTGGCGGAAAACTCGTGCTGAAGCTGACGGAGCATGCTGCAGAGCTCCATGGACGACTTATGGAACTGCAGTGATGGCGGCAAAGAAACGCGACTTTTCTGCAACCACGGCAGCAGCTAGTTCACATCCATCCCAACTGTTAAGGTATCGCAACATCTTTTAACCCCTAAATTGGAACCTTCACTGTATTGTCGAAGGCTTTCTTCTAGGCAGATTAGTGCCCCACTCAGAGCACTGAACAAAGTCAGAGTTATTATTATCCCCACAGCTGGGGCTGCGAGGAGTGGCTTATCCAAGTGTCACTGTGACACTGAGAGATCTCTGTCTTTTGGTGCTACGCCTCTGAAGATGCCGGCCACAGCTGCTGGTGAAACGCCAAGAACTACAATGCCAAGACCACGGCAATACAGCCCGGAAAACCCACAACAACCATGGAACCTTCACTGTTCAACAACAGACAATTAGCTGCAACACCTTTGCAAATGTAACCCCCAGAGTCAAGAGGACCAGGTTCAATGTTTACCAATTCAAAGTATAAATGCAATTTATTTAAACACAACTATGAGACATTTCCAAAGTTATCAATGCTGGATCAGTAACCAGTGACCCCAGCGCCAAGTCCTACTCACAATCCCTTGGTAAAGTACGCAAGCAGTTCTGTGGATTTGGCCAGAGGCGAGGCCTGGAACAGCGCCCGAAACACCCCAAAGAGCCTTGCCACAGCAGGACTCTTCTGTTTGTGAAGATGCTGCCTGAATCCTGGAGCTGCCTGAATCCTGTCCTAGGGTGCTGGTCTCCAAGAGTCAACGAGTTCAGGTGCCAGCAATTCCTGGGCTTTGCTCTTCCTTGCTTCTTCAGCTCTTGTCAGTCACTGCAGTTCTCCCAAGAAGAGTTCAGCTCTTCCAGCTAGCAGCTTCAGCTCTCTGATCTTAGCTCCAAAGCTTGGAAGCAAGCTTTGCCTTCCAAAGAGCAGCAGCTTCAGCTCTCTTCTCTCCCTCCCTCCAGTCTTTCCAGCTAGCCTAGTCCTGCATTATACCACCCCTCCTAATCATGGTGACCTCTTTTTTATATACATGGCCTTTGCTAAACATGCAAATTAACAGAACCCTAGGTACAGCTCAGGTCTCTGCTAGTCTGGTCTATCCATGTATCTGCAGTCTATTGATCAGGCCTAGGTCCTAGGCCCCAAACCCTTTTTCCAGTACAGGCGTACACAAAGTTTTTATTGATAAAATAGCTCGAATACTCTTATAGGTCTGGGTGCTAGGCAGAAGTAATGCGTAACACACTGTCTGGACCATTTCTGAATCATTCTGACCCAGTTCCAGAGATGGATATTGACAGAATTGTGGCATCTGTGAAGGCCACCACTTGTACTCTAGATCCTTGCCTATCCTGGCTACTGAAATCTTGTAAAGCCCATATAAAGCAGCCCTTGACATTCATCATAAATCAGCCACTCAAGGCACCTTCCCTCAGCCTCTCAAAGAGGTGGTCATCAGCCCACTACATAAAAAGCATCCTTAGACAAAAACGATGTAGCCAATTATCGCCTAGTCTCTAACCTGCCCTTTCTGAGCAAACTGGTTGGGAGGGCAGTAGCTGACCACCGCCAGTCCTCCTTTGACAGCTCTCATACTTTGGACTCTTTTCAGTATGGGACGGAGATGGCTGTGGTGGCTCTAGTTGATGACCTCCATCTGATGTAGACAAAGACTATGCTTCATTGCTTCTACTCCTGGATCTATCTGCAACCTTCGACACAGTAGACCATGCCATCCTGCTGAGGCGTTTGGAGGCAGAAGTAGGTATTAGGGGATGTGCCTTGGACTGGTTTAAATCATTCCTCATGGGATGGACACAAAGGGTTGCTACTGGAGACCAGTTATTCTCAGAGTGGGAATTATCTTGTGGAGTTCTACTGCGCAATCTTATCTCCCATGTTATTCAGCCTCTATATAAAGCCTTTAGGAGAACTCATCCATAGCTATGGAACTGGATGCCATAAATATGCAGATGATACTCATCTCTATATCTCACTGTCCAAAATCCATGGTGAGTTACTAAGTCACTGCTTGACAGCTGTAGTCAATTGGTTGAAAGTAAACAAATTGAAATTGAACCCAGACAAGATGGAAGAGGTGCTGGTTGGAAAAGCAGAAATCTTGAAGGACATTGTGCTTCTGACCTTTGATAGGGTTCAGTTGACCCTGCTGACTCAGTTAAGAGCCTAGGTGTCATACCAGACTCAGCACTGCTGCTAGAGAAGCAAATATTTGCAGCTGTGAAAAAGGCCTTCTCCCAACCCGGCCACCTGGATTCATGCCACAGTGACATTGAGTCTAGACTACTGTAATGCACTCTACATAGGTCTCCCCTCAAAGTTGACTTGGAGACTCCAGCTGGTACTGAACACTGCAGCTCATTTACTCTCAGGAACTAGATGTAGCATGCATATAACTCCCATTTTGCAGTCACTCTATTGGCTTCCCATCAGTTACCAGGTTGAATTCAATATCATGAGTATCACATTCAAAGTCCTTCATAGACTTGGGCCCTCATATCTGTGTGACGATTTCCCCCCAGTTCTGCCACAGCAGCTTTGCTCATCCAGACAGGCCTTCTGCAGATACCACCCTGCAGTTGGGCAAAATGAATAGCTGCCTGCACAAGTGCATTCTCTATGATGCCCCCAAATTTATGGGATAGTCTGCCTGAGGAGGTCAGGAAAGCCCCCACTCTCCTGGCTTTACACAAAATTTGCAAAACTGAATTATTCAGGAGGGCTTTCTACCCAGATTATAGGATTGTGTCATAAGAAACAGCTCAGAGGCATGCTTTGATAGGGACAGGGACTATATGCTATGCTACTGGATATTGATACAGATATGTGCCACTAGTGAGTTTCCACATTGCTTAATATGCCATGTAAATTAGTTATGAGTAGTTTCAGAAAGATTTCATGTCTATGCTCGACTTTATGCTTATTTTCAGATTCTCTGAAAATCAGAAACCGCTCTGCTTGAGTTTTCCTGCTAGAGTTTGGGGGCAGGGCCCGACTACACTTCTCAGGTAAACTTGCAGGAGCATGACTCATGTCGGGCATCTCGTGTAGTTTAGTTCTTTGTCTGTGGCAGTAGATCTGAAGAAGTGAGCTGTGACTTAGGAAATCTCATACCCTACCACTTATAGGTGCTACTGGACTCTTGATCTTTTCTACTGTGCCCCAAGTGAATGCAATCAAAAAGTGCTCCTCAAAGGTATAAAAGCATCCTGAACAGACCCGTTACTGCTTTGGAGAAATGGTGTTTTCCATCTCCCCTCTGTGCCACCACAGGAGGAGAGAATCCTCGGGATTAGGGAGACAGGAACAGCTGCGCTTTCAAGGGAAGCTGAAGCTGATGTTGCTCCCCATTCAGAGTTTCTCCTGGAAATAGCTCTTTTCCTCCTCCCATTTGCTGTGTCCAGACAAATCGTTTCAGACTAGCTTGAAATGATCCACACGATCCCTCTCATGGGGACGTAATTGCCTCTATGAGAAAGCACGACTGTGGAAAGAATGGAAGGCCCCCACCAAGCGAGCCCTTGCAAATTTACTCAGCAGTGACAGCATGTTGACCGCAGCTGAGACATCTGGCCACGTTCAAGGTCAAAACCTCAGCACACTGTACACCCCTCTCCAAAATACACACAGCTACAACATTGCTTTTTACCAGTCAAAGCACAGTCTGAAAGCTGATGATAGTATTTCTTGAGAGAGTCTTAAATCAGAAGGCTTGGGAGATGGCTAAGGAGGGACATAAGGCAAGACTGGGGCCATCCAGCCACACAATGGGGTTCTCTTTATCCATCCGTTCTGGGGTAGGAGGTAAGATCCCTCTCCCCATGCAGCTGGATGCTACAAATGAACACGTAGTTGCATTCACTTATGAGTTTAAAAACACCCGCTCTGGAGTCTGCCCTCGACCTAAGGTAAAATTTTGCAGAAATCATTACGAAGCTGAAAAGTATGTGTGTGTGTGAGAGAGAAAAATCCAAACTTTGCTTAGTTTCAAGTTCAAAACACTTTTTTTTAATAACAGAGCTTTTCCTCACCACCATAGTTGTTAACTTCTGCTCACCAAGCATTGTAAGAGTTATTAGCAGGAGTTAAAACTTCTGAGATATAGGGAGGGGGGGGTCATTTCTACAGTCAAAATGGCGTATAATAATAACATTCGATTTATATACCGCCCTTCAGGACAACTTAACGCCCACTCAGAGTGGTTTACAAAGTGTGTTGTTATTATCCTCAGGACAATCACCCTGTGAGGTGGGTGGGGCTGAGAGAGCTCTGAGAGAGCTGTGTGACTGACCCAAGGTCACCCAGCTGGCTTCAAGCGGAGGAGTGGGGAATCCAACCCGGTTCTCCAGATTTGAATCCTGCCACTCTTAACCACGACACCAAACTGGCTGGCAATCCTACAACAGTGCCATACAGACCACACAAACCCTACTGATACCAATGCTTGTCTGCACAAATGTACAAACGTTGCATGATGATATTTCCCCTGCATGTTGGTTGATACGTAATACCACTATATCTACTGAGAAGAAAAATAAGGGAAGTCAAAATGATAAAATATTAACCTCTGACTGAACTAAACATGCTGAAGAGGAAAATCTGACTCAGAAGTGTGAAGTTTCTTGGCGTTCCCAGACAAAAAACCCCGAAATGGCCAAAAGCTTCCCTCAGGTCCAGAATGGCAGGATGAATTTTACCGTCTGTTAATCTATTTCAGAACTTATGCTTTCAGACACAACCAAGGCAACTTCCTTGGTCCCCAGGGAGACAAACACCTCACCCAAGCCCCAAGTCCTGTTTCTCAGTTCAGACGGCTATTTAAAATTATCCCAGAGTTTGACTTCGAGCCCCTCTGCTCCAAATATTTACAGAGTCTTGTGCACATGTTTAGTATATGGCACATTCAACATAAGGAGAAAAATCTTATTTTATAAACCCGAGGAAGCTTTAAAATTAAACCCAGTCACCCTCCCTCAGGGAACAGCACTGTTGTCCCCACAGGCCTAATGAACCAAGCTGAAATCCTCTGAGCTGGAATTACCATAATCTAATGCTGTAGAGATTAAATTTAAAAAATCCATACTCCACATTTTGAGTAATTTCATACTACACATTCAGTAATTTCATACTACACATTTTGAGTAATTTTCATACTACATATTTCAATAGAAAAGAAAATCGTAAAGTTTTTTCAGCATTCCCCCAAACTGCCCCGTTTTTCCACTGGGGAAAAAACCCCCTGAAGAAATCCTCAGTTTAATCCCCATGCTATACAACTGGAATGAGTTAAATGCTTTTTAAGACAAGGTTTCAAAAAGTAACATATTTCATAGGGTTTTTTTAACCTATTCTGAGGACTTTTTTCATGCTATGCATTTTGAGTGTGAGAAATCTTGCTTTAAGAAGTTCATTCATTCGAAAAGAGAAGACATTTCATAAGAGGTTTTTTTTGGGGGGGGGTCCCTCAAATTTATCCATTTTGCCTCCAGAAAAAAACAAAGCCCCCCTTCCCCAAATGTCCTCTTTTTTCTTGTCCTTTACATATCTATATGGTGCTCAATATACAAGTTGTTAGGTCACCAATTCAGACGCAAGACATCTGTATTCATACATGCATCAGATTCATTCCCCCAGTTCCTGATCCCCTAGTGATATACAGACAGATCTCTTTCACTCGATCCAAAAATAATCAAGTCTAAAAAACATCTTCCTCGTGCTCTCTCTTCTAGACCCCAAACTGCTCCTATTCCTGAGACATGGGGGAAAATGCATACAATTTATTATGAAATACGGTCACCAGCACAAGGTAAGGGGAAAAGTTGCGTTCTGCCTCAGGCTTCAGTTTGCTGGCTGTTCTTAACTGTGTTGTAAGTTGTTTTGATCAGGGCTTTTTTTCAGGGGGAATGCGGGGGAACGGAGTTCCGGAACCTCTCGAAAATGGTCACATGGCTGGTGGCCCCGCCCCCTGATCTCCAGACAGAGGGGAGTTGAGATTGCCCTCCGCGCCGCTCCAGCGGCGCGGAGGGCAATCTAAACTCCCCTCTGTCTCGAGACAGAGACAGAGACAGAATTCTTTAAAGCCCTATTCAACTCATTAGATCAATATGCTAATTAATTAGTATATGGTAACAGCTGCGAGAGTTGCACAGGCAGCAAAACGGAAGACAGAATTTTGTCCAGATGTGATTGAATGGGTGAATAAATTGTATGAATATGCCTCTATGGCTAAATTAACTTCTTATACGCACAACAGACCAACAAAGGAATTCCAGGAAAAATAGAGATTTCTTTGAATACATAGCTTGAAGTTAAGAGGAATATATATCAACTATAAAACTAAAATCTTTAAAATGTTGAATATAAAATGTGATGCATATGACTGAATATAGAATGTTGAGTATAAAATTTGGGTATAATTAATTAAGGAGAGGGAGAGGAGTAATATTATAAAATTTAGCTGTTCTATATATCTTGCTTATATTTTCTGTTGTAGTGTAAATCTATTATTCTGTATTCTGTTCAAGATTCTTTATGCACTTTCAAATGTCTTTTTTTTTTAAAATAAAGTTTATAATTTTTTTTTTTAAAAAATGTTAATTCACATTTGCTGGCTATGCAGAACCCCAGCTTGCTCTCTTTCCAAGGGCAGGAATAACAAGGAGACAGGCAAGCCAGAGACCTCCTTAGTAGCCCGGGCCATGAACAGCAGTCACTTAAAAACAATGGCATGAAGTCTCAAGGAAGATCTGAGGAATGTGGAATCATTCAACAGACAGGTGGACGAACAAGGCAAAAAACCGACAACACAAACTTCATGCCTGCTTATGTTGCGTCTTCTCCTACCCTGTGGCACACAAAGCACTGCACTGCTATTTAGGGAGGAGGCTGTTGGGGGGTGGAGGTCCCTTTCCGGAAAACAAAAGATTCTACAGCATCAGCCACCAGACTGTCCCCTTCTGCAAATGAACACACACCGTGGATGAGACTGGTTCTTCTGATACATTCAGGTGAGTTGTGGGTTGCTTCTACATGGAGGTTATTCTCCGCTTTGGCTTCGGAGCATCCGCACGAGGTTATGCTCTCAATCATGGGGCAATTGTCCTTCCTCCATCCACAGTATGCTCTTTCCCAAACCTGCCTTGCTGTCACGTTTTTGGGGAAAGTG
Organism: Eublepharis macularius; assembly: GCF_028583425.1. Lineage (NCBI taxonomy): Eukaryota > Metazoa > Chordata > Lepidosauria > Squamata > Eublepharidae > Eublepharis > Eublepharis macularius. The sequence goes on along the minus strand of NC_072791.1, from coordinate 224,120,402 downwards.
CAGGCCAAATCACATCACCTAGATGGGAAGGTGTGCATTTTCAAAGGTCCTGCCCGCACTGGCACCATTTTCCTTGCTGCCTTCTAGCACCAGTATTCAGAATCCCAGTGCCAAGAGGCAGTATCAGGTGAAGGCCTCAACCTCTATACCATGTTTGCTGGCCCTTCGGTGCAACTGGTTGGCTGCTGTGTGAGATGGGATGTTGGAATATATGGACCACGAGTCTGACCAAGCAGGGCCAGTATTATGTTTCTATGCTCCTTCTCCAGCCCCTCGCAACCATCATTTTTCACACTTCACCACTGGAAGGCTTTTTGAGGCTTTAAAAAAATCAGCAATTTCTATAGCTCTGTAATACTGTAACGTTTGCTGATTTTATTTTTAAAGCTCCCCCAAAGCCCCTGGTAGCACAAGGCAAAAAGTCTGTAGAAAACTGCCATGTGGATGCTCCATGGCCTATGTGCATGCTTTCTGCATTTACAGCGACGATGAATGCAAAATGGAAAATCTTCACTGTGTGGATGCAGCCATTGTTTCAAAAGTATAGAATTGTTTGTTAGTGTGTTGTGAGGCTTGGCAGGCCTTCCACTATGGCAGCAGATTTCCTGCCAATAAGCTCTGTCGCTCACCGCAATGTCACCAACATCACAACATCATTTCCGAAAAAAACACAGAAGTGACAAAGGGCAGCTCTAGGAATCCCTGGAAACTCTATGGTAACACTGAATTGTACCAGGAAGTGACATGGCATCACCAGTGATGTCAAAGGCCTCCTGCTTGTTGCCAAGCTCAGCCCTAGTCTTAACACAGCAACAACAACTGTGCATATATACTTCTCTTCTAGGCAGATTAGTGCCCTACTCAGAGCACTGAACAAAGTCAGAGTTATTATTATCCCCACAATACAGCTGGGGAGCTGGGGCTGCGAGGAGTGGCTTATCCAAGTGTCACTGTGACACTGAGAGATCTCTGTCTTTTGGTGCTACACCTCTGAAGATGCCAGCCACAGCTGCTGGCGAAACGTCAGAAACTACAATGCCAAGACCACGGCTATACAGCCCGGAAAATCCACAACAACCATCGTTCTCTGGCTGTGAAAGCCTTCGACAATATATTGAATAACCATAGTGCAATCTCCACCAACGTTTGTGCTCACCATGGTTAGCATCAAATCAGGGTCTGAAACCGTGGTTAGCTTTAATAGCAGTGCAAAGAAAAGCAGTCTGGGCACACAGGATGGGAAGGTGAGAACTTCAAGCTGAACCTGCCCTGGAGTCACAGAACTAGTCTAATGCTCATTAACCAAGGAACAGGGGTGAAATAAGACAGAGACTGGCGTCTCCTGCACTCAGTCCAGTGTAACAGCCCTCAGATGGCTTGGAGGGGTTGCAGTATGTAGCCTTAAAAGTATTTTAAGATTACCTCTAGTTGCTTGAGTGCAAACGGAGAACCATCCTGCTTCAAGTTTTGGACAATTCCTTCCATGGTGTTGGCTGAAAATAGGCTAAAACAGAAAGTATCACACAGATCAACCAACAGTTAAATTATTTTGAAATCAGAAAAATACTGAATTCCCCAGTTTGACCAACTTTTTATGTACATTTATATATTTATTACAGCATAGCAGATCCAGTATACAGTGTAAGTTATCATTATACTGATATTAAAATAACCATACCGAGCAAAAGGTGAAGGTTTTGAGTCTTCGGGGGAAAATGCTCTGTAAGATTTCTGAATTTGGAACTGCCTTCAGTCAGAGAGGAGCAGAAACCTCACCTGCACCCTAGTCCTTTAATGACTGTGCCTCTGTAAGGAGACCCTCATTAACGACACTGTATGTGTGACATCTTCTACAGATAAGGCAGTTCATATGCTCATCCTAAGTCTGACCTGGCAGGGTCGGCCTTGGTTACCAGTAGGATGGGAGACCTCCAAGGAAGGCACAGGTCACTATGTAGAAGCAGGCAATGGCAAACTACCTCTTAGTCTCTTGCTTTGAAAAATTCCCAGCAGGGGTCGCCGTAAGTCAGCTATGACTTTATGGCACTTCCTACCATCAAGTATTTATTTACAGGCACATTGACTGGCCTCAGCATCAATAATGAACATGGCCAAGGTGGCTTCCAATATCTGGTCAGATACATACGGATTTCAGTTTTTATTTTTAAATCCCCATAGACATTCAAGCAAGCAACAGCGACTGCTATAGTACTTTGGTCCTCTCTGCCCATTAATCATTCCACATGTCTCTGGGCCCCTTTTGTTCTTCCAAGGTCTGGATCCTAGACTTTTGTCCCTCCATTTGCACAGTTCCTCCTCTGTTGTAGAGCTGATTCCTCCAGTGCTAGGGACTTCCCACTCACTGAAAGACGCTGGCTTTGCATGAGCAGAAGCACCTAGTGCCAGGGGAGACTGCCTCCATGATGGAGGGCAATGCTGCACACATGTGGAAACAGATCAAGATGGCTAGCTGTTAGTCTGTCTGTAGCAGTAGAAAAGAGCAAGAGTTCAGTAGCACCTGTAAGACTAACAAAATTTGTGGTAGGGTAGGAGCTTTCCTGAGTCACAGCTCACTTCTTCAGAAACAAGGTTTCCAAGCCCAGGGACTTTCTGGAAAGACCTTTACAGCAAAGTTGGCGCACTCTGGGATCTAAGAGAGACCAATGCATTTATACAATTCAGCCTACTTTATTTGTCTATACCTGTCTAAAAAACTGTTTTCAACATACTTCTGCCCAGGGCTTTTTTTCTGGGGAAAGAGGTGGTGGAACTCAGTGGTGGAACTCAAGACCACACAATGACGTCACGTTGGGTCAGCTGGAAAAACAGGGGAGTTTTTTAAAGTTTAAATTGCCATTGGCAACGATCACATGGCCATTGGCCCCGCCCCCTGATCTCCAGACAGAGGGGAGTTTAGATCTAAACTCCCCTCTGTCTGGAGATCAGGGGGCAGGGCCAACAGCCATGTGACCATTTTTAAGAGGTGCCAGAACTCCGTTCCACTGCGTTCCTGCTGAAAAAAAGCCCTGCTTCTGCCTATTGTGACATTTTGGAAAATGTATTGGTGGGTGGGTGGTCAGGCAGAAGAGACAGCAATTACTCAGCCCCTTAATTATTAAAATGGAAGACTCTTTAAGTTGCACCTGCATGCAAATTCACCTCCTCCAACTCATAAATGATCTAATAGCCAACAGATATATACATGTTGCCAGGGCTTTTTTTCTGGGAAAAGAGGTGGTGGAACTCAGTGGGTTGCCCTTGGAGAAAACGGTCACATGGCTGGTGGCCCCGCCCCCTGATCTCGACAGAGGGGAGTTGAGATTGCCCTCCGCGCCGCTGAGCAGCGCGGAGGGCACTCTCAACTCCCCTCTGTCTGGAGATCAGGGGGCAGGGCCACCAGCCATGTGACCATTTTCAAGAGGTTCCGGAACTCTGTTCCCCCGCGTTCCTGCTGAAAAAAAGCCCTGCATGTTGCTATGGAAAGGTGGTGTGGTGTGATGGATGAGAATCTTGGAGAGATGGGTTCACATGGCCACTGGGACCTCACTGGGTGACTTTGAGCTGGTCACCCTCAGCCAAGGCCACCTCAGAAGGCTTTTATGAGGATTAGGATGGAAGAATGGAGAATGTTGTTGTAAGCTGCTCTGGAACCCCATTGGGGTGAAAAGCAGGATATAAGCATCTAAATAGATACTACGTGCATACACAGAACATTCGCAATCTCAACATTCAGAGAACTGATTATTTTTGGCAAAAATTTCAGATCCACTCGAAGACCTGATTTGTCTGTAGTTGAGAGGTGATGGGAATTAAGAGTGCCTGGATGTTGAGATCCCACAGCCTTTCAGCCTTCTATAGTAAAGTAATTTTTGTTGTGAAAGGTTCTGCCATTTAAAGCTGCCTGCACATTATACCTCTTCATCTCTTTAGCCTTAATCCCAGAGCTGTGGAGAGGAAGGAAGAGGAGCTAGACAGTGCTTATTGTCTGCTGAGTAAAAGGCATTCTGCATATGTGCAGAGGCATGCGTTCCTTCATGCCAGCAAGTTAGAGCAAGATGGTTCGCAGTTAATGCTTGTCAGAATTAAAGCGACCATTCGTTTTTCTGCTCTTGTCCCCTTCCCACGGCCTCACCTACTCCTGAAGCAAATTCTCGCTGCAAACAGAGGAGGAACCCAGAAATAATATAAAGCTCACTCGATTTTTCGATTGTTCTCACTTGTGACAGTGGACATTAAAGAAGAAAAAAACAAGAAGGAAGCAATGGGCCAGGGAGAAAAACTGACGGGACACAGCAGGAAAGAATGAACTGGGCTAGGAAAGGATTAACTGGCTCAGCTCCAGCCATGTTGCAGCCCTCCTGCCCCATTCCATTCTAGGCAATCCGGCACACAAAGGGCTAGCATATTTCCCCTTCTATCTTTGCCACGAAAAGGGCTATAGACTTTTTGAAAAAATAAAAGTTGGGAATTTAGAGGTAGGGTTCAACGTATTTCTAGAGACTGCTGCTCCCCAAAGCACATCTTTATAGGCATGAGCAGAACAGACAGGCACAATCCAACACATGGATCTGTGGCCATAACATGCAATTTGGCCCTAACAAAATATTCACAAACCCTGCTCTCTGTGTCCCCTGCCTTGAGACGGGGGGCACCTCACCTGTAAAATGCCCTTCTCTGACTTATTTAAAATACTTATATGCCCACCTTTTCAGAAAAATCTGAAATCTTAAAAAAAAGCTTTTTTAAAAATCCCAAATAATATAAGCAGTGCACAACAATATTGCCAGTGGTTAAGTGGTTGGGCTACGAATCAGCAAATCCCACTACTGCCATGAGCAGTGGGCAAACCACTCCTCTCAGCCCCAGCTCCCCAGCTGTATTGTGGGGATAATAATAACTCTGACTTTGTTCAGTGCTCTGAGTCGGGCACTAATTTGCCTAGAAGTATATAAGCACAGTTGTTGTTGTTATGATTATCTGTTGGGGGGTGGGCAGGTCCCTGGCCAGGGTTGTTTGGGCCTTTGAGGGAGGGCTCATCAAGGCCATGCCTACCAGCAACCACTAGACAACTTGCCTGACTTGCCTGACTCACCCAGGCCCAGCTGCTTGCTACTGTTCAACAACCAACATCCCACAAAAGCCAGAGTTGTACAGTGGTCAGAGTCAGATTGGTATCTGGGAGATCCAGATGTGACTCCCCACTCTGCCACGCAAACTCACGGGGTGACCCTGGGCCTGTCACACACCCAGCCTAACCTGCCTCACAGGGTTGTTGTTAGGATAACAACGGAGGGCAGGAGAATCATGTAAACTGCTTTGGTTCCTCGCTGGGGAGAAAGGCAGGGTACAAATGTGATAAATAAAGATTAAATATCGCTGAAGAGAGGGGGGTAGATAAAATGTGGGTCGGTCAGTGGTGGGAAGAAGAAAAGGAAGCAGAGAAAGGTGGGGACTGCCAGGCGGAGGAAATAGGGGAGAGGGATACAAGGGACTCCGAAGTGCCTCCTGCAACTCCTTGCCAATTCCCCGCTATGCAACTGGGCTTGGCCCAGCCTTGCAGCCAGCACTGCATGACTGGGCCCAGCCCAGCAGCTAGAACTGTGCAGAATTTTCACAGGGAAAGGATGCCAGAGGGAAGGAAGGGGCGGGGGGACTGAAGACTGGGGTCAGATAATGGTAGGTTGGCTGATGGCTGGGAAGGAGGAAAAGAAGCAGGGAAAAGGGAGACGCTATGGGGGCTTTCAGGGAAGGAAAAGAGGAAGTACTGGGGGGGAGATGAGATGTTCCCTGCATGTTCCCCTACTTGTCCTATGACAACTGCATTATTGTCTAATTGATTTTTAAAAAATATTTTGCAACCTACCATGAGTATTAGTGAGACGATGGCTGATAAAAGAAGCAAATAAATAAAAAAAACAAATAAAACTTTAAAAACTCATCTAAAAAAGCCTTGTATTCCCTGCTCACAAGAATAGTTCTGTTGGGCAGCCTTGCTGGAAACCAGGAGGATAAGAGTCCCTGGCCTCTTCTGGGAGGCTGTTCCGGAGGCATGGCACAGTCTTGCCGAATATTCCTTGGACAAGGTTGTTACTTGCAAGTAAGAACGAAGCTGCCACAAGGGAACATGCCAGGAGAGGCGGCCCTTCAAGTACGTGGGACTCAGTCATGAAGGGCTTTAAGGGTAAGCGCTAGCACCTTGAATTGGATCTGGAAATGAATGGGCAGCCATTGAAGTGGTCCTGCCAAGGGGCTTCTGGGTACTGTACCAGCAGCACCATTCCTACCGTCTTCAATGACAGACCCACAAGGAATATGCTACAGTAATCCAGCCCCGAGGTTACTGAAGCATGGATCAGCACGGCCAGATCAGGCACCAGTAAACAGGGAGTCAGCTTCCTAACTAGACATAGCTGGGGGGGGGGGGGGGAGCATTTTTTGCTGTCATGGACACCCGTTTCTCCAACAGGAGACTGGGATCCAGGAAGATTCCCAAGCTCTTCACAATCTTGAGTTCTGCCTTGAAACTCTCCTGACCCACCTTCTTTTAGGCCAAACCAAAACTCTTCTATTTACCTAGGATTTTAATTAAAAACTTGATCTTTTACAATCACTTTTAAGGTCTGCTTCTAGCCTGAGTGCTGTTTTATTTTATGAGACTCTTTTAGAGCCCTTTTATGCTTTACTCTTGCTAGGTTTTTAAAGCCTGGTTTGGTTTTGAGTAACTTTTATGTTCTACTTTGTTAGCTACCTCGAACAAGTTTTCTGGAGAAGTGGCACAGAAGTGTTCTAAATAAATAAATGAATGAATAAATAAAATAGCTGCAACTGAATCAAGAAAGGAATTTTACCAGGTAAATATTTTTGCAGGTACCTTAAAATATGCTCTAATATTTATTCATGTACCACATGTTTATTGGACTTAATTGCAATCCATTTCTGCTACAAATTTAATGAATAATGTTATTTTTATAATGGGGTGGATCCAACCATCCTCCAACATAAGTGACTGTTTGTTCAATGAAACAGCAATGTAATTTGTCTCCTTAGACTGGAGAAAGAGCCAAAAGGAAACGTGGAGCACAAATATTTTAATAAATAAATAAGTTTTAAAAATTAGCTCAGGAAAGTGGCAAGATGGGGGTAGGATCCACTCCATTTTTTTGAGTGGGGTTTTAATATCATTGTGTCTGTTTTATGCTGTGACCTATCCCAAGAGCCCTTTGGGCTGAGGTTAAGACCTAAATAGAAGGAAGGAAGGAATAGTAACTGAAAAGTACCTGTTAATCTTGTCCGTATGTTCACCTAGTATGAATTCTTTTTCTTGATCAAGTTTGCACTGTTGAGAAACAAAAAAAGAAGGAAAGAAGAAAACTCTTTAAGTTTCATCCTCTAAATTCGGAAAACGCCAAACAAAAGCAGTAATTGCTAGGGCCTTTTAAGAAAATGTGAGAAAATGGAATTTCTGTAAAACAGTTAAGATAGTTTGTCTGTGCTAAAATAATTCAGAGCCACTGCCGATAGAGAGAAGCCTCGGTTGTATGAATTTTCAAAAAATTCTCTCATACATTATAAAGACATTTTCAGGAAGATTAAAAAACCTAGCTACTCTTATATACAATGTAGTTGAGAGGGAGTCAGCGTGGTGCAGTGGTTAGAGTGACAGACTATGGCCTGGCCTTCAAACCCCCATTCGGGCAGGAAGCTCACTCACAGTACCACCCTAAGCAGAGACACACCCTTCAAAGCCCACTGACTTTGAGGGACTTGTCAGTGGAAAGTGCCATCAAGTCACAACCGATGAATGGCGACCCCTCGTGAGGTTTTTAAGGCAACAGACAAACAGAGCTGGTTTGCCACTGCCTGTGTCTGTGTAGAGACCCTGGACTTCTTTGGTGGTCTCCCATCCAAGAATGAACCAAGGCTGACCCTGCTTAGCTTCCGAGATCGGGCTAGTCTGTACCATTCAGACTGAGGCTCGTTGGACTTAGAAAGGTGTGACTCTTCTTAGGGCAGCACGCTGAGTGTCCCAGGGCCAGTCACTCTCTCTCTCAGAGCCAAGCTACAAGTGACGCCTTACACAGACTGGACACTTGTCAGCTTCCCTCAAGTTTTGATGGGAAATGTAGGCGTTCTGGTCTTACAGCTTCGCTCTCCATTACAGCTGCAAGACCAGGATGCCTACATTTCCCATCAAAACTTGAGGGAAGCTGACAAGCGTCCAACCTGTGTCAGGCGTCGCTTGTAGCTTGGCTCTCAGTCTGACAGGATTGTTGTGAGAATGAAAAGGAGGAGGGGAGAGCTGTGTCACTCTGATCTCCTTGGAGGAAAGAAAGATCACACACAAATGAATGAGGGGGCCAAATGTCAAGTCACCGTTCCCCAGATGAGAGAACATTTGCTTCTAGTCCCCTGACCAATGGACCTTCCTACCTATTCACAGTCATCCCAGAACTACGAACAGATACACTGGGTGACAAATATTGATTATTCGCTGCCAGCCGAGAGGGCTGCGCCATTTGATATATTTGAACTGCAGCTTGTGACGACCGCCATGGACTTTCTGGCACTACAAGGGCTCCGGCCAAACAAAGAGGATGCATCTCTGTAACAATTTGGATGGAATTATGCTAGACACCTGGAAAACATTGCTGATTACACCTATCTACAAGAAAGGTGATAAAACCGATCCAAGTAACTATTGACCAATCGGTCTCCTGGCAATAACTGGCAAACTGTATGCATCTCTTCTGCAAAAAAACCCTGCTGCACTGGATGAATAAAGAGGCAGTGCTGGGTGACGAACAAGCAGGCTTCAGAAAGGGCTACTTTTGCGTGACAATTTGCTTCGGGGAGGAGCAGAGTCTAATGCTCAGCACTTGCATGCCACCACTTTCCTGTTCACAGCTTCCAACTCATTAACTCTCAGCATGCACATTATGATACTCCAGCTTTCCGCTTTGTTGCGAATTTATTACCATGGCTTTATTTAAATTAACTCCATTAATATTTCTGCTACCTGCTCATCCCAGGTCCTTGCTAAAGAAAGCAGAGCCCAAGCAGGACAAAGATTAAGAGATGCACATGTCTTGTAGGGGACCCATTTTTGCAGGCACGCAAGTAGACAAGGTTTCAAGCTAGCTCTCTTTCCTTGAAGCTGTCTCTCCTTTCTGCCTCAAGAAATTGTCTGGGAAAAGCATGCATATTTAAAATTAAATGGGTAGAAGACAGCATCTTACATATTTTAATTGATCGTAAGCGAATCCAGCAGTTCCATAAAGGGGAAAACAGAATCCCATATGGGACTACTCCACCAAAGTAAAAGAGCAAATAATCTTTGGCACCAATCTTTTAAAAAATTTTGCCTACAAAGGAAAAATGGTTTTAGAGTACAAAATTCTGAGACTGAGAACTGTTTGCTTCATGGGGGGAAGAAAATAATTTCTAAAATATATAAGATATTACTGAAATGGTTTACGGAAAAGGAGGTTGTTAAAGTTCAGATGGTCAAATGGGCAATAAATTGTAATAGGGAAATTTCAATGGAAGCTTGGGAAAAGGTGTGGAAAAATGTAGTTAAAATCTCAGCATGTACCACTGTGCGTGAAAATGTATATAAAATGTTGTATAGATGGTATTTAACACCGAAGAAGTTGGCCAATGGTAATAGCCAGATGTCTGATAAATGTTGGAAATGTAAACAATGAAGGTTCATTCTATCATATGTGGTGGACTTGTGATAAGGCTAAGCAGTTCTGGGGGGATATAGTAAAAGTTATGTCAGATATTTTACAAAGGAATATAAATAAAACCCCGGAATTGTTGTTATTATGTATGAACCTAGAAGATTTTGATAAACTGGACAGAGTTATGGTGTTTTATATGATCACGGCGGCCAGAATGTGTTATGCACAGTTGTGGAAGACTCAGGAGATACCATCTATGGAAGATTGGATTCTGAAAGTTTTGAACATGGCAGAAATGGACAAATTAACAAGGGAATTGAAAGAACAAGAAGAATTGGATTATACATTAAGCTGGGAAAAATTCAAGAAATATGTGGAGAAAAAGTGGGACATGAAGGGGAAACTGTGGTCTTTGGAGAATTAAAGGGGAGATAGAAACTTACTTAAGGTCAAAAAGGGGTATATTTCATTGTATCTTATTGGATTAGTATGGAGTTATAGTATTATAGTAATAGGTATTTAAGGAATAGTATGTTACACATATATATGTATCTTTTTTTTTTAGTTAGTATACTTAGTAGTACTTATTATATACTTATATAATTTTTATATTTTTAATTAAGATAAGTAATATAGTAAGTGTAGATAGTTAAGATAAGTAAAGAGATTTGATTAGTATGTATAATATAGATATACATTATAGACTTTAAGAATTTATATGATATACTTTTTAGATTAAGCTGGGTATGGAAAACTGCTGGGAGTCACTAGAAAAGGGGGGGAAAGGATGGGGAAATTGTTATGGGGTAGAAAATGTTAATGATTTTTGTGTATGTTTGTGAACCCATCCAATAAAATTTTTTTTTTAAAAAAAAATTTGCCTAGAAAGTATACTGCAAGGCATATTGGGATGGCTGAAAACAACTGTCTATACTAAGAACAAAATGATCTCAAACTTTTAAACCAAAAGACAGTGATTGAAACTCAGAAGGAATTTGCCCATTAAGGTCCCCTGCGTTTGCAAGTCTAAATGCCACGACAAAACATATTGTACAAATAAACCAATCCATTCCCTTTCAGACACTTGACAATAAATTATTTTAATAGCATCTGTTAGGTTCTTTAGGACATCATAACATTTTATATTTTCTATTTTCTTTTCAGTACCAACTTGGGACTGTATCTACTGTAACACGTTCTGTAAATAGTCAATATGGCTGTCATTATAGCTGGAATTTTTGAAAAAAGATAGGATAGCATTGTATCTTCTATATTTGAAACAAAGAAGTTTCAAGATAGTGTTGGATTAAAAATTGTCTCCCACTGCAGACTGTTGCTGAGCATCCCACTTAGGGTTGCCAGCCTCCAGGTAGTGGCTGGAGATCTCCCGGAATTACGACTGGTCTCCAGGCCACAGAGATCAGTTCACCTGGAGAAAATGGCTACTTTTGGGGGTAGACTCTTTGGAATTATGTCATGCCAAGGTCCTTTCCCTCCCCAAACCCCACTTTCTCCAGGTTTCTCCAGGTTTCATCCCCCAGATCTCCAGGAATTTCCCAACTTGGAGCTGGCAACCCTATCCCCACTGCATGGAGCAGAATTACGGAGAATGCAGTGGGCTGCACTGGGAAGGGTGAAGAGCTGTCCTGCAAGCTGAGCTCTGCTTGCGGCCTTCTTAGGCTTGCCGTTCTCCTTGTTGGGGGGACCTCTGCCCCCACCTCCCACTGGCCACTGCTACTCGCAGCAGCAGCAGGAGAGAAAATTAAAAAGTTGTTGTCCGAGCTGTGATAAAGTTGTGACGGGACATCATGCCCGGCATTTTCCCTCCCCCAAGTCTCCTGCCAGTTGCCAGGCCCAGCCTGGCAACTCTATGCCTTCTGGACACATAAAACCAGGGCTTTTTTTCAGGGGGAACACGGGGGAACGGAGTTCTGGAACCTCTTGAAAATGGTCACACGGCTGGTGGCCCCGCCCCCTGATCTCCAGACAGAGGGGAGTTGAGATTGCCCTCTGCGCCGCCGAGTGGCGCGGAGGGCAATTTCAACTCCCCTCCATCTGGAGATCAGGGGGCGGGGCCACCAGCCGTGTGACCATTTTCAACGAGGGCAACCCACTGAGTTCCACTACCTCTTCCCACAGAAAAAAAGCCCTGCATAAAACTGTTGGCTTCCAACACATTTTGCAAGTCTGCACAGTTTGTGACTGACCAAAAATGAATACAGACAATCAGCTATGGATGTTCGCTTAACAGGTGCTCCGATGAACTTCAAAGATTGAGTCGTATGTTTTTATGTGTTTTTATGTTTTATTTAATTGTTTAAAGTAGTTTTTATATTTGTCCTGAAAACGGTTCAGTGTCTGAAGTGTTTTAATGTTTAAACGTTGACCACTGTGGGGACCCTAAACTGGGTAGAAAGGCAACGTGGAAATGTTTAAAATTAAATAAATAAACTGCTGCCTGCCAGGGACTGCAAAAATATGCAGGTTGCCAGAAATGCAAAATACATGCGCAAGCGCACCTGCATCGCACAGGCACTTCCCCCCATCCAATTGACGGACAAGCTGCTCTTCCTGAACTGACAAGACTTGCTCTCCTGCTCCAAATGTAATGACAGGAGAACACAGCCGGGAAGGACTACCTTTCATAATACTCAGCACAATACAACAGGACACGGGTGCATTCGGAAAGTCACTAATTAAAACCCAGTGACAGCGCCCAGAACAATAACTTAAACAATATGAAATTTCTTCAAACTGAACTGAACAGGTCAGACCTGCCATTTCCTGGCAACTCTGCAAAGTCTATGGCTGTGCTTGACTTTCAGCTTAAATACCACGGCGTCAAGAGACAGGGAGTAACTCGGCAGACATATAGCTGACAGGCATGCCCTCCAACCAGAACACTTAGCCGATGTTGGAATTTCTGTGCAACGCATCACGTTGCTGGTTCACTGGCCCATGCTACTCATCAGTTTTCACAAAAAACTGAACATTGAACATATAGGCACAGGAAGGCTGAGCTCACTATCTGTCATGCCTCATCTCACTATGCTTTGCTGTCTGAAGCATCTATGTTTCATTTAATGAAGCCTGACAGCTTCTCAGGGGATATCACGATGTCAATTAAGAAAAATGGTGAATGGCATGAACCTAATGCAGGGCCTGTGTGTGGACCCACTGGGGCACACCTCTCATCATTTCTATTTTTAAAAAACAGGCCTCCGCCCATCTTCCGCATTAGGAGTCCAGCAGCAAAAAAGACTAGAGTAGGAAGTCATTGCCACACTTCCAAATGCCCTCTCTTTGCTATGAAGAGTTTTCATGGCCTATAAAATGCAAAGATCTTCTCTTCTCTTTCTGCAATTTGCTAAGGAGGATCCTTTATGCAAAGCCTAAAGTTCCCGAGAATTTCACTCCAACTGGATGGGAGGTGGGACGATATAGGTGGGAATGCATTTCCCATTATGCCAATGTACACACTGCCTGAATACAACGACAACTTCAAATGTGTGCCTAACAGTATTAAAGATGCCAAACTGTCAGTTCCTGGCAGGTAGATCCCTCAGCCCCTCTCCAGTGAACACACATTGGTTCCAGTAGAAAAACTTTATTCAGGATTTGACAGTTCAGGTCTGCACTCCATCACGGCGCTTGGTAGAAGTGATAAGGCAAGGCAAGCAGTTCTATATTATACTTTTAAGACTAACCAATTTTATTGTAGCATAAGCTTTCGAGAATCACAGTTCTCTTCGTCAGATGCATGGAGGGCAAAAAGAAACTGGTCAGATATAGAGGAGGAGAGGGGAGGGCGGAGTAGATGCAAACAGCTCCTTCTGATATGGATGCTGTTTGCATCTACTCTGCCCTCCCCTCTCCTCCTCTATATCTGACCAGTTTCTTTTTGCCCTCCATGCATCTGACGAAGAGAGCTGTGATTCTCGAAAGCTTATGCTACAATAAAATTGGTTAGTCTTAAAGGTGCTACTGGACTCTTTTTGATTTTGCTACTAGAGACTAACATGGCTAACTCCTCTGGATCTATATTATACTTGATTTTCCCGCGCTCAAATAACTGTTAAAGTTTTGGCACGCAGTATACATGGGTCCTGTGACAACCCTTTTTAGTTATGGCTAGACATTCAGTATACAATCATACATTCCCAGCATCTGGGCGAAGTAGCAAGAGCTGGCATCTGGACCCTCCAAGGTCCGTGCTAGCTTAGAGGAGCGTATTTCTATAAGATAACAGGAGAGGCCTACTCTGGGTCTCAAAAGTAACACTTGCACTAAGGAGAGAATACATCAGGTTAATGATGAGCATTGTGGTTACAACATACAGACAATCATAGCATGGCTGAACACAGACATGACACCAGGGCCGGCGCGCCTATTAAGGCCAGGTAGGCGGAGGGAGCGCCGGAGGAGGCGCGGCGGGCGGGAGCGCGAGCCACAAAGCACCAGTCTCCTATCCCTCCCACCCCGTGCCGCTGCCAGCACAAGCCCCCGGCCAGGCGCAGCCACCGCGGGCAGGCATCTGCGGCGGCGCAGGCAACCGAGCGGGAGAGCTCAGAGGCCGCCTGCCACAGCAATCGGGCTGGCGGCGACGCGCGCGCTCCTGTGATGACATCACGCGTGATGTCATCACGCAGGCCGGTGCGCGCGTGTGGGTGCCCGTCTGGCCGGCCGTGAGCGTGGCAGACCCTTGTGCCACCCCTGCATGACACAGACAAAGACTGATGTTATAACAAGCTGAATCCAAATCAAACTTCTCTCGAATATGGTGGACACGACCATGAGAAAACTCGGTGTTTATATCCTAAAAATCTAAGGGAACAGTATCAAATGCAAAATGTTGGTGCTCATTCCTCAGACAATGAAGGCAACTTTAGCTGTTAAAATTTTTCTAAGCACCCAAGTGTTTTCATGTAGAAAAATGGGTGCAACTCCCGTTTAGTCTTTATTATGGCCCACGAGCCGTACAGACTGACTAAATGGGACTTGCATGCATTTTTCTACAGGAAAAGCAAGTCCTGTTTAGATCATTCCATGTTGCCATTGTATATGGGCCTTGTTCGCTGTGTTGTCATTCAAAGAACACATGCTGAACAGCCATTCCCCAGCTTCCAGCACATGTACAAAAAACTGAAAACATGTGCATGCATGTCACACATGACTGCCGCTGGTTTTCATTCATTTTCCTATACTGGAAAACTGGAGCATCTGAAACAATCTTGAGAGTATTAAAAAAGGGGCAAAATTCACTTGAGAATTCTAGGTTTAGTACAAAGGAAGATTAAGCAAAGACACTTAACGCCATCTCTTAAAATTCTCACTCCATCTTTCGGTATGGAACAGCATCGACCTGGGAACACAAAACTGCGAGAACAGGCCAGTTCCGGGTCATTTTTCAGAAGAAGAAATGAATTCACCCTCTAGGCAAGTTTTCATTTACAGAGACTGAGCACGGTTCTCCGCCACAAAGTCCGGGACTAGCTGGCTTCGTACGTACCTTTGTATGATAGGCATCCAGGAGATTTGCAACATTTTCCTTGGAAGGTGATTTCAGCTCTGTCAAGTCCTTTTCTAGGGCTGCCACCTGCAGTTAAGCATCAAAGAGCTGTACTATTCCCAAAATTATTTCATACAATAATGAAGTCAACTGATTTTCTCAGAAAGAGCTCTAACGAGGCCGCAGAAGCCTGCAGCCACAATCCAACACAGAGGGAGCCAGTGTGGGATAGTCAGACTAGGATCTGGGCGATCCAGATTTAAATCCTCACTCTGCCATAGAAATTCGCTCAGTAACCTTGGGCCTCTCACACATTCTCAAGACTAACCTACCTCAAAGGGTTGTTGTAAGGATAAAATAGAGGCCAGGAGAGAGATGTGGTAAGCCACTCTGGGTCCCCACTGGGGAGAAAGGTTGAGTATAAAATAAGTAAATAAATAAATGCTTAAGTCCATGAAAAGAATGTGCTTAAGCATGCCTAACTATGGGATGCAGGTCTGGGAATTTATGCCAAGTATCAAGATAACGGCCCTTGGATACTCACCGTGAAGGGTCCTTCTCCTCTGAGGAAAGGAGGACATCTTGGGTGATTCCCACCATCCAATCAGGGAGGCAGGAAGTTGATTTTTCTTCCTCTTCCTTGATGAGTGGGACCACCCCTTGACTCTTCAGTTCTGGGTACTCCCTTCAGCTGTGTTCGGTCTACTGTAACTTTCAACTATAACTATGAAACAGAACTTCAAAAGATAACCATTATCTATGCTCTGCAACCATGAACTAACCACATAGAGTCATATATATAAGAAAACATATATATAACAATCACAGACTTACTAAACACTGTCTTGAGAAATTGGAACAGATACAGAAGGGAAGAAGAGTGCAGCTTTGACTTGTCTTCAGTGACCAACAAAGATCTTGGGAGGGCAAGATGTCCTCCTTTCCTCAGAGGAGAAGGACCCTTCACGGTGAGTATCCAAGGGCCGTTCTCCCTCTGAGGCGGAGGACATCTTGGGAACTCCCAAAGCAGTTCTTAATGTTCGGGTGGGAGATCTTCGTCCCTTATCACATGTTGGAGCACTCTTCTTCCGAATGCCGCATCCACCGATGCGTAAGTATGGATATGGTAGTGTTTGATGAACGTGGACACGGATGACCAGGTGGCCGCCTTGCAAATATCTTCTATTGACGCATTGTTCCTTAGAGCTGCATTGGTTGACGCACTCCTTGCCGAGTGAGCTGTGATTCCTTTTGGCACTTCCAGCTTAAGTGCTCGGTAAGCTTCCGTAATGCACATTTTAATGCTGTAGGCGATGGCTGACGCAGACATTCTTTGGCCTAATCTAGGACGTGCTATATTTATGAATAGAGAGTCCGACTGAGGCAGCGATTCTGTTCTGATTATGTCTATTTTAACTGCACGTCTTACGTCGAGATTGTGCCATTCGCGTTCCCTCGCATGTACTGGTGATGGGAAGAATGATGGTAAATTGATCTCTTGAGCTCGATGGAATCTAGACGTGGCCTTGGGCATGAAGACCGGATCTGTCCTCAGGACCACCTTGTCTCTATGAAAGACGCACAAATCTGGTCTGGTTGATAATGCGCTGAGCTCCGAGATACGTCTTGCCGAGGTTATAGCCACGAGGAAAATGGTCTTGAGCTTAAGCCATCTCAGTGAGATATCCCTCATTGGTTCAAACGGAGCTTTAGTAAGTGCCGATAACACAACATTCAGGCGCCATGTAGGAAACCTGTGTATCGTGGGCGGTCTTATTAATGTTGCACCCCTAAGGAAGCGTTTGATATGTGGGTGTTCCGACAACAGAGTCCCATTCTCTGTAGTGACGACTGTGCTTAGGGCAGCGATCTGTCGTCGCAGTGTTGCTGGTCTGAGGCCTCTATCAAGACCCTCTTGAAGGAATGATAGTATTGCTTGTGTGGAAGGGTGTAACACTGATACCTTTTTTCTCCTGCACCATCTGTTGAACGCTTTCCAGGAGACGTTATAGATCCGGACGGTGGATTTCTTTCTAGACGCTAGTAACGTGTCTATGACTTCTGAAGTATAGCCTGCTTGTTGCAGATAGCTCCGTTCAATTTCCACCCTGTCAGAGACCACCATTCCGGACGAGGGTGCCATATTGGACCTTTTTGTAGCATGTCCGGATGGACTGGTAGTTTGAGTGGAGGTGCTACTGACAGAAGTAGTAGGGATGAGAACCACGGTCTCCGTGGCCACCATGGAGCGACTAGTAGTATCCTGGCTCTTTGTTCCCTGATCTTCCGAAGAAGCTTGGGTAATGTTGGTAGTGGAGGAAAGGCGTATAACAAACCTTTCGGCCATTGTGAGTTGAGAGCATCCGTGTCTTCCGCTTTCGGATGAAAGAACCTGGTAAAAAATCTGGGAACCTGGTTGTTGAGGTGTGATGCAAAGAGATCTACTACCGGCATCCCGAAGTGTGCTGCTAGGAATAAGAACGTTTCCTTCTTCAGGGACCATTCCCCCGGATGAAGGACCTCTCTGCTCAGCCAGTCCGCATGTACATTGAGAACTCCTCTTATGTGTTCTGCTTGAATCGAGCTGAGGTTGCTCTCCGCCCAGCTGATGATTTTGTGGGCTTCTCTTTGCAGGCGAGATGATCTGGATCCCCCTTGTTTGTTTATATATGTCTTTGCGGCTATATTGTCCGTGCGTATCAGGACATGGCTGTGAAGTATTTTCTCTCTGAAGAAAGTCAGAGCTAGTAGAATGGCCCTCATTTCCAGGACATTGATGGGAAGTTTCGTCTCTGACTCGGACCATTTGCCCTGGGCTGGAATGCCCTCCATCGTTGCTCCCCAGCCCTTGAGGCTGGCGTCGGTATATATCTGTATGAGGTGGTGGGTAAGAAAGCTCTTGCCCTGCCGTAGATTGGCGTCTACTGTCCACCATTCCAGACTGACCTTCACCGTTCTGGGGACCTGGATCCTGATGTTCTTCCTCTGTGCTATCTGCATTTGGAAGGGGCGTAGTAGTGATTGAAGAGGTCTGGAGTGGAAACGACCCCAGTAGATTGCTTCTGCATTGGCTACCAGCACCCCCATGAACTTTGATAGATCCATAAGCATGGAGGAAGGTTGTTTGATTATTGATCGTGCCAGTAGTCTGGTCTTGTCCCTCTTCTTGCTTGGGAGGAAGAATCGTCCTTCTTTGGTGTCGATAGATAGGCCCAGGTGTTCCAGGCACTGAGACGGTTGTAGTGAGCATTTGGCTAGGTTTATTAAGAAGCCGTGTTGTTTGAGGAAGTGAATGGTGAATGTAGTTACTCTGATAGATTCCTCTCTGGAGCCAGCTCTTATTAACAAGTCGTCTAAGTATGGATGCAAATGAATGCCCATTTCTCTCAGCTTGAGAACTGGTACTATGAGCAGCTTGGTAAATACCCTGGGCGCAGTTGCCAGGCCGAAGGGTATCGCTCTGAATTGAAAGTGAAGGTCCTTCACACAGAATCTGAGGAATTTCCGATGTGTTGGGGTCATCGGTACATGTAGATAGGCCTCTGTTAAATCTATTGAGGTTAGGAACTCCCCCGGCTGTAATGCCTCTGCGATGGATTGTAGAGTCTCCATCCTGAAATGTCGAACATTTATGAACTTGTTCACGTATTTTAAGTCCAGCACAGATCTCCAGTCCCCTGTTCTTTTGGGGACTGTGAAGAAAATGGAGTACACTCCTTGTCCCTGTTCGTGTGGTAGGACTGGTTCGATTGCCTTGATATCCAGTAGGTGTTGAATGGCCTGCATAGTGATGGATCTTTTTATGGGGTCTTTCTTCAGTGGGGAGACCAAGAATCATTCCGGTGGTAAAGAAGCGAATTCTATTGAATAGCCCTGGGAGACTACTTCCATGGCCCAAGCGTCCGCGTTGGACTCTAACCAAGTCTGTTGAAACAGAAGTAGTCTGCCCCCCACCGGAGCTGTCTGCCAGTCAGGGTTTCTGACCCTTGTCCTCGGCGTCTTGCCTGCTGCCGCGATGGCCCTGTTGTCTGTTGAACCTGTTGTGAAAATTCCCTCTGCGTGATTGCATTTTTGGTGGATTCCATCCACGTCTTTGGTCTTGACGCTGTCTTGGTAGGGTGTGGTGAGATCTGAATGATTGAAAACCGAAAGATCGTCGTTCAGGTCTCTTTAGTGACTTTGGTAGAGCCTTCTTTTTGTCTCTAGTCTCCACTAGTATTTTGTCCAGTTGTTCGCCAAAGAGCTTCTTTCCCTGGAAGGGATAGGCCATCAGAATAACTTTAGCTTGTAGATCAGCTGGCCATGCTCTGAGCCAGAGTAGTCGTCTGGCAGCCGTAGTGGAAGCCATTGCCCTGGAGGAGGATGACAGTGCGTCTAGAGTGGCGTCCGATGTAAACATGCAGGCTTTTAAAATCCTATTCGCTCCTTCTAGCAGTCTTCTGTTGTTGTCTGGTAGAAGCTGCAGGAGCCTTCTGATCCACACAACGGATGCTCTGGAGACGATGGAAGCTACGGAAGATGCTCTGATGGAGAAGGCTAGAGCTTCGTGTGCTCTCCTCAAAAATACATCTCCCTTTCTATCTAGTGGATCTTTTATGTTGCCTTGGCCATCCTCAGCGAGTAGACCTTGGGTCTGTATGGCAACAACAGGGGCGTCTGCGATAGGCACCTGTAATAACTCAGTAGCAAAATTAGGTAATGCATACAACTTTTTAATTGCATTAGGTATCTGCTTGCAAGCCCCTGGCATGGCCCATTTAGCTTTTAATTGGCGCTCAAAGAATTCTGGGAATGGGAATACTTTGGGCTTGTCCTCCGACTGGGGAAGAATTCTTTATTCCCTTTGGGTCGTTGTACTTTTGGGTCTTTCACCTCCTCCCCCTCTGTGCCGGGTTCCTTCAGATCCAAGGCTGCTAGTGTCTTGGCTAACAGATAGTGATAATCTTCAGCCTGAAAAAGCCTATTGGATTGCTCAGAGGAATTGATCTCCATATCGTTCTCATCCTCTGATAAGAATTCCCCCTCTTCGGAACCCTCGCTGGGGGAGGGAATTTCATCTGCCCAATCAATATTTTTGTTCTGGACCCGGCCCTGTTTTCTGGCCGCCTTGGTTGGCCAGGTGTTGCTCTGATTACTCCCCTTATGAGACTTTTCTGGCCTATCAGCTGTTGGGGTGTGTGAAGGCCCGGGTATCTCTGCTTGGCAGATTGCCCTTAGTTCGTCTCTCAGGGTTTGTCTGACTACTGACCTTATTATTGGGGATAAGGTGGTAGCAGGATCACTTACGTAATGTTCTGGAGCGTGTCTGCAGGAGCCCTCTGTGGAAACTGCTTGATTTTGTGCCATTTCTCCCGCCGGGAGGTTGGCAAGCACGTCTTTCGAAAATGGCGGGAAATCGCCAGACGCGGCTTTTCCCGCCAAAACTGGGCTCTGCTCTGCCGCGTCTTCTTCCTGCTCATCTCGGCCGCGGGCAGATCTTGACGGCTCCCTCTGCGAAAGTCGGGGCCGCTTTTTCGAGGGCTGGGATTCCTCCGATGTTGCTCCAGAACCGGGTAGCCGCGCAAGCCGCGTAGGCATGCCGGTGCCGGTAGGGCATGTTCCCGCCGCCGGAAGGACGGCTCCAGGGGAACATCCCTCAGCCCTCTCCAGAAAGCTGTCCTCTGAGTCCGATGACTCTCTCGAGGCCATCTGTCCCTCGCTGGGTCACACTCCTCCCGGCCGTTCCACAGAAAAGGGAAGGGTAAGGAAGGAGGTAGATAAAGAGGAAGGTGAATTGGAAGAAGAAGAATGGAGTAAAGATAGAAATAGAACAAAGGAAGGTAGCAGAGCTAACCTAAGAAGTACTGCTCTCCCCTGAGGCAGGAAAAGAACTGAAGACTCAAGGGGGTGGTCCCACTCATCAAGGAAGAGGAAGAAAAATCAACTTCCTGCCTCCCTGATTGGATGGTGGGAATCACCCAAGATGTCCTCCACCTCAGAGGGAGAATTGGGAGGATTATTTATTTATTATTTATTAACAAGATTTCTACTCCATCTTTCAGCTCCAACAGGGCCACCATGGCAGCTAACCAATTAAAACATACAGATTAATCTCTCGTCTTAAAAAATTAAAATGATCATACATATGCATCATTAAAAGCAGGGCTTTTTTCAGCAGGAACGCGGTGGAACGGAGTTCTAGAACCTCTTGAAAACGGTCACATGGCTGGTGGCCCCGCCCCCTAATCTCCAGACAGAGGGGAGTTTAGATTGCCCTCCGGCGTGGCGGGCAATCTCAACTCCCCTCTGACTGGAGATCAGGGGGCGGGGCCACCAGCCATGTGACCGTTTTCACAGAGGGCAACCCACTGAGTTCCACCACCTCTTTTACCAGAAAAAAGCCCTGATTAAAAGTATTAAAAACCACAGCTTAAAATAAATACAAAAGATACAAACAACAGTTAAAACATTGGGGAGGGAGGAAGGATCACCGAGGGAATTTCCAAGGGCAACAAAGAAGTCTCCACCCACTAGCAGAAGACAGCATCAGAAAAGGACTGACGAGGCTCCCTAAGGAGCGAGTTTCAGCGTTTTGGTGCCACAACTGGGAAGGTATTCAACCTGCCCAGATAAATTTACCTTCTCTGCTTCTATAAAATGAGTGGCAATTCCTGCTCTGTGAATATCTCTTCCTTTCAGCCTGAATCCGGTCAGGGCAAGAAAATATCCAATCTTCCCTGACAGTTTTGGCAAGAAGTAGCCTCCACCTACATCGGGGAAAAGGCCTGTAAATTTAAAAAAGAAAACAAGTTAGCCAAGGCTACTGGTAATACAAGTAATCAAAATTTCCTACTCGCTCGGCTCTTTGTGGTACCATTTCTGTGCCTGGTAGTGAGCTCTTTTTACCGAAAGGACCGCTGTGCCCTGCCTTTCCAATCTTCCCTCCAAGGCGCATAAAGGCTCAGGTGTTTCACTTGAGGATTCTAACGCTTCCTTGCCACTAGCCTCTTTGATCACGAGGCTAAATTGGGCAGAACGGGGCGTCTGATTCTTGGAGAACATGCATACATTGTTACAAGAGCACAAGCAAAAACAGCGGCAGCACGAAATATTATTTTCTGCAAGTTAAAAGTCAAAAGATTTTTGCCTTTAACTTTACATCCACTTTAATGAATTTCTAAAAAAACATGTTCAATCAGTTTGGTAATATTATGGCTGAAATTATTTTTTCCCAGTACTCACAGTGGGATACTTCTTGGAAGTAAATCAAAGCTAAATCAAGCAACTGGGCCTGGGGAGAGCAGGTGTTAGATAAGGCTCCACAGCTGTTTTCCTAGGAACTGTTTTATCAGAATTTGCGGCAAGGTGTCTAACACCTTAACAGATCCTGGGGCTAATCTGGCATAACTACAAACGATCAAGCAAGAAGGCAAGAAAGATATCCTCTTCCCTCTCTTATCTATGTTACATTCTATGAGCTGTCTGGGTGTTTTTCCTCTCTTGCCTTCTTCTTGCCTTCTCTTCTTCCTAACCTTTGAAATTGCACAGTTGGCTTTACCTATTGCTGTCTCTGGCATGGCAAAAACGGTCTTCTCCGTGGCAACTCGGAAATGCCCGTGGACAGACAAACCAACACCCTACCAAAAAAAAAAGGGGGGGGGAACATAATAAATAGGTTTCTAGTGCACGCACAAACACATTTTAAAAAGACAATCAAATCAACTGTTTATTAAAAAGCTTATATTAAAAACAATATAGCCCACATATGCAAGCTTCAGTTTAAAGAAACCACAGCTACATGAGGGTGAGATCAGAATTTGTAACCAGAACTATCACGGTTTTCGTCAGTCGTTCCAACTGCCCATAAGACAATGAACTTGGTGAAGATGAATGGCGCCCTCTGTTTGAATAACTGAACGGAAACCTGGCTGTGGCTGAGTTGCAAAGAAGCCATTTTTAATGCACTTATTGGCAATGGTTGTGTTGGAGAAGAGAGAGTGCAAGTTTATAAAAAAACAATTACTCAAATCACAGAGTGCACACTGGCGGCATTCAGGTGCCGCATCAAACTACAGAAGGTTCAAGCCACAGTTTGTAGGAGAAAACCTAGTTATTAAACAACCCAATGTTTGCAACACACCAAAGGTTGACTGAAAATCCCAGTATCTGCAGCTGGCCTTTCGCACCACCAAGCAGAATCCCCCGCTGCTATCCCAAGCTGCCTTGGCTTGCCAGGCTACTGGCAAAGTGTCACCCACACAGGCAGCCCGCGTGCTTCTGGGTTGGCTGCAACAAATGGAAGGAGAAAGGCGGAGGGGAAGAAGCTTTGAGCAAGCGGAGCGTCTCTTTTCGCGCATCAAGAGTTGGGTGAACTCCTTCCACCTCTCCTTGGAGTCAAGCTCCGACAAACCAAGCTGTTTGTGCATAAACTGGTAAACAGTTTGATTCTATATGCTAGGAATAACATGGCACACCTGAGGCTATCAGGGTTGTTGCGGGGGGGTGGTCCTAGGTACCCCCCCAGAATCTCCCATGCCATCCTTCCTTGTTGCACACCACCCCAACTTACCTGGACTGCTCACAGGGTGTGATGTGGTGGCAGTGGCTGGCAAATGAGAGAACACTGAATACCTGCTGCCTCTTTCACTCCCCCAAGTGCTACCCATCAGTTCCCAAAGCATTTCCAGATGCCTGAAAATGAATATGAACAACTCTTAAAATGCAACAGAAGAGTTGGACCCAGAGCTTGCTCTTCTACTGAAAACCAACATGGCTACCCACCTGAAACAGGTGCCCAAGATGCTTTGTCTCTGGAGTGTCTAATATGCTCTGGGAAACGTAGTTCCCAGAATGTCCGACCTCTGGTGTCAAGTGGTCTGGGAACTACAGTGCCCCAAATGCACAAGGGATACCAAGTATACAAGACATTCTGCAGAAGGCAAGAGAAGGAGGCAGCAGAATTTTCCCATCATCTCTACAGCCTGCTGCCACCACACCAATCCTGTTAATGGGAGAGATGAATTGGGATGGTGTCAAGGAGAGGAAGCAGTTCTCTGGCTCTGATTTACCATCCGAGTAAGAGAAAAAGTATTTATTTAGTAAATTTATATGCTGCTTCTCCAGGGTCCTGTTCGAGGCAGCTTACAAGTAAACAGCAAGACCATAAACTCATAATAAATTATTAATAAAAAAAACAAAAACATTAGAAACAAGCCAGCAGCCTAAAAGAATTATTAGACCCCCTTAAAAATATCCATGCGATAGACTTTAGACAGAGGCAAACCACTAAACAGCTAAACAGATACAACTTCTTAGTTAAAAAAAGTTGGGGGCCGGTGCCTAAAGAGAGAAGATGGGTCTCAATATGGGGAAGTTTGCTAGAACTTCTTTCAAAATGCATATTTTATTTATTAAATAACTGCAAGAAGTTTCTAATACTCCATCTCCCCTCCAGGATTCCAAGCCAGGATACTAACTACCTCCTTAATTACAGTACTTAGAAGGCCAGGCACCCTGTGACCCCTAAGCAGTGATGAAAGTCCAATAAGACGTTCCTTGAACCTTCTAAACCATCCCTCCATCTCTTCATTCTATTCCTCGCCTTTATACCTTACCCTGTCTTTAAAGAGCTCAGGGTGGTAACTGGAAGAGGTGATGCACACAGCCTATCCCTTTTCTTCTAACCCCCTTTTCCTCTGACCCAACTGTCCTCTGGCCCAACACAAAAACAAGCCAATGCCTGATACACTCTGCATCCATTTTTTAAAAATGGAAGTATGACCTAAGATGTCACTCTTCCTCTTCAACTACTCTGGATAGGTCATTTGCAACTACGCTGTCAAGAAACTGTCTCAAAAACAGAAATCTGGAGATGACATAATGTCCCCTGGCACCAGAACATCTCTCTCCCACAGGGGTGCTGGAGCCATGTACTTCAGAATACAAGAAAAGAATTAATTCACTTAGGCTGTTCCCTAGCAGTGCATCTCAGTAGGGAAGCCAGATTATTTCAGGATATGGGTTCCCTTGGTTCAGAGCTGTTAACTGAATGCCTCCTTTGAGGAAGCAGAAGTACAAGAGCCTTTTCAATATGCGTGTTTTGAAACTTGAAAGAGAAAACTTTACTGCTGACAAATCAGGGCTATTCTGATAAAGATGTGTCAACAGTCACTTCCTATTTTTTAATCCCTTGCTTGGGGTCAAGAGGTGAACCACAAACACAAGAGCAAACCCAGTCTATGTGGTGACAGCTAAAAATATTGCATATCAGGAAAAAAGAGCTCCACTGCGACCTCATATAGAAGCAGCTCTGTTTATAGTCAAGCCGCAATAATATTGGAGTCTGGGTATCAGGGTACATGAAAGAGGGATTCTGTTGGACTGCACACTTAATACAAGGTAAACGAAAATTAGACCATGCTAAAATTTAAGAGAAAGATTTAAGACTAATTAGTTTATGAATGTATTGTTATTTTAATGTTAAGGCACCTTTCACATTCACAGAACAATTTTATGCTTGATGAAGGATCTCTGCATCAGTCGCTGACTCAAGCACCCCGTTCAACCACAGGCTCAATTCAGCTTTCAGAGAAAATGAAATTGACATTCCATTGAATTTCATATCATAAAAGATGCCAACAAATATGTCTCACTGACACCCGATATGCATTTGCGAGCGACGATAGCAAGAACCAAGGGGCGAAAAACACCCATACAAGTAATTCCATTCATACTGTAACAAATTACCAGCAGCCAGTCATTTGCAAGAATTCTTGCAAAATGTCAGGGGTAACAAGCAGGACACAGAAATTACAGCGCCAAGAAATGACAGACGGCTTGGGTTTAAACTAGTACAAAGTCAAGAAGTGATCGTTTCACCATCTCAACCCAAAGCAATTACTTGGTGTCCATCCGCCGGTCTGATAATAAGGACACAGCTTAGTGGCAGAGCAAACCATGCACAATGTTTAACCACTGAGAACCATTTCAGAAGACAATATCGGGGCAGATACACCAAGGACCTGTATGTTCATAAAATGTTACTCCAAAAAGCTGGTACCAGCAATTATACATTCTGATAGCAGCTCAAGCCTTTAGGACATCTACATGGGACATCAAATTCCCCCATCTCCTTCAGCTTCCTATCTGATTACAGTAGAATGGTTCCGCTAGCCTATGCTAGTGTATAAACAGGAGATGTTGGAGGAGATGAAGAACACTGTAACAAGAACATGAGGTGCACCCATTTATTTGTGTCATCCTACTGCCTTGCAATATGAGCAACACAGTTTTCATGCTCAGGATCCAAGACATCAGATACGGCAGTAATACTTTAACGCCGACATCACATGTTGAACTAACACCCTATATTTACATGGAAGGATTCAAAAGGAACCTCAAAAGAGGTTTTTTAACACATGGGGGTGGCTTTAGCAGTTCACACCAAGTATAACTTCATGTTTTAGTCTATCTTTAACAGTTTTTCTTAAAGTGTATTTTCCATTTCCCAGAAAGAGTTCAACACATCAACTTACAACCAGGGGTTTTTTCTGGGAAAAGAGGTGGTGGAACTCAGTGGGTTGCCCTCGGAGAAAATGGTCACATGGCTGGTGGCCCCGCCCCCTGATCTCCAGACAGAGGGAAGTTTAGATTGCCCTCCACGCCGCTCGGCGACGTGGAGGGCAATCTCAACTCCCCTCTGTCTGGAGATCAGGGGGCGGGGCCACCAGCCATGTGACCATTTTCAAGAGGTTCCGGAACTCCGTTCCACTGCGTTCCTGCTGAAAAAAAGCCCTGCTTACAACATTATTGTACCTTGTTCACACAGTTCTGATTCGGGGTGGTCATTCTCTGGAATTTCCCCAGAATTCTCCCACAGCTACATGTGATTCAGTTGATCAAATAAGCAAATGGCAATCTTCCATGAAACGACCACACCATTTACTGATCCCAGGCTTTCCCTCTTAGGAGTTAAGAAAATGGCCAGAGATGAGCTACGGAGTTAACTTCAGTGTTTGCCTATAGGATAATATTCAGGGGCTTTCCAGCCAGCAGAGGCCAGATGGGAAACGTCCTGTGGCAACTGCTGAGATCGAGTCCTTGTTGGTTTTTCTTGAATCAATGCTGCTTTAAATATCGTGTCATTATTGTTAAGGAGCACACAAGTCAATCTCATACCAACTCTTATGGAACAGGAGATTAATGTCTGCAGTACATCTGGTATATTTTAGGATAAGAACTGCATTCCGTTCAGAAAAACAGAGCTGGGTGTTTTCACCTCTGTAAACAAGAACAGGAGAGGTCAAAAAGTTGCTTACCTGGTTTTGGGTGGCAATAACTTTTGGCTAAGCAAAACAAATATTCTAATTATTTTACCAATCTTAGACATCATTTTCTGAAGTGTTGTGTAGTGGTTAGAGTGTTGGACTAGGATCTGGGAGATTCCAGGTTCGAATCTTCACTATGCCACAAAAGCTTGTTGGTTAACCTTGGGCCAATCACTGGCCCTTTTCACACTGCTTACCTGCTCCCGGGACGTTGCGAATTATCGCACAAAAACTGCACAAGATAGCGTCTTCTCGTGAGAGTTTTGCGCAACGTTGCGCAAAACTCTCATGAGAAGACGCTATCTTCCGCGTTTTTTAAGTGATATTTCGCAACGTTCCAGGAGCAGGTAAGCAGTGTGAAACGGGCCACTCTCTCTCTCAGCCTAAACTACCTTGCAGGGTTGTTACTGTGAGGATAAAATGAAGGACAGGAGAAAGATGTGAACTAATTGGACTAAATACGAACTTTCTTGATTAAGGTGCATATGTTATAGCAAAGATGAAAATATTACCAAACCTTTTGGTTCATTCTTATGGCAATACTCGTAAGGGTAAATTAATCAACCTTAAATAAGATACAAAAATGTTTCATATATTTAAATGGGACAACAAAAATCCTAAAATTCAAAATCAGATATGACAACAAGCTTGGAATAAAGGAAAATTTGCTGCTGTAGCACAGTGGTTAAGTGGTTCGGCTACGAATCAGTACTCTACTAGTTTGAAACCCAACTACTGTCATGAGCTCAGTAGGTGGACTTGGATAAGCCACTCCTTGCAGCCCCAGCTGGACTGTGGGGATAATAATAACACTAACTTGTTCACTGGTCTGGGTGGGGCACTAATATGTCTAGAAGAGCGATATATAAGCACAGTTGTTATTACTACTACTACTAATATTGAACAGTTTTAAATACTTGATTAAAAACTGTACTTTCAGCAGCAAGAATACCAATGGCACAGTCTTGGAAACAGGATAGGTTACCTAACAGGGACAGATTTGAAAAATTTGGTTTATCATGCTGATAAAAAAAAAAACTGCACGTAGGAATATGTGCGAAGGGAAAGTATCTGTTCATTAAAAATGTATTAGGAACTGACAACTTTTCATAACATATTGGAATGACTACACCTAAAGAATTGATTACACATAAAGAAGTGATTTTACACTGAATATAATTGTTCTGAGCAAGTATCAAAATTAATATGTTTACTGAGATTAATATGTTTACTGTGTATCATTCTGTCTTGGCTGCAGTATTCTCTGATCCTCCTTTGGCCCTGAGCAGGATAGAAATGTAGCAAACAAACAAATACATCTGATTTTTTAAATATATGAAGTACAGTAATTATGGAAAAAGAAATCTGAAAATTTTCTGCAGAAAAATAAAGTGCTTGACAGTTTTCTGTGACAGGAATTTTTCCACTCTATGTCTCTGATCAGACTCCACCCCATCGCAGTCCCACTTTGCCTCCTGTGATGGTCATTTTTGCAGCAACTAAGGTGTAATTCTTTGTCTTCTGCTTTCACATGAGCTTCTTGCATATTCCCACCTCCTTCAATGGCCCTTCTCCACATGCCAGGAATCCACAACTGTTTGAGCATTTGGGTACTTCCAGGAATTCTAACACTGTGCTGCCACAAAATGGCCACCGCAGGAGGCTGAGCCTGCCACAAAATGGCTGCTGCAGCTTACTTTCAGTCCCACAGTGAAGATCCTTATGTTGTAGTGGCAGCTGCTGCCAAAGCAATATTTTAAAAAACTGCACTAGCCAATCAAATCTCCAACGGTCAATTAGAAGCCCTGCTGGGCAAAAGCCACATCTGGACTCATCTACTTTCTAAGCCACAGAGCCCATGAATATTACCACATATACAATGAGAAAGAACCCCATCTCACATGTCCTCAGCACTAGGCCAAAAGCAATGGACTTGAGTAGGGCTGCCAGGTCCCCTTTCTTGTAGTCTTTGCGTGTGTGCACAAAGCATGAGTGCTCCCAGGCAGCGCGATGGAGTTACTTCTGGAAGTGATGTCATTGTGCTGGGCTAAGTAGTGCTCCTGCTAGAGTTGCCAGGTCTCTATACCCTTCAGCCAGAAGGGGGGGACAAGGCACTTACCTCGTGCCAGCAGCGAGGTCCTTTTCTTGCTTGCTCCGGCGCGTGCACGATGACGTCACTGCTGGAAGTGACATCATCATGCCGGCATCAGGAGAGCTTCTGTACTCCGTGCGGGGCCAATTCAGCCCATTTGAGGCCCAAACGAGACCCAAACGAAGCGCAGGAATGCTCCTGCGGCTGGCACGATGATGTCACTTCTGGAAGTGACATCGCCATATCTGTTGGGTGCACACGTGCATTCCTGAGGTGCCTCCCAGTGGCAGGCAACCTCTGAGAGCTTGCCACCTCCCACTGACCACTGGTGGGTCGGCGGGCAAGGTGGCAAACTCCCGGGAGTTTGCCTGCCACCAGCGGGCACCTAGGAACCCTAGCTCCTGCACTTCACAGTGAGCCAATTTGGGCACCAAACGAGGCCCAGAAGTGAGACTGTCACACTGCCCAGGAGGCCTGTTCCCCCACTTTTCCCTGCCACTGGCCAGGTGAGAGGGTGCAAACGGGGATCCCCCACCCGGCAACCCTAGTCTTGAGGGCTGCATTGTCTAGACTGCTCAGCTAACAATAGGCATTTCTATAGATTCCTTGCACCCATGTATACTTTTATAGTGGCTTCAAATAGCTATTCTTCTGATCTGCCATTGTTTCCCTTAAAACATTATACTTTTTCTTGCCGGTTTTAATTAGTACGCTTCAACTGTTTTGCAAGCTGCCTGGTGTGTTTCTTTCTTCTTCTTTTTAAAGCCAAAGGAACATTTTATATCAAATAATTAAAACAATTTAGAACTCATCGTTTTATACAACAATGGTAAACATTACAGGCAATTTGTTTGCACACAGGCAAACAATCATGTACTAAAGTTCTTTGCCGAATAGTAAATTTATGTATAAAAACTCACAATCCAAAAACACAGAGCATAAACCTGTGCAGTTGTTATATATAAATTTCCTGTTTAATATATTAAATTTGCTTCCCCCGTCCTCTATCCCAGCTAAAGGATGAACTTGCCTTTAATTCCCTCTGCACAGAGAGACAAGGCAGGTCAATTGACTGAGCCTTCCAGTATCTTTAGACCTCGTATGAGCATCCTCTCTTGTGATCTTGTCCTGGGTCTTTTAGGCAGTGCAAACTACTCTCCAGCAGTTGCCAATTTACTGGGCCGTTTCCACACGGCTTACCTTTGTTCGTAACGACTCGGAACATCGCGCAAAAAACGTGGAAGATCGCGTTTTCTTGCACAAATCTTGTGCAAGAAAACGCGATCTTCCGTGGTTTTTGCACGATGTTCCGGGTCGTTACGAGCAAAGGTAAGCCGTGCGGAAACGACCCTGGTAGCTTGTGAGCTACCTGGTGGAGACCAGGCTGCCGCAGGCTGTAGGTACAATTCAAAACCTAATCAAAACAGACTTGGTATACTGAAGATGAGACAGTTAAAGTGCAAATGGTGAAGTGGGCTATTAATTTTAACAAAGAAATAACAATGGAGGCGTGGGAATACTTGTGGAAAAACACGCTGAAAATTACGACATGTACCAATATTAAAGAGAATGTTCATAAAATGATTTACCGTTGGTACTTGACACCAAAGAAAATTGCGCTAGGGAATTTGAATATGTCTAATAAATGCTGGAAATGCAAGAAACATGAAGGATCTTTGTATCACATGTGGTGGACTTGTGAGGTAGCTAGGAAGTACTGGGGGGAAATAATAAAAGAGATAAGCGAGATTTTACAATTTCAAATAAATAAGAACCCAGAACTCCTGCTGCTGAACTTGGGAATGGAGAGCATTCCAGCACAATATAGGACATTGTTATTTTATATGACAGCAGCGGCTAGACTTTTGTATGCGCAAAAATGGAAAGTGCAAGAAGTGCCAACTATTGAGGACTGGATTTACAAATTGCTGTACATGGCGGAAATGGACAAAATGACAAGGAAACTGAGAGACCTTGATCCAGGACAGTTTAACACGGATTGGGAGAAGCTGAAACAATATTTGGTGAAAAAATGGGAGGTGGGAGGAGAACTGTGGCAGTTTGAAAATTACTGAAATACAATAAAAGTAGAGGGAGGTGACTTTACCGGGGGGTGGAGAGTTAAATGAGAATTTCTAAGCAACTATTTTATTTGACTATTATATATAGTATTAAGTATCATAGGTGTTATTATAAGAATTATAATGATAGAAATTAATTAATTATAAGAATAGAAACTAATTAATTTCATTTTTGGCAATAATTGTATAATGGAGATATTTTATAATTGCAATGAAGAAACCTAAGCAAGGTGGGAAAATACATAGTAATAGACTATATGTATAGTATAGACTACATGTTAAATTGACTGACTGAGGTATATATGGGTCAAATTGGTTGACTACTTTTGGTGGATTGCTGCATAATGGAGGAATTATATAATTAAAATAGTACGAAGACAAGATGTGCAGAAAAAGTAATATATAGAATATAAGTTAAATTGGTTGACTTATATTGAATGTATTGTTTATAGAAGTACCTAAAATTATGCTAAATGAGGGATAAATTGTTTGTCCCATATTGAAGATGAGATTATAAGATAGAGAATAGAGTACCAAAATTAGTTAAATGACTATTATTAAAAGAATATATGCCAAGAATGTATTATTTAGTTATGCATTATTTAGTTGTTAAAGTAAGTAAGAAGACAGAGGATACACTATGTTATATAGATAAGCTTAGAAGAAAGTGAAAGTTAATGTTTGACAGATATAATAAATTTGAAATGAGTAAGGGATAAGGGACAAGGGGTTGGAAAACTGTTGGAAGTCAACAAAAGGGGGGGAAAGGGAGGGGGTTAGAACTGGGGAAATTAAAGGAAATTGACTGTAATGTACAATTCAATGATTTCTAATCCAATAAAAAAAAATTTTTTAAAAAAAACCTAATCAAAACAGACCAAGGTACTGAAGGGGGAGTTTAGTCATCTCTCTTCCCACTGAACCTCTCCCATTGAAGCTAGAGGGTTCCAGATGTGTGGCTCCTGTTTGAAGTCGCAAAGTTATCCTACTGTTTTACTCAACCCTAGACGACCAGACATAGGCAAGACTAAACCCCCAACAACACATTATGCTTTACACATATTCACCACAAGGACTGGCACCCACACTGCAGCTGTGAGTCCCAGGTGGCCACTCTTGTATAAAAGCACAACAGGGCCCTGATTTTGATTGGAACCATGGTGCAAGAGAGGCACGTGCCTTTCCCCCTAACCATTTTCAAGAGCTGAAATGGTCCAGTGGGTAGTGATCAAACCCCTTGGGCCATTTTGGCCCCCAAAAGCAGTGCAGGGGGAAGACCCTGCCACTGGGGAGTTGCAGCCGCAATATGGCTGCCAATTTCTGTGGTGAACTTGAGTAAAGTGTAACGTGTAGTTTGCGTTCATCAGGGAGGTGAAAGCTTCTCTGTGCCCGTGAAGTCCGTTTTGTATGCCCAGCCCAGCTCTCTTTGGGGCGCCTATCCCTTGCTCTGTATCACACCCTTTACGTGGTACTTCTCAGCTGCTACAAAAGAGCCAAACAGGTGGGGTAACCATGAGCTTCAGCCCCCTCCCCCCAGCTTCTAGCACCCTCAGAGTTGTACACTCTGCTATGTAGAAGCTTGGGAAAGATGTGCCTCTTATTCTTCTCGCCTTTTTCTCAGCCGTGGCTGGCTCCTAATTTTTCTTCCTCCTGTACCTCCATGCAGTGAGATTAACCTGGGGTGGGGAACCTTTCTGCATTCGTCTCTGTTTCCTTTCCCTTTCTCTTTGGCCGCCACGGCAGCTATTTTAGAACTCTAGCATCTGGATTGCCTCAGACCTGTGTGGAGGCAACAATGACTGATGGCTTCTTGTCAGCGGGTAAGCTGGCAGCCCACCTTAATGCTGCACCTGTTGATCTGGGGACAGAAAGCGAACCAGATCATGAGGGGGCTGAGTCTACCCACGCCCGTCTAGCTTCAAAGCCAGACCCCATGAAGCCCCTGAAGCACATCAACAAGAGGCGTCACAGCACTATAGGCACTCAGAGGCAGCACAGCAGACACTCATGGCCTAGCCGGCACATGGACAGCCTCAGATAGCAGGGCAGCCACTCACAGCCTAGCCAGTGCCTTTCCCCTCAGAGGCAGCAACTCAGCCACTCATGGCATAGCTGGCGCATGGATGGCTTCAGATAGTGCAGCAGCCGCACAGAGCATAGCCGGCGCAGCTGCAGTTTCCACACAGAGGGGACAAGGTCACAAAGTACCTCCAGCTGCATTTGTTGATCAATCCAAGTGGCGCAGAACATTCACGGCCAAAATGGCTCACACAGAGGCACAACAGTCATCTTCGCCACCGAGCTCTGCCAGTTAACAGACCGTGAGTAACACACCTGGTCTGGCTTGAGCCATAAAGTCATAGCTGACTTAAGATGACTCCATCACAGGTTTTCCAAGGCAAAAGAGGAACCGAGGTGGTTTGCTATTGTCTTCCTCTGTGAAACAACCCTACTCTTTCTTGGTGGTTTCCTATCCAAGTACTAACCTGGGCCGACCTTGCTTAGTTTCTGAGCTCTGCTGGGACTGGACTGGGCAACATAGGCCGCTATCCGCTTTGACAGCTTTATATCACCACTGCTCAACGCTGCAACCCCATTGTGACAAGAGCGGATAAGGCATTTATTACATGCAGAAAAGCAGTCTGCTAATAATTAACATTTTGGATTTTTGTTTAATAAGAAGAAAACACCCTCATCATATGGCTGTGTCATCAGCCCTTAGAACTCGCTATTCAAGCCCCTGTTAATAGACTGGGGTGTCTTTAAACTGCATTCTTCCAGCTATTGCTTGATAGCGGCTCCTCCAGGCTACGTGTTTCTAAATTTACACAGCACATTCCATTATTCAGGCGCTAAACAGTATGAAGTGGCTAAAAGGTTATATTTAGCATGGAACCCGGTGTTCAAAATGATACACGAGGAAAATCATTAGCAAAACACACAGCATGGGGGCTGACAGGGAGAAAGGGGCTCGCCTTTGTGGATCTAATCCAGAAGCATGTTATCGTGAAAACCTTCTCGAGTACCATCTGTCTTTGGGGCTTGGAGTCTGGAACAGTATGGAAAGGACCTTTGAAGGAACTTTTAAAGGCAGGGTGCGGGAAGGCACGGAAATCTACAAGGAATGAAGACAATTTCACTTAGCATGCCTAAGCGTACAAAGACAAACTTCGGGCCGTTAAGACGTAATTTTTACAGACAAATCAAAGGTACATATGAGATTTTGTTGAAAGAAGAGCATGCGTAATGTTGAAGACGCCATGGTTTTCCATATGGGGAAGATTAGGGGTAGCTGAAGTATATCCCAAACCAATAAGATCTTTCTGAAAAGTTTTCCATTATTAGCCTTTCTTTGACATAAAAAAATGGCAAGAAAACAAAAGTATTTACAATGATAAGACTTGACACCAGATTTATTTGGGCGGAATCAGTCTTCAGTTCATGATAATATATCTGGGGCATTTGTATACTTAAGCAGGGCCGTTTCCAGATTGCTTACCTTCACGCGGGACGTTGCGCCTCGTTGCGGGGAAAATGCAAAATAGCGCGTTTCCTCGCGCGAGTTTTGCACGACGTTGCGCAAAACTCGCACGAGGAAACGCGCTATTTCGCATTTTCCCCACAATGAGGCGCGACGTCCCGCGTGAAGGTAAGCAATCTGGAAACAGCCCAGGTTGCAGGTGAAGCAAAGGCAGAAAGTTGCCATCTGGGTACCCAGGCATTTGGACGTGTCCTGGATAGTTTATTTTATCCTTTGAATGGCAAATCCATTCCCACCATCATCACAAACCATTTTGGACAACCCTTCCAAGTTCCAAAGCGGGCCGCCATGTGGTATGGGGGAGGGGGCATTAGTACTGCTGATTAAGGAAGTCCAAAGGCCCCTGGCTATGTGGCACTCGCTGAGCACTTCTTTGGGGCCCCATCATGCAGGGGCCTGGCCCACTGAATGGGAATGCCGTGATCTGTTCTGTAAATTAAATGTGTTAAAATATTTGAGCACCAACCACTCACAAACGAGATGAACAATAAATGTATCAAGTCTCAATATGCGCACAAAGCAGCAGCCAAATCATCCAAGCGAATGTTTTATTCGGCAAGCACAATTCCCACGGAAATTACATGCAAATGAAGAAACGACACGCACAGCCCATGAAAGCCTCTGTGAAACCCACTATTCTTAACTTCCAGCTATTTAGCACTGCAAAGGCCAAAAGCATGACTAATCCAATGTAAAACTATTAAAATCTGGTTCCTTTAATGACTGGTGCATATATCTGTATGTGGGCTGGCATCCAACACCCACAATTGTGGCCCAGGGAAACTGCCTCACTCAGACAAGCCTGGCAGAGCTTTCCTTGCTGACATTCACCAAAGGAAAGCAAGCTAAGTTAGAAATGGAGATTCAGTCCTGAGATCCCCCCTCCCGCCCCCATTTCCATCTCCTTATGATGCAATCTTATGCAGTAATTCTGCATAGGACTGCAGTTTTACATGCTACTACAACTAAGTTTCCCAAGGCCGGAAGAAACTGATTCAGTATTTGCTACCTTGATTGTAGACTGTATGGGAACCAGATAAGAGAGAGGCAACACAGGCTATTTAATCACTGCCTGCCCTGCCTTTAATCAACTACCCTGAAAGCCCAACCCCAGGAACACACTACAGCATGGGTGGCCTCAAAATTTTCCCATCTATGTCCCTGGTCAGTGAATGCTGCTTGCAAACCCTTCTCTCAGAGCCAAGCTACACGTGACGAATTACACTTGCCTGGCAAGTGAACAGTCATGTGTATTCCTCCCTGTTCACTTGCCCTCCACTTGCGCTCCACTTGGAGCGCAAGTGGAGGGCAAGTGAACAGGGAGGAATACACGTGAGTCTGTGAGACTCACATTATTTACTGTGAGATCAGTACAATCAGTAGCGAAGACAAGAGCAGGCGTTTCTATACAGTGTCAAGGACATTTCCATAAACAATGTCATAGGGTAGATGAATACAAGTTTACAGAGACATAGCATTAGCAAGGATCCAATAGAGGGTTGATGGATTGCTGAAACAGAACATAATCCATTCTAGGATTGACATCAGACAACATGAAGCACAAGCAGTGTATATGAGTACATATTCAGATAATATATAAAGCAACATAATGGTTCCCAACTCATTGGCTAAACATCCGAGACCCCCTACAATACCGCCCTCCTATTAGCAAAACATCCAAGACCCCCTCCCTGAGTAGTACTCTATCTGAGTAAAAAAACCTTTTTTAATAATTCAGTTTTGCACTGTTTGCGGAAAGCCAAGAGCGTGGGAGCTCTCCTGACCTCCTCAGGCAGGCTGTTCCATAGGGTAGGGGCCACCACAGAGAAGGCCTGTGTATGGGCTGCAGTTGATTTTGCCCATGTGCAGGCTGGCACTTGCAAGAGACCCGGTTCGGATGAGCGAAGCTGCCGTGGAGGGACGCAGGGAGGGAGGTGGTCCCATAGGTCTGTCGGACCAAGGCAATATCCTCCCACCTTCTACCCAACAGAATTCCCCCAAACAACCAAATAGAAAAGCTCTACCAAACTCACAGAGTTTCAATGATGTACAGAGTTCCATAATCTATAGGACAATTGCCAACATTATTTTTTTTTTACTTTGGGTCATTAAAGAGTAATTATTAATTATTATTAAAATTATTTGAGGTGTAAGAGTTTTATTTATTTATTAGTTTAAATATTCTTCTGTTCCCCTCAGAAAAGCCACCTTTTACAAATTTATTCAGGGGACACACCCAGCTTTCAGAATTGAAAGGAAAAACACAATATTGCCTTGGATTCTTATTCATTCTTCTGGAACGGATCCTTCCATTCCTCGAAAGGAATGCTCCCTGTTTACCACCCCTTTGTGTGTACATCAGTCATTTTAATAACCAGGCTGTCACCTGTGTGTCAGAGATTTCTGGAGCACACCCTGCTGACCTGGGCACTGAAAATATTTTCTTCAGAGCTATTTTACAGAGATAGCTAAGATGACAGACAAAATAGTGAAATATATATATAAAAAATGTCCTTAGATGATGAAATAAGTAAAAATGGGACCGTAGGGAACCCAAGAATGCATTATTACAAATATATTATCAGTACTTTGTGATGTCTTTAGTGTTTATATCAATGTGAAAACATCAGCCCAACCAAGTAAGTAATACTTTGCACACTTGGCCAACCCATTCTAAAATGTTTATGATTCACGGAGGATTTCACTTAACCCCAGGATGATGTCATTCCGACGTAAACAGAACTTTCTGAACCGGTGTCTGAACTAGACGCTGTCTGAGTCACTTGGATGTTAGTCAAGCAGCTGATTTAGAACAAATGTGTTGTTCAAAATATGGACAATGGTTTTTCCTTCAAAAATGCAGCATCAATGATTACATTTTCAAAAGTAATTATCTCATTACTAAACTAAGGGAGCACACAGGCTCAAGGAAGTCACAAACACTCACAATTTATACAGTGTAATACATCAGTATATTTATCATGAAGTCCCAAACCTACCGCAGAAGTTGCAGCAACCGTGTTCACCTAAAGTCAATAGCCACGGCAACGAGCTATACCGGTCTCTTTATCCTTTCACTCGTTTCAAATATGCTTTCTTCTTCAGGCCGTTAAGTGTCAACATCTTATTTTCACAATTTAGACCTCCAATCTGCAAAGAGCAGTGATACAATGGGACAAGTCACTGCTCTTTGCAGATTGGAAGTCTAAATTGTGAAAATAAGATGTTGACACTTAACGGCCTGAAGAAGAAAGCATATTTGAAACGAGTGAAAGGATAAAGAGACCGGTATAGCTCGTTGCCGTGGCTATTGACTTTAGGTGAACACGGTTGCTGAAACTTCGGCGAGCTGTGTCGCTGCTGCTACCATCAACAATTGTGGACGCCAGTGATTGTGAACTTACCCCGCATTAGCGGAAAATAATATTGAATGTTGGTTCCTGATTTGGAATTTTCACCAGCCAATAATTTGGGCTTTATGGTTATGCAGGTTTGGGACTTCATGCTAAATATACTGATGTATTACACTGTATAAATTGTGAGTGTTTGTGACTTCCTTGAGCCTGTGTGCTCCCTTAGTTTTGTATTTCTTAGGAAGTTTATCCCTGTTGTTGTTAGTTGATTCTCTCATTATTGGCAAATAATTATTTTCATTTTTCCAGTTACTGCATACTTTAAACAGTGAATCTCACAGATTAGTTAAAGCAATGAACTAGCCATGTACTAGAGAAGGAAGACACACACACACTTCTAATTCAGCAAACCGTTTGCTCACACAGTAGAAAGTTTGCATGTGCAGAGAGACAATTATGTGGAAACAAACAAACTGGATGGTGTTACTTGGGAGCAGACTTGGTCGATACCAAGGACGTGGGGCAGTCTGGGCACTTGAAAAGGTGTGGGAGGGAACACAAGTTCTCTCCCCACTCCAAAAGTTCAAATTCTTCTCTAAAATGGCATCTAGTTTGGCCCACTGAGACCTGCTCTTTCATAAAACACAGACCATCACAAGATACCACCATATGCAATTACATGTTTACAGGGCTTTTTTTCTGAGAAAAGAGGTGGTGGAACTCACTGGGTTGCCCTTGGAGAAAATGGTCACATGGCTGGTGGCCCCGCCCCCTGATCTCCAGACAGAGGGGAGTTTAGATTGCCCTCTGCGCCGCTGAATGGCGCGGAGAGCAATCTCAACTCCCCTCTGTCTGGAGATCAGGGGGCGGGGCCACCAGCCATGTGACCATTTTCAAGAGGTTCCGGAACTCCGTTCCACCGCGTTCCTGCTGAAAAAAAGCCCTGCATGTTTATATACAACTGTGCTTTGGAAGGAAAGAAATAGTGGCCAAAACTAGTAAGGTAAAGTTGGATGTATAATGATTTTTGCTAATTCGGGGTGTGTGTGTGTGTTATAAAAAACAGATAAATAAGAATTTCCCAGTAAACATCTACACACTTCATTGATTTCGCCTACTATTTCTTCCTTGGGTTTTGGTGGACCCTCCCTTCGTTTGACTGCTGTTGCAAATTCAGCAGGGACACAGTGCATGTGCAGATGTGCTCACACACTCCTTTGTCCTTGCACAGCTTGCATGGAGATGCACAGTTATCCACCTGTTGTCCGGGATGAAAATGTACAGTTCTCACATCCCATCTGGAGTGTTTCACCTGGCTTCTCCAAGCATGTTACAAGTAGTGTGGAATAACTTACTGGCTGCAACTTCTTCTGAAAGATGGCCTACATGTTCCAGAGAGCACTAGTACGACTACTCCATTAACTGGCGTGCAAAAGCTTCCCTAACATTTAAAGCCAGGAACTCTATTAAAACCATGTGAATACTCTTCAAAGAGATCACCACCCCCAGAACGAGCAACATACAATTAAAAGACTTCTCTGTAGATGATGCAGTCTTGGCACTGAAGAACTGATTGAAGCTAAAAGCATTTTCACTTCCTGGGACTGTTCATACCCTCAGGTGTTCAAGGCGGTTTCAGAAGTTGTATGTTTGGTGATCTAGTATTCTGAATTAAGTCATTATTACACAGATGTAGGATACAGGGGGGGTTTAGCCACACACTATTGCTCAATGTACGAGCTCATCCTCAGATTGCCATACGATCTGTATTAAGCAAACGGCCAGCTCCACCCAGTTCATCAAACCCAACCACTTGCATAACCATTTCTCCAGGGATTAAGGCGTAAATGAAGAACAACCCCATAACAGGCACTTCCCCCTCCTCCCTCACTTTTACAGCATGACTCACAGCACATAAACAATCAGAGGCTGAAACAGTTAAGTGGTTTTCATAGGCTAATTGATCGCTCCATACAAGCAACAGTGAGTGTGAAACGCAAAAGAATTCCAGAATTAAAATGCTGATCATCATTGCCTTGGTGAAACCACAATCACCAAGGAACTCAAGAGCTCACATTACCCAGGGCAACAAACAGCAATTCAAGAGCATTTTTGGAGTGAGAAGTCAAAGACCGGTTTGAGTATTACTGTACCTGAAATAACACTGTCCATCAAGTAAAGTCAAATATAAATGCTAGACTGTTGAAATGGGTACCCGAATCCTCCCAAGACACAAACCCTGTTTTTGAAACACATAGAAAATGAAGGATTAACAATTCCATCTTAAGCAGAGCCACAGCCCATTGACTTCAGCTGTGCTGTAATTGCAATGTTACTGCATTGTAAAAACACTGTGCATTATTAGTTTACTGACGTGGCTTTCTGATACAGTCAGAGGAAGAGTTATCAACCACTCAAGGATACAAACATACATAAAGCTGCCTTATCAAGAACTGAACCGTTGGTCCATCTAGATCAGTGCTGGTAGCAGCTCTGAGAGGCAGCGGCTGTCCAAAAAGTCAGGCAGAGGTCTTTCACAACACCTGCCATCTAATCCTTTTATAACAGGACACGCCGGGGATTGAGCCCAGGACTTTGCGCAGGGAAAGCAGGCGCTCTTCCCCTGCGCCACGGCCCCTCCCTACCCAAGCCCAGCCCTGGTAACAAATATCTAGCCCACTTTTCTTGCCCAGTCAAGCTGCAGGGAATGATGGCCTCAGACGTGCGACGGGCAGGCACAGCATCTAGGTGGAGCCTTCAATGTATGTACGTGCGTGCTGTCAAGTCACAACCAACATATGGCAACCCCAACAAGGGGCTTTCAAGGCAAGTGAGGAGCAGAGGTGGTTTGCCATTGCCTTCCTTTGCAGAGTAATCCCAGGCTTTGGCTAAGAATATTTCCCAGTACTAAACATTTTATATTTGGCATGTAAAGGATAAAGATTTTACAACTCCTGATGCCTCAGCAGCAAGAGTCAAAGTGGCACAGTGTGTTTGCTTCTACAGCTAATAAACGGAGCATCCCAGGTACAATAAAGGTCCATAGATCAACAAAAAGGGATCTTCTTATCTGATGTGCCATCCACACCCAGAAACCAGAACGACAACTTCTGAACACAAAGGTGCATATTTCACTGTTGAGAGAAAAAATATCTACCTTCAACAAACCCATTTCGGGCTTCCCAGCAAACTGCTTCCAATCTATTCATTTTGGATTAACAGTATCCGTTTTAAGAAGAGGGGACAAAATCAGGAATAGCCTAAATTTCCTGACAGCATTCCCTTCAAAATGATCAGTGATAAATGTGAGATTCCCAACATTTACAGATAATCTTTATTCATCCGCTGCCTGTTCGAATACCCACAGTGCACATAACATGTAGCAGGTACAATTCTAGGGGCCCCCTGGCTTTTGTGTTGCTGCCCCCATCCCTGGGCTGGACAAAAACTACTCTTCCCAGCTAGCATTGCGTCTCCCTACACTTGAGCGTTCTAGTGTAAGATGTCTCGTGTACAGAGACTCAAAGTCACAGAACTAGCATGCAGAGGTTGGGACATTTGATGCAAACCTTAATGGTGATGTCCTACTCACAACAGTTGCTGCTGGGGTGATAAGCTGTGAACCCACTGCGAGACTGTCTGTTGTGCTGCAGATAAAAGAAGCTGCTGATCTATTCACACAAGCTCAGCAGAAATTGGTTAATTGATAAAAGTGCTGACTCGCTGCTTTCATTTAGCTCATATAATGCGTATCAGGACTGCCTTGTTAAGCGTGGTTAAAGGCTTTTCTCTGCTAAAAGGGAGGCTGTTTTCTTGCCAACTTTTGAAGTGTGAGGCTCTTTATTTATTATTACATTTCTATGCCACCTTTCCACCCAAATACGGTGCCCAAGGCAGTAAACATCGAACCCTTAAAACAGGGATCCCTAATCTTTTTGAGCCTGTGGGCACCTTTGGAATTCTGACACAGAATGGTGAGCACAGCCAACAAAATGGTTGCTGCAGGAGGCGGAGCCTGCCACAAAATGGCTGCTGCAGCTTACCTTCAGCCACACAGTGAAGATCTTTGTGCAGTAGTGGCAGCTGCTGTCAAGACAACATGTTAAAAATCAACACAGCCAATCAAAAGCTCTGCTGTGCAAAAGCCCCACCTGGCCCTGCCCACTTTCTAAAAACTCTTGGCAGGCACCAGGAAATGTGTCAGTGGGCGCAATGGGCACCATGTTGAGGAACGTTAAGCATGGTTAAAGGCTTTTCTCTGCTAAAAGGGAGGCTGTTTTCTTGCCAACTTTTGAGGTGTGAGGCTGGAAAACTGGGCTAGAACAAATAAAATGAATTTCAATAGAG
The DNA here is from genome assembly GCF_028583425.1 of Eublepharis macularius. Taxonomy (NCBI): domain Eukaryota; kingdom Metazoa; phylum Chordata; class Lepidosauria; order Squamata; family Eublepharidae; genus Eublepharis; species Eublepharis macularius. The sequence continues at coordinate 224,077,491 of NC_072791.1, read as the reverse complement.
ACAAATGCAAAGTGCTGCATTTAGGCAGGAAAAATCAAATGCATAATTATAGGATAGGGGAGACTTGTCTTGGCAGTAGTATGTGCGAAAAGGATCCAGGGATCTTAGTAGACCATACGCTGGACATGAGTCAGCAGTGTGATGTGGTAGCTAGAAAGGCAAATGCGATAGTGTCCCAGTCATGCGAAGTGATGGTATTGCTCTGCTCTGGTTAGACCTTACCTAGAGTATTGTGTTCCGTTTTGGACACCACAATTTCAGAAGGATATAGACAAGCTGGAAGGTGTCCAGAGGAGGGCAACAAAGATGGTGAGGGGTCTGGAGGCCAAGTTCTATGAGGAAAGGTTGAAGGAGCTCAGTATGTTTAGCCAGGAGAGGAGACGGCTGAGAGGTGATATGATAACCATCTTCAAGTACTTGAAGGGCTGCCATATAGAGGATGGCGCGGAGTTGTTTTCCCGCTGCCCTAGAAGGTCAGACCAGAACCAACGGGTTGAAATTAAATCAAGAGAGTGTTTGGCTGAACATTAGGAAGAACTTCCTGACAGGTAGAGCAGTCCCTCAGTGGAACAGGCTTCCTCGGGAAGTGGTGGGCTCTCCTTCTTTGGAGGCCCTTAAGCAGAGGCCAGATGGCCATCTGACAGTGATGCTGATTCTGCAAACCTGGCCAGATCATGAGGGGGAGGGCAGGAAGGGTTACATCAGTGCTCAGTTCTTGTGGCCCCTTCTTAATTGCCCAGGGTAAGGCCAATTGCCACCTTGGGGTCAGGTAGCAATTTTCCCCAGGCCAGTTTGGCTAGAGTTCCTGACAGTGTTTTGCCATCTTCTGGGCATGGAGCAGGGGTCACTGGGGGTGTGGGGAAGGGAGGCAGGTGTGAGGCTCAGGTCACAGCGGTTGCCAGGTCTTCTTTTTTTCCATCTTTGACAGACCAGGCAGCTTGCTCCCTATCTTTCGACCCGTGATTTAACTACAGTGATTCAGGCAATGGTCACCTCTAGGTTAGATTACTGTCACGCAGGGCTTCCCCCGAGTCTGATCTGGCAGTTGCAGTTGGTCCAAAATGCAGCAGTGCATGTCATCACCGGAGTGCCAAGTGGTACTCATATATTGTGCCAGCTGTATTGGTTGCCAGTTCAGTACCGAATCAGATTCAAGGTTTTGGTACTAACCTATAAAGCCCTATGCAGACTAGGACCAGTGTATCTGCGGGACCGCCTCTCCCCATATGTGCCCCAGAGGACGCGCTGATCAGGGGATAAACAACTATTGGTGGTTCCTGGTCCCAGGGAGGCCCGCCTAGCCTTGACCAGAGCCAGGGCCTTTTTGGTCCTGGCTCCAACCTGGTGGAATGCTCTGTCTAATGAGATCAGGGCCCGGCAGGACTTATTATCCTTCCACCAGGCCTGTAAGATGGAGTTGTTCTGCCAGGTGTATGGTGGAGGCTGAGCTGGGCCTCCACTGGCCGAATAGAGGAGGTCTAGTCCCTCCCTACTAGAGGCATCCACCATCTAGTTTTTAAGTGATGTTTAGGTGGCAGACTGACTATCTCTGTTGCTGCTGTCTTGTATCTTTTTAAATATTTATATTACCTTGTTTTTTGTTACTGCTGTTTTAAACTGTTTAAATGTAAGTTTTATTGTAACGTAACTGTAGCTAAATTTTTGTATCTTGCATCTACGAGGCGAGTTGTGTATCTGTAGACTGAGTCCTGGTTGGGAAGAGTATTTTTGTTAACATGGATGTAATGCCAATAAAGGTTGCTGAACGGTAACGTTTTTAATTGAATGTAATCGCCCTGAGCCTGCCTGTGTGGGGAGGGCGGAATAAAAATCTAAATAAATAACTAAATATTTCCTGCATTGTGCAGGCGGTTGGACTAGATGACCCTAAAGGTCCCTTCCAACCCTATGATTTTGGATTCTATGACCCTTGCATTAAAACACTGCAAGCGTTAAAACACCGCAACATTAAAACAGTGCTAAAAATACAAATATATATATATATAAAAAATCTTAAAAACAATTTTTAAAAAATGTATAAACACACAGGCAAGGAAGTGGGCTTGTGAGAGTTAGGGGTGGAATGTCAAACAAATCAAAAACACCCTCATCCGCTGGCAGAAGGCAACTGCAGAGAGAGAGATTTGCAAAATATGTGAACTTCACAAATGGCTTCAAAGAAGTCACAAAAATAGGATAATCCCAAAATCCCAATAGGTTAAAAATAAATACTACTATAAAAATGAAAAACATATTCTTCCAAATTCTCTTAGATAAAAATATAGCTTTGTTGCTGCATCCTGCTCTGCTATGCAAAAAAAAAAAAAGCCTTATTGAAACCTGTTTTTCACAGTTCTTTAGGCATCCATCTTCCACATGTAATATAATCTGCCCTGATTATATTACATGTATATTACATGCCCTGATTATATTACATGCAGGGAGGGCAGAATAAAAGTAGAATGAAAATAAAATAAATAAACAAACCACCAAGCCTAGGCCCAAATCCACATCCGCAGATGAAGAGCTACTTTCTGGTAGCTACCACACTGATTTCTTGGAGCAGTTTGAAGTGGGGGGATGCTAATAACACCAATTGCCCATTACAACAAGCAACTCCAAGACTGGATTAGAGGCAGAACAGCTTTCCAAAAAACCCCCAAAGCGCTGACAGATCACTTCTGTTCAGTGCAAAGAAAATAAACTCGTGTTCATCAGGACTGCAGATTTCAACCCTCAAATCGTGGCTTCAGGGCACCGAATCCATGGCATTCAGCGTACACTTTAACATAGAAACAGGGCGCTCTGATCTGCTCTACCGGCTTCTTGGGTTACACTTATTGAATCATTTGCTTTTGTCTCCTTGTGAATTGAGGAAATTGTTCAGAAGCCATTACACATACCAAACAGGATGCAAATAAGCCACTACAAGCCACTGAGAGAAGGGCACTTCCAGAGAATACAGGAAGCTCCACAGCCCCACCTATTGGTTGCTTTATAATTTCCTTGAGCAGCAAGCAGTTGACACACACACAACCACACACACAGGGCACCGGGGCTGTCAAACAAAACATCTGGGACCTCCGTTTCTTTCCATGCCTTACAGGTACTGTGTCAAAGCCTGATTAGGATAGGTTTGCTAGGTTCTGTGGGGATTTTTACAAGTGTCATTCTCTTCAGTCATGAAAGAGTTAATTTGTTTGTGTTTAGTTAGAGACAACTAGTTAGCATAAGACCAGTTAGATGTCGAGTTGTTCTTCCCGCCAGGGTAAAAGGGGAGCTGCATGCTTAATGAACAGATCTAGGATTGATTATTGGCTGACCAGGTTTATTGGAGGGCAATTGACATTCTTTCCTTTACTCATTGCTCTCCAGTTAGTTAGACCGTTATCTTCAGGTTGTAAGCGTGTAGGGACTAAGTTAGCTCTTCTTTATTTTATCTCCAATGTACCCTTTCTTTTTTTTCTATATGTAGTAAACATTTATTTTAGAAGCTGAACACACGTGTCTGTGATTCTTTATCTGATGTGCAAATTTTCTACTCTGCAACAATACTTATCCAACAGGTTCCCCTACCCCCCTACCCCGGCAGGAGGTCCGGCACTTACCCTTTCTTCACTGGTCGTGCATGCTTACTCCCAGCCTGCACCATGACATCACTTCCTGGAAGTGACATCATTGCGTGGGTTGCAGGCCACCCTGGGAGCGCTCCCATGCTCTGCATGGGCCCAAATTGGCGCACTCCCCCTGCCGGACAGGTACGTGGGGGCGGGGGGTGGAGGGTGGGAGCGGGGTATCCTGCCCCCAGCAGGGGACTGGCAACCTTATTATTACAACTTTTCTCTACAATAGGGAAGCTTCTATATTTTTATACAAAGGTGAATTCTATTTTTTAATGTGGGTATTATTTAAAGGTCCAGATGTAAGACTCAGTACAAGCTGACATCATTGGAGATAATTCCCTACTATCGTCTCATGCTCTGCCAGATGAACAGATGCAGGGAGAGAGTTCGACAGGCAAAGCACCCCAGCAGAAAAGGTCACGTATTGTGGCTTTGCTCCCAAAAGCCCGCTTTGCTTTGTGGACTCACTCTGAACAGGGCCTTTATTGGAGGTCTTAACAGTTGCACAACTATCCACAAGGGAACAGGTGGCCCTTAAAAGACCTCAATCCCGGCACCTTTTAGAGGGAGGGAAGGCATCACGGTATAGCCTGATTTAATCAGATCTCAGAAGCTAAGCAGGGTCAGGACTTGGATGTGGGACCACCGAAGAAGACTCTGCAAAGGAAGGCGATGGCAAACCACCTCTGCTCACTTGTCTTGAAAGCCCCTTGCTGGGATCACTGTAGGTCAGTTGCAACTTGACAACATATATGTACAAACAGGAGATTTAGGGGTTTAAAGGAAAGAAACAGCACTCTGAATTCTGTCACAAAATGAACTGGTAATTAGAGAAGTTCTTTCAAGGCCATTAAGTAATCTGCTCCCAGATAACTGCTCCAGGTGGCAACATCAACGTTGCATTCTAAATCAACTTAAGTTTCCAAATAGTCTCCCATCTGAACTGCAGCGCGGTCATCTAACCTGGATGTGATCGGAGCATGGGCAACTGCGGTCAGAAGAACATGTTTTTGAGGAAGGTGCATAGCTGACAAAGCAAACAAAGTTGGCTAAACAGTGCTAAGCACCACCAGTCTTAATTAACCACGTTGGGAGCAGTACCTGATGCTGCTAGAAGGCTCAGAAGGTCTCGGGTCACAACTGGCAACCTTCATCCACAAAACCACATCGGCGTTCCAACAGGATAAACTGCACACCCTGTATTTTTCCTGAATCCTCACTAAACATTAACATTTCAGTGACAAGATGCTTGAGAAAGGGCTTTACCAGATCTATAAAGAAGCAAAGGTAATAGCTAAGAACTGTGAAATGACACAATTTGAGTCAGTTATTGCTTACTGAAAAGTACAGGTGCCAACTGAATCATTGAAGATAGAATTCTTCACTGCCGATAATGCTAAAAGGGAACATTCAGCTAAGTGCTCATCAAAAGATGCTAAACGGCGTTTACCTGAGTGCCATTATCACAGCAACTGCTTACTACACTTAACTCATACCTGTAAGTGCATGGGAGTATGAAATGCAATCTGTTACCACGAACAGCTGGCAAAGGCAAACAGCGCGAATTGGATGTCATATTCTATTTCCCCTCTAACTACACTAATACCACCCTTATTTTAACATTTATCTAACATTTTCAAGGCTGCAGAGTGCTTCAAAACTCTTCTTCAGAACCATCTCATAATTATTGTGTTCGCTATTTGTTTTACTTCACTTTTTAATGTTGGGAGAGGGAATCTGAGGAAGCAGAATTTGGAGGGGGAGAAGAAGTTACGTTCTCAGCCTAACCTACTTCAGAGAGCGGTTGTGAATATAAAACGGAGAAGGGAAGAATGCTGTGGGTGACTTCAGGTCCCCATTGGTGATAAAACTGGGTTATAAGTGAAATACATCAGTATATACAGTATATACATAGTATCTGACAGTCATTTTCCACTGATGAAACACCCCATTTGCTGGCAAAGGGGTGGGGGATTTTTCACTAATTCCTTTTGCACTACAGATTTCCACATTGTGGTCAGCACCGTCCCTGCCGGTTTCTCCGAACCTGAACATTGCAGGAGGTGCAGTGGGAGGCAGCAAAGTTCTGTTCCACTTGTGAAGCTCTGCTCACAGCTGCTTGGATAGAAACCCAGTTGAAGTTCAATTCCGAGGTTTATCAAAAGCCTTATGGGATTGCAAAATACTGATGCAAATTCAGAGCCACTTAAATTTAAGCTAGCACTTTCTTCCGCTTAGCTATGTAGCCATTATGGCACTAACTCCCAAGCGGTGTGTCGTGATGATTCAACTAAACAATTGAAGGCCCCTGTGAGCCCAGAGTGACCAACCACAGTAACCCGACACCAGGGCTTTTTTTCTGGGAAAAGAGGTGGTGGAACTCAGTGGGTTGCCCTCAGAGAAAATGGTCACATGGCTGGTGGCCCCGCCCCCTGATCTCCAGACAGAGGGGAGTTGAGATTGCCGTCCGCACCACCAAGCGGCGTGGAAGGCAATCTCAACTCCCCTCTGTCTGGAGATCAGGGGGCGGGGCCACCAGCCATGTGACCATTTTCAAGAGGTTCCGGAACTCCGTTCCCCCGCGTTCCCCCTGAAAAAAAGCCCTGCCCGACACAGTCCCGATATGATTCACTATTCTCATTTTCCCCACTTCCTAAGGAAAACAGCTCTTGCTCCTTGCCTGCCTCCACAGGGGCAGGGCGATTCTGAGGCACTGCTGTGCAGGTGGGGGAAACAAAAGCATTCAGGTCCACACAGAGATGTAACACAATTACCATTACGTCTCTGAACGAGTCACTGCTCTGAGCTTGCCTCCTTCCAACCAGAAGGCATGCTCAGAACAGGAAGGCGTGCAGGAACACGGGAACGGGACTCCTCGGAAGAGGCATCCTTCTTACTCTTTCATCTGCTGAAAGCAAAATTGTTTAGGAACAGAATCAGGCTCCAATTTTAATTCAGAAAAAAAGTGCCTCAATTATCAGACATCCAGTGAGCATCAGAAGAAGAGAGATGTGTATTAGATAATAATTTGTATTATGTTATGATTTTTGAGTAACTGTTTTCTTGTGATGGTTGCCCCCCCTTCTCTGATGAATTTGAGGACTTATATTCTACAAGTCCAACATAACATTCCAATGGAAATTGAGGAAAACTAGTTAGAAAGTAATAGGGAATTTCTATGACCCCTATTCTAAAAGACCTATGTATGAGTATTTATTGGAGTTGACCTTTCGAACAGAAGGGAAAAGCTTTTTCTAGTAAGCAGATTCCTTCTGTCACAATTTCAAACACTGTGGTTGTTAGAAAGCCCTATTGCAAAGACAGTATTTCTCTTGTTTTGACTTTGTACTCAAGAATTAACCTTGGCTAAGCAGTCTCTCAGGAAGACACCCAAAATTCCTGTGTGGCACCAGACATGTAGCATGTTTATATTACAGAGAGAGTTTACTGTCTTGTCAATCAGGCCTGTTTTGTGCCATGTCTCCTGAAGAATTTGATTCTGAAGAATTGTTTGTATCTAGTTTTATAGAACAGTTTTATCTCTTTTCTGTAAACAATTAACTTTGGAAAGTATATAAGATTCTCTGCTACGGCCTATCTTTATGCATGTGTCATAATGAGGCATCTGCATCTGAGCTTTATTATTCAATAAATGTAATAAAACTCGTATTTCTTCACTGATCACAGTTTTGGTGTCTTGAATAACGGAGAGGAATGGCTGTTATGGAAAATAATATTAAAGCAGAGTACTTTTGAAAGAAATTTCCCTAACAGAAAGCTTTTGACACTATAGCCGATGTCTTACTGTATCAGATCCTTTAAAATAGATTGAACAGGAAAGTCTGGCAAGGAAAGTTTTGTTGACTCTGTTAAATACAAGACAAACCCACAGAGAGATATTGTCACATCAACCATGGAAAGTGCAACCACAGAAACCACAGATAAGTCATTCACACACTTCTGGCATCCCTCACAAGCTGTTCTGATATACATGTGACATTTATCAAAGCCACACACCCCTAGACTGTAACCATTGACAATGGCACAGAGGAAACCAGTATGATGTCCAATTATCTTGGAATTCCCAAAGTTAAAGATAGTAAACAAGACGCCAACTGCACTTGATATACAAACAAACTGGCGCGCACATGAAAACTGTGCACGGTAAATGCAGTGACCAGATCCCACTGTGCATCTATCAATATATGGAGAGGTGCGTGTGTATACACAATGTTAACCCTCCACCTGCACTTGTCTTCCACGTGAATGCAATCTTTAGGTCAAAATGACACCATTTTGTTTACTAGGTTTTCTTCACACTGGCCTTCCATGTTTTTAATGGCACAGAGTTAACGGCACCTAAAGGATCCATACCACGGCTTTTTTTCTGGGAAAAGAGGTGGTGGAACTCAGTAGTGGAAGACTGCACAATGACATCACTTTGGGTCAGCTGGAACAAGCGGGGAGTTTTTTACAGTTTAAATTGCCCTCGGCGAAAGTGGTCACATGGGTGGTGGCCCCGCCCCGATCTCCAGACAGAGGGGAGCTTAGCGGCGCAGAGGGCAATCTCAACTCCCCTCTGTCTGGAGATCAGGGGGCGGGGCCACCGCCCATGTGACCATTTTAAAGAGGTGCTGGAACTCCGTTCCACTGCATTCCCGCTGAAAAAAAGCCCCGATCCATACTAAGCAGACTTGCAACCTTGTAAGTCCGCTGAAGCCAATGGCTTTAGAAGGGTGTAACTCTGCATAGGAGGGCACTGTTAGGCTGTAGGACTAAAAGTAAACATTTGCAAGCAAGTCCCGATGAAGACAAGACTTAACACTGAGTGCATTCCATAGAGTGTGCGCGTAAAGTGCTTTCAATAAAGTGTAGGTGTAAAGTGTGTGCATAAAGTGCTGAGGTTTTCAAGGCAAGAGATGTTCAGAGGTGCTTTGCCACTGTCTGCCTCTGCATAGTGACCCTAGACTTCCTCGGTGGTCTCCCATCCAAGTACTGACCAGAGCTAACCCTGTTTAGCTTCCGAAAGCCCACACGATCAGGCTAGCCTGTGCCATGCCAGTCTGGGCTTCTGTAAAGTACCCGGAAAGATTCATCCAAAGGCATTTGGAAGGTAACGGTAAAACAGCTCTCCGTGCAGGAAACCAAAACGGCCAGTTTCTGAAGCACCCTTGCACATTTTTCAACAGGAGGAAATTTCACTTTTTATTCTCAAGACAGGCTTACTTTTAAGATAGAACAGCTTTCTTGCTACTAGCTCCGGGGTTACCAACCTTTTTCTTCTTCTTTTTAACAACAGCTGCTTCTGAGCAATGAAAAATATCCTGAGCTACTCCTCCTGCCCGTGTTTTATCCTAGAAACAGAACACAGACTAGGAAGAGCCCTGGAAATGGAGCTATCGGCTAAGCCGCACAGAGGAAAACCCCATGAAATAAGGTTTTTTTAAAAAGGCCTCGTGCAGATCTTTTAAAAATCTTTTCCTAGGTCTTCTGTGGGACGCACAAACTACTCTGCAGCAGCCAGCAAACTACCTATACCCCACAAGCTACCTGTCGGAGACTTCTGCATTACGTAGTCACAAATGTAGCAACCATATTCCTCTTTCACTTTTGTTTGAAGATCAATGTTTTGGAACACTCTATCAATGGTCTCAATCAGGGGTCCTCAAACTTATTGAGCCTGCACGCACCTCTGTTATTTTGAAAGAAGGTGGTGCGCGCCACTGCAAAATGGCTGTCAGATGAGGTGCACGTACGCTCGAACTAGAGAAAGGGGATGGGGAATAACACACACAGAAGAAGACGGGTGGTGGCAATAACACATCAACAATGAAGACAACAAAGGGGAGAAGGGGAAGAGCCCTTTTTATTTGTATGAAGGCCCCGTCTTCATATTGGCCCCACCCACTTCCCTGAAGCACCTGGTGGGTAATAACAGCAACAACAACCTTGTGCTAATATATCACCCTTCTGGACAGATTAGTGCCCACTCTGAGCGGTGAACAACATTCAGTGCTATTATTATGCCCGCAATATAGCTGGGGATCTGGGACTGAGACAGTGGCTTACTCAAGACCACTTATGAAGCTCATGGCAGTAGTGGGAGTCGAACCAGCAGAGTGCTGATTTGCAACCCAACCACTTATGCACTTTGCCAGCAGGTGCTAAGGTGCCCATGGAAGGCAGGTTCGGGAACACTGCTATACAGATCTCACATACAGTATTAAAACTCTACACACATATGGTGTTAGTAAGTCCTGCCTGCTGTACTGCATGCCCTGAGAAGATTTAGCTGCCATCCACACAAAACTTTTAATCTGCTAGTTTAAGTTGAGGAGAAAAAAACTTAAGAGATGAGAATAATAGGTTTGCCTTGAATATACTCCTTCATGATAATACCTGTATATCTTAGCAGCAGTTCAAGGGGACTAAGTCGCTCAACAAAACGTTTTTATTTCTGAATGACTGGAGCAGCCCTATGTAGAAGAAAGTGTTTCCCAAGACTCCTCAACAGAGATTCACTCTCCTACACAGCCTGTTCTTTGCTATAGAATTGTATCACAAGCCATAGTCATTTAATTACCTTGTAGTAAAGGCAATTTTTAAAAAATATATAAATACTAACTTTATAAACATGTAGTTGTTTTCCCTGTAAAAGGGTATATACTAGGCCAACATAAGAGAACTCATTTAAAACTTCGTTTCTTCCATGGACACGAGCACTGATAAAATCATGCCCTGGAAACTAATAAAATGTTCCTAAAAGCTCCTGCGGCCCCAACCTAAGTGGAAAGCGGTCTGTTTTCCATCCTCTCCTACCCGGCCGTATTTTATCATGACAGATGTTCACCTCTTTCCGTCTCAGTTCCCGTCTGGCAAGTGTTATCTGAAGACAGATAGTTCAAACAAGGAAACATCTGTGGGTCTGGTTCAATCATCAAGAAAAAGAAGATTCAATCATCTCATGTTCCATGATGCACTTGAGATATGCAGCAGCCCTGCATTGGCAGCTGAAACACACGACACGGTCAATAAACAACCTGGGTCAGGATTCAGCACCGCATGAAAACAGCTACTCCAAGATGGCATTTTTCTCTCCACCCACCCACAGAGGCTCTCAGCCAATAATGGTAGTTGTGGGTTTTCCGGGCTGTATTGCTGTGGTCTTGGCATTGTAGTTCCTGATGTTTCGCCAGCAGCTGTGGCTGGCATCTTCAGAGGTGTAGCACCAAAAGACAGAGATCTCTCAGTGTCACAGTGTGGAATACTGGACAACACTTCCAACTACTTTGTCAGATTGCACAGAGAAGCCATTGAAATTCACAAGCATAAGCAAAACTTCAACAGGAAAGAAGAAACCTTAAGAATGAACAGAGCATGGTTTCCAGTTCTGAAAAACACCAGGCTAACAAAACACTCTATACCCGACAATAGCCCTGCAGAGAAGATTAGCACATCAAGCACCAATCCATATGCAAAAGAACCTCCTCAGGATACAGTGAAGCCTCCCGCCATTAGCATTCCACACCCTGGGAAACTCTTACAGGATGACTCAGCTCAACCCCACCCCTCCTGAGTAGATATAAATGACCTGCCAACATCTTTTCCACACTGTGACACTGAGAGATCTCTGTCTTTTGGTGCTACACCTCTGAAGATGCCAGCCACAGCTGCTGGCGAAACGTCAGGAACTACAATGCCAAGACCACGGCAATACAGCCCGGAAAACCCACAACTACCATCGTTCTCTGGCCGTGAAAGCCTTCGACAATACATCTCAGCCAATAGCTTAGCCTGCTTACCACTGCTCTCCTACCAACAACTTATTGCCTGCCCCTCAAGCCCATAAAAGCCCCTTCTCCTGTTCCTCATGGCACAACCACCGGCCTGTCCTTCAGATTATCCAAAGCCTGCTCTGGTCCCTTCCCCTTCGCTTCTCCACCACCCAGTCCAACGGGACTTCTTCCCACAGAGCTTTTCAGCCATCAGAATCTGATGAAGGGAGCTGTGGCTCTTGAAAGCTTATACTCTGGAAATCTTTTTCATCTTTAAGGTGCTACTGGACTCGAATCTTGCTCTTTTTCATGGCTGCCCCCTTGAAACTTTAAGTCACCAGTCTCGCTAATTGACGCCTCCTGCCCTCAGCAGTGACGTGAGGAGGAAAACTTTCAGATGCTGTACTTTCCTGTGGAAAATTTTTTGCTCTCCATATGTAAATACAGTCTCTTTGTCTATAGTTGTGCTGCAAATCAACCGTGTTAGATGGGCTAAATGTGGGGAATGAAGCATGGGCAAACTTTGGGGATGGTACATGGCCTGAGCTTCTACATGGAGCATTCGCCGTCTTTTGCTAGCCTTATTTAAAATTAGCGAATATTATTTAAATATTTAAATTATTAATTTGAATGGGACTATTTTCCGATTCGGATTTCCCCAGAAAACCCACATTGGTGGCCCCCGGTCCTTGAAAAGGGATTCTTCTTGGTCAAGCTGGGCAGATTCTACTTGCTGTGTCCTCCCAGTGCAATGCCTTGCCGTGCCTAGCCACACCTCTCTTCAGCTTCATACTTCCCTCATTCACAGTGTCCCCCCCCCTCATTTTGGGGTGTGCGCGCGCGCTCCCTCTGGTTGCTCTGTCCGGATTCCTTTAGCCACTAAGCAGCCAACACACTCCAACTCAATCCGCTACTCCCTATCAACACTCCGTCCCTTCCATCCTTAGAATTTTTAATTTATTTTGCTAAAGCCACCCCCCCCCCTCCCCTGTGTTCTGCGACTCTTTGCTCAGGCTTTTGTATCTCCTACCCATCTCTCCTTCAGGCTTTCAATATACTCTTCTCCCACTGTCTGCCTCCACACCCCAGATCTCTCGCATCCCTCCCCAATAGCTCTAGAAACAGGCTCACCTTCGGTCACCAGCCTTTGCCTGTCTCTAAACCCATGTAAAGATTCACCTCAGCCAGACAACCCTTTCATTCCAGCTCATGGGAGTGCAACAGTGCAAATATTGTATAGGTGAAAACTCCCCTCAGAAGAGAGTGTGGCTATTTCGCAACCAGGGGCTCCAACTCCAGCGCGAGATTCCTAAGGGACACTGTAATATAACTTCTAAAAAGGAAAGCGTCAAGAAAGAACGCTTGTTTTAATCACAAAATGCTTTACAAAGTCCCACACTCTTGAAACAGCCGGGTCCATTACGTTCTAAAGCTAGCTGAACATGTAACACAGGTCACTTCGCTCATGTGAGAAAAAACTTTTCTACTTACGCCCCCCATTGTAATTCCATCAATAAGGGCCACGTAAGGCTTCCGGCATGTACCTGCCATGGAGGACACAAAACAATTAGATGTCTGAAATAGCACAGTGCATGCTTCTGTGAAGAAACAGAACAAGTAATTACTTATCATGATAAGTGATCGTTTTTAATTACTGATCGTGATCCTATTCTGAACATCAGCGGGGCAGCCATGTTCACCTGTTGTGGTAAACAGTGAAGACTAAGAGCCCTGTGCTTATGCTACGAGATATACTGGCAAGGTGCAATAAGTTTTTACTGTTTTTAAATTCCTTGTGTAACGTATTAAGTATAATCATCCAATGATGATGCAAATGACAGATGTAAGCAGGGCTTTTTTCCTGGGAAAAGAGGTGGTGGAACTCTGTGGGTTGCCCTCGGAGAAAATGGTCACATGGCTGGTGGCCCCGCCCCCTGATCTCCAGACAGAGGGGAGTTGAGATTGCCCTCCGCACCGCTCAGTGGCGTGGAGGGAAATCTCAACTCCCCTCTGTCTGGAGATCAGGGGGCGGGGCCACCAGCCATGTGACCATTTTCAAGAGGTGCCGGAACTCCGTTCCACCGCGTTCCTGCTGAAAAAAAGCCCTGGATGTAAGTGAAGTCATTCTTAAACCATAGCAGGGAAACGTGCTTGAGAAATCAAGACACATATTTTTATTAGCCTTCATTTTGACTTTCTCCTTTGTACTTTAAATGGAGTTTTCCTTATTTATATGCTGCTATACAGAAAAATACAACGGGCAGTTTCATACATCACAAGGTAGCAAATCAGCTTTGCCGCTGGGCAGGGACCACAGCCAATCACAACTCCCTGAAAGTGGCTTTCTATATTCTGTCCTTCTCCATTTTATCCTCACAACAACCTCATGAGGTAGGTTCAGGCGGGGTGTGTGTGATTGATCCGAAGTCACCCAGTAAGTTTCCATGGCAAAGAGCCAAACTTGATGTGATAGGCTCCTCCCCATTATAAAGTGGTTTTAAAACGCCACAAGGGCCCCATCCTAATTGGGCCTGCAGCGTGGCAACGTCTTCCTCGTGGCAGTTACAAGGACACCGTCATGTCTAGTTTGGCCCAGAGCAGGAATCCGGACCTGAGTCTTCCAGATCCTAGCCCAGCACTCTAACCGCAACGCCACGTGTCGGAGTATATTTCAAGAATATCTGAATGTCTAAAAAGCATCTTGCTGCTGAGCTGAAACCATGGGACAAAACGAATGGGGGAGGAGTTGAAGTTCGTCCCTTCACTGCCCATTTAAATCTCTTATCCAGATTAAGTCTGACAAGTTGGTATCAGTCCCCCCCACCCCCAATTAAGCCTGCATGCACACTTTTGAAATATAAAAAACAAGGTCAAAAGTCCTTGTTTTTTGTATCTCTACCCTGAGAGCCTCTCAGGTTTGTTTGGTTCACTTTTGAGATACGGCTGTTGGGTGCAGTATTCTGGCTTCTTGGCATACGCACCAACGGCATTGTTTAAGATGTATTCTTCTCTGAAGAAATCTTGAGCCAACCTGTCTCCAGTTCTTCCAGCGTCTGTGATAGCTAGCAAACGAAACAACTGAAGTCAAACTTGGGTACCAAAACATTCATCATCTTAGAAGGGACAGAAAATTGGATGCTGCAACAAACTTCCATCGCAGCAAGGCACCAATGTATCTAATTCCAAACCAAGCCATAGAGTATACAGCAACAGATCAGCAAAATGGAGCGAGGGACAGATAGGGAGATTTCTCTACAAATCTGAAGGAAGTCCCAGGTTTACAAAACAATCTGACCAAATAACAGAATCAGCACCTGTGAAAGATGCTTAGGTAGATAGGGATGGTGGACTGTACTACAGTGTACTATCTGTTGCTGTTAAGCATGCTCCTACTATATAATTTCTTCAGTGTTTAACATTTCGTGGTTAAATATTATGCTTTATTTCAGCCCTGTTTTATATTTCTGCCTGTTTTCAGATTTCTGCAATCCAAACCATATCACACTGTTTATTGGATGTCCCATCCTGTTGAGCATATTGACTTGGTGTGTCATTCGCCTTGATTCTCAGTGAGGATGGCAGATGATAAATAGTGCAAATAAATAAAATAAGAAAAGAATACCCACTGAACTCTCAGTCACGATTTTGGAGGTTGCCAGGCAACCACAACAATATTGCCGAGCCTTCCAAGCCTTGGTTTCTAAAAATCAAAGCCACAGACTAAGGGGAGCAGGGATAGACTTGTAGGCAAAGCATCCCTGAAAACTGTCCTGCCCTTTCCCTGTCATTGTCCCGGCGGAGGCCTTGCTGGGGGCAGACTCAGCAGCCCTGTCTCCGCCCACTTCAGGGCCACCCATGAAGCAACTGGGCTACCCTTTTCCCAGGGAGAGACAGCCAGGGCGAGGGAAGAAGGGAAAGCAGATAAAAGGTAGGCTGGCTGGTAAGCGGGAAGGAAGGTGGAAAAGGCTATGGCAGCTGCCAGGGAAGGGAAAGAGGAAATGGCGGGCGGAGGGGGACTTTAGATGCCCTCAGCGAGTCTTTGCAGGTCCCCTACTTGTTATCAAATAAAGTGCAGCACAACAGGCCTCCATTCTGCAACAAAAGAGCCACAGGGTGCTGCTGCGGCTGCTTCGGGAATCAAACGAGTTTGCTGAAGACAGCCACAGAAGCTGGAAAAGAAAAGACTGAAGCGTGTAGACCCACAGGCTGTAATGGCTTAAGTGCTATAGGTGGATGCTGCATGGGATCGCTTCCGCCATCTACCAAGAAGAACGCATTTTATGAAATCGGCGCACGTTTCTCACCTCGGATATCCCCTCCTGCACAAAATGCCTTGCCTCCTGTTCCCTTTATTATTATTAGAAACGTCTCAGGATCCTGCTCCCATCTCTGGAAAGGAAAAAAAAGTCACGTCAGAAAAATTAAACACTTGAAGATGTTCTCTCTTTCAGTTTCGGCCATGCTCAGATTATTAAAATGATTTCCGTTAGCACTGGACACAAACAGGAGGAACTTTTAAAAACAGCATCACAGAACACTAAAGGCAAATTTCAGCAAGAGATTTTATACAGCAACATCCCTCCCACCAGTATCGTGAAGTGGAGAGGAAGGTTTTCTATCCACAACGTTCTAAGGACGCTTGTGTTTATTTTCTTTCAATAATTTTACCCTGCTTTTCTTCCCAAGGAGTACCCAAGGTAGCTCACAACATCGTTCTCCTCTCCTGTCCCAAAGTTACTCATCAAGCTTCCATCGCAAAGTGGGGATTCAAATCTGAGGGCCAAGCTACAAGTGATGAATGACACTTGAATGGCAAGTGAACAGACTCACGTGTATTCTACCCTTTTCACTTGCGCTCCACTTGATGTGATCAAGTGGAGCGCAAGTGAATAAGGAAGGATACACATGAGTCTGTTCACTTGCCATTCAAGTGTCATCCGTCACCTGTAGCTTAGCTCTCAGTCTTCCAGATCCTATTCTGACACTAACACAAACAAGCATTTTTAAAATTGTTTACTGTTTCATCCCTGGATGGTCTTCATATAACTGAAAATCTTATCGATGTGGCCTGCTCAAAATATAATTT
Source organism: Eublepharis macularius (assembly GCF_028583425.1). Classification (NCBI taxonomy): domain Eukaryota; kingdom Metazoa; phylum Chordata; class Lepidosauria; order Squamata; family Eublepharidae; genus Eublepharis; species Eublepharis macularius. Next base: position 224,061,007 of record NC_072791.1, on the reverse strand, counting down.
TGTTTGTACTCACTTCCCCTGAATGTGTGCATAGCAGACCCATGACAACTGAACCACAAGTGTGATAGCTGAAGGGATGCCAGCTCTGGTCTGGAAAATTTCTGGAGAACTAGGAGTGGGGCCTGTGGGCCAGGGGGGCAGATTGGGGAGGTACAGAGTTTGCCTTCTGAATCTCCCATTTCCTTCAGGGCAACTGATCTCTGTAGCCCGGAGATCAGTTGTAATTTCAGTAGTACACCAGGCTCCACCTGGAGGCCGGCAAACCTAGATATCTCTAATTTTCACAGCACAACAAGCATTTTATTTATTAGGATTCTTCCATCCTAACATTTTTTCAAGGACTCAAGGTGGCACAGAATCATACACGGTTAACAGTTATTTTATTGCTGTCAGTTTACTTAGCGCAATGACTCCCAAAAATAAAAGCACAGAAGAAGAAACAGAGAAAAAAAAACCCAAACCCATCCATTTTGAACACACAGTTCTTGAGAGTGGCAATGGTGAATTAAATGCACCAGGAACAGCCCTGTGAACTTTACCAACACATGGTGCAGAACTGCTTAAAAAGGAGAGGGGGTTGTTACAGGGAGATGCTGCCGGATTCTTCCTGCAACCCCACCCCTCTCTCCACTTTCCCCCTAGTTGGGCTCCAGTACCAAAAGAAGCCCAGCAGAGAGGAAACTGGTTGGAAGCTTCAGAAGAAGTGGCACGTGGAGGAAGGGCTCAGCAATGCTTCTCTGCTGGAAATCATTTATTTTACGGATGTGCAAAAGCAAAACAAAACGAGGCTTTGAAACCCTGCCACACCTCATTCCACCTACATTTATGGGAGGGGTGGAGAAACGGGGATTCTTTGGGAAGCACCTTCATCCATCTTCCCCTTCTTTCCAAAAGAGAGGTGCAAGAACCTTAACTTTTCCCTTGATCACCTTCTGGGGCAGATCCAGCAATAAAGAGGGGTGGGGGAATCCAAAGAGATCTCTTGCTGTTTCTTCCCCTCCTCTATACACAAAAAACAGGAAGAGCTGGAGATCACCGGGGATCCTTTCAGTCCTGCTTTGAATGTGTGCTAAAACTAGGAAGAAGCTGAGTACAGGGTGGCCCCAAAGGACAAGAGGCCCCCAAAACGACTGACAAACGCTCTGGTTTTCCTGAGGGCTGGGAGATGGGGGAAAGAGCGGGCAGGGGAAAGTTTAGTCAGTTCACTTTGGAGGGCTTAGAGTTGGAGTTTGGCTGTTGTGAGGGAAAAGAGAAGCATCCATTTAACAGGAGGGTGGAACTAGAGATCTATAGAGATATTTAAGACTAGCCAAGTTTATTGTAGCATAAGCTTTTTGAGAACCACAGCTCTCTTTGTCAGATGCATCGTGCAGACTAACAGGGCTAACTCCTCTGGATGTATAGAGGTATTTGGTTCAGCTCCCCTCTCTGAGCAGTAAAAGGAGTAACAATATACCAGCAGTCTTACAATATTGTGCTAGGTGTGCTGTATTATGTAGGAAACCTGCCCAAGTGTTTTTTCTTAGGTTTTATGTAGCAAATGCCCAAACACTCTGTTAGGAGTTAATGTTTACCTCAGTTGTGTTTTTTTCTAAATATAGTTTAAAAAGTGAAATATTGGGCCTGGCAGCTTACCTCAGCGATCAACCCAGGCTTGGATGGGGTGGGGTCATATCCAGGAACCCATGAACATATTGTAAATTCCCACTGAAAACCCCAGTGATGTATGATGGGGGTGTGATGGTGGAAAAATCCTGTGGGGTGGCATCTAGCCCCACAGGAAATCCCTCACTCTTGCCCACTTTCAAAAAACTCTGCAGCCAATATGGTGGATATGTCCCTCTTTAGGAAAGCTGTAAATATGGGTCCTAGGCACCTGAGCAGTCCTTTCCCTTGGCTTAAGGAAGTATGAATTTCTGTCACCAATTTCCTCCTTATGCAGGTATCTTGGGATGATATCACTTTTTGCAAAGGGAGTTTCCATTAGTAGACTTTCCTCTCCTTCATGTCTCTAGAGCCATTATGTTCTCTGATTCAGTCCTGATTCTGGCCCAATTTTAGCACCTAAAATTCTCTGGTCACCCTCACCAGTAGTCTTTACTGAGGTGTGGAGGCCTAGAGACCCTCACTCCCGTCCCTGGATGCTGAAACCCAGCTGCTCAGGACTCCTAGGAGTTTCCAAGAGCTCTCGTCCAGATTTTTTGAAGCTCCCTGGCTTCATCAGCTAAGCAAGTAAATTGCCCCAGACCTCTCTGTAGTTACTGCTGATAACATTGGCCAACAGTATCTTTTTGAACCATCTGTTGAAGGAAGGAACTGGAGCCTACATACTCTGGTAATTTAACAAAGCAGTTCTCCAGAAGGTGGTGCTATAGGACTCCATTTATATTAAGGAGTTCCTCAGGGATTCATTTTGTCCTAGGTACGTTTTAACATCTGCTTAAGAGTGCTAGGAGAAGTCAAGGGATCTGGAACGAGGCATCATCAATACGCCATAGAACCGCAATTCTATTTTTCTTTTTGTCACGACCATCAGGTGAAGTACTAGACAAGCTAGACTGCTTCTTCCAGTCAGTAACAAGCTATCTGCAGGCTAATAAATTCCAGCTCAGTCCAGGCAAGATGGAGATACCGGTGGATGGTTCACTTGACAGATGCCGTCGTGTCCAATCTGTTCTTGATAGGGCTGTACTTCCCAAGAAGGATCAAGGTCACAGTCTGGGGCACTGAAAGATCCAGCCCCAAATTTAGTTGCCCAAGTGCAGCCAGTGGTAAGAAGCATCTTTTACCAATTTAGATTGACCTGAGCTACAACTTCTCCTGGACGCACACAGCCTCGTCCCAGTTTATTCATGCCCTGCCAACATTCAGTTTGCCCTGACCTGGATAGCCCAGGTGGGCCTGATCTCATTTGATTTCAGAAGCTAAGCAGGGTTGGCCTTGGCTAGTAATTGGATGGGAGACCTCCAACAAAGACCAGGGTTGCAGAGGCAGGCAATGGCAAACCACCTCTGTCAGTCTCTTGCCATGAAAACCCCACCAGGGGTCACCATAAGTTGACTCTGATTTGAGGGCACTCTCCACCACCACCACCATCCAGTTTAGGTAACAGCAATGTTCAGTAAGTGGGTTTATGTCCTAAGATTGATCGAATGTTTGAGCTGGATCAGAATGCAGTGGCAAGATTTCTGCTGGAATTGTGTATCTAGAACATATCCAGTGCTAAAATCTCTCCAGTTGCTCCAGGTCTGTTCCCAAGCACAGTTCAGAGTGCTGGCTGAAAGCCTGGGACCACAGCACCTACAAGGCCAACTGTTCTCATATGAACCTGCCCAATGTTTAAGATAGTCTTCAGAGTTGCTTCTTTGGGAGGCCCTGCCGCTAGATAGTAAGTGAGCACTGTCAAAGAGCACATGGGGCTCTGCCACTTTCGCCCAGGGCAGGGGGGAACATGCACAAAGCTCCGGGTCTTTGTTAAACAAGACTTTACAATGAGAGACTGCTCAAACATTAGCCCCAAGAGCTGCCACCAGTCCTTTCAGAGCCAAGCCACAAGAGACGAATTACACAAGGAGGAACATGTGAAGGGAGTCACCATATTAGCCAGGAAACTGAGTTTTAAAAGAGATTGGAAGGCCTTGTCAATTTCCCCTCTCTACAGAGCCAAGGAGATAGCTCCTCTTTGCCTCCCAAAGGCTCTGTCAGTTTCGTCTCCCCTTCTAAGAGGTAAAGAGGAAATAAACCCTCTGAGCAGAGATCTCCCTGGCTCTGTAGAGAGGGGAAATTGACAAAGCCTTCAGATCTCTTTTAAAACTCAGCTTTCCGGCTAACATTGTGACTTCCTTCACGTGCTCCTCCTCATGTTATTTGTCTCTTGTAGCTTAGCTTTTAGTCTACCTCAAGGCACAGGAGCAAAAAGGACAAATCTCCAGGCCTGTCAGGGAGCTGAACAGAAGGTCTACCTTGCAAGGGCGACTTGCAAGTAGAGTTTCTTAACAAAGATTTACCTGGTAGGTGGTTCAGGGTCAAGACACCAATTTAAGCCTTTTGAGGTTTCAGAATCAAGAACCGCACAAGATAAAAAATGTAAGTATTTATTTAAGGTGCAAAGATATTCAAAAAGACAAGACAGACTGTGGGGATAAAATAACAAAACTTTCGCATTTAAGCTCTAACTACATTTACCAGTAGTTCCAGAAGGCAAACACAAGCTAGGCACAGGTGCAAATTACCTTCGAGTCTCTTGCACAGAGATGGACAGGGCCTTGGTTGTTCATATCCACAACCGCAGACCAAAATATGGTTGCAAAGGGACAGCCAACTTACAGAAGACTCGACTTGACTTGACTGACTAACCTCTCCATGTTGTTAACATATTTTTATGGGTTTAGGGGCTTAACTGGCTCAGGCCTGTTAGCCAATCAGGACCCCAAATATTGATGTCACTGTTGCTAGCATGATTTTGTGAGTGGGCAGAAGTGAAACCAATCTACAGTTTTGATCTCAGCCTCTTCCCACAGGTGTGAGATACTGTTAGTGCTCAGGAATGTTAATTGGCTAGACGCTGTACCACGCAGGCTCTGCTAACAAGCGAATGAACTCTCTCTTATCTCCAAGGTCGCTGCGTACTGAAGCTGCTAGCAAGCTCTGTAAACTTTTTCAGGCCTTTCTCCTGAACCAACATTTCGAACATAGTCACAGTTTGAACAGAAAAGCTGTTTTCTTTACAAGCGCAATTGGAGAAAGAAGCTTTCCAGTGGCTGTGTCCCAGTTATAAAATGTCCTTCCTAGAAAGATTCTACTGGCACTTTTAACTTTTATTTATTTAGGTTATTTCTACGCCACCTCTTCAGAGTCCTGCTTGAGGCAGTTTACAATTAAAACAACGCAGCAATATAAAAAGAAATAAGCCATTAAAAATTATATTTTGGAACCAGGTCAACACAATTTTAATTCGGTCACTGCTTCTTTTTTGTGCTTGGCTTATCTACCGGCTGCATCAGCTTGGTTGATCTCTACTGCTATTGTTTGATTCTATTTCATCTTGCTTTGATTACCACTCTAGAAAAAAAATTAAAAATGGCATACTGGTTTAAATAAATATTTAGTGCCTTATGTTCAGTAGTTCTCTTCAGGTTCCAGGCTTGGCCTCCACTTCACACTACACTGCTGATTCAGCTTTCTGCTGCCGGATAAAGAAAACAATCCTGCTATGAGACCCTTCTCAGACCTGGATGGCCCAGGCTAGCCCAAACTTGTCAGATCTTGGAAACTAAGCAAAGTCAGCTTTGGTTAGTACTTGAATGGAAGACCTCCAAGGAAGTCCAGGGTTGCTAGGCAGAGGCAGGCAATGGCAAACCACCCCTGTTAGCCTCTCGCCTTGACAAACCCAGTCTGGGTTGCCATAAGTCAACTACAACTTGATGGCACACACGTACACGTGCGCGCGCACACACGAACCTTCCCTTTTGTTCACGAGGTGCAGCTCCTGCGGTTTTCACCTGTCTACTGCCATGGAAGTACCCCTCTCACCACTGCTGTTCTATAAACATGGATGAATAGCATTCATCAGACAGGCCTCTATCAGTTTTCTTCATTCTTCATTACTCCCTAGCACAGTCCCAATTAAACAAGAGGGGAAAGACCTATTGGATGAAGACATCTGACCTCTACTTTATCCTAGGATCTTGGGCTGGCTCACATGCACACCTTAATCAAGCAATGAGTATTTAGCAATGTTGCGTTGGCTCCAAAGGCACTATTCTATTGGAGGAACGGTACTTCTGTTGGCAGAGGAATGGAGGATGATTGTGGCATGTTCCCCTCCCACTGCAGCCCCCAACTTCGCCCCTCATTCTGCTCCTGAAGGTTCCTTGGCTCCCAGGAGCAGAATTTTCAGGGGTGCAATGGACTGCAGCAGGAGGGGGGAGGCAGGGAAATCCAAATCCACCAAGGGCATGCTGGCCATTTACTCCTGCCCCAAGTCTCCCACCCTCCCGTACGTGCAACAGAGCCAGTGAGAAGGAGCATGATGGTGCCTCCTTTCTCTCTACCCAGCTCTTTCACTCCCTATTAGTGGATGGGACTGGTGGCGGAAAGGGGTACAGCCCTTGCCTGGGGCCATCTTGGTGTCCCAGACCACCTCTACACTCTGCCAGCAATGCTTTGGGCCCAACCCACTATATTTTTGTTATTTTTGTTATTACAGTTAATTCTTTTTCGCAACCTTCTTTGAGTATCACATAGGTCAAAATCATTAAATAATTAAATAAGCCACATGAACGAGCTGCCACAGGTGGGAAAATCTGAATCGGAAAATTTCCCAATGCAAAATTAACTACTATCAGCACAAGTCGGCAGATACACTACGTACAAGTCTGGACTGTGTACAAGCCCTGGAGATTGTTCATGTAGCCCATCTTAACATGATGTATTTGCAGCACAACTACAGATAAACAGTGTTTCATGCATGGAATTTTCCATGGAAAAATATATAAGATTTGAAAATTTTCTGCCCCAAATCACTGGAATAAAGCCACTAACCTTTAACTGGGGATATATCTGTCGAATCATGGAAACATTTAGTGCGTTCAGAGCCTTCGGTCTGTTCAAGGTTATAACACCAGCACATCCTTTTTTTTCCAGCAAAACCTCTGCAGAAAAATCTGTAGGCTTGGACATGCTCTGTGCATGCAGAGAAAAATAAATAAATAAATAAATGAGAAAAACCAGGTGCTACCCAACATCAACAACACACATGAAACCATCTCTCTGCTCTCTAACAACAATTCTAACAGAAGTTCACAAGCCACCCAGAAACTGGAAGACGCAGGATACTTGCCACGGGGTTCACACTAACCTGCCATCAGGCCATAGTGACACTGTATTGCTATTTTACATGACTGAAGAAAATATTCCACGTTGTGGCCAGGATCCAAAAAAGTTATTTTAGCTTCAGTTTTTGCACGACCACCAACTGTCAGGTAGGCCCAGAGATCTCCCAGGATTACAACTCATCTCCAGACTTCAAAGATCAATTCTCCTGGAGAAAAAGGCTGCTCTGGATGCTGGACTGTATGGCAGTATACCCCGATGAGGACCCTCCCCAAACCTCGACCTGCCTAGGCTCCACCTCGGCACCTATTCTGCACACCTACTAAGCTATTAGTCTTTTCTTCAACTTCAATAGCAGAAACATTAGTTTTGAGACTCCTTTCCCTTTCAAAAGTGGTTTTCTTTGAGGCATGAAGGGCTGCTATTTGAAAAACACAGTTTCAAAGCTTGCAGAGATAAGATAAGAAAGAAACTTCAGTACTCACTAAGTGTTGTAGTGTGATCTGTAATCTGTGGAACGGCTTCAGCCTGAAAGAAGAAAATCAAGGTCTGCAGTGCCTCTGCCACAGCTAATGTAAATACTTGAAGCAAACATACCTGTTAGGGCTCTTTCTAGAAAAAGCAATTTTAATCTTTTTTTCTATTTTATAATCCATTGTCACTCTATGAAATCATTTTTTCTATGTGTAAACATAAGTTTTCTAATCCAGTTATAGGTACCAATAACAGTTCAATTAGTTGGGTGGTGGAAAGTGCTATCAAGTCCCCTCCCACTTATGTGGACCACGTAGGGTTTTGAAGGCAAGAAATGGTTCATAGGTAGCTTGCCACTGCCTAACTCCACATAGCATCCCAGGTCTTTCTTGGTAGGGTCCCAATCCAAGTACTTATCAGGGCCAGCCCAGCTTAGCTTCAAAGATCTGATGAAATTTAGGCTAGCCTGGTCCATCCAGGTCTGGGCACCTAGCTATGCTCACACTATACACAATAAGCAACATTAAAATATTCTAAAATAATCAAACAGAGGAATGATGCTTTTGCACACGTTGAATAATACACCTCTGGAAAATCCGGAAGTGACATTCTGTGGTTGTGGATATGGTATAGTGATCTTTGAGTGACCCCATGTAAAAATCCTGAGGATCCATGCTTGAGACCCATGCCATGTTTTTGCATAATAATCAATTACACTTGTTGCTTAAAGCAACAAATACCATTAAATGAAGGGAGTATAACCTACCTCATTATTGAGACCATAAGGTGCATAAGTCATATTCATACATGTACTGTGTTTCTTTTTGTAACAATGTATTTTTATATCCTTTAGATTGTAGGGATTAGGGTCATATTTATAAATTACAAAATATCTTAAGTCTTCAGCGACATGTTATCTAAAAAATGTTGCACTAAAGGAGCCTCTACAATTCTTGATCCTAGACGCATGTTCCAACATCCTTACTTTAATTTTCCTTGTACTCATGCCTAAATAATAGAGGCCACACAGACAGAAAGCTAAATATGCAACATTTTTAGATTCACAATTGGAGAAATATATCCTGTATATTGAGAATGACTTTCATTTTATTGTATATCTGCCTTACACGCCTTATTTTAATTGGTTAAGTATTGTAAGAGTAAACTTTGCATTGTTGCCAGTTTACAGCATGGTGTTTGTTTTTTTCTGGTTTTGCATCATGGCAGTGCCACAAAGTGTGATTTTGGTCGTGTAATCTGTGGCTGTGGACATATGTGAACAATGAACGTGTGACTTTTGCAGTGGAATCTGTGGTTATAAACACAATGTGTGATTGGATGATGAATGCTGTATGACCCCATGTAAAATCCTGAGGATCCATGAGTATCCATGCCTGGGAATGAAGTTTTTGTACAATGGCAGTGCCACAAAGCAGTGGATGTGTGATTTTTGTGCTGTAATCTGTGGCTGTGGTCATAATACTCAAGCAATGAATTCACGATTTTGGCAGTGGAATCTGGGATTACAGTCACGATATGTGATTGGATGGTGAGTTTTGCGTGAGCCCATGTAAAATCCTGAGGATCTATGAGAATCTGTACCTTGGAGCCATGTTTTCATGCCATGGTGGCCCCCTGCAGCAGTGCGTGCATGATTGTTTCAGTGCTGCCTACAGACATAATCTACAATACAACTGTGTAAAAAAAGCATACACATTCACAGATAGATAAAGATGGGTTAGTCTGTTTGTAGCAGTAAAAAAGAGCAAGAGTCCAGTAGCACCTATAACACTAACAAAATTTTTAGTAGAGTATGAGCTTTCCTGAGTCACAACTCACTTCTTCAGATACCAATAGATCAAGATGGATAGCCCTGTAGCAGTAAAAAAGAGCAAGAGTCCAATAGCACCTATAAGACTAACAAAATGTGTAGTAGGGTATGAGCTTTCCTGAGTCACAGCTCACTTCTTCAGATCAATTCACAACGATCCCTTTAAAATCATCTGAGTCTGAGTTTTACACCCTCCTTCACTATCCTAAAAAGGCCCTGGGACTCCATCCCAAGCTTGCCCAAGCTTGGAAAAAATGCAGCCCATTCCACATTACATGTTCCTTAACTGGCAGTGGAAAAGGGCAAGAGTCCAGCAGCACCTATAAGACTAACAAAATGAGGGATAAGAATAGAGAACTCAGAACTAGAGGAAATAATTCTACAAGAAGATAAAAAGGAAATCTCTAAGGTCTATAAGGTTTTGCTAAAATGGCATACTGTAGATGAGACAGTTAAAGTACAGATGGTGAAGTGGGCTATAAACTTTAATAAAGAAGTAACAATGGAGGCGTGGGAATACTTGTGGAAAAATACGTTGAAGATTACGACATGCACTAACATTAAAGAGAATGTCTATAAAATGATTTATCGTTGGTATTTGACACCAAAGAAAATTGCGCTAGGGAACTTAAATATGTCTAACAAGTGCTGGAAATGTAAAAAACATGAGGGATCTTTGTATCACATGTGGTGGACTTGTGAGGTAGCTAGGCAGTACTGGGGGGAAATAATAAGAGTAATAAGTGAGATTTTACAATTTCAAGTTAATAAGAACCCAGAACTCCTGCTACTGAACTTGGGAATGGAGGATATTCCAGCACAATACAGGACATTGCTATTTTATATGACGGCAGCGGCTAGACTTTTGTACGCGCAGAAGTGGAAAGTACAAGAAGTGCCAACCATTGAGGACTGGATTTATAAATTGCTGTACGTGGCGGAGATGGACAAAATGACAAGAAGATTGAGAGACCTTGATCCAGGACAGTTTAACACGGACTGGGAGAAGCTGAAACAATACTTGGTGAAAAAATGGGAGGTGGGAGGAGAACTGTGGCAGTTTGAAAATTACTGAAATATAATAAAAGAAGAGAGAAGTGACTATACCGGGGGGGAGAGTTAATTGAAAAATATCTAAGCAATTATTTTATTTGATTATTATATATAGTATGAAATAATAGTGGTGTTATTATAAGATTTATAGGGATAGAAACTTATTATTCTCATTGCTGGCAGATAACGGTATAATGGAGAAACTGTATAATCAAAATGAATGAATACAAGAAAGTAGGGGAAAATATATAGTAATATACAGAATATGGGTCAAATTGATTGACTTAAAGTATATATTCAAAGCATAGTTAAAGTGATTGATTATTTTTGATAGAGTTGCATAATGGAGAAATTAGATAACTAAAATAGTATAAAGATAAGATATATGAAACAAAGAGTAATATATGGAGTATGGTTAAATTGATTGACCTATATTGAAGGTATGCAATGTTTATAATGTACTTAAAGTTATGTATAATGAGGAATAAATTGTTTGTTCAATATAGAGAATAGAGTACAGGTTGCCAAAATGATTATCGAAGAATATATGCCAGAAATGTATTATTTAGTTGTTAAGTTAAATGGAAAGGGAAATGAGACAGCATTGCGATATAATAGGTAAGCTTAGAAGAGAGTGAAAGTATATGTTTAATAGGTAAAATAAGTTTGAAATGAGTAGGGGAAAATAGATAAGGGGTTGGAAAACTGTTGGAAGTCAACAAAAGGGGGGGAAGGGAGGGGGTTAGAATTGGAATTTTTAAAGGAAATTGATTGTAATGGACAAGAATGAACAGAGCATGGGCTCCGGTTCTGAAAAACACCAGGCCAACAAAACACTCCACACCCGACAATAGCCCTGCAGAGAAGATTAGCACATCAAGCACCAATCCATATGCAAAAGAACCTCCTCAGGAGACAGTGAAGCCTCCCGCCATTAGCATTCCACACCCTGGGAAACTCTTACAGAATGACTCAGCTCAACCCCACCCCTCCTGAGTAGATACAAATGACCTACATCTTTTCCACACTGTGACACTGAGAGATCTCTGTCTTTTGGTGCTACACCTCTGAAGATGCCAGCCACAGCTGCTGGCGAAACGTCAGGAACTACAATGCCAAGACCACGGCAATACAGCCCGGAAAACCCCCAACAACCATCGTTCTCCGGCCGTGAAAGCCTTCGACAAGACATTAAAATATTTCTAATCCAATAAAAAACTTAAAAGAAAAAGACTAACAAAATTAGTGGTAGGGTACGAGCTTTCGTGAGTCACCGCTCACTTCTTCAGATACCAATGTGATACCCTACCACTAATTTTGTTAGTCTTATAGGTGCTACTGGACTCTTGTGCTTTTCCTCTGCTATAGACGTAGGGTTGCCAACTCCAAGTTGGGAAATTCCTGGAGATCTGGGGGGGGGGGGTTGAAACCTGGAGAAACCTGAAGAAAGTGGGGTTTGGGGACGGAATAATTCCATAGACTCCACCCTCCAAAGTAGCCATTTTCTCCAGGTGAACTGATCTCTGTGGCCTGGAGACCAGTTGTAATTCCGGGAGATCTCCAGCCACTACCTGGAGGCTGGCAACCCTACTAACACGGCTACCCATCTTGGTCTTAACTGGCAGTCTGTCAGAGATAGACTCGACGTGGCTAACCCCGCAAAAGCGTCAGACAGAAGCCCTTCGGCGCCTACAACGGCGAACTCCCCCTCAGCGCCCACCCCCGTGACGTCACGCGCGGCGCCCTCCGCGGGGCCTACCTGGGAAGCCGCTGCCTCAGCGCCGGAACCACTAGCGGCCCCATCACGCCACTGCCCAGCCCACGCTCACGCCAGCCCTGACGACAGCGTGCGGCGCAGGCGAGTGACGTCACAGAGACCTACGGGGATCGGAGGCGAGGGGACCGGGGAGCGCCTCGCCTTCTCTTTCTTCCCGCTCTCTATGGTTCACGCGGGCTCCACCTAGAGGCTGCTGAGAGAAGTGCGCGATCCGGCCCGCTTTCTCCCTCCGGCTGCGGGTCCCAATTGGCAAAGCAGCACCTGTTGGATTTCTGATTGGTAGGCTGCCCTGCAGGGGCTCCCCCTTAAAAGCAGGGGAATCCTAACGGAGGCTTTCGGGAGGGGGGCTTTACTGACTAGATAGACATTATAAAGAAATTTGGACACAAGTGCATTCTGAAGAAAGGTGAGCATCACAGACATAAACAGACTTTAAAGGAGAGGGCTTTTTAAAAAAAAAACCTTAGAATTTTTAACCCTCTTAACATTGCTGATGCTTTGTTTTAGCATTTCTTCAGCTACGTATGGGATTTCTACTGGCTTTAAGTCTTGGCAAATTTGCATGTATACCCTGTTACCTTGTTTATTGAAATGTTTTTGAAATTGACTGTACGGGCTCACATTGTGTAACCCACCTTGTTTATCAGTGAGAAGGGGGGCTATAAAAGAAAGAAAGAAAGAAAGAAAGAAAGAAAGAAAGAAAGAAAGAAAGAAAGAAAGAAAGAAAGAAAGAAAGATGGGGCAGAGTAGCGGGGGTGGAGGATAGAACAAGGTTTGAAGAAGATTGACCATTTAGCACAACTTAGCTCCTGAAGACATGGCTTTAAACAAAACAGTGAATAAAGACAACATATTGTCAGGAGAAGACAAGACTGACTGGTGGAGACAACAATGCTAGGAAAAATGAAAGACAACAGGAAGAGAGGAAGACCCTAGCCAAGATGGCTTGACTCAATAAAGGAAGCCCCAGGCTCCAGTTTGCAAGATCGGAGCAAGGCTGTCAATGAGAGGACATTTTGGAGGTTGTCGATTCGTAGGGTTGCCATAAGACAGAAGCGACTTGATAGCACACGACACACATCCTGGCCAAAGAGCCTGTTGCACAGTTTACAATGATAAAACAATATCCATTGCATAATTACAATTTGGAAACTATAAAAGAGAGTACACAAAGAATCAAGATTAACCTCCAGTGGTCTTCCTAGAAAGAAAAGCTTGCCACAGACTTCCTAAAGACACCACTCTAGTAAGCCTCTCTGGGAAGGGATCTCTCAGCACAGGGGCCCCAACTCAAAAGGCCTTGCTAAATGTTACTATCCTTTCTGCATCTGTTGGACTGGGAGTCTGTGGAACAAAGTCTCCAACTACTCTAGGAAATGGGGCTGTTCAAATGGGTCACCGTACTGCTCTGATGCCAAATTTGTTATAGATACATCCTCCATTCACTTTTACTAACATTTCAGCATGTTTGGCACATCTATGTTCACCTTTATTTTTCATGCTTTTAAAAATGGTTTAAGATTATCTGGGCATGTCAAAACCAAGAGATTTGGACAACTTCCAGTTTAAGAAAATAGCACACCCGTTTATCTCAGTGAGACAGACTATAAATGAAGTAAATAAATAACCTGGAACCACCATTCCAGATACAGATTATATGTCATATCCCAGTTGCCAGGCTGGGCCACAGAAGAATTAAATCGAAACTTTCACAACCAGCAAAGACATTACTATAAAGGTCTGTTATTTTAGCAACATTAGGGTTTCTTACTGTGTGTAGGGCTGCCCAGTGGATTGTTAAAGGTGAAAGAAATATTTTCCTTGGGGTCTGTAAACCAAGTCTACTGAATTTGGGTCTGCAGGCAATACATTTTAAACAAGAAGCAATATTGTTAGCTGTAAGGGCCACACCAGAAGGGCCTGGTCTTTCAGTGGGATTCCAAAGGCACTCTTTGGCAGTACCTTTTTGGAAAATTTGGAATGGACAAGGGGGAGGAACTTGCAAGGACTTGCAGGGAATCTCATTTTCCCCTTACCCATTACTTTTTCTTTCCCTTGCCTGAAAAACCCCATAGCCTCTCCTCCTTTCCTGTTTTCTTTCCACCTAATAGCCAAACTACCTTTATCTGCCCCTTCCTCATGTCTTCAGCTGTCCCACTTCCTCTTCCCTAGAAGTTTCTACCTGGGAACTACGGCTGAGTTGCGCAGGGCCAGCCGCCACCCATTGCACATTGTCGGCCTCTAAGCCCAGCTGCACAGATGGGAACCTGCAAGGACTTGTAACAGGGAATTTTTTTTTAATACTACTCTGCTGCTCATTATAAATTTCCCTACTACCACTTACCCAAATATAATCCAAGACTCCAATCACAGTGATACAAAGAAATATCAGCCAGTATTACGTTTCTATGCTCCTTCCCCAGCCCCTCGCATCCATCATTTTCCACACTTCACCACTGGAAGGCTTTTTGAGGGCTTTTTAAAAACCAGCCATTTCTATAGCTCTGCAATACTGTAATGTTTACTGATTTTATTTTTAAAGCTCCCCCAAAGCCCCTGGTAGCACAAGGCAAAAGGTGTGTAGAAAACTGCCATGCGGATGCTCCATGGCCTATATGCATGCTTTCTGCATTTGCAGCAACGATGAATGCAAAATCTTCACTGTGTCCATGCAGCCATTGTTTCAAAAGTACAGGATTGTTTGGGTTGTTTTAACACATTAAAACAGTCTTTACTAAGCTTGGCAGGCCTTCCACTATGGCAGCAGATTTCCTGCCAACAAATTCTGCTGCTCACCTCACTTCATCGTCACTCCATGGTATTTCATCTTTCCCTCCTCCTGGCAGCCTCTGTATTCTCCTCACCTTTCCCTGCTTCATTCTCTCATTCCCACCTACCAACCAACCTATTTTTTATCTGCCCCCCCATCTTTACATACTTTTATTATTTGTTTACTTCATTTACCCTCTCTCCAAACAGGGACTCAAAGCAGCTTGCTTCATTCTCCTCCATTTTATCCTCACAACAGCCCTGTGAGATAGGCTGACAAGGCGTCATTGGCCAAGCTTACCCAGCAAGCTTCCATGTCCCAAACTTTCATCTCTGTAGTCTGGAGATCAGTTGTACTTCTAGGAGATCTCCAGGTACCTGGAGGTTGACAATCCTACCATACTTCCCTTCAAACTGCTCCTTCATAAAGACTGAAAATAATAACAAACAGGTGTAAGTAATAGATTGCATGAGCCAGTTAGTTCCCCCAGCTAAGACAATGGCCATCTAGGTCTCCTTAACAATAGTCTTGCACTTTTTGACTTGTCTAGCCCTATCCTGCTTGCTTGGTTGTTCTTGCATCCTCAGCCTGCCTGCACAAATGATAACTTTGAAATAAAAAGATTTTTTTAAACATTCAATTTATGTACCACCCTTCAGGACAACTTAATGCCCCCTCAGAGCAGTTTACAAAGTATGTCATTATTATGCCCACAACAATAATCACCCTGTGAGGTGAGTGAGGCTGAGAGAGCCCAGAGAAGCTGTGACTGACCCAAGGTCACCCAGCTGCCTGCAAGTGGAGGAGTGGGGAATCAAACCTGGCTCTCCAGATTAGAGTCCTGCCTCTCTTAACCACTATGCTCTTTTTTGACTTCTCTGGAAATGGCTGTCTTGAGCTTTCCCCCTGCCCCCTTGAGCTTTCCCCCTGCTTACTGAGGAGTCACAAACCCATCACACTTCAGTGACGCATGCACTCGTTCCTGAGAGTCAGTGTTGTATAGTGGCAAGTGTTGGACTAGGATCTGGGAGCCCCAGGTTTGAATCCCCACTCTGCCATGGAAGTGAGCCGGGTGGCCTTGGGCCTAACTTACCTCATAGAGTTGTTGTGGAGATAGAATGGAGGACAGGAGAATGATGTAAGCCACTTTGGATCCCCATTGGGGAAAAAGATGGGGTATAAATAAAGTAAATAAATAAATGTGTTGTCAGAGATTACTTGAGTCAAAAAGCACATTGTCACTCCTTCCACCACACAGGTGCCGTCTACCAGCAAAAACTCTGAACAGCCAACCTGCCATAAGGGACACGGGTTGCAGCCGAACGATGCGAGGAACAATGTGTAGGAAGGCAGACAACAAATTAGATTCTTCTAGATCAGGGGTGGGCAAATTGCGGCCCGCGGGCCACATGCGGCCCGCTACAGAGTTTTTTGTGGCCCGCCAAGACAGTAGAAAAGTGTGATAGGGTACATTTGTCTCATTAAACTGATTCTAAAATTAAATGTGCTTGCAGCTATAGATGATATGAAATTAGCACAATAAATAAATTGAATAAAACGACCACTATTTTATTTAATTTATATTTATCGATTTTTATGATACAATTTATACCTTTTCTGAAATGCAAAGTTAACTAATGAATGCAATCATTTTAAAAGGTGCAGCCCTCCGCTAACCTCCGCTCCCACAAAGTGGCCCCCGAGCCAAAACAATTGCCCACCCCTGTTCTAGATCCATTCAAGTCCACGAGCTTAGAAAAATGCAACTCTGCTTACAATAGCTCTGCCAGATACCAAGTTGCTCATAATAGTCCATTGGGATATTTAAAATCTGCCTGAAAGTGAAGATGGAATAACAGATGTCAGATCATATTTTGACGTGCTTCCCCAGAAAGAAACAGAAGCGAGAAACCAAGTCTGGAGCAGTTTTATTTTATTTTAGAGAGTCAGGCGCGGGGGGGTAGTGTCGCCTCACACTTCAGCTCTTCGTGTTCTGTTCTGCATAATTTTCCGAACAAATTGATTTAAATTGACATGTGTGTAGGCACTGGAAAAACAAGAATAGCCGTAGGGGTAGACAATTTGGATAATCCTCTGGAGGGCTCGCACTCTTCACTTGGATGAGTATTTCACTCCTGTATTATTTCAAGAATAACCAGACGTGCTACAGCAGCAAAAGGTCTGTGCAGCTTGGAAAGAGCTTTGGAATGATACGGGGCTAAACAATGAAACGGTTAAACAAAAATGAAATTTATTGAGAAAAAATAAATTCAGGGTTATCATAACAAACCTAAAGCATCTTCTAAACCTCCCCCCCCCCCGCCCTCAACGTGGTGCATGTGGACACCATAGTACTGGCTAACAGCTTTCCTGGCGCTTGTCAAGTGCTTATAGAAAGTAGCTAGGGTAGGGTTGCCAGCTCCAGGTTGAGAAATTCCTGGAGATCTAGGGGGTGAAACCTGGAGAAAGTGGGGGTTGGGGAGGGAAAGGACCTTGGCATGGCATAATTCCATAGAGTCCATCCCCCAAAGTAGCCATTTTCTCCAGGTGAACTGATCTCTGTGGCCTGGAGACCAGTTGTAATTCCGGGAGATCTCCAGCTACCATCTGGAGGCTGGCAACCCTAACCTAGGGCCAGGTGGGGCTTTTGTCCAGCGGAGCATCTGACTGACTGCAGATTTCTTTTAAAAAAAATGTTCAGTGGTAGCTGCCACCACAGTGTTGGTTTTTATTTGCTCTCTCACTCCTCTTTTCTGTGTATTTTTAAAAATTACCCTCTTTCCCCCTGCACTTGGGCTTTCTCTGCGTGGGGGGGTGGGGCAGGCAAAGAAGGGCTCCACCTCCTGAAGCAGCCATTTTGTGGTTGCCTCCACCTCCCATGGCAGCCATTTTGTGGTTGCCTCCACCATCCTGTTCAGAATTGCAAAGATGCCCAAAGGCTGAAAACAGTTAGGAACCCCGTTCTAAACTGTAGCCCAATTTCTGCCTGCAGCACTCTGATTGTACTGATAGTGATAGTGGGAGGAAAAAAGAAAAGCAATACATTAAGGATGAATGATCCCCAGATCTGAACAAAAGACATTTTGACATCCGCCTCCACTGACATGGCTGCCAGTTTTTCTATTCCCGACAGCTAAGTGGGTTATTCCAACCTGGCAAATTTAAGAAAGAAGTCTAAGAAGTTTTTTCCTGTACTACTGGTACTGTTTGTGTTGGTTCGACACAATTTGGTTCCCCTCAACTGTGGCAAGAATGAGAAATATTTTTCTACTACAGGGACCAGAAACATGAATTACACAACTAGATCATCTCTTTGTTATTGTGTGATCATCTTACAAGTAGTAATAATAATAACATTCAATTTAGATACCGCCCTTCAGGACAACTTAATGCCCACTCAGAGCGGTTTACAAAGTATGTCATTATTATCCCCATAACAAAACACCCTGTGAGGTGGGTGGTGCTGAGAGAGCTCCAGAGAGCCATGACTAGCCCAAGGTCACCCAGCTGGCTTCAAGTGGAGGAGTGGGGAATCAAACCCGGTTCTTCAGATTAGAGTCCTGCGCTCTTAACCACTACACCAAACTGGCTCCCCGGTAGAATACACAGTTCACATTGCATTCATGGTCGTTCTGAATTACCACTCCACTTTTTGGTTGCTCCCTGAACAGCTTGTGGTTTAGTAAAAGAGGCAGTCTTTCAACCATCATAGGCAGTGTGGTGGTGTGGTTTGAGTATTGGACTAGGATCGGGGAGACCCCTGTTTTGAATCCCGAATCCACATTCACCCATTACCCGTATGTTTATCGGATATCTTCCGTTTGCCTCCAATCCGTGATTTTTTCCTCTTCGTTCACATTCCTGCTTCCAATCCATCTTTCTCGCGCGTCCCTCCAGTCACACGGCCGCTCGAAAACCTTTTTTTCCCGCCCATTTTTTTAAAAATTTTTTGAGCGCACTTTTCCGTTATTTCGATCTTGCCTTATAAAGAAACATCATTGAAGATAATGATGCCTCTCTTCCCCCCACTGACAGCACTGATGGCTCTCTCCCGTTTCTTTTTTGGAAATTTGGAAGCATGTGGGAAGCTTTCGTGGGCATTTCCTATGCAGGACAGTTCAGTGCCTGAATTTGACTGAAGTTTCACTTCCTTGGAGTGTCATTATTTCGATATTTTGTACGTTTGATATTACAGTAATATAAATTTAAAAAAAAAAACAGTTAAAAAGGAAGTTTTGCGAGTCCGTTCTGAGGATGGATTCACCCCAAAATGATTTTCCAAACTACCAGATTTGATTCAGGAACAGCATAATCAATAAATCCAATGCTATGAAGTCAAAAACAGTCTTTTGCAGACTACGGAGCACTTGCAAGTTGAATCAGCCAATAGGAACTCTCGGAACGGCCGGAGAGACAGGAAGGGGGGTGGTTTTTAAAAAAACCACGTAAATTGCGCATTGGCCCGTTCACGGCCACCGTGAAACTCCCGTTGAAAACCTGTGACCACATATTCGGGAGAAATGCGAATGAAATGCGTCTGTTTAATGAGGTAATGTGACCGGCACTCGGGATTGCATGGGGAATGCGGGGAACATGCGACTTAGAATGAGTAATGTGGATTCGACCCCTATTCTGCCATGGAAGTCAGCTGGGTGACCTTGGGCCACTTGTACATCTCAGCCTAACATACCTTATAGGGTTGCTGTGAAGATAAAATGAAGGAGAACACTTTGGATCCTCAATGGGGAGAAAGGTGGGGAATAAATGAAGGAAATAAATTTAAATGTAAAAATTCCATCTGTCCTCCACAATCAGAGTATTTTCGTCAATGGTAAACTTAGTTCACAAACCATTATGCAGACATCTCCCTGGCTGGATCACAGTTTAGAAACTTTGGTGGTAGAATACTGCTACCAAAGATGTAATACCCATGCAAATATCCACAAATATATAGTGTCCCCTGCTTCCCAATCTTGAATTCACAAAGGACAGCAACCGGATGTGCCCCTATACAACTAATTAAAGAGGAGAAATTAGGCAATCTTTGCTTAAAAGGGCAGTTTACTTATTTTATTTAACTGATTTATATGCCACCTTTCTCCCCAATGCTGATCCAAAACAGCTTACACCATTGCCTCTATTTTTCCTCACAACAAGATTACTCTTGAGTGTGTGTGACTGGCTCAAGATCACCCAGAGAGCTTCTGTGGCAGAGTGGGGATTTGAACCCGGGTCTCTCTGGGTTTGCCAACTGACTAGAAAAAAAGAGATGGCCCCATTTCTGTACTGTTAACAGCAGCATCTCTGGTAGCAAAATCTCCAAGTGATGAATGCTGGGTGCCTCTAGTATTTGGTACACGTGCCAGTAAACACAGGCTCACAAACACTAGCATTCCACACAGTGCTATTACTACCTACCCACACCACTGGCACCTATTTTCACATTGTTCGTAGAATTATAGAATCGTAGGGTTGGGGACTTCCTGTTTGGGATCCATGGAGGTCTAACGCAGCTCCACTTGCGGAGCTGACCGGACTGCCGTTTTAACCGGCTGGCGGGGTGAAAATAGCCCGCGGCCGACTGCTCTCAGGCGGGGAGCAGGCAAAGAACGCTCAAGACCCTAGGGTGAGCTAGATCTCGGACGAGGGGGGGCTCTACACAACGAGTCTCCCCCCGATCCTTGAGGTCCCACCTTGCGACGGGTCGGCTATAATCTCTGCGGCAGTTTTGGGGCCAATTCGGCTGGCATAAGACCTACATACCCAAGCATCGATTGGGGGAAGAAGCTGAGAGGGGAACTTAAAATCGAAACAGCGATTACAACCCGAGAAAAGTGAAGAGAAGGTAAAGATCATTATCTTCTGAGACGGGACAGATTGATAAAAACAGAGAGGAAAAAAAGTAGATTTTTAAACTGCAACAGACTAGTGAAAAGGAGGGGAAGACTCGGCAGGAATCGAATTTAAAAAGAGACTAAGTTTAAAGAAGTTATTAAAGAAATGGGACTATTGTTTTGAATACCTGTGGCTTTGGAGCTGTGAGAAAAAGACACCATCGCGAGATCTGCTGTGGGAAGACGGGAGACAGGAAGTGCGTAATAACAATAGAGTGGCTGGAGAGAAGCGGCCCTTGCTGGAGGGCAGGAAGTAGGGAATCGCCATTTTTGAAAGGGGAAGGGTCGCGGCTTCAGCGGAAGAGGAAGTAGGCCATCTTGGATTACAAAATCATAGAGAAACCATAGAGAAAAGACGCCCGACATTTTGGACTCTTTAAAATTTAATTTCTATAAGAAGACCGGGACATTTAAAATAGAAAAACGTTAAATTTTACGCCACGGAGTTAAGGAAGAGAGCGGATTCGTGGGAGCGAGCTAAAGCAAGCCCCACGATGTCAAAAAAAGAGTGGCAATCGGCAATAGAAAACCTGGATAAAAACCTGGACAAAAAACTTTTAGATATGATTAAAGAACTTAAGGACACGAAATTGGAGCTGATAAAAGAGGTTAAAGAGGTTACACAGACAGTAAAATCGGAGCTGTCAGAAGTGAAAAAAGGTATGGAAACAATACGAAGTGAATTACAAGGAACGCAGCAGAGAGTTAAAACAGTAGAAGACGCGATGGAGAATTTAGCAGACACGCAACAAACAGAGATGAGATTGGTGAAGGGGAGAATGTCAGTTGCAGAAACTAAACATATGGAGAAGCAGCTACGTTTTCGTGGCTTGCCAGAAGTGGAAGGAAAGCCAGCGCAAGAACAGATGACTGAGGTGTTGGCTGAGTACCTGGGGAAGGAGGAGGAGGAAGTTGTGGCTATCCTAGATGTGGCATACCGTGTGAATTCGAGAATAGCAACCCAGAGGAAACTACCAAGAGATGTGATTGTGCAGTTTACAACACGAAATATGAAAGAGAGGATTGTGACAAAACAGTTTCAAGATCCATTGGAGATTGATGGCAAGACGATTATTATAATGAAGGAACTGCCCAGATCAGTGTTACTGGACCGGAAAAAATATAAAGTGCTAATTCAGATTTTGAAGGACATGAAAATCAGGTACAGATGGGAGTTACCGGAAGGAGTGTCCTTTGAGTTTGGAGGGGCCAAAAAACGCATCAGATCTGAGCGAGAGATGGAGCGATTTATTAAGGACAATGAAAAAGACTTACCAACAAGATCATGAGTATGGAGTGTAAAGTATTATCTTGGAATGTAAATGGACTAAACTCACCGAATAAGAGGAAAAATACTTTTCACTGGCTACTAAAACAAAAATGTGACATTGTTTGTTTGCAAGAGACCCATATCAGAAAGCAGGATGTAAAATATTTAAAATCTGGAAAATTGGGCAAAGAATATGTAGCGGCCTCCAACAAGAAAAAAAGAGGAGTGGTGTTGTACATAAAAGAGGAGCTACAGCCAAAATTTGTTATGAGAGATGTGGAAGCTAGATTTGTAGCAGTGGAATGTATTTGGAATTTAAAGAGAGTGTTGGTAGTCGGACTTTATGCACCTAACGGTGCAAAAGAAAGCTTCTTTGAGGATTTAAGGAAGCATTTAGACGATCTTGCATACGACCAGATAATTCTTGCTGGAGACTTCAATGGAG
This sequence comes from Eublepharis macularius, assembly GCF_028583425.1. Classification (NCBI taxonomy): domain Eukaryota; kingdom Metazoa; phylum Chordata; class Lepidosauria; order Squamata; family Eublepharidae; genus Eublepharis; species Eublepharis macularius. The sequence continues at coordinate 224,038,659 of NC_072791.1, read as the reverse complement.
TGACAGACTTGGAACTAGACAAAAAGACTACAACGGCACAAAAGAAAAGAGGACTATTACCAAAGCTTTTTTTTGAGTTGATTCAACAAGAGACTCTTGAAGATGTATGGAGGAGAGAATATCCTAAAAGCAGACAGTTTACTTTTTATTCTGCAAGGCATTCTACATTATCAAGAATTGATATGATCTGGGCCTCTAAAGACTTAGCATTATGGACTAAGGAGGTAGAAATAATGCCTATGGTAGGCTCAGATCACGACCCAATTATGTGGAAATTTGGAAAAAAGAGAAAAAGGAAAGCATGGAGAATAAATGAGGACTTGTTACAGGAAAGAGAGAATATGGAAATACTGAGAAGAGAGACAAAGTTTTTTATACAATACAACGTGAATAAAGAAGTACCAACCAATAAAGTTTGGGATGCTTACAAGGCGGTTGTAAGGGGCATACTAATGGACTTAAATGGTAGAGCAAGAAAGAAGAAAGAGGAGAAAAGACAAGAGATTGAGGAGAAAATAAAAGCCAAAGAAATACAGCTAAAAAAGAGACCAGGGAAAAAGAAGGTATACCAGGAAATTAAAATACTTCAAGAACAGCTAACAGCAATGAGCAATAAAGAATTGGAGTGGAATCTCAAAAGACTGAATCAAAAAGCGTTTGAGGGTGCTAATAAACCTGGGAAGTACCTGGCATGGCAATTGAAGAAGAAAAGGGAAAAGAAGATAATAAATAAAATTTGCGAAGATAACAAAACGTATTTGGAGCAGGCTACCATTAGTAGAGCCTTTTATAAATTTTACGCTAAGCTGTATAATAAAAAAGAAGTAAACAAAGAATCAATAGCGTCATATTTGGAGAAAACCAAACTTCCAGAAATCTCGGAAGCTTGGAGAAATAAGTTGAATAGTGAAGTAACTGACGAGGAAATAAGTAAGGCAATACAATCTGCAGATCTAGGAAAGGCGCCAGGGCCAGATGGACTTACGGCTAAATTCTATAAGACAATGGCTAATGAACTGGCACCATTCCTAAAAGAGGTGATGAATGGGGTTTTAAGGGATCAAAGGATTCCAGAAACTTGGAGTGAAGCGAATATATCATTGATCCCAAAAGAGGGCCAAGACCTGACTAATGTGAAAAATTATAGACCTATATCGCTACTCAACAATGACTATAAAATTTTTGCGAAGATATTGGCGGAGAGATTGAAGGGGTGGCTCTCGGAAGTCATAGAGGAGGAACAAGCAGGCTTTTTGCCAGACAGACAAATAAGAGACAACTTAAGGACAGTGATCAATGCTATTGAATATTATGACAAGCGTTGTGACAAAGAGGTTGGTTTCTTCTTTGTTGACGCTGAAAAAGCGTTTGACAATTTAAACTGGGACTTTATGTTTGCCACTATGGAAAAGCTACAATTGGGAGAAAGATTCATCAGAGCAATTAAGGAAATTTATAGAGACCAGACTGCAGCAATTGTGGTGAATGATGAATTGACTAAGAAATTGACGATAAGTAAAGGAACAAGACAAGGTTGCCCGTTATCTCCATTGTTGTTCATTTTAGTATTGGAGATTCTGATGATACAAATACGTCAAGATGATGAAATTCGTGGAATAAAAATAAAGGACTATTCATACAAGGTCAGAGCATTTGCGGATGACATAATGTTAATTGTAGAGGACCCATTGGAGAACATGCCAAGAGTGATAGATAAGATCAAGGAGTTTGGAGACTTGGCAGGTTTCTTCATTAACAAAAAGAAGTCAAAGATATTATGCAAAAATATGACTAAGCAGAAACAACAATTGTTAATGGAAACAACGGATTGTGAAGTAACAAGTAAAGTGAAATATTTGGGAGTCGAATTAACTGCAAAGAACATAGATCTATTCAAAAACAATTATGAAAAACTATGGACTCAGATAGAGAGAGACTTGATTAAATGGAATAGATTGAATTTGTCATGGTTGGGCAGGATTGCAGCAGTTAAGATGAATGTGTTACCAAGAGTAATGTTTTTGCTACAGACAATACCAATCATCAGAGACTCCAAACAATTTGAAAAATGGCAGAGGAAAATATCAGATTTTGTTTGGGCAGGCAAGAAGCCTCGAGTGAAAGTGAAAGTTTTACAAGATGCAAAGGAAAGAGGCGGAATGCAACTGCCCAATCTGAGACTTTATCATGATGCAATCTGCCTAGTTTGGTTGAAAGAATGGATGACATTAAAGAACAAGAAACTATTAGCCCTAGAGGGATATAAAAAAATATTTGGATGGCACGCATATTTATGGCATGACAAAGTAAAGGTCAACTCGATGTTCCTGCATCACTTTGTTCGGAGAAGTCTATACATAATCTGGAAGAAGTACAGAATTTATCTACAAGAAGGAACCCCTTTGTGGGTGGTTCCATATGAGGTGATAGACCCGAGAGCTGTTGATAATGAACAACAATGTTTAACGTATAAAGAAATAACTAAAACTGAAGCATCCAAACTTAGAATAAAGACACAAGAGGAACTATCACCTAACTACGATTGGTTCCAGTATAGACAGATCAGAGACTTATATAATTCGGACTCTGTAAAGGGAGGTATACGAATAGAGAATTCGGAACTAGAGCAGACCCTTCTTAAAGAAGATAAGAAAAGAATATCCAAGGTATACCAAGTACTGTTGAAGTGGTGTACCGAGGATGAGACAGTTAAAACACAAATGGTGAAATGGGCTATAAACTTTAATAAAGAAATAACAATGGAGGCATGGGAATACTTGTGGAAAACTACAATGAAGACAACGACATGTATTAATATCAAAGAGAACATTTATAAAATGATCTATCGTTGGTACATGACACCAAAGAAGATTGCGCTAGGGAATTTGAATACTTCTAATAAATGCTGGAAATGTAAGAAGCATGAGGGCTCCCTCTATCATATGTGGTGGTCGTGTGAGGTAACCAGGCAGTACTGGGGGGAAATAATAAGAGAAATGAGTGAAATTTTACAATTTCAAATTAATAAGAACCCAGAACTCCTGCTACTGAACTTGGGAATGGAGGGAATTCCAGCCCAACACAGGACGTTGATATTTTATATGACAGCAGCAGCTAGACTTTTGTATGCGCAAAAATGGAAAGTACAAGAAGTGCCAACTATTGAAGATTGGACTTACAAATTGCTGTATATGGCTGAAATGGACAAGATGACAAGAAAATTGAGAGATCTGGACTCAGGGCAGTTCAACACAGACTGGGAGAAGCTGAAACAATACCTGGAGAAGAAATGGGAGGTGGGAGGAAAACTGTGGCAGTTTGAGAACTACTGAAGTATTGAAGTAGAGGGGGGAGACTTTACCGGGGGGAGAAGAGATAAATGTGAATTAATAAGCAGTCAGATTAATAGATTGACATATATATAGATATATATAGGTTAACAAACAGAACATAGAGAAAATAATTAATTATAAGGACTAAATATAAGGAGCGATTAACTAACAATATTTTCTTTTTTTTCTGACAAGTTTTGTACCAAACTGAATGTCTGAAGATATAGATGGGTCAAATTGATTGACTACGTGAGGAGAGATATATAGAACTATTATAAAAAGATAGAATGAGTAATATATATAGAGAATAAGTCAAATTGTTTGATATAAACGAATGTATGATCTATATGGTTTATGATATATAGAAATACCTGAAATTGAAAAATTGGGATAAATTGTTTATCTAAGATGGAAACAAAGGCTTACAGTTTGGGCATATAATGTTAAAAATAGTTAAGGATGTACTGCTTAGAATAATGGAGAATATATATTTGTTTTAGATAGAGGAAGCTAATAAAAGTAAGGGAAAGGGGACAAAGGGTTGGAAAGCTGTTGGAAGTCAACAAAAAGGGGGGGAAAGGGAGGGGGTTAGAGATGAAAAAATTGGGGAAAATTGAATGTAAATGTGGAAATAATGGATTCTAACCCAATAAAAATTTTTCAAAAAAAAAAAAAAGAATCGTAGGGTTGGAAGGGACCTCTAGGGTCATCTAGTCCAACCCCCCGCAAAATGCAGGAAATTCACAACTACCTTCCCCACCACACACATCCAGTGACCCTTGCTTCTTGCCCAGAAGATGGCAAAACACCATCAGGATCCCTAGCCAAACTGGCCTGGGGAAAATTGCTACCTGTCTTTCAGGGTAATTATATAGATGCCTTTAACTAACTTTTCCATCACTGGATGAGGAGAGGCTATTTCAGAGAAAAGAATACAGTAGGCAGAAAAGTGGAACAGTGGACACAGTGTGTAAAGGTGGAAGAGGGGGAATTCAGGCAGGGTACTTGGATATGAAGATTGGGGAATTGCTGATAGGACACTTGTAGTGTGAAATAGGAAGGGCAATACTGTGTGATATCTGGGATCCATATGGAATTGGAGGAGTGAATGTAACTTTGCAGAACTGCACATCCACCAATTGCACTGCGCTCTTGAAAAAGAGATTACGAAACAGGAGTTCAGCTTGCGCCCTGTTGAGCGCATGATGGTCTGTTATCTTCCCTGAGGGCTGGACGTCTCAGCTGTGGTCTCTCCCAGTGGGGAATTGGTCTCAGGAACATTTCCATCATAGACCACTGTATACAAGAAGAAAGGAATACCTTACACAACATTTGCAAGTGATTTTTGGGACGTTTACACCCTGTCGGGGAGGACTTTTGGTTTGTGCATTCTCTATAGTGCTTACTTAACAGCTGTGAATAGCAGCCTGAACTTAGAGAGAGAGAGAGAGTGTGTTTGTGTGTTTTGGCTTATTTTGTTACATTTGTGTGACTGCATAATTATTGTATGGGTCTGTAGACCTTATTACTGTGGGTTTTTCTGTGTGACAGGATACTTGTGGCAGGTGGCCCAGAAATGTATCCCAGCAGTGCGCTGGACCAGTCAATAGAAGCTGAGGCTGGGGGACAGGTTACAGAGGGAGGTTTTGTCTGTTGGTTCTTTAGGGTGAGAAGAGGAAAATTGTTAAGGAAAGAGAAGGGCTAGCTGAACAGGAATTAAATCTCTGTGCAGTTACTAGATCTTTTAAGAAGTTCCTCTCGAGTGTAACTGATGGAATCTCGCAGGGTGTGCTTTGTGTTTTTCTTTATCTTGTCTTCTTAATATCCCAAATTCTTATTCTTAAAAATCAAACCCACAGATCATTAATTCATTTTTCTTTGTCTCTCACAGAAAGTCTATAAAGAGTTTCCAGCTTGCCGTGAATATGTTTTGTCTCTAGTGCTGTAAGTTTGGCCACTCAGCTAAGTCCAGCATCTTTCCAGTCCAATCTTCCACTGAAGGTAGATCCTTGCACTTCCATTTTTGAGCATATAGAAGCCGTGCTGTGCTGTATTTATGATCCTGACAGAGGTTTCTTCCCTTAGGCGTGTACTGTGTAAAACTTAACATCCCACAACTCCTGGTTAAATGTTAATATTTACTTCTCTTCTGGGTCTCTTTATCAAGAAACATCATTCTTCTTCATTTTAAAATCAAAAAGAGTCCAGTAGCACCTTTAAGACTAACCAATTTTATTGTAGCATAAGCTTTCGAGAATCACGTTCTCTTCCTCAGATGCATGGAGGGCAGAAGGAAACTGGCCAAATATAGAGGAGGAGAGGGGAGGGGGGGAGGAGAGGGGGGATGTAAACAACTCCTTTGATACGGAGATGCAGACAGCTCCTTTTGGTGTGGGGATCAGTTTGCTTGTGTAAAGGTTCAAAGGAGTTTTCCGTGTTAGTTTGTAGTAGCAAAATCAAAGAGTTCAGCTGCACTGCAGCACAAGCCCTCGATAACCACAGTCCTCCCCGCCAGATGCATCTGACAAAGAGAACCGTGGTCCTCGAAAGCCCACGTCATTTTAAAGGAAATCACCATATACTTGCCAATTTACCTCATCATATCAATCCAGGCACTGTGGGTTTATAGTCTGGCCTGTATTTTGGCCTAGATTCTCTCCCCCCCTTCTTTTTAAAATTAATTTATTTTAATTAAACATGAATTCAACATATATTACACAGCTATGTGGTAAGCAGCAACACTTGTACATATTGGCAAGAGAATTGATACTGGGTAGGGTTGCCAACTTCCGAGAGGGGTCTGGAGATCTTCCAGAATTATGACTGACGTTCAGATGACAGAAATCTGCTCTCTTGGGAGAAATGGCAGCTCTATGACATTATAAACCACTGAGGTCCCTCCCCATGCTCAACCTCCAAATCTCCAGGAATTTCCCAACCTAGAGCTGGCAATCCTAATACTAGGTTAACAAGTGATATCTATTAATAGGATTCAGAGCATGAGCCAGGAATAAACTCTTATACATGTTCAAAATTCAATCACACATTTTTTTAAAAATATATTTTCAAAATATCTGGGCCGATTCCAGACGGCGCCCTGCCTCGCGAAACATTGCGCGTCGTCGCGCGTCGTCGCGCAGAAAACGCGAAACATCGCGTTTTCTCGCGCGAGTTTTGCGCGACGTCGCGCAAAACTCACGCGAGAAAACGCGATGTTTCGCGTTTTCTGCGCAACGACGCGCGACGACGTGCAACGTTTCGCGAGGCAGGGCGCCGTCTGGAATCGGCCCTGCTGTGGTTACTCCTGTATTTATTTATTTATTTACATTATTTATAATCTGCCTTTCTAAATGAGAGTCAAGGTGGGTAACTCAGTGTAATTTGATACAATCCACAGCTGGAGTATGTAAAAAACAATACAATCAAGTATAGATGCCCTGACCTGTATAGCCTAGGAGAACCCGAGCTTATCAGATCTTGGAAGCTAAGCAGGGTTGACCTTAGTTAGTAACTGGATGGGAGACCTCCAGAGAAGAAGGCAGGCAATGGCCTGTAAGTCTGCAAGTCTTTTGCCATGAAAACCCCGCCAGGGGTCTCCATAAGTCAGCTATGACTTGAGGGCGCTCTCCACCAGAGTATAGATAGCAGACATTTGAAAACAAGCGGAAATCTCATACAGGGCTGAAACAGTGTTGAATAAAACATAGGCAATTTGACATGACAATAATTAATGACAGTAACGGACAATGCACAGTAGTAGTACAGTCCCTTTAGCAAAGCTTCTCCTTGAGCCATTTTCTTATAGCACAGCCCTATTACCTGGGTAAGAAAGACCTTCCTTATCAACTTGGTATTGCGTGGTTTGCAGAAAGCCATGAGAGTGGGCGCTCTCCTGACCTCTTCAGGCAGGCTATTCCACAAGGTAGGGACCAGTACAGAGAATGCGTATGAACGAGCAGACGTTAATTTTGCCCATTTGCAAGGTGGCACCTGAAGAAGGCCCTGTTCAGATGAACAAAAGCTGTTGTGGCAAGGCATAGGGAGAGAGGCACTCCTGGAGATATGAGGGGCCAAAGCCATGAAGGGCTTTGCATGTGACAGCCAAAATCTTGAACTGAGCCTGGTAACTGGTGGGCAGGGCAGCTAATGGGTGACTGCAGAATGGAAGGAGTATGCATGCTCCTCCTAGCTCCTGATAATAATGCTGTGGTGTTCTGCAACAACAAGAATCTCCACGTTGATTTTAAGGGGCGACCTATGTAGAGTGCATTAGAGTAGTCAAGTTTTGATGTTACCATGGCATGGATCCAGGCGGCCAGATTGGCCATGTCAAGCTAAGGAGCCGTCTTTCTGGCTAGACCGAGTTTGTGGGAGGTATTTTTTTCTGCAGTTGCATTAACTTGCTTCTCTAGCAGCAGTGCTGGGTCCAGTGTAACTCCTAGGCTCTTCGCTGAGACTGGTTATCCTTATGAATATGGCACAAACAAGACTCCTGTAAATGAACGTCCAGAAAAACTTTAAAAATGTTCCCCTACAGGATTTTCTGTGTTGCCTTTCTTAGTGTCACATTTGTGACTATTAATTTGTCCTATGCACAAGGTACCCATATTTGTAGATCTTGAAGTGACTATCCTAAAAGTGAATTTCAAAAACGGGACACGGCAGGATGTCGCCGAGATACCAGTATACACACTGGCCAGCTCCCACCTTTTCCCTCGGTTTGACCCAGCCCAGGGGTATTCTTAGGGGAGTGCCAGACTCCCCCCAATTTTGTAGGGAGTCCCTCCCTAAATCCCCCATGGCCCCGCCTCCATAGATAGTAGAGGCCCCTCCCTATGATGTCACCAGGCCCTGATTATTTTAAGGACCTAGCATAACACCACCTCTGGCCAAGCCCCAGCGCCTTCCCCCAGGAAATTGGAAAGCGTACGCCCATGACAGCTGAACCCCTCTGAAAGTGGGGTGCACGGTGTCCTTCAATCTTACTGCCTTCCTAACCAGCTTCATTTCTATCTTGTCTGGGTTGAGTTTCGATTTTTTCGTTTTTGACCAACTGTCCATAGCTCTACTGTATCATTAGGGGATTCGGACAGAGAGAGATTAAAGCTGCGTGTCATCTGCACGTCAACGACATCCAATTCCAAAGCTCTGAATGATTTCTCCTAAAGGCTCTACATAAAGGGTTGTATATCACATAACCAGAAAGTGGACGCTCATTTAGTGCACCTGGAATATGAGGCTCCCACCTGAGGTTCAGTTCAGTTATGTCTAAAAAGTCAGAACAGTTTTAGAATTTGTAAGCTTTGCAAGATAACTCTAAATCCTGTTCTTCTCAGTTATGAATTCTGCCATGGCTGTACTTGTAATAGCACATTGGTTTCTGCTGCAATTTCCTTCCTTCCTTGACAGAAATGCTCTCACAAGCCTCGAACCACAGGCTGCAGAGACAGTATTTGACTGTTTGACTAAATTGGTTTTAATTAAGAGCCATATAGCAAGCACATCCTTTATTTGTTTACCCTTTTATCCCTTGCTATTTTAATTGGCACGGCCTTTAATCTGCAAGTAACCTGCGTGTTGCCAGTAAATATTGTTTTTTGTCATCTAAAAATACTCCTGAAGCTCTTTTATAACAGGAACCACACTGCATTATGTAAACAGTCAATCAATAAGTCTGTGTGCACTGAGAGGGGTGACTTTCATCTTGCAAAAATAATCTCGCAGACTGTTGGAGGAAATGCTATAGATTTGGTCTGAAAAAGAGGCTAGCAAGAAGTAAGTACTGGATATTAAACATTTATAATTGCTTCATCTCTGTTCCATAGAAAACAAGAGCCTCCTAGGTATCTCTCTAGCTGTAAGAGTTAGGTGTGGGCACTGAAGAAAGCTTACAGGAAGAAAGTTGATTCATTTGAAATATGCTGGAAGAGAGTTTTGCGGATACCATGGATGGCCAAAAAGACAAATAAGTGGGTTCTAGTATTCTTCCTGTAAGCTAAAATTATGAGGCTAGACTGAGTTTGTGGGAGGCATTTATGAGACTGAGGCTAGTCACATCATGAGAAGACAAAACTGACTGGGAAAGACAATAATGCTAGGAAAAACCAGGGCTCATTTCGAGGGGGAACGCTCAGGAACACAGTTCCAGCAGTTCCCCAAAGATGTCACATGTCAGGTGGCCCCGCCCACCTGACTCTCGGCCATTTTGGGCCCGTTTCAGCCTGGATTGGGGACGAAACGGCCTGGATAGGGCCTGTGACGGGTGCTGGATCACTCTCCCCCTCATCAGCGGCCCGATCCTGACCATTTTGGGCCCCTTTTTGGCCATTTTCAGCGCCTTTTTTGCCATTTTGGGCCCAATTTTGTCCGAGTGGCAAGGATTGGGTCCAAAACAGCCAGGATAGGTGATGTCAGGGGGTGTGGCATATGCAAATCAGTTATGCTAATGACACACTTCTGGTGATGTCAAGGGGCATGGCATATGCTAATGAGTTATGCTAATGAGTTCCTCCAGCTCTTTTTCTACGAAATGACCCCTGGGAAAAACAAGACAGTAGGAAAAGAGGAAGACCCAAAATAAGATGGCTGGACTCAATGAAAGAAGCTACGTCCTCCAGTTTGCAAGATCTGAGCAAGTCTGTCAATGGTAGGACGTTTCGGAGGTCTTTCATTCATAGGGTCGCCATAGGTCGAAAGTGACTTGATGGCACATAACACACACACAAGTGTTTGATAGTGTGGTATTATTTAAGTCAGTGGGTGTGGTTGAGATTGCTCCTTTGGATTGTGTATGTTTCCTTGGCTGCCTTGGTGGCCCTTGTGAGGGTAGAAGGGGCCGTTTCCACACTACTGACCTTCGTCTGGAACGCTGCAGAACATCACAAAAAAAACGCAGAAGATAGCGTCTTCTCGTGCGAGTTTTGCATGACATTGCGCAAAACGCGCACGAGAAGACGCTATCTTCCGTGTTTTTTTTCGTGATGTTCCGCAGCATTCCGGATGAAGGTGGGTAGTGTGGAAACAGGCCAGGGTGAGATATACATTTTGTAAAATAGATAGATAAATAAATGTCCACCCAAGCCCCATGTGAGAGCTGGATTCGATTACTTATCCATTGCGCTCATAAAGACCAGGCCCCTCTTCAGGCTGCCAATTTGTTTTCCTGCAGACATTCATGTCACTAACAGTCACGGCACCATGATTAAAAAGTCAACAGGCGCAGCATTAGCATTCCTCATCGTGGGAATTTGGTGACTAGGGAAATAAGATGGAGCAAAAGGCCGAAATTGTCTTAATGTGCCCATGCCAACTGCAGAGTCCACATCCTTATGGTGCCAGTTATGTGTGCATACATGCCAATAAGTGGTACAAGATGTTTCTGCAGTTCTAGAGGGTTCAGGTGCCACAAAGATCAAGTCCCCCATACAGGCAACGCAGTTCTTTAAAATAGTCAAAGCGGAGGAGGATGCTGGCCTGTGTCTATACCAGCAGCAAAAATTAGCAGGCAATCAATCAGATTTATTTACAGTTAATAACCAGTACAGACTTGTAAAAAATGTGAGTATCATATACAAAATACACCACTTTGTAAAAATAATTATATAAATATATAATTATTTAACAACTTGGCAATATAAATACAAAAGTGTGGGCTTTCAGGGTTAGAAATAAAACCAGATGTTACTCCTTTGCACATTCCCTGTGGATTCTACAAGCCGCGGCTAAAAATCTGGCACTAGCCAACGTGATCTGGGGATCGGCACTTAGCAGGAGCTTATTCGTTAGCTCTGTATCAGGGAGGCTCGAAAGCTTCTTCAATACAGGTTGGATATATTTTATACGTATTTTGTGGTAGAACTTACAAGCAAGCATAATGTGCTCAATTGTTTCTACTTTCCCTGCCTTGCATGGACAAACTCGCTCAGCCATTGGGACCTTCTTATAATCAGCTGGCAAGAGAGCTACCTGCTATGGGCACATACGTTTTTAAAGAACAGTCACATTTTAAAGAACTTTGGGAGAGGAAGCTGGGAGCAGGGGCTCCCCCCACCAGGGGAACGGGATCCCTAATTATTATACAAGGAAATAAGTTTCTATAAATATCCTCAGGTGCAATTACCAGTTGCCAGTTCCCGCTGACAACCATCAGGAAGTTGCGGGGGGCGGGGGGAGAGATGCTCCTGTACCCTGTGTAATGGCATTTGGGGCTGACTTTTAAAGAACTGGCCCTGGCTCGATGCTGTTGTTTCCAGTGTAACTGGAAGTGACATCATTGTGCCAGGTACAGAAGAGCTTGCATGGGCATTTGCCTGAGCTGCCTGCTGATGGTGGGCAACCTCGAGGCAGCCTGCTCATCCTGCCGATCGCTGCAAGTTTGCATGCCACTGGAGGGCACCTGGCAACCCTAGGTGTGATCTTACAATTTATGCTAAATTTTCCGCTCTCATGGTAAAGGGGAGTTTAGCCTGAGCTGGGCCCCCCTGGATCTCTGGGCTCCAGTAAAGTATACTCTTACAACCCCCTCATGAGGGAGTCCTGCAGATTGGTCATGTTGAGAATGAGATATATTGATGTATTCTTCTATAGTGGAAAAATACAGAATTTTGCACGAATTTGACTCTCCACAAATGTGACCCTCCAGGCTTCATGCCCTGGAAATCTACTTGGTCTTTAAGGTGCGACTGGGCCCGAATCTTGCTCTTCTCCTACAAACCAGCACAGCTTCCCAACTAGGGTTTCCAGGTCTAGGTTGGAAAATTCCTGGAGATTTTGGGGATGGAGCATGGAGAAGGCGGGGTTTGGGGAGGGGAGGGACCTCTGGAGTATAATGCCATAGAGTTTACCCTTCAGAGCAGCCATTTTCTTCAGAGGAACAGGTCTCTGTTGCCTGGAGATCAGGTGTAATTCCTGGACATCTCCAGCTACCACCTAGAGGCTGGCATCCCTATTCCCAACAGAAACATGCCATCCTTATTTCCCATGTTTTTAAATTAAAATTACTCCATTCAGACATTCACCACTAAACAATCTCCCTTTGCCGTTCAGTTAACAGACATATTGAAACAATACTGAAGGGACAGTTTCATTTCTTGTCTGTTCATGGTCAAATCTGCTGTTGCAAGAACCAAGGAAAGAAAGAGCCAGTTCCTGCTTTTATAAGCCAGGTATGAATTCCAACTTATTGCAGGTTAGGACAGATACATGACCATACCAAGCCCTCCTATCCGGACTTGTTGACATCCTGTCTGTGACTTTCGCCTCTAAGTACCTAGTTAGACAGGTTTGTAGGTTGCTTTGTGTTCAAGAAATAGGATCCAGTTAGATGGCGTCAAGATTATCAGAAAAGTGTAGGGGAAAGGAGGCCATGGCATGAATAACAGGCTTTAAAATATGGCTGTTGACCTTTTCTCGGCAGAGCTCCTGTGCCTTTAATAGCTACCTGCCAGGAATCAAGCAAAGAGGTGAATAATATCCCACCACTGCATCTCCTTGTTGAAGAAAACTGCTATGTTTTGTCTTATTTGCTTGTCTGTGGTCATAATAAAAGATTGATTGAACTGCTGTGTTCCATTCTATTATATTTTTATCTACACCATACCAGCTTTTTGAAGGAGCTCCTGTTCGTCCTACACTTTTTAAACTTACAAGCCCTATTTCAGGTTGGGGAGTGGCTAAAGTCACAAATGTTTTAAAAGACAGGATTTTAACTTCCAAGAAATTGAGTTACTTTCAGAAATATGCTGTGATGCATATTCTGTCGGCCTTATGTTACAGATAGAGGAGCTGAGCAGCTCAGGGGTGCGGTTTACCTATACAGAAGGAAGGCATCAATGGCAGAGCAGTGAACTCTCTTGCTTGTCAAGTGTTGTGTAGTTCCAGAAGCATTTTCTTTCCCACTAGGTTGGCTAACCTGCTTTTCTAACCTGTTTTATAAACAAGCTCAAATCCTTCTGTTGGTGGAAAGTGTTGACAAACTATTCTGAAGTTCTTTGCCTTGAGGTGACTTTTTTTACACAAAAATGGCCATTTCATCCTTCATTACTGGCTTCAAAATTATAAGCTTGGTTGGTAGGATGTGTGAGGGCTCGTCCCGGGCGCTGCTGTGTTGGGCACCAGGGTGCCTGACTCTGACTCTGGGGGGATCGTCAGGAATACTGCAGGCCCTTGCTCTGTGGCAGGAGGGGCGGTCTACATCACCCTGACTCACTCGCTGGCCCACTCAACCTGACCCAGCCATCACTCTCACTCCCCTCCTTCACCAACCTTCCTTTTCCTCCTTGCACATTCCTTTGCTTCCAACAACTCCACCACTCCTCATTCACAACCTCTCTCCTAAGCCAGCTTTTATAGGGTTTTCTCCACCTTCCCCCGCCCTTCCTCCCAGGCGCCTTCCCTCTCCTGATGCTGCCCAGCTGTGTCCGCCCTCAGGTGTTCCTTCCCTCTCGCTAGCTTCTCCTTGCATTCCTCTCTCCTCTTGCAGGGCGGGGCTGAATGTATCCCAGCTGGGGCTTCCCTCAGGTGTGCCTCCTTCCCCTCTTCCCTTCTCCCTCATTCTTTCCCGCGGGACAGGGGTGGCAGGGCCCTTCCAGGTGATGCACCGTGGCCTCCCCTATCTTTGCTCACGAGGTGCTGTGCTGGTCTCCTGGAGTTCAGCCGGCTCCCTTAGGTGGCTGGGGTTGCTGGTTCCCCTAAGGCTTGTGCAGGGGCTTCCAGTACCTCTATCCCCTTGTTGGTCCCTTGGGCAGGTGTGGGTACCTCTTGCCCTTTGGGGTGGGGTTGGGTGGCATGCCCCTGGCTGATCTCTCTCTCTGGATCCCTTTCCCCTTGCCTTGCTGCTGCCTGGAGCTGCGCCCCCTCCCTGGGGCCTCCTGTGCCTGCTGCTGGCGTTCCATCGGCTTTCAGGTAAGGGGGCTGTGGCAAGTCTGGGGCGCTTGGGGTGCTCAACCCCGGACAGGATGGAGCTAAACCATTAAGATTCATCAGAATGTAAGGGGAGTGCTGCTAGGCCACAACTGAGCGCCAATTTAATGCAGCTGTGCATGTCCCACAGTGGCCAGCCAGATGCTGGTGGAAGCCCAGAGGCAGGAGAAGGTATATTGGCACAGGGTATTTGTATATACTAGAGTCTGTAAAGTCAAACTACATAGTACAGAAACTATGGATCTCTGTATCCTGGTATGTATCTGCCTTCAGGAAAGTAATATAGTTGTTCCTACAAACTATTACTGCAGAAACAGATAGAGCTGAATTAATAACAGCAACAACATTTGATTTATATACTGCCCTTCAGGACAACTTAATGCCCTCTCAGACCGGTTTACAAAGTTTGTTATTATTATCCTCACGACAATCACCCTGTGAGGTGGGTGGGGCTGAGAGAGCTCCAGAGAGCTGTGACTGACCCCAGGTCACTCAGCTGGCTTCAGGCAGAGGAGCGGGGAATCAAACTCGGTTCTCCAGATTAGAGTCCTGCCGCTCTTAACCACCACACCAAGCTGGCTTAATCATATTCCTGGGACGGCTAGCTTTTAAAAAACTGGTCCTGATCCCCAGATCTAAAGCTCAATAGAAGCAAGCTCCTCAGTCAGGAATTCTTGTCCGCCCTTCCCAGAAACAGAGGTTGTGTGAACAATTGCCATGAGAGATTTTGCATGGGAATTGCCCTTCACAATCCTCCCTTTGGGAGGAAGCTAATGCCATCTTTTGTCATGCAAAAAGCAAATGGCATCGGTTTCTCAGGTTGCTTGATTAGGTTAGTGAAATTGCATTCAATATTGTAAAACAAAAGCTTGCCTTGTGAATCTTCTTCCATCTCTCTATGTTCTTGTTTGCTCTTAGGCAACATTTCCTGTTTTATGTCTCTAGAACTCCTAACTATCCGGGCAGGCTTTCTGTCCCTGTTAATTCATTGCTAGCTATGTGATCTGATCTGAGTAAAACAATTACTTGCTTCTTACCTAATTTAAACATGCTTTCATCCACACTAATGTGAACCATAGATAAAACAACTTACAAATTTGTGAAAACCAAGCTTGTACCAGAATAACCCAGACCAAAACTATAAATGGAGTTTAGTACATGTCAGAGAGCCCAGACCTGGATAGTCCAGGTGATCCTGATTGCGTTAGATCTGAAAGCGGGACCACAAGTGACGCCTGACACAGGTTGGACACTTGCCAGCTTCCCTCAAGTTTTGATGGGGAATGTAGGCAGCTTGGCGGAATGTTGGACAAGTGACAGTTGAAAAGTCCATTGGACAGCAGTCAGAGAGTCAAGCTGCAAGACCAGGATGCCTACATTTCCCATCAAAACTTGAGGGAAGCTGACTAGTGTCCAACCTGTGTCAGGCGTCACTTGTGGTCCCGCTCTCAGAAGCTAAGCAGGGTCAAGCCTTGATTAGTACTTGGATGAGAGACCTCCAATGAGACCAGGGTTGTAGAGGCAGGCAATGACAAAAGACCTTTGAGAGGCTCTTGCCATGAAAACCCAACCAGGGGTTGCCATAAGTCAGCTATGACTTGAGGACACTCTCCACCACCACATGTCAGAGACTCAGTGTGGTCTAGTGATTAGACTAGAAGCTGACTAGTAAAGTGCTGAACTTATCCCTGCCAGTTACAGCCATGTGCCCTTGTTTGGACCCTAGGCACAGACTTAGTGCTGTGCAGGAAACAAGCCCTCCCCTTTCTTTGGAAATGGAAACCAAACATCATCTCTTCAGCAAACGGCTGATTCCAGCTTTCTTCTACCTCCTTAGCATAGGAGGCGCTTCAGGAGGCGTAAGACCGGCACAGCCATTTGGACACTGGGCTTGGAGTCGCCCAGTGTTTTGCGACTGGTCCCACCTCCATGGCAACCATTTTGTGGTGGCCGTCGCCATGACGTTTCCCTCAACATTCCAAAAACACCCACTGGTTCGACAAGGCTGGGAACCCATGACTTAAATGAACTGCTTCTCGAGTAGGTAATGCTCTTCATGACTTCTATGTCTCTTTGTTGCAAATAGAGTGTGAACCACGAAGAAGGCAATTTTAACGTCCCAAGTCCAACGACTACTCCTTTTTATGACAAGAAGGAATCTTTACTCTCCACCATTTCTGTTTATAGCTGCTCCTGGACACTCCAAATGGCTGAGTCACTCTCTGATGTCATAATCCAGAGTTTGTGGCATCTCAGAGCGGAACTACAAGTGACAAAAGGCACAGATTGGACACTTGTCAGCTTCCCTCAAGTTTTGATGGGAAATGTAGGAAGCTGCTGGAATGTTGGACAAGTGACAGTTGAAAAGTCCATTGGACAGCAGTCAGCCAAGCTGCGAGACCAGGATGCCTACATTTCCCATCAAAACTTGAGGGAAGCTGACAAGTGTCCAATCTGTGCCTTTTGTCACTTGTAGTTCCGCTCTCAGTTGCTTATGTAGTGATAAATTGAAATGACCCAACATGGGCAGAGAGACTGAATGAACCTTTCCCCAAGGCAATGAAAAGCTTGTGTTCAGAGGGGAAATCTATATGCCAAACTTGTATCAGGTTTAGATTAGGCCAGTTTTTTAGACTCTGCCTGAATCAGTAATTGTATATTTCCCCAATGGGAAAAATAGAGGTCCTTTAGATGAGAAAAACAGTATTGGAGGAGGCTTAAAACCTTCCAATTCCAGTCTTAAGTGGGTCCCCTGACTGAATTTTAAGAAGCTCTGGGAGCACCAGAGATGGAAGCTTGTGACATCAATCCTGGTGAGCAAGGTAAGAAGATTAAGCAAAACTATTTAGAAAAGTGTTATGTATTATCAGGGCTCATTTCGAGGGGGAACACACAGGAACACAGTTCCAGCAGTTCCCCAAAGATGTCACATGTCAGGTGGCCCTGCCCACCTGACTCTCAGCCATTATGGGCCCGTTTTGGCCTGGATTGGGGCCAAAACGGCCCGGATCGGGCTCTGACGGGTGGCGGATCACTCTCCCACTCAGCAGCGACCCGATCCTGACCGTTTTGGGCCCCTTTTTGGCCATTTTCAACCCCTTTTTGCCATTTTGGGCCCAATTTTGGCCCTGAATGGCCAGGATTGGGTCCAAAACAGCCAGGATAGGTGACAGGGTGTGTGTCATATGCAAATCAGTTATACTAATAACACACTTCCGGTGATGGCAAGGAGTGTGGCATATGCTAATGAGTTATGCTAAAGATTTACACTAATGAGTTCCTCCAGCTCTTTTTCTATGAAATGACCCGAGTATTGTGATTAACAGCTCATAACAACAACTTTATTCAAGACTGGAAGCGGACAGACAGGAACCAGGCTCAACAGGGGCCAATTTATACATAAGAAAAACGCACCCCTTTTCAGCAACAACCAATACAAAACAAGTAGTTAGAATCCTTTATTTGCATAAACCATATACATAGTAACTTATTTCCAGTATGGTGATTGGTCTTTATTATACCGATCTGATTGGCCGCTGCCAGCATGAAACAACCAATAGTAACAAAGGCTTCAGGAGCGTGAAGCTACGCCAAAACATAACAAGTGTATTGTTAGTAATCTACTTATCTGAATCTGGTTTATCGGTTTTAACATTAGTGTCGATTTTGGAGAATGTTTTGTGGTGTATTTTTAGCTCCTCGTTGGAGAAAGGGTGCTTACACATGTTTGAATATGTAAAATAAATAAGTGTAAAGGATTTTTATTTAATGACTCCTAGTCTAAAGACCTATGTGTGTGCATTATTAGAGCTGCCCTCTCACACAGAAGGCAAAAGCTTTTCTTTGTAAGCAGATTTCTTCTGACAGTTTAAAACACTGAACACTGGAGGTCAGGAAGTCCTACAGTAAGGACAATATCTCTCTTGTTTTGACTTTGTACTCAAGAATTAACCTTGGCTAAGCAGTCTCTCAGGAAGATCCCCAGAACTCCTGCCTGGCACCAGACATTTAGCATGTTTATATTACAGAGAGATTTTACTGTCTTGTCAATCAGGCCTGTTTGGTGCCATGTCTCCTGAAGCATTTGATTCTGAAGAATTGTTTGTATTAGCTTTGCATAAAAAATTTATCTTTTATTCTGTGAACAATTAGCTTTGAAAGTATGTAAGATTTTCTGCTATGGCTGATCTTTATGCTTATGTCCTAACAAGGCATAGCATCTGGGCTTTATTCATGAAATAAAGCTTATATTTCTTCATTGATCACAATTTGGTGTAATTAATTAACGGAGGGTGACGGCTGATAGGGAAAATAAAATTAAAGCAGAGTACTTTTTAAAAAAAAAATCCGTTAGAATAAGCCAGAATGTTTGCAGTCATACCTCATGGGAAACCATAGCTAGCTGTGATTAATCAACTATCCTCAAACCGTGGTTCAGCCTCTTCAGCTAAAAGCATCATCTACTTATTTCTGCTTCTCAGGCCTGTTAAAGGCGCAGGGTAGGCTGTTTCCCCCCACCTCAGTGGCAACCCTTCCTAGTATGTTATCTGCTGAAAGTGGTTAAGAGCACCTACCGGACTGTTAATATTCCACAAGGAACAAAGGTTACCTGTTTTGAATTGCCACCTGATTCACCTGAAAGATTGCACTGAATGCAAGATTACCCCCTGCTCTTAATGTTACACACATTTTTTTTATTACCCTACTTACTTGCAACATGTATGTGAATGTAAGACAACCTCCTCTTTTTCTTTTTTTTTATATATTTTTTATTTTTTATTAACTACATTAACTAACAATACAAAAGGAAGAAATGGAACAAGGGGAGGAAGGAAAAAAACCACAACAACTACAACATGCAACAGCTATGCTACACAAAATGTTTTCCCTTCATACTGCCATTATTCAAAAGTTAACGCTTTATGTTATATTGATGGAGTGGTTGACCTTACTAAATGCAAATTACAATTTAAATTCAAATTAAATTTTTCTTCCCCTCCTGGGTCCCGGACGCAATTCTCTCTGAGCAGCTGCAGCCGCAGTGCTCATTTCCTCCCCCCACCCTCAGACTTCTCCTTTTCGTCTTGCTTGGTGCACTGAAATTCCGGATTTTTATCCTCAAAATCCCTTAGTTGATCTTCTGATAATAACTTGAAAGCTTGATCTTTGTGACTGAACCAGATTCCTTCCGGAAATAACCATTTGTACTTTATTCCACGTTCTCTCAGAAGAGCTGCGAACTTTTTATACTTAAAACGTCTTTTCCGAACTAGAAATGGGACGTCTTTCAATATCTTAACTTTATTACCCAAAAAGTCCAAATCCGCATTGTATGAATTATATAGGATAGTGTCCCGGATCCTCTTAGATGAAAAATCAATGATGATCTCGCGAGGCAACTGACGCTTCATTGCATATTTTGAAGTAGCCCGACGGACTTCCAAAATGGCGCTTTTTACTTCTTCTTTAGTTGCCCTCGCGGGTGTCGCCAATAGTTCCGAGACCAGACCCCGTAAATCCTCATTTTCCTCCTCTTTCACATTCTGGAGGCGCAAAATTGTCTGTGTTCGTTCCACTTGTAGCCCGATCAGCTGATTCTCCACCAGTTTAAGCTCTTTATTCGTAGCCTTCACGAGTGACGCACTTTCCCGAGCAGACTTCTCTGCCCCCCCCCGCTGCTTCCTTAATGGTTTTCACTTCGCTCTCAATTAAGCCCACCCTTTGATCTGTTTCATTCAGCTTGTCAACAAAGGGTTTTATGGCTTCACCAACCGCCCTCTGCACTACCTCCTCCAACGACTCTCCCTTTAGGGCAGCTGAAACTGACTTGCCCAGGGCAGGACTTTGTTTTTTTGTTGCCATTTTAGGGGGGGGGGGGAACCGCCAGCCGGATTCTGAAACTCAGCAAAGGGGAAGAACTAGCCTTCTTAGCTTCAGATCCCACCACTCCTTCACATACGCTTGTAGTAACAGAAGGGATTCGCTTACTTGCAGGCTCTCGCCTAATTCTGCTCTTTGCCGTTTTCCATGGCCCGGCAGCACTCGAGGCGCCGCGCACGTCCGCTGGCCTCCGTAGGGACAAACGGGCAATTAACCCCCCGCATTGATTCCGGGGGGCTCTTCCCGCAGCGTCCCGGACCCAGCCTCCCTCACTGGGAGTTTTGGGGGCTAATCTTCGCAGATCAGCCGCCCGGACAGGGTGCTCGGGCGCTTCCTCTCGAGCCCGCGAAGAGGAGCGTCCGACATGGCTGAGAAAACGAAACCGAATCCAACCTCCTCTTTTTCTTGATGGCACACCTGGCAAAAGACTTAGTCTTCCTTAGTGGCGTTATGGGGAAGGGAATTTCTTTTTATGTGATTCACTTTTATATATATAGGGCCAAGCTACACATGACGAATGACACTTGAACAGCAAGTGTATTTCTCCCTGTTCACTTGCCCTCCACTCAATCCACTTGCTGTTCAAGTGTCATTCGTCATGTGTAGCTTGGCCCATAGTCATTGATTTCTCTAATTCTCTTTTTTTCTCTTTTAAAAGAGGTAATTTCTTTCATTTCTCTTTGACTTTTCTTTGTAATTTCAGCCCTTGCAGTAGTTTTTATATGACCCTCCACAGGATGGCAGTTCTAACAGGACAGGAAGGTTTGGGAAGACATGGCCTGCCTCTGAGCATCTACAGAGTGAAATTCTGAAATTTTGCAGACTCTCCCGTCCTGCCCTTTCTCTCTTCAAATTTCTTTTTTGATCACAATGGAATGGATTAGAAACTAACCAATTCCTTTAAAAAGGGAAAGGAAGGGATTGTTGGATTTCAGGGAGAAATTGGGTAAAGAGGAATTTAGAGACTGTCTTAACAATCAGGGGTCATTTCGTAGAAAAAGAGCCAAAGGAACTCATTAGCATAACTCATTAGCATATGCCACACCCCTCGACATCACTGGAAATGTGTCATTAGCATAACTGATTTGCATATGCCACACCCCCTGACATCACCTATCCTGGCTGTTTTGGACTCAATCCTGGCCATTCAGGGACGAAATTGGGCCCAAAATGGCAAAAAGGGGCCGAAAATGGCCAAAACGGGGCCGAAAATGGTCAGGATCGCTGCTGAGTGGGAGAGTGATCCACCACCCATCAGAGGCCCAATCTGGGCTGTTGCAGCCCCAATCCAGGCCAAAACGGGCCCAAATGGCCGAGAGTCAGGTGGGTGGGGCCACCTGACGTGATCTCTTTGAGGAACTACCGGAACTGCATCCCTGTGCATTCCCCCTCAAAATGAGCCATTAACAATCCTAGTCTTCCTTTTGAGTAAATACAATATCCTGCCCTATTTCAATCACGCAGTCTCTCTCAGCGGCGAAGACTAAGGTCTCTTTCACATTTCTATTTTAGCCCAATTTTAGTCTGTTGCTGCCATCTTCATGTAAAACAATGTGAGGCTGGGACTTTCAAACCCCTTTATATCTGTTTATGAACCGTCTATGAATCGTCGTGGCTATTTCAAATAGTGCCAGTTTTCTGGCACCGGAAGTGTTCTCCCCCCCCCCCCCGCCACCTCACCTGGGTCAAACTGGCTGTGTCTATAATGGCACCAAAAAACCCACTAGCAACCATCAGCCAAAAATGGTTTACAAAGGCTGTGTGAAAAGGGCTTCAGGTTTACAATCCTATCTGGGGAAGAAGACCCATTGAACCTAGCAGGGTGAATTTCTGAGCCAACACACATAGGATACAGCTGTATAAAATGAGGATAAAAGACCCACCCCGCTCAGTCCCTGGAAAAGAGCAATATCACTTCCCACAAGAGGTATGGCTGTATCCTAAACCAGCACCTCCGTCTGGCAGAAACTGAAGGGGGTGCTCTCTGACTGAGGTTCACTGCTGTGTCATTCAGCCGTTGTTTGACAAAACCAGTATCGCAAAGCCACTTCCTCTCAAGATTGTCGAAGTCTGCTTTCTGCCCCTTGCTGAGCAAACTTACCGCACGGACGTAGCCGTCTCCCTTTCTCAGCCGTCTCAGGACACTCCCAAAGTTTATTCAGTAAAGGAGGCCTGCCCCCTTTATACAAACAATAAGAGCTGAGCCACTGGGTCATTTCCTTCCCTTCTGCGGAGCTAAATTCCAGAAAAGGAACCATGCCCGGGTGTAGCAGCAGGCCTGGGAAGCAGATAGACCGTGCCCCCGAGTAGGGATTTAAATTCAGAATTCAAGTTCTGGCTTCTATTGCACCCTCAACTCGGTTCTCTTATGTGGGCTGCGAGAAGGCCTCCAGAAACGGGAAGTAAAATATGTTCCCTGGACGCTGCTCTGTTCGGCAGACAAACCTCTACCGGTGGTACCTGGCCCTAGGGAGGTTCACCTTGCCTCAGCCAGGGCCAGGGCTTTTTCAGCCCTAGCACCAACCTGGTGGAACTCTGTCTGTGGAAATCCAGGCCAGTTTCATTATCTTTCCGCTGGGCCTGCAAGACAGAGATTTTCTGCCAGGCATCTGGTGGTTGAAGTGGGTGGGCCACCAAACCAGCCTCCGGCACATGGGTGGGAGGGAGGTTGTCCCCCCCAGACTTTCATCTGGTAGCTGACCACCCTACTGCACGGATCTGTTTAATGCTTGGTGGATTGTGAAGTATGTGCATAACTGGTTTAAATAGATTTTGTTGACTGATGTTTTAATCTATGCTACCATGTTTTTTATTGTGTGTGGTGCCCTCAAGTCATGGCTGATTTATGGCAACCTCTGGTGGGGTTTTTATGGCAAGCAACTATCAGAGGTGGTTTGCCATTGCCTGCCTCTGCAGCCTTGGTCTTGGCTGGAGGTCTCCCATCCAGTTACTAACCAACGCCGACCCTGCTTAGCTTCTGAGATCTGACACCTGGGCTATCCAGGTCAGGATGTTTTTTTTTGTGTTTACTGTATTTTGTGATCTGCTCTGAGCCCGACTCCATAAAGAAAGAAAGAAAGAAAGAAAGAAAGAAAGAAAGAAAGAAAGAAAGAAAGAAAGAAAGAAAGAAAGAAAGAAAGAAAGAAAGAAAGAAAGAAAGAAAGAAAGAAAGAAAGAAAGAAAGAAAGAAAGAAAGAAAGGTCTTATCCAGAGAATAGATTTTTCAGGTGTTAGAACCAATATGGGCTTGGGCAATTCCTGGAACTCTGGGGGTACAGCCACCCTCCAAAAGCAACCATTTTCTCCAAGGGAATTGATCTCTGTAGTCTGGAGAGCTGTTGTAAGTCTGGGAGATCTCCAGCCACCACCTAGAAGGGGGGAATCCAATCTTGACACAGCAACGTGGCGCTGGACGGGGCCTAGGGTTGCTAGCTCCAGGTTGGGAAATTCCTGGAGATTTGGGGGAAGGAGCCAGGATAGGGGAGAGTTTGGGGAGAGACCTCGGCAGGGTATAATGCCACAGAATCCCCCATCCAAACCAGGGAAACTGATGTGTCTTGCCTGGAGATCAGCTGCAATGCCGGGAGATCTCCAGCCAACACCTGGCTGGAGGCTGGCAACTCCAAAGGGACCCTCTAGTCCCCCGCCTGGATGCTGCAACCGATTCATTGCCATTCACAGCAAACCCCCCCCCCCTCGGTTGTCCTCCTCTCCCCCTCCAAGGGGTCCCCTTCCAAAGGGCGAGGAGCCGGGGCTCGCGCCCTGCGCCCACCCCCGGCCGAGAGAACAAGGCGCTCTGCACATGCTCCGAGGACCAGACGGCGGCTCTGAGGGCGGCCCGGCGGCGCAGCTCAGCGAGAGGCGGCCGGGCGAGCGCCTGGCCCAGCGGGAGTGGCTGCCTGGCCGCGCCGGCCCCGAGGGGAGGGGAGGGGAGGGGAGAGGAGGCGGAGCGCTCGGCTGCACCTGGCGGCGGTGGAGGCGCTTCCCTTCCTTGCCGAGGACCGGCAGCCGCCCGAGTCTGCGGCGGGTGCCAAGCGCGGCGAGCCTTGCCGGTGCAGAGCGCGGCGGCCGCGCCTGGGCGCGCCTGGAGATGGTGCGCGCCTCCCGCGGCACTCGGAGCGCAGCCGCCGCCGCCGCCGCCGCCACCTGCGCTCGCCGCCTGGCCGCTGCCCTCTGCCCGGCGCCCGCACGGCGAGGTGAGTCTCTCCTCCCGGCTGGAGGGCCCAACGGGGAGCGGAGCGGAGCGGAGCCGCCTCTGGGCCGCCCCGCCTCTCGCCGGCCGGCCGGCGCGGAACAAAAGGCTGGCGGGAGGGAGGGAGGGAGGCAGGAGCCCAGCCCGGCCGGGGACGCGCAGCGCCTGGCGGAGGCGGCCTGGTGCGCCAGGCGGCGGGAGGGCCAAAGGCGGGCGCGACGAGCCGGGCGTCCCTCGAGGCGTGCCCGTTTCAGAGCCGCTCTCTGGAAGAAGTGGCTCTGGATCGGGTAGGGTTGCCAGCTCTGGGTAGGGCAATGCCTGGAGATTTGGGAGTGTCGCTTGGGTTGGGGCGGGAGGGACTGCAGCGAGGCGCAGTGCCGTGGAAGCCACCCTCCGAAGCAGGGGGACTGAGCGGCCTCGCCTGGAGATCAGTTGTAATTCCGGGAGGCCTCCAGCCACCGCCTGGAGTTTGGCAACCCCTGCAGCCTAGGCCAGGGGCTCCCCGAAGCCCGGCTGGCTGCCTCGCCTCGGCTTGGCAAAGCGCCGCCGCCTCCAGCTTCGTTGCTGCCTCCTTGGATCAGCGTATTTGAAAGACAGCCGATGCACTTTGCAGAAATCCTAGAGGAGCGGGTCTACTTGGGAGCAGGCCCCGTTTTAGCGGGTGGTGGTGGAGCATCGCCTGGCTTTTCTCAGCCGGCCTGCGTTGTCTTTCGTGATGCGCACGGCTGCCGGGAGCCGCCGGCCGGGCGGGGACTTCCGCAAATGGCTATTTGCCCCTGGAAAGGAAAGCATTGCGGAGCGCTCGCCGCTGGGAGCTGGCCGGACATTCCTTTTTCTCATCCTCGTAATAGTTATTATTGGTGGAAATGCCTCACTGTGCTGATCGTTCTGCTTTGGTTGTACTTGAGTTGCATTGGGATGCTGTTTTATGGCCCTTACGTTATAAAAAAGGGTCAGGTCTAATTTTCCTTTGCCTTCCCAGCTTGCAATATTTTGAAACCA
This sequence comes from Eublepharis macularius, assembly GCF_028583425.1. Lineage (NCBI taxonomy): Eukaryota > Metazoa > Chordata > Lepidosauria > Squamata > Eublepharidae > Eublepharis > Eublepharis macularius. Next base: position 224,013,333 of record NC_072791.1, on the reverse strand, counting down.
AAGCTTAGACGAGAGTCCAGACATGCAAAATTGATTCCAGCTTAGATTTTTGGAAGTCACAGCACGCTTCATCAGATGCATGGTGTGTCTGTTAGGCAGATGCATTTATACTAAAAAAAACAGGTGCTGAAGCCATGTCTAACCTTAAACAAGATTTTATTCCAGCATCAGTAGACCAGAGCCTAAATGCAGTAGTTAAATTTGAATTGCATTTAGGCCATGAAAGCTTATGATAGAATAAAAACATATTCCTCTTTAAGGTAAAGACCCCTGTTTACTTTTTAAAATAGATCAGTGCTCCAAAGCAGCGCCAGACCTTTGCTGTTTCCTAAGGCCAGCCAATTTAAAAAACAACTGCACTGTCTCTTTTCTCTGTCTATATTAAAACATGCAAATTATCTCTCTAGCCAGACAGGTAGGACGAGACACATTCCAGAGACTTGTAGTAACTGCAGAGAGTCGTCAAAGGCCACGAAACGCATACCTTCAATTTTCAAGTTATATACAGACTTGGAGAGAGTATAATCACAGCTTATTCATAGAACTGTGTATCCTGGCAGCCACTTTGGAGAGGCAAAAGCATTGATAGGCCCAGGTGCTTTGAATTTAGAACAGGGGTTCTTGACCGATGTGATGTCACCCTTTCCTTTGCCGGCTGTCGCAAATGGCAGGAGGCAGCTACCTAAAATCCGAAATGTCCCCCAAGATTTGTCAGTTTCCCTGAGGGGGTCTGCATGCCCCCCATCAAGAACTACTGGTTTAAGTGGGCTGGGGGCTCTGTCCTAACATGGCTTGTTTTCTCCAGTGAAGATTCAGGCCAGTCTGTGTGCTTGGAATGGACCGACACTAGACCAGTCCAAGCTGCACTGTACACATATCTGATCTCTTGTTGTCTGTAGAAAACTATAGGCTTCCTTGGAGGTGTTTCTAGTGACACTGGTTGCGTGCTGCAGACTAGATGGAGATCAAGGGACCCTTCTGAATCGGAGGGGCCCTCAAAATGTGGCCTGAAGTGTCTGTTGCAGTACAAAATAAAGCTCATGCTTCCTCCAAGTACTGCTTTTTCAAAAGCGATATATGATTCTAACATTCTCTCTCCTCGAACCTGTCATTTACTCAATTAGATGCCAATTGTCACGTCTAACATGCAGATGAATTACTTAAAGAGCAAGATTTGGCAGACTTAGCTATGTCTCTATTTGAACAGCACGAGTGTTTGGCCACAAGAAGGAAGTGGTTTGCAGTGCTTCTTGATGATACGGGGGCTCCCAGACCATTTAGGAGACAGGGTCGGGCTCTTTTCCTTCCTTCTTGCATTCGGCATAGCTTTTCACCCCGGCTCCAGCTAACTTGAGCTGCTTCGCTAGTATATCTACCTTATCTCCGTTCCAAAGCATAATAATAATAACATTCGATTTATACACCGCCCTTCAGGACACTCGGAGCCGTTTACAAAGTATGCTATTATTATCCCCACAACAAAACACCCTGTGAGGTGGGTGGGGCTGAGAGAGCTACACTACACTAAACTGCCTCTCCAAACTAACTTGTTCACAGCTCTCCCGCGCTCTTAACCACTACGCCAAACTGGCATCCGGGTCCCACTGTTTCTTGTACAGACCTTGGCCCCACACATACATAAAGAGCAATCCTAAGCAGATTTGCTCAGAATTATGTTCCATTTTATTCACTAGGGCCTACTCCCAGGAAAACACCCTTATGATTGTAGCTTTAGAAACCTGTCTTTGAAAAATGCTAAAAACCGTCGTGGTTCTTCTTGTCTTGCAGACCCCTGTCTTTCAAGTGGCTTTTTCTTCCCACATTTTCAACAATTCTGCCTTTTGTGTTTTGGGGGAGCTTTGTTATGTCATTTCCCCCCCATTTTGTGTAGATTTGCTGTTCTGAAGCTAAGTAGAGAGCCTCAGCTATATATGTTTAATTGGTTGTTGGTGTTATAAATCAGAAGCAAAGGGGTTAAGTGGTTCGACTGCAAATCAGCACTCCACTGGTTCGAATCCCACTACTGCCATGAGCTCAATAGGTAGCCTTGGGTAGGCCCCTCCTCTCAGCCCCAGCTCCCCGGCTGTATTGTGGGGATAATAATAACACTAACTTGTTCACAGCTCTGAGTGTGGCACTAATCTGTCTAGAACAGTATATAAGCGCAGTTATTATTGAGGATCTTCTCCGCTAGACACAGTTGTCAAACTTGATAGTACAGAATACTCTCTTCTGCCACTCATCTAGCTCCATTTCACTCAGCAGCTTTTACTTTGCTTTTTTAAAAAAAAATGCGGTGAACTGGTTGGGCAAGCGTATCAAGATCCCTTAGAATTGCTGGTGTGCTGAAGCTAAGTAGATTGCCTCAGCTGTACAGGTGTAATTGGTTGTTGGTGTTATAAATCTGGCAATCGGACCGCTCGCCTGCAGGCTTCTTGTTCTGGCTGTGCAGAGGCAATTGGGGTGAAATGGTAGGCTCTGAGGTAATAATAGAGGAAGGAATACATGTATGTCATAGTAGTGGGTTGGTAAAGCATTAATTACAGATGGGGGTGGCTTGAAGCAGGCCCAGCTGAGGTAAGAACATAGGGACAGAAGGGCCCTGCTAGATCAGGCCAGCGGCCGATCTAGTCCGGCATCCGTCTAGCACAGTGGCCAGCCAGTTACTCTGGAGGGGCATAGAGGCTGAGGCCTTTCCCGAACTGGGCCTCCCGGCACTGGTATTTATTCAGATGTTCACTGTTTCTGAATGTGGAGATTCCCTTGAGTCACCATGGTTAGTAGTCACTGGCAGTGAACTCCACAATTTTTTTATTTGAGTAAAGCAGCATGACTTTCCCGAATCTGGGGCTGACCAAATTCATTGGATACCTGAGTTCTAATACTGAGGAAGAAAAAGTTCTCTCTGTCCACTCTCTCTACCCCATGCATTATTTTATAAACATCTGTCATCCACCCCTCTGTAGGCGTCTCTTTCCTAAACTGAAAAGTCCCAAGACTTTGGTATAGTGGTTAAGAGCTTGGGACTCTAATCTTGAGAACCGGGTTTGATTCCCCACTCTCCTCCGCTTGAAGCCAGCTGGGTGACCTTGAGTCAGTCACACCTCACTGGGTGATTGTTGTGGGGATAATAATAGCATACTTTGTAAACAGCTCTGAGTGGGTGTTAAGTTGTCCTGAATGGTGGTATATAAATCAGTTGTTGTTGTTGTTGTTGTCGTTTAACCTTTCCTCACAGGAAAAGTACTTCAACCCCCTAATCATTTTGGTTGCCCTCTTCCGTAGTTTTTCCAGCTCTTCAGGTAGGCTTTCATGGAGCATGTAAAATGTGGCGTGGTTGCTCGAGAGGGCTGCATAAATTGATAACTGGGCCTTTATAATGCAAGCCATTCTACAGAAGGTCAGATCGCATATTTATTTTCTCAAGGGCCGAACGCAACACCCTATAAACCTGTCTTGTAAAGTTTTTATTTGCAAAAGATAAAGCCCAGAGAAAAGTTGGAACGCTCTGACCATTTGGCCCTGCTGTTGTGCTGTTGATTTCAGTGTGTCTACACAAGTATAACTGATCAGAATAAGATTTTTTTAAAAAAATGAGACTGCCATCTGAAGTACACATTAGGAAGCAAGTCGTATTGAACTCACAGTTCTGAATAAACAAGCTAATTGTGCTTTTCGTTCCCATGAGATCTCCCCTGAAATTGGTCTGCCTAATCGCTATGAAGAAAAGAATGTGGTTTAGCTGTAAATATCAGAGAATCGGCTCCTGTTGGCTCCGTTAGAAGGATAATTGCAAACAGCATAGGCTGCCTTTTTATTATTCACATTTTATTAAGTGTAGAACAGTCTGGGTTTGATAACATTGCATACCACTTTGTTTGTTCTTTGTGGGTCGCTATTGCTAATCGAAGCGGCCACCGGACTTGTGTGGTATGATGTGCTTTTTTGCAAGGAAGAACTATTACTGGGGACTGGCTTCTCCAAGTGTACGTTCAGCGACTTCAGAAGTATCCCGCATATTGCGGGGTGGGGATAAAAGGTTTCTTGGATATTTATAGTTTATTTTAAAGAATGTATCCTGCCCCTGCAGCACACAGAAAACTTAGGGTGTCTCCCTCCTTCGGGAACTCCTCGGGTATGCAGGAAAATAGAACTGTAAGTTAAGCAAGAGAAAAAGGGATAGGAAAACTTCAAAAAAAAACCTCCCCAAGAAGGACTGACTGTGCTTTAGAAGCATGGGATTTGAAAGCTGTTGAAAGTTGGTTAAAGGGAAAACTGGGAGAGGGGAAATTAATTGTCCCAAGAACTTGGAGAATCCTGGACAAGGGGATGCTAGGAAGGGTTTCTCCACAGTGTCCACCTCCCAGTCATTACATATTGACCCCCCAGCTTATTCCCCTCTAATACAGAAGTGTTGTGTTCAATCAGTTAGGCAGTGAAATGGGCAGAAAAACAACTGGGATCACAGTGTGCAAACCTGTGATATTGCCGAACAGCTTCTTGGAAGCGAGCCAGTGCAGTAGCCTTTCTTGAACCAAGATGGGACTTTTCTAAAATGGTGATACAGGATCATATTATTCGTTGTGATATTTTTTGGTCAACTATGTAATATGTAAGGATTATATATATGTAATTTTATCAAGTATAAATACAGTAGCCATAAATCATATTGATTGTCTTAGGGCAGTGAAATGGCACCACTAAAGCCATATAAAAGTTGGGATTTTTTGCATACTTGCATACTTTTTAAAGTTGGCCCCCTCCCCAACAATTAAACATGCTCATGAGTCTCCAGGAAGCAACTGGTAGTATCCGTTTTAAAAAAGGAATGCCAGAATTGGATGGAAAAACTGGTCTACACAAGCCTTTATCAGATAGTGAAGGCCCCCAACCTTTTGGGGCCTACCACCTCCCTCTGAATAATTATTGCTTTTCAACTGTAACTTCCCCTCCTCATCTATAGAGGCCATATTGCTAAAATGTCACATTAGGCAAGAGGAACTAAGTACGACAATGCAAAGTAACTCTGGTATTTCCCAGTAGCAGAAATTTGGGTGAGGGGTAGATTGTATTGCAGACCCTTTGCCTCAGTTTACCCAGTCAGTCAGCTGGCGGTACACAAGGTTGGGGCAGAGCAATACAAGTCCTTCCCCTTAGCACCACAGCCAGCTTTCCATGTGAACGGTTGTTTGTGCTGAACCCCTTTTCATATAATGCTTTCTCACTTTGGGGGGGGGGGGCGGGGGGACATGGGGAAGGACAATCATGCAAGCCAGGTCTCCATGCAGCCAAATATTCACACAAGAGGAGCCATCCTGGCTGAATGTATCAGCCAGCTCTCTAAGCATGACCACGTTTAGACAAGAATCTTATTATTATATTCATCTCAAGTAGATTGATGTCCTGAGAGCCAGTATGGTGTAGTGGTTAGTGCAGGACTAGTACCTGGAAAACTCAGGTTCATATCCTTGCTCTGCCACAAAAGCTTGCTTGATGACCTTCAGACCGTCCTGGCCTCAGCCTCTCCTACTTCACACAGTTGTTAAAATGGAGGAAAGGAGAAGAGTTCAATGTAAACCACTTTAGGTTTGCATTATGGAAAAAAGGCAGAGTGTAAATGAAGTCAACAAATAAATACATTTCCAAATCCCATCCTGCTATTACAGGCATGCTTTAAGCAGTGCGGGATCTTTCACAAATGTGAAATTAGTTTCAAATAAAGCTAAAGTCAAACCTTTTCTGTACTTTTTTAGTTGATTGTTTTCTTTTAAAACAATTGAGCAGCACCTCTCATGATTTTGAGCCTACTTTAATATTATCTCTTTACAGTTTACAAAAGTGTCTGAGAAATGATAATATCTTTCAGAGGCTCACAGGGTTGAATATCAATGCATGTGGAAAACCACACTGTGTTGGAAGGTTTCACATTGTCATTTTAACAAGGATAGCTGTAGAAAAACAGCTACAATATGATTTCATGGGATTAACTGAGTAAAATACCCATTTGGGAATGTTATCATCGGAACAGATCATCTTTAAAGGAAATTATAAATAATCTTGTAAAGAACCAAGGCAGGATCCAGAGGCTAAAGAACATAGGTATAATTGAAAATCGAACGGTTCAGACTTAGTGATAAACATTACAAAATACTGCCTTACAGAGTACTAACTCACACTAGAGAAAGCTTCATTATGAATCTGTAGACAGCCAAAGTTTGAAACCAAAAGGATGAGCAACAGAAAAATAAAATAAGATACAACTCTTTATTACATAGTGCAAAGAATCTTAGGATTAAAAATGGCATATATAGGATACCATTAAAAACTCAGATAATAGTATACAGAAGCAATATGAAGCTGCACATCTAAAAACAGAGGAACACAATCATAGTTACACATGGGTATTAACCAAAAGACTCAATGCGTTTCAACTATGAGGGCCACCTTCAGTGGTCAGAATTATATTAACACACATGAAACAATAACTATATCAGTATAAAATGTGTTTTTTTCCAGGTCAGGCAGGTTGTATATGGGTCATTTAAAGAGTGAAGCTCCAAATATAAATCAATTCTGCATAGACCTGAGGAGCCCTCACTCATCAAAGATAATAACAAAGGACTTCCATTCTGTCCAGGACCGTAGTTAAATTCGCAGTGTGTGTTCATGCAAACCAGAGAGAGGAATATGGCTCAGACTTAGTGATAAACATCACAAAATACTGTTTTACAGAGTACTAATACTGAAGAAAGCTTAATTATGAGTCTGTAGACAGCCAGAATTCCCCAGGGTGAGCCAAGTCATCGGTATCATTTTGCCAAGCGGTACAAAGGCTTTTTGCCCCTGACCTGGATAGCCCAGGTGAGCCTGATCTCATCAGATTTCAGAAGATAAGCAGTCGGCCTTGGTTAGTAATTGGATGAGAGACCTCCAAGGAAGACCAGGGTTGCAAAGGCAGGCAATGGCAAACCACCTCTTGCCATGAAAACTCCACCAGGGGTTGCCATAAGTCAGCTGTGACTTGAGGGCACTCTCTACCACCAAACAATGGATTTTACTGCAGGTTGTGTTGTAGAATGTGTGGCCAAAGAGTCATCCAGGTATCCTCTCTGGATATTGTTACATGCCCTGTCCCTTCCCTGTTTAATGAGAAGTTCCTGTGACTTTTTCTGCTGTAACATTTCTTTTGTGTGAGAACACACTTGAGACTGGCAGTGTCTCTGTAAAAATTTCTTTCTGTAGAAGTAAATTACCAAGGCCTAATCGGAAGTAAAGGAGCACTCCTGCAACTGGGGACACAAGCTAGGGACACTATGCTGTAGCATAGTGGTGAAGTGGTGGGGCTGCAAATCAGCACTTTGCTGGCTTGAATCCTGCTATTGCCATGAGCTGAGGGGCGGGGGGTGGCCTTGGGTAAGTCACTCCTCTCAGCCCCGGCTCCCCAGCTGTATTGTGGGGATAATAACACTGACTTTGTCTACTGCTCTGAGTGGGGCACTAATCTCTAGAAGAGCGGTATATAAGCACACTTATTATTAAATTTCATTTAATAGAGCAGTCTCTTAAACTAAACCCTGGAGCTTTGTGGCTGTGTGGGGTTTTGTAACCAGGTCTTCCCGATCCAACTCCTGTAACTCCTGCACAGCACTGGTGGTTCGATTTGCTACCTGCCTTAGATCAACAGAGAAAAGAGATCAGAGGTTCACTTCCAGTCAACTTGTGGCATTTGATGGTATAGTGTATAACAATGGCCTAATGAAACGTAATTATGGTTAATATGATCATCTGGATATGGTTCTTCTAACTATGGTTGGTTAGAATACCTCAAACCAGGATCAGAAACCGTAGTTCGGTTTATTCGCCCCAGTTCATCTTAACCAGGGCTTTTTTTCTGGGAAAAGAGGTGGTGGAACTCAGGACTGCACAATGACGTCACTTTGGGTCAGCTGGAACAAGGGGGGAGTTTTTTAAAGTTTAAATCGCCCTTGGCGAAAATGGTCACATGGCCGGTGGCCCCGCCCCCTGATCTCCAGACAGAGGGGAGTCTCCGTGCCGGAGTGGCGTGGAGGGCAATCTAAACTCCCCTCTGTCTGGAGATCAGGGGGCGGGGCCACCGGCCATGTGACCATTTTCAAGCAGTGCTGGAACTCCATTCCACCACGTACCAGCTGAAAAAAAGCCCTGATCTTAACTATGGTTTTGCATGACACAGGAATATGGAATGGCCTCCTGGCTTAATCCTAGCTTCTCCCCACTACTGTCCTTGCAAGCTGTTTAGCTACAGGGATGTCATAGCAGAGGAAAGATGCTGAAATTAGCATTTCTGTAGGCAAACCTGAATTGGAGCGATGATCTGCAGAATTAACCTTGTGGACTTTTTGTCATGAGGGGGCATAGTTAGGATAAGGTGCACTTTCTGCATCAAGCCCTTCTGCCTCTTCCAATGAGCAGACAGGTATTCCCTCACTCATAATCCTCTCCCCTCAGCTGTACGTGTGATACCTTCTCCAGGCTATGAGAGCTTTCTCTCTTGAATAAGACAACAGTTTCTTTCTCAGCACACCAGCAACCTGAAGCAACTGGGAATCATACTGAATGGAATAATAAGTGATCCTATATAGCTAGGGTTGCCAGCCTCCAGGTGGTAGCTGGAGATCTCCCAGAATTACAACGGATCTCCAGGCAACAGAGACAGGTTCCCCTGGAGAAAATGGTTGCTCTGAAGGGTGAACTCTTTGGCATTATACCCCACTGAAGCTCCTTCCCTCTCCAGACCCTGCCCTCTCCAGGCTCCACCCCCAAATTTCCAGGAATTTCCCAACCTGGACCTGGCAACCCTAGGTCTCTGTAGGTGTATGTAGCCAGTTCAGAGTAAGGGCAGTGTTTATTGTATGATTGGATGCTTTTGAGCTCCTTCAGAAGTAATCACAGTGAAGTCACTAAAAAGAAAGGGAAACCTTTTTTTGATGGTACTGTAAATATTTCGGGGGGAAATGCCCCTCTCCTTTCAGCTCAGCACTAACGTATGCTTTTTTTGAGGGGAAGATCATATAGGAACTATTCCCCTGAATCGCAGCACTTCAGCTTCAACTTCCCCCTTCAAAACTTTAATTTTGCAGGGCACGCACATTTTCTTTTCGAGGTTCTGAGCATCTCTCGACTTTTATAGAAGCAAAGCGATCAGGTGTTCACTATAGCTGAAAATGGGGCCTCAAATGGAGCTTTCCTAACCTTTTATGGCCCTTTCTCCTATTCTTAGTACATTGTTTTGGCTTCGTTTGATATGAAACAGATTTTGGTCTCTTGGCCTGGATCCAGAGCACAGTATTCATCACATTCAGTAGAGCTTGTCAAGAGTCCCTCGTTTTAACTTGTTTGAATTCTGAAGACTGTGTTCTGAAACAGTATTCAGGGCTGCATCGAGAAGGAATTGGTTGCCTCACATTAGAAACGCTTGGTGTGTACACATGGACTTCTTTGGAGCCTGGCCCTAATGGACCACCTGTCAAAAAGAGATCTTTGCATCATTGCTGCTAATTTCTAATATAGACTGTTCAGGTATTATTCTTCCAATCAGTGAATTAGCTTTCCCCCCTCCTTACTGTACCACCATGAGTCCTATAGTAAGAATCCTGGGGGAGCAATCCTAGGTAGGTCTACTCAGAAGCAAGTGGACTAATTAATTTAAGAGCAGAAATTCTTGCGGAAGAGCAGTCCCCCAAAAGAGAGCGAGCAACATGTATAACTGATGAAGGAAATCTTCCTTTTTTGTTCTATAGTAGTGGAGATACACCCTGACCTGAATGGACCAGGCTAGCCTGACCTCATCAGATCTTGGAAACCAAGCAGGATTGGCCCTGGTTAGTGATTGGCCCAAGGAAGCCCGGGGTTGCTATGCAAAGGCAGGCAGAGGAAAACCATCTCTTAACATCTCTGGTCTTGATAATGCTATGGGGTTGCCTCTAAATTGGCTGTGAGTTGATGGCGCTTTTAAAAAATTGAGATGCATTACAGTATTTCTGGGACCGCCTCTCACCATATGTTCCCCAGAGGCTGCTTTGTTCAGCAGATAAACACTTACTGGTGATTCCTGGCCCCAGGGAGGTTTGCCTTGCCTCAACCAGGGCCAGAGCTTTCTCAGCCCTGGCCCTAACCTGGTGGAACTCTCTGTCTGTGTCAATGCAGGCCCATTTGGATTTATTACCCTTTCATCGGGCCTGCAAGGCAGAGATGTTCTGCCAGGCATTTGGTGGTTGAGGCAGGTGGGCCACCTAAGGTATTGTTGGCCTCCTGCCATGGAGGGGGGAGTATATACCCCTCTTAGGTTCTGTAAACATCTATGACTGGCCACCCTGTGCTATGAGTTATTTAGTCTGAGGTGGTACGGCAAAACGTGTGCGGCTGTTTTATAATTGATGCATTATTAATGTTTATATTGCTCCAAATTTTATTCTATTTATTGTATATTTTAAAATGTGATCCATTCTGAGCCCGCTTGCGGACAGAGCAGAATAGAAAGCAGATTAATTAAATAAACAATAAATACATTTCTTTGTATGTTCCTCTGTGTTGCTTTTGACCATTTGTGCGGCTTTTTTGTCTTTCTGCAGGCTGTTTACAGTAGTCTAGAGACCCGTCTGTGTCTCTCATGCTCACGGTGAGCCATGGCAACAGATGATAAAGTTGCCATTTTAACTGACGACGAAGAGGAGCAAAAGAGGAAATACGTGCTTGCCGATCCTTTCAATGGAATTTCCAAGGAGCAAGACCCCCAAGCTCAAAGTGACACACCCTCAACGGAGACCACCACCACCATTCCAGACGAGGAGCTGGACTGGCTCGAAAAGCACTGTGTCAAAGTGAACAATGACCTTCTGGTCTCAAAAGTATTTTATTTTTTCTTTTATGCCGCATATGGTTCCCTCTACCCGTTGCTGCCTGTGTATTACAAACAGCTGGGCATGACTCCCAGCCAGAGCGGGCTGCTGGTGGGCATCCGATACTTCATCGAGTTCTGCAGTGCCCCCTTCTGGGGAGTGGTGGCAGACCGCTTTAAAAAAGGAAAGGTGGTCCTCCTCTTCTCGCTTTTGTGTTGGGTGCTGTTTAATTTGGGAATTGGGTTTGTGAAACCGGCTACCTTAAGGTGCTCGCCAAAGTTCCCGGTGCCAGTGCGTCCTACCAACGCCAGCCACCTTTTGACAACGGCCCCGCAAAACGTCTCTCTTTCTTTTCCTGTGTCTGCGGCTGGAACTGCGTTACCAAAGAGAAAAGAGAAAAGGGGCCTGCCACCTTCCGGCCTGCCAACAGTCGGCTCGACTTTATCTGTAATTCCTGAAACCCCATTCCACCCAACCACTCATAGCGGGAACCGGAAACCATCTCTAAAAGAGGAAGGGAGTGTAGCGTCGGACGCCATTACAAAACATAACTTGGTGAATACGGTGGTTACCCTGGGACCTGGAGGAAATACAACCCCTGCTTCTACAGCGCTCGTGGTCACCACAAAGGCAGTGCATCCTTCTCAGGTCTCTCTTGTCTACGATCATCGGGAGGTGGAGGCTATCTTCCTGCTCATCTTATTAGTGGTCATCATAGGAGAGTTTTTCAGTGCCTCGTCGGTTACCATTGTAGACACAGTGACCCTGCAGTACCTCGGAAAGCACCGGGACCGCTATGGGTTGCAGCGAATGTGGGGCTCTCTGGGCTGGGGGCTGGCCATGCTGTCTGTGGGAATCGGTATTGACTCTACTCGTATCGAGGTGCCGGTGGAAGGTCAAGGATGCAAAGCTCCGGAGTACAAGAACTACAGGATCGTTTTCATCGTCTTTGGAGTGTTGATGACTCTTTCGTTGATCGTAGCAACCCAGTTCCGGTTTCATTACAACCACTACAAGCAAGAGGACGACCAAAGCAAAGAGGCAGAGGAGTCCCAAGGGGAGAGAAATCCTTCCACGGACTCGCCCAGCGAGACCCCTAGCGACACAAGTCAGTCGCAGTCCTTCAACTTTTGGGATTTGATCAAGATGCTCTGCAGCATCCAGTATGGCTCTGTACTTTTTGTGGCTTGGTTTATGGGCTTTGGATATGGCTTTGTGTTCACCTTTCTCTATTGGCATCTGGAGGATCTAAATGGCACCACCACTCTTTTTGGCGTCTGTTCGGTCCTGAGTCACGTGTCTGAACTGACAGCATATTTTTTCAGCCATAAATTGATTGAGCTGATCGGCCACATCAGGTAAGCGAGTGTTTGAATGAAGTGTTCCGTATTTCTGTGTAAAACGGGGGCATTTTTGTAAAGGGCATAGGGCTGTAGTACAAGGCTGTAGTTCATGAGGACTGTTGGGAAAGTTTAGCAGAGTGAATGAAAGCACAGCAGAAAAATAAGCAGCGCTCAGACGCGCGTGTGTGTTTGGCTTCTAATAAAAAGAGTTTACTACAAAATTAGGGTAAAAGAGTACATAGATAGAAAAACAACAAACAGCCTCACTAAACTCCATCTTGTTGCTCTGTTCCCGTTGTCTCGTACTACTGTAATGCATATGTGCAGGAACATCTAATTGATCAGTCAATAGTCAATCTTATTAACTATTGATAATAATACCACCCCCAGTCTGGTGGGAAGAATCTACTCTACCCCTAATTGGCCCTATGCAAATTAGCTATCACTAGCTTAAGACAAACATCAGCTTAACTCTTTCAGTTTGGTGTAGTGGTTAAGCCAGTTTGGTGGTGTGGGTAAGAGCAGCAGGACTCTAATCTGGAGAACCAGGTTTGACTCCCCACTCCTCCGCTTGAAGCCAGCTGGGTGACCTTGGGTCAGTCACAGCTCTCTCAGCCTCACCCACCTCACAGGGTGATTGTTGTGAGGCTAATAACAACACACTTTGTAAACTGCTCTGAGTGGGCATTAAGTTATCCTGAAGAGCGGCATTTAAATCAAATGTTGTTCATAACAAAAGGGTTGACACTTACTAAAAACCCAACAAGAACCCTTCTTTATATAAAAGAAGCAGGACAGCCTATTCCAAGGTTTATTGGATGATTTATCCTGCTCCTACTGTACTGTCTTCTACTTTTGAAATTCCATTACCTGCATTCTTTATGATAGCTTTGATACCTTTTTTTTTCCATTATTTTTCTAACTTTTTGTAATCCTAGTCTAATTGGATGTTTTATGCTGTTTGATCACATTTTTTTTTTATCATGTGAACCACCTTGAGGAAGCCGGGGAACAAATAAAATAAACAAATAGCTGTTGTCAACCAAAAATAGTGTACAGGAACATACTCTGAAAGGAGCGTTGTATTAAACAAACACAATACAGGAACAACTGGATGTCCTTCTGAATTTTTGCTTAACTTTTAAGGTATAAAATTACACTGGCGTTTCTTTTGTTGAATAATTATCTATTGGAGGAGGCAGATGCTATTTCGGAATGGTTCTGTTGCCAGCTGTTGGTGCTTCTTTCCCATCCCCAAATCAGATTTGTTACAGATGATGGGTTAAGACGATAGCTATGGCGAGTTGCTGGTTGTGATAACATTGGATGAAAACGGCAGTTTGAAGGCAGTACGATATAAACGATGATGAGAGCAGATAATTTTTTGAGGGCATTTTTAGATGGCATTAGAGCAGCCTCATTGTAGATACAATTTGGGGCCAGGACAAAAAGGAGTAAATGGGACAGATTTATTTATTTATTTATTTACTAGCCGCAGAGCCCATTGTGTGAAAAATACAATGGGCTCTAGCAGGGCTTTTTTTCTGGGGAAAGAGGTGGTGGAACTCAGTGGGTTGCCCTCGGAGAAAATGGTCACATGGCTGGTGGCCCCGCCCCCTGATCTCCAGACAGAGGGGAGTTGAGATTGCCCTCCGCAGAAGTCAATCTCAGCTCCCCTCTGTCTGGAGATCAGGGGGCGGGGCCACCGGCCATGTGACCATTTTCAAGAGGTTCCGGAACTCCGTTCCACCGTGTTCCCGCTGAAAAAAAGCCCTGGACTCTAGAAAACTGTTGTCGGTCATTTAAATTTTTTCATGAATCATTCAGTCATCAGTGGTAAAAGATTTCTTTGTATACTATGTTTTTTGTAAAGATTTTGTCGGAATTGGGAAGTAACTTGCCACACTCTGGTTCATGGACAATAGAGCTTACTCGGAGGAAATTTCCTTCAGGATTGTAGCCTAAGAACTCCTCCCTGAACCCCCCCGCAAAGCCCTCCCGCTGTGAAGTGCCCGCTTGCCGCTGGTAGGGGGCCTGCTGAATCAACGGCCTAAGCACTCCTCCCCGCACCTCCCCTCAGCGCCCTCCCTCTCTGGCCTCCAGGCCGCTGCAAAGTGCCTGCTTGCCGTCAGGAGGAGTGCTCAGGCCGTCAATTCGGCAGTCCCCGTCCTGGCGGCAAGCGGGTGATTCGCAGCGGCCTCGAGGCCAAAGTTGTCAGCAATGCGCCTCTGCGAGAATAAAAAGTGAGTTGTCGCCAATGCGGCTTGCCTTTTCTGTAGTAGGATAGTCCCCCTTTCTCACTAGATCCAATGCGGGTTACAGCAGTGCAAGCAACAATACAATATAATCAACAGCTAGAACATTCACTGAGCAAAGCATAATAGTGAAGAACAGTTAGGGAGGACATTCAGGGAAACAGATAACTAGGGAATGGTTGCAGAAAAATTTTAAACTAGCATAAAGCCGAGCACAGAGATGAAGTCTATCTGAAACGAAGCATAATTAATTTCTATGGCATGTTTAGCAGTGTGAAAACTTACTAGTAGGTGCTTTTTTACACAGATAGGAGAGCTGTATTGTAGGGAGATGATCTCAGTATGTTGCTGTACGTCCTATCTATCTGTTGCTTTAAGGATGTGCTTCTATGTACTACCTATTGCTTTTAAGTAAGAACATAAGAACATAAGCAAAGCCATGTTGGATCAGGCCAGTGGCCCATCCAGTCCAACATTCTGTCACACACAGTGGCTAGAAATCCAGTGCCATCTAAAGGACTGTCAGTGAGGCCAGGACACCAGAAGCCCTCCCACTGCCTTCCTTCCAGCACCAAGACAACAGAGCACCACCTCCCCACAAGGAGAATACCATCTATCTCCTGTGGCTAATAGCCACTGATGGACCTCTGCTCCATATATTTGTCCAGTCCCCTCTTGAAGCTGGCAATGCTTGTAGCTGCCACCACCTCCTGTGGCAACGAATTCCATGTGTTTATCACCCTTTGTGTAAAGTAGTATTTTCTTCTATCTGTTCTAACCCGACTGCTCAATAATTTCATAGAGTGCCCACGAGTTCTTGTATTGTGAGAAAGGGAGAAAAACACATCTTTCTCTACCTTCTCTAACCCGTGCATTATCTTGTAAACCTCTATCATGTCTCCCCTCAGTCGTCTTTTCTCCAGGCTAAAGAGCCCCAAGCGCCTCAATCTTTCCTCATAGGGAAAGTGTTCCAACCCTTTAATCATTTTAGTTGCCCTTCTCTGTACTTTTTCCAGTGCTATGATATCTTTTTTAAGGTGTGGCGACCAGAACTGTACACAGTACTCCAAATGAGGCCTCACCATCAATTTATACAGAGGCATTATGATACCGGCTGATTTGTTTTCAATCCCTTTCCTAATAACCCCTAGCATAGCATTAGCTTTTTTTATGGCAGTCGCACACTGTGCTGACGTTTTTAGTGAGTTATCTATCATGACTCCAAGATCTCTCTTTTGGTCAGTCTCCGCCAGTTCAGACCCCATCAACTTGTATTTATATTTTGGATTTTTGGTTCCAATGTGCATTACTTTGCACTTGGCTACATTGAACCTCATTTGCCACATGGATGCCCACTCTTCTAGCCTCGACAGATCCCTTTGGAGTGCCTCACAATCTGGCTTTCACCACCCTGAACAATTTCGTGTCATCTGCAAATTTAGCCACTTCACTGCTTAATCCCAATTCCAAATCATTAATAAACAAGTTAAAAAGCATTGGACCCAATACCGACCCCTGTGGCACCCCACTGCTCACCACCCTCCACTGTGAGAAGTGCCCGTTTATACTCACTCTCTGTTTCCTATTAATTAGCCAGTTTTCGATCCACAAGAGGACTTGGCCCTTTATCCCATAGCTACTGAGCTTACTTAGGAGCCTTTGATGAGGAACTTTGTCAAAAGCTTTCTGGAAGTCAAGATAAACAATATCTATCGGGTCTCCCTTGTCCACTTGTTTGTTCACTCCCTCAAAGAACTCTAACAGATTGGTGAGACAAGATCTTCCCTTACAGAACCCATGCTGAGTTTTCCTCATCAGCTTTTGGTCATCAATGTGCCCACTAATTTTATTTTTGATAATAGTTTCCACCAACTTACCCGGTATTGACGTCAGGCTGACTGGCCTGTAATTTCCCGGATCTCCCCTGGAACCTTTTTTAAAGATGGGGACAACATTAGCTACCTTCCAGTCCTCAGGAACAGATGCAGAGTTTAATGACAGATTACATATTTTTGTGAGGAGATCTACAAGTTCACACTTGAGTTCTTTCAGAACTCTTGGATGTATGCCATCTGGGCCCGGTGA
This sequence comes from Eublepharis macularius, assembly GCF_028583425.1. NCBI lineage: Eukaryota > Metazoa > Chordata > Lepidosauria > Squamata > Eublepharidae > Eublepharis > Eublepharis macularius. Next base: position 223,996,773 of record NC_072791.1, on the reverse strand, counting down.
TTTATCAGTTTTTAACAGTTTTTAAAAGTATGACCCTACTGGGTAGTTCTGTCTTTTCTGCTGTCAGTCCTAGAATTGCTTATGCTCTTCTTCAGCATTTCAAGAAGGCCTGGAGTTGGTCAGCTGCTGTTCCATCAACTACTTAGCCAGAAAGAGCAGATTAGAGACTGGGTGATAATCGGCTACATAATTTTTATCTAAGGATGGTTGTTTACGTAACGGGTGGCTGACTGCCTCTTTGAGAAGCTGAAGGAAGGTGCCTTGAGTTAGAGACTAATTTATGATGGACATTAAGGACTCCTTTATGTGGTCTTCGCAAGATTTTAATAGCCAGGTTGGGCAAGGATCCAAATTATAAGTACCGGCCTTCACAGATGCTAGAATTCTGTCAGTATCCATCACTGCGACTGGGTCAAAGTGATCCAGAAACGGACTGGACAGTGTGTTCAGCATTTCTTCTGGCTCACCTATATTATAGGTGGTCTCAGGATTTGAGTGTACTCAAGCTATTTTATCAGGAAAGAACTTTGCTAGGGTGTTGTGACTAATTGTCAGTTCTTGAACCAGTGAAGGTTCTGGTTTAGGGGTTAAAAGATGTTGAGATACCTTAAACAGTTGGGATAGATGTGAATTAGCTGATGCAATCTTTTTAGAAAAGTAACATTTCTTAGCTGCTATCAGCCAGAATGCCTGTAATTAATCTTAGATTTTAGTGCCAAATTTTCTCTGCTTAAATGCTTGAATAATAACAGTTGGTGTCAAATAGGAGTGCCGGAACCTGGCCTTGAAAGACGATATTGTATCTAAATGAGTGTTGTGGGACATGTTTGGCAGGTGTGACTTTGCCTGTTTAAAAATATGTGTGATGCTACATCTGTTCAGTGTCTTGCTGCCGTGCAGCTCTGGAGAATGCTCTAGTATCTTCCAAAGCAAAATGCTCAAACTTTCGTTTCTAACAAATACAGCTTTGGGAAAAAAGAATGCATATTTCAAGCAACACTGTGGTGACGACAGATTGTTAGGAACCATCAGTCCTATAAAGTGATTTAACACTTCTTTTTAAATTGTGGTATTGTTAAAACTGTGTATATGTTTGGTCCGCTAAATGAGCTTTTCTTATCTTTTGGATGTTGTGTGACCTTTTTTTAAACCCTGGAAGGTAATTCACAACTTCTAGCCTTGGATGATTGAATGCAAACTAATTAGGATTCGTCTGAGGAGCTGATTAACTGAATGCAGGGGCTTGGATCCTATGTTCCCTTTCTGCATGCAATAGGTACTTCTGCATGTAGTGATGAGTGGGTGATTGTGCAGGCTCCTTCACTGCCTTGCCTGTACTGCAGCCCTGCACCTCGATTCTCCATGATGTTCTTGGGGGTCCACTGACCCATAAGGGCACAACTGGGTGGTGGTGGGAAGTTACTATTTATGCAACCATTTCATGCAGCATAGGAACCAAGCCCGGAGTCCTGCACAGAACTGATAGGTGTTACAAATGCTTCTACCATATAGATGATTACCATGTGGGGGATCGTGTCACACGTGTATTGATGTACATGGGCTCAGAAAGTGCAGCCTGTAACAGTTCCCAGTTTATATGTGCATTGCGGGACTACCACACTTGATCGTCTGATGCAGAATCGTTCCTGCATGAATCTGAGACCTAGGGAGAAATCTTGGAATTTGTGACTTTATTCTAGGCACTCCAAAACTCTGACATTTAATGCTGTGTCATCTGGTGAATGGAAAGGTGAAGGTAAACAGACTATAACTGTTTTGGATACACAGTTGTACGACTGGTACTGGGTGAGCAAACATGCTGTAGCTGAGCGCTGTGTTTGAGTGCCAGAAATATTCAAGGAGAAATTGGCTATGTAGAACAACTAATGAAAGCCACATAGAATTTTACAAAGCTGCACCATTTTATTCCAGTGGCTGTCCTATAACTTAGGCAACTGGTTGGATTAATTTAAAATCAAGGCAGATTATTGGTTTATATTGTGCAAGTTTTCTATCTTGAATTCATGTATTTCTGGGGGGAAATGAAAACTTGTTTGCTGTAATAAGTAAAATACATTGGTTTGTAACTAAATAGAACCTTTATATGATTTAGAAGGCACATTTAAAAGTTTTAATGTTCATCATACTAAATTCAGATTAATTAATTTATGTCGTTTATAGTCTGCCTTTCTCAGTGAGAAAGGCAGATTACACAGTATAAGATTAGTACAATCAGTATCAAGTACATTTCAGTACAGTATCAAGGACATTTTCATAAACAATGCCATAGGGTAAATAGATACAAGTTTAAAAGACATAGTATTAGCAAGAATCCAATACAGAGTAGAGAAAATATTGAAACAGAACATAATCAATTCTAGGACTAACAACATGGAACACAGGTGGTACATAGGAGTACATATCTAAAGCAACAGATAATACGTAAGGCAATATAGCGATGAAGTCTATGGTCCCTAACTCATTAGAAAGCATCTGAGACCCCATCCCTACAATACAGCCCTCCCGTTTGAGTAAAAAACCTTTTTGAATAGTTTGGGTTTGCATCGTTCACGGAAAGCCAGGAGACTGGGAGCTCTCTGTTTTTTTTTTTAAAAAAAATTCAAATTAAACTAATTTTATTTATTTCATTTGTACACCGCTTTTCTCCCCAGTGATGACCGAAAGAGGCTTACCTTGTCCCCCTTCCTTCTATTTTATCCTCACAACCACCCTGTGAGGTAGGTTAGGCTAAGTATGTGTGACTGGCCCAAGGGTCATGCATCTAGTTTCCATAGCGAAGTGGGAATTTGGGACTGGGTCTCTCAGATCCTAGCCCAACACTTTTAACAATTACACCACACTGATCTTTGTCTATGCCATTTGGCAAGCATTTTTATTATCATCTTCAGATGAATTTGCATTGAGCAAATACGGCACCTGTGTTTTGGGTGACTGCTTTGAACCAGCTTTCCTCTGTTTATACTGAACACTAAAGATGCTATAAACTTCCGCTTTCAGTTATATCAAAAGCCAAAAACAAATAAGGTAAATTGTGTCCTTCAGGGACTATCGTGCATCAACATAGCTAGCCACTTCCTCCGTCCATCATTTAATGAAATCATTTCAAAGCTTTATTTGGGGAAACACCACCAAACTTCTCACTTGTGAAGGGCTACATTTGTCTTGTGTCCGTCATCTTCCGTGCCAACCAAACCTTGGCATTTGCCCGTACATCGGTTTATGCCTTGCAAGGGTCATTTGCCATAATTTTGCAGTTTTTCTGTCCCACCGTATTCTGGCAACCACATCTCCTCCAGCCCTGTAGTGCTTTTCTGGGGCGTTGAGATATTTTATTTATTTATTTATTTAGTAAAATTTATAATCCCTCCTTTCTGCCCTCACGAGGGCCACCAAGGCAATGAACAAATTAGAACATACATAATAAAATCACCTTTTAAAACACAAAAGGCATAAAGACCAGGAAAGCTGTCCTTGGTCCCCCGCGGCAAATCATTCTAATCTTGCATTTTAGCTGACTGTTGTTGTTTTTTTTTAAAAAAAATTGCAGGCTGGTTGTTCTGTGTGTCTCCAGTGTTGGGTTACACATCTCTGTGTGTTTTTAAAAAAAGGATAATGCACTGAATATGATCCCTCCACAGTAGTTTCCTTTCCCCTCAGTCTGTCACCCGAGCTTGATATATGCCATTCTTGCCTCTTTAAGGAGGCTGGGCTGGGCTGGGAGAAGTCGTGATGCCCTTTTGAACAAGAAGCCATGGGCTTGCTTTTCTTAATCTTGTCAAAAAGCTTTTATATGGCTTCAGGGTGTAAATATTCAGAAAGGGGTTTTATAATGTGGTGAACCTTAGGATCGCCTGGTATTAGCAGATTGGACTCACTGTTGATTTTACACGGAAGGTGCGGGGTGGGGGAACCTGATAGTTGTTTTCGATTGAGACTAAGATTTTCATAAGCCCAGTTAAGGTGACAGCCCTCACCTTTTAGTGTGCGAATTACATTCACAGTAAGTATTATTACTGAATTATCTACTTTCAAGTGCCCCGAATGTCTTAATGCTTGCTCAGGCTCACTGCAGCTGGGCAAAACAGATTCTCATGATAGCCTATTTTAGTAGGAAGCAGATGACCAAGGCCGGCCTGAATGGATGTATTTGCTTCATTTATACCCTGCCTTCCTCTCCACTGGAGACACAAAGCAGTTTATGTCGTTCCTATCTTATGACTGAACTAGGGTTGACACCAGGTCCCCTTACCCTCCCTGTGGGAGGAGCGGGACCTGGCAGTCGCCGTTGGCTGCATGACGATGTCACTTCCAGGAAGTGATGTCATTGCACAGGGGCTGGGAGCGCTCCTGTGCTTCATTGCAGGGCAGTTGGGGCTCCAAACAGGCCCAATTCAGCCTGTTTGGGGCCCAAACTGGCCCACTGCAAAGTGCAGGAGGGACCGGGAGTGCTTCTACACTTCACAGCAGGCTGATTTTTGGCTTCTTTGGGGCCCAAACCAGCCTGTTGCGAAGTGCAGGAGCGCTCCCAAAGCAGCACAATGACATCACTTGTGGGAGTGACATCGCCGATGCCGCACTACCTCGGGAGTGTGCCCTATTCCACCCATCAGCTAGGCATGTGGAGGCGGAGGGTGGGAGTGGGGGATCCCCTGCCCCCTTCACTGAGGGACCTGGGATCCCTAGACTGAACATCTGGTTGACTCCCAGCAGCCCTGTTACCTTCTCTGTCAGCTGGTCTCTGCGTACAGCATGACATTTGTATGAAATAGGCAAGAATTGAGGGGTCTTCAGATGGACATTCATCAGATCAGAACTTCTCTCTGTGTGTGCTTGATTCGTTGCATAGAAACGCTTGCATAAAATGCAGATGGATCAATGAATTCTGGTAGCGTGCCTAAGAGTCCGCATACCACCAAAAAGGTTCCTGTGACCCCATCTTCACGGGCCCAGTAAGTATTAGGGATGATCCCCATGTTCCATAGTCCATGTGGAAGACACGATGGCTGCAGCGAAGGCTTTGGATCAGGCATGCGCCTAGAGTTGCATGCTGAGAACTCACAGCCCAGGCACAAGGGGACAGTGGTGCAACCAGCATGCTGACTGGAATGGGTTGTAGGTCCATGCCACTCCAGTCTTGTTCCATCGGCACTGGGTCCTGGTTCGGGGATGAATTCAAGGTGTTGGTATTGACCTTTAAAGTCCATCTGAAAGACCATCTACTCCCGTAAGGACCTATCCGATGGACATCTTCTGAAGCCTTTCTGAGATTGGGTGAGTGGCAACTTGCCCTTTTAGGTCGTCCCACCAAAACCATGGAACTCTTTCCAAGGGAATATTCCGCTATCCCCTTTCTATCACTGTTGCCTGCCAGCGGGTGAAGCCTTTTTTGTCACATCTGTCAGTCCTTCAGTGATCCCTTCTTTCTGCCCTGTGTTTTACTTACTGTTTTTCTGTACTTTTATGCAGGGCTTTTTTTCTGGAGAAAGAGGTGGTGGAACTCAGTGGGTTGCCCTCAGAGAAAATGGTCACATGCTGGTCACATGGCTTGGAGGGCAATCTCAACTCCCCTCTGTCTGGAGATCAGGAGGCGGGGCCACCAGCCATGTGACCATTTTCAAGAGGTTCCGGAACTCTGTTCCACCGCGTTCCAGCTGAAAAAAAGCCCTGTGTGTATTTTTGTTCAAATTTTTATGATGCGTTTTTATAATGGTTTTTTTTAACTGATGGTGGCCCTAATGAAGCAAAAAGGCAGGGCACAAATTTTGTAAATCCAAATAGGATATGATTTGGATTGTGCCTGCGGCACACAGGAGAAAAAAGACATAAGCCTCCCACCACCCAGCACTAATTTCCGGATCTGAAATAGTCCCGGGGAGCCAAGGTTTAGCCCTACTGGGGAAACCTGCATGCAGGAATGACGACACATAAGTTGTGCAGTAGGGCGAATGGGGCTGATTCATGATCATGAAAACGGTGCTGGGTGGAATTCTCCACAGTCCTGATACGAATCAGCTCCCCATGTTCCTGGAACTCCAAGCACTTGTCTGTTGATATCCCACGTGACCCAGCATAGGGTTCCGAGGTCTCTGTATCCTCCCGGTGTGAGGGGGGAACCTGGATCTTACCTGTTTTAGTCTCTTTGCACATGCAGTTTGTGCACGCCCACTCTCAGAGAGGCATGATGATGCCACTTCTGGGAGGTGACACCATCACACCAGCCATGGGTGTGCTCCCGTGCTTTGTGAGGGGCTAATTCTGGCCCGTTGGGGGCCAAAATTGGCCCCAGCTAAGTGCAGGAGCACGCCTGCGGGCTGGTGCGATGACATCACTTCAGGAAGTGACATCATCATGCCTCACCAGGAGCGCACCTGGTGAGGGCTTTCCTGAGTTGCCTGACGGTGATGGGTGATTGCTGGGGGGTTTGTCACCTCCCACTGATCGCCAATGATTGTCAGGTGACGGGGCAAACCTTGGGGAGATTGCCCGCCATTGGTAGGCAACTGGTAAGCCCACTGCTGCATGGACTTGGTAACATGTGACTCGCCCCATAGTGTTGTGTTACTTGAAGTACAGGCTTCAGTTGTTCATTTTTGCGTGTTTGGCTGAACAATCCCTCCCACTCCCTCTAAACAACACAGCTTGGGGCTATAGCTGGTGCTCATCTGAAACCACCCTTTATAGTCTGATCCAATTTAAACACATTTGGCTAAAGCCTGCAAAGAATAGGCAGATCTGCTCATGCGCTTCTGGGCTTATTGTGAGTTTGAAAATCAGCCCAAAGGGCATATGGAAAATCACTGTCATGGTGTCAACAGAGCATGACAGGGCCCTTGCTCAGCTGAGGGGTGTGGTGTGCACAACCAGTCGCGGCTGGTCCGTCCACATCACACTGTGCCTCCGGCCTCTGCTTTCCCGCCCCTCCTTCTGGGTGCAGATCTAGCCCTGATTGGACATTTATGGGTTTCCCAAATCAAATTAGAAACAAAGTGGGATGACTAGCAGTTATATCTCTGTTCTTGTTCCCACACCCTGCAGGTAAACCCATCCCTCAGAACTCATTGGTGGTTACCAAGCCAACCGGCCTGAAAATGGCACCTCTCCTGGGAAACTGCACATTCCATTTTGTTTGTGCATTTGTGTCTTTGCCACAGTGCAGCAGAACGTTTGCTGGTACGCCACCGACATAAGCAGTCACCCAACAGCCATGTAAGGACAGCTGCTTTGTGTTGTGTCCTGCTAGCCAAGGCCTTGTCCACCAAATAAAGTCCCCTCCATGTGTTTAAAATTTCCCTCTGGCTGCTGGATGGCCCCACCTTCATGAACTGGTTTTCAGAACATGTAGCACTCCAACTTTTTCAAGCTTTGCCATTTGGGACTTGTGACTTCTAGGTCACATTGGAGAGTTTTAGTCACAGCCATGTGGAACTGGTTTGGCCAGTGATGCGAAAGTAGAATGACAAGATTTTTTGTTTGCAAAACATCACCTGCAAAGCAGTTGCCAGCTTTGGCTGAGCAGCCCCAAGTAGTGTATTTCTAGTTGTGGTTTTAAAGTTCTTTTTGTCCCACCCATATTTTTGGCTTTTTAGCCCAGCCCAGAAATTTGATGGAGGAAAAGCAGGAGCCCTCTTTTTCTGTGTATGAAATGGCACTGGAGACTGAATAATGTTCAAAAGAAACAGAAACTTTTTTGTACAGGTAGGGATGGAATAAAGACAGCCAGGGAATGAAAATGCTAAGGTAAAACTTACTGGTGGAACAGAATACTCTTCAAGTTTCAAGCAAAACCATTTCCTTTAAGCTTAGTTTTTATGTTCTTAGTTCTTATTAATAAGAGTTGTTTGCTTCAAGACTTTAGTTTCAGTAACAATGTTTCTTCACAGAGTTCCCCTTTTTAAACTTAGGTTTCCAGATGTTAGTTCAACACATTTCTCCCTTTACAACAGACCCAGGGTCCTCCTTAGAGCCAAACCTCTTTTTTAGATACTGGGCAGGAATTATTCTTCTTCACCTAAGAAGAAATAACCTTTCTTCACTTGGCCTGAATGGGAGTCTCCACTTACTATCCAAAGCCTCTTTGCCAAAACAGCCCCCCAGTTCTATATGGCTACGTAAACAGGTTTCAGCCTGTGCTGGCTTTGATACTTGGAATTCTTAACTAGAATTCTCCCTCAAAACACTGGTGTTACAGTTAGGGCAACAGATATTTTTTCCCTCATGCCAGAGGGGAACCTGTCTGATCTTCCCTGTCAGATGCTTACACACACTCCTGTCAGCAACCCTCTCATCCTGATGGTGGGTTCTGACTAGCCAGTCAGAGGGAAGGGAGAAGCCTGCCAATCAAGTTCTTATTCCAGGCCATTGTTAATTCCTCCCCTTCCATCTCTCTCAGAGCTGCTTCTAGGAAGCCCTCCTTTACAGTGCTTTCAGTGGACTTAGACTGGAGTAATTCTGCTTAGGATTTCACTGTAAATGTTTTATGTTGTTTTTAATTGCTGGCTTTTTGATTTTTAATGATTTGCATGCTGGTTTTTTAAATCATGTTTTAAGTTGTAAGCTACCTTGAGCTGGCAGCTCTGGAAGAGGCAGCATATACATTTTTAAAATAAATGATTCTGTAGAAAATTTATAAATAAATAATTCCATCAGCCAGTATCTTACTTCATTAGAAAAAACAAGAAAATTGCTGGCGAGCTGCATAAAACATGCCTGTATGCCTGAATGATTTTGCTTGCTATAGTCTGTGATTCCTTGAAAAAAGATTCATGTTGAAACAGGATATAAAGGATGTGGATGACCCGTAGAACAAGGCTTGATCACGGCTCATCACAAACTGATTTAGTGACCAGCTGATACCTTATGAAGTACTGGTTGACGGACTTAATCAACAAGAACTGAGTGTACATGGACTTTGAGACTCATATCTTTGGACCAATTACGAATTGACTGAGCACTTTATGTTTGTACAATATTTGTATTTATTCATGGAACTGTGCAATATTCTATCCTTGTCTTATAATTACTATGTATTGAATGAGGACTGAAGCACTTGCACTTTATTAGCAACTGCTAATTGTATGTTTAAGGCTTGAATACTGGTTCTTCTGTGCGTGCCACTTTAAGGGAGTAGTTCCTTGTTGATACGGTGTTAGAGTGATTATCTTGTTCATTCAGCAAATTTAGTGAATACACATGCATAATTGACTTTTTGACTCTTGAGTAAATGATTTTGTAGATCATATTTATTGCTTTGTTCATACCCACAATTAGTAAGATTTTGCTAGTTGTTTAAAATGGCTTTTTTGTTGCCTGCCAACTCAACCTTACCAATGGCTAAGCAGTGGTAACATTGTGAAATGCTCATAAATATTCCAGTGTCCCAGACAAACAATATTCATAAAAACTTCCTTAACACCCATATGTCCACTGCAGTTTCAGTGATGTTAATCAGCTGAGGGTGGGGAGAACCATTTGAATTACAGCCATTAAGACATAAGAACACCTATATGCTGATGAATATATTGAATATACTCCAAGCCTTCTGTGACTTGGAGACAGCTACCCATTCCTAGCATAAAACTGGGATAACCATAACTGATATTTTAATGAATACAAATAACCATAACTGATATATTTAACACAGAACCAATCTGCATTCAAAAGCTGTGGGAACCATAACAATGTCAACTTCTGTCCACAAAAGAATGAAAGCAACACACACACATGCACAGCGCCACCCACCTCTTCAACCTTTCTTTCTTTCTTTCTTTCTTTCTTTCTTTCTTTCTTTCTTTCTTTCTTTCTTTCTTTCTTTCTTTCTTTCTTTCGTTCTTTCGTTCGTTCGTTCGTTCGTTCGTTCGTTCGTTCGTTCGTTCGTTCGTTCTTAACCAATATATTTTACGAATAGGCCCAGTTTTGTGCAGGGCTCTGCCCCAGGCCAAGAAAAATCTTCTGGGCTGCACCACTGTCCCCACCTCAATTCTCATCTCTGTCTGTCTGTCTGTCTGTCACAATTCTGCCTTTAAATAGTATTTATAATAAAGATTTGTTAGTGGAACCAGTCCTCATACTGGCTTGGGACTGCAAGTGGCCTAATTATCTTTTCTACCATTGCATCACGACCTGATTTATTCATGTTCTGGGCCTGAACGTTATCCTGCGAAAAGCAACCTAGTACGCCTCCCCCTTTTGCTTTTAATGTTCTAATTTGGTAAGTTAAAAAGGAGGGGGTAGCCAAGTTAGAGCTTTGCTCTGAGTCAGCAATGAATCTGAAGGAAATGCATTGTAGCATGTTGCAAACCCTGATGGGACAGTTATTTGCAGAATATGGAATTTCTGGAAGCGTTGAGGAAGACTATGTGGAGCTGGAGATACTGTGTTCAGGTCTTTCTTACGTATTATGAAATCTCAGATTATCAGTAATGTCAGCTTCCATGGGATCCCCCTCTTTTACAACCAAACCAGCAGAATCTAAAACCCGTCTTAAAGTGTACCCCAAGCCTGGTAAAGTGTGGTTCCATGCTAAACACTGAAACACTGGACTTATTGGCAAAAGTCACAAAAGTATGACAGTAAAATCAAGTGACCCTGCTCAGTATCTTTTTAATTCGTTAAAATCTTTTAAATTCTGCCTTACTCCCAAGGACCTTAGGCCTTTCTGCTGCCATTTTATCCTTTGCAACGAACCTGTGATAGACTGAGGGCCAAGCTACAAGTGACGCCTGACACAGGTTGGACACTTGTCAGCTTCCCTCAAGTTTTGATGGGAAATGTCGGCAGCTTGGCGGAATGTTGGACAAGTGACAGTTGAAAAGTCCATTGGACAGCAGTCGGAGAGCAAAACTGCAAGACCAGTATGCCTACATTTCCCATCAAAACTTGAGGGAAGCTGACAAATGTCCAACCTGCGTAAGGCGTCACTTGTAGCTTGGCTCTGAGAGCACGAGTGTGTGGCCTAGGACTACCCAGTCAGCATCATAGCGGATTTGCACGTAGATTTCTCAAGTACAAGTCTGACTCTCAAACTGGAGAGCCGGGTTTGATTCCCCACTCCTCCCCTTGAAGCCAGCTGAGTGACCTTGGGTCAGTCACAGCTTCTTGGAGCTCTCTCAGCCCCACGCACCTCACAAGGTGAGGATAATAATAGCATACTTTGTAAACTGCTCTGAGTGGGCATTAAGCTGTCCTGAAGGGAATTCTTATAATTATTTGTTACACCACACAGGCTCTCATTTGGAAATGCGGACTCGGATTCATTCAGTCCTCTTTAGAATTCAGTCATGAAGAAAACTATCAATGGGAAGAGTTCTAAGGAAATAGATTAGGGCCGTTTCCACATGGCTTACCTTTGCTCGGAACGACCCGGAACATCACTCAAAAAACGCGGAAGATCGCGTTTTCTCGTGTGAGAAAACGCAATCTTCCGCGTTTTTTGCGAGATGTTCCAGGTCGTTCCAAGTAAAGATAAGCCGTGTGGAAACGGCCTATCAATGGGAACAGTTCTAAGGAAATAGATTTTGGTTGGTTGTATACTGTAAGGTATGAAGCGTGTCAAAAGAGCCAACCTCTTTTCTTTTTTTTCCTCTCTAGGGTCTTGTATATTGGTCTTGCCTGCAACACAGCTCGGTATATTTACATCTCCTATCTGGAAAACGCTTGGACCGTTCTCCCAATGGAAGTCCTTCAAGGTAAGAAGGCTGAGCTCCCCTTGCTGTGGAACGCACAAACCAGGAGCTTGAATGAATCATGTTGACCTCTGAGCCGTAGTTAAGTGCCAGCTCAGCTTTGCTTGGGCACCCCATCGATCAATAACCGGAGAGAGCATGATCTTTTCATACAACTTTATTGTGTTTGTCGTAAAAGTGTACTGTTGTCCAGGGGTGGATTCTGCAGCTGATCTGAGATTCAGTGGCTTGATCTAAGCAAACGGCGTGGTTGGTGGTGCACACCCTGTCTCTAAACAAAGAGACAGGAGTCCATGCCCACTGCAAACAAGGTTGGGTTTCTGGCGGGCTGCAACGGGGTTTTGTCAAAGCATTTAATGTTTCAGGCAAGTTGGCTTCCTATCTTATTCCCTTGAAAGGGAGAGGTTGCTTTTTAGCAATTAAAGAAAATAAATAGCTAGTTAAAAATTCAGGAATAACCAGTTCTCCTGTGTGATCCTCAGCTAAGTCACCATTCCCCCATTCAGCCTATTTTAAGAATGCCAATTAGAGGTAAGAAAGTGGAAATGACTTTCTCTAAAAGGGAAGGACAGGGCAGTCAGGAAATGCAGACCCCCCCAAAAGGGAAACAGGCAGGCTGGGCTGAAGGGCCAGGTAGCAGCTCTTTGAACATTGGGAGGCATGGTGGCTTTACGTTGCCCTTGAGTGTCTCCCCTACAACTGATTATAGAGCTTGTACAGAGGAGAGGAGGACATTCATAACGTAAGTTTTTGTAAGAATGTAGGTGTTTATATTGATTTGAGGCAAGAGGTCCTTGAAGCCTTCTGTGTGAAAAGCACTTTTCGTGCCTGTGCATGGTATGATGCTTAATTCTTAGGGATTGGGCAGAACTGAGAACGTGGCAGGCCAGGCAAACGGGTGTTTTTGCAAAGTTGTGCTGAGGGTCAGGTGAGTTGAACAAGCTCCTGCATGTGTGGTGGATGGTCTTCAGTGGTATGGCCGGCAAGAGGACAGCCTAGCCCCCACCAAATGCCTGGCGGAACATCTGGAACAGCAGGCCCAGCGGAACGATAACAAATCCCCCCAGGCCCTAGTCTCATCAGACAGAGAGTTCTACCAGGAGTGAAAAGGCCCTGGCTCTGGTAGAGGCCAGACGGACCTCCCTGGGGCCAGGGACCATCAGCAACTGCTGTCATCATGGCATAAATTAACAGCTTTATGCAGGTCCAGGGCTTTTTTTCAGCGGGAACGCGGTGGAACGGAGTTCTGGCACCTCTTGAAAATGGTCACATGGCCAGTGGCCCCGCCCTCTGTCTGGAGATCAGGGGGTGGGCCCACTGGCCATGTGATCATTTTTGCCAAGGGCGATTTAAATTTTAAAAAACTGCCCCCTTTTTCCAGCTGACCCAAAGTGATGTCATTGTGCGGTCCTGAGTGCCACCACCTCTTTTCCCAGAAAAAAAAGCCCTGCTAAGGACCCTTGTTTGGCATTGTTCCGATATAACGTTAATTCATTGTGAACAATCCAAGGCATCTGTCCGGCTCTGGATGACAGAATACAGCAGGCAGATCCCTGGTTCATTATAGCAAGACCCATGTCCTTGGTTAAATGACTTTTATTCAGAAATCAGATCGTTTCCATATTCAGGTCCAAAGGTCTACTTAGGAGGAAGGTAAGCAACTAAGTAGTTCTAGTAGAAGTTTGACAAGAATGGCAACATGGGAAAAACACATCTCTTTTCTACCCAACTTTCCTTCCCCCTCCCAATGCCCAAACAATTCATTGTGTGAGAACATTTTGCATATTTGTGCTATCACACCACGAAGAGGAAAGACATATCACAGTCTAGAGGAAAAGTTGTAAACAGACAGCCACCTGTGAATGTTTGAGAATCCACTATAATACTAGCAACAAGAAATTGAGAGCCAAGCTACAAGTGACGCTGTACACAGGTTGGACACTTGTCAGCTTTCCTCAAGTTTTGATAGGAAATGTAGGCATCCTGGTCTTGCAGTTGTAATGGAGAGCCAAGCTGTAAAACTAGGATGCCTACATTTCCCATCAAAACTTGAGGGAAGCTGACAAGTGTCCAACCTGTGTACAGCGTCACTTGTAGCTTGGCTCTGAGTTACACCAGGTTTATGATTACAATAACTGGCAGAAGAACATAATTGAGTTACAACTGGCATTAACTGGCACCTAAGCATATAAGCATCAGAATTCATATTGGCATGGATGAATGGGCACAGTCAAACATGACAGCATCCTCCAGCTGAAGTGGTCCCAATCCCCTTCTCTTGCACCCAGTGAGAGAAGTAAAAATGACCCCAGCAGACCAGTCTGCCATCGCTGCTGAGGCACAGACCTGTGGCTTGTGTTTTCCCCCACCGGCCAGGATGCCAAACTCTTGCCTAAGTCGTATTTTGTTGTTTTGGAGTAATGACAAACCAGGGAAGTGAAAGTCTTTCATTAGCTGGTTGGGCCTGGGAGGAGGAAGGAGGGTGTGCACCTGTGGCACATTCACAGAGCAGCCAACCATGGGTTTTGGTGGTTACACCTGAACCATGCTTTTTTGTGATTTATGCATATGTCTGGTAATAAGCCTTGCGGACCTTCAGTTCAGGACACTCACAGCGTGTGTTCCTGTGTGGAGTTACTCTGCTCTAAGTCCATTGAAGTCAATAGGCTTAGACTGGCATAACTGTATAGGATTGCACTGTTAATTTTCTAACAGGGATGACTGATCTCCTGCATTTAATCTAAGTCTTTTCCTAGGTTTGCAATTTTTTTTTCTTTTTAAATCTGGGAGCAGTAAAATAAGCCTGTTGCTCTAGCTTCCTTTTATAATTCCTAAACGGTATTCCTTTGAACTTACTTATTGCTACAGATTAATATCCACACACCCCATTGCAAAGTATGCAGTTCTGTGCCATGACGATGAAGTGGGAGTTTTGCCTGCTTGGTTCTGTGGAATGACGTCTGTTACAACCCCGGCGTGTTCCCCTTCAGGGATAAATAAAGCTTCCAGATGGGGATTTTTCAGCACACCGCAGCCGATGGAGGAAAAGTTAGAAAGCCTCCTCCTCCTCTGCGGGGCGGGGGGGTCTCCTTTTGAATCACTGCCCTGCTGGCTGTAAGGAAACCTCGTATCAAAAAGAATAATCACTCCTTGTACCTTCTGTGGTTCCACCCTAAGAATCAGCACTTTCCTTTCATCGCCTCCCTCCCCTTCATTTCTAGGTACTCTCTGTTCAGGTAGAAACGATCAGATAACCCAACACAATTTAATCCACACAGAATCCAAATAATGCCACATGTACAATGTGCAGATGCCCTTGAGAAGGAGCTGATAGGAGGGTTTTGCTTTGGTCCTTGCCCAGTGACGCTTTGGGGGGCCTGCCCCTGAGTTTGTCCCTCTCCGGCCTCATTGCCTTCTGCGCCTTCGTTTTGCGCATGGTGCTTTTGGGCTTGGGCCTCCTGTTGTGTTCCTCCCCTGCCGTCTCGGTTTTCCCCAGCCAGATCTGTCGTCGCCTGTCTTGTCTTACGTTGGGAGAGCCTGTTTGTCTGGCACCCGGCAGAGAAAGTTTAGGGCGGGCAGAGTAGAGAGCTCCGTTCTGTGGGCGTCCGCCTGCACGTTGTGTGCGCCCAGGGGTGTGACATATTTGTCTGTGTTTTTTATTCCTGTGTATGTGACAGGGACGGCGGTGTGAGCCTTTTGCACGGGGCAGCAGTTAGTGTTAGACTTGTGGCTTGACTTAACCTTCCTCACGGGACGTACTTTGTGTCTGTCATCGTGGGATTTGTGGAAGAACGCAACTGTGCTGCCGCCTGATTTCTTTGCAGTAGATGAAGGCGGAACTTCTGGGCACGCCCATGGAAAGTAGAGACAGCCATGGAGTGTGGCCGCTGAGACCCCATTTGTATGTTGCCGCTGCTTTCGGCTGCCTCTTCCCCCATGTCCCTGTTGCGGGCCACATAAGCCATCTCTGAGTGAAAAACCCAGCCCTTATCCACGAAAACGGCTTGTAATTCCCTCAGAACTGTGGGCCAGCCAGTAGTGCCCCAAGCTGCTGCAAAGCCCATCTACTCTCCCGCCCTCCTTTGCAAAGGCAGGGCTGGGAAAGCAGGTTGGGCTAGCCGCCAAGGCCCGAGCCTCTGTGAAACAAGAGAGAGCATGGCAGAGCTGGTACCCACCTGCACTTCCCTCCATTCTTAGCAGAGACAGGGCAAGGGAAGGCATGCCAGGCTAGGCACCGCAAAGGTGGACAGAAGGCACATGGTGGAGCGGGTTTCTTCCTCCCTCCCTTCCTCCTGGGGAAAGGTGGGCAGCATAACCAGGGCAACATAGGTGGCTGGTCGGGATGATGCTTGCCCTCGCAAGGGTGTTTTGGTGACCCTGGCACCCCCTCCTCTTGGGTGCCCATAGAGGGTTACCTAGTAGGTAGGCGGGCCACCTCTAAATTCCGTATTAGAAGAAGCTAAAATAGTGCAATGGAAAAATCCTATCGTTCACCTAATCAGCCAGGGTCATCTGCGGCACAAGTTGACTCTTTACCGTGGCTCTTCGCCAGCATCAAGGGTGGAGCAGCCAGGGCTACCTCACAGGTAGCAAATACACCTTGTAAAGGTATGATAAGTCAGAACAGGTTTCACCCAATAAATGAAGTTCCTTCTGTAGCTGACACAAAAGGAATGCCAACAAAGTATTTTGCTTAGGAAACTCTTACTCGGCCAGCCCAAAGGAAAGAAAGGCAATTTTCTCAAAAAAAAAGATTTTAAAAAACCCATGTGCTTTTTAACAGTGCAGGATAGAATGAGGAAGAGAAGTGAAATATGTTCTAGCCAAAACAGTGTTCAGATTCTAACTGCAGATGAATCGAAGCGCAGTGATTCAATTTCACACACAACGCTGACATATATTAGCAATAATGGTCTTAAAATGGATTAAAATTAGGATGATAATCTTGAATGACATTTGAAACTGCTGAAGTATTAATTGCAGATGAAGGCTGGAGCGGGGGAGGCACATTTCCACGGGCAGACTGCTTGGCATGCAGCAGGGAATCCCGTGGCTTCTTTTCCGATGTACCAAATCTGGAGATGGTTTTTCCTTCTGCTTTGTACCCGAAGCTAGGAAATCATTTTAGGAAGAAAGCATCCGTGCCTTCTTTTTTTAGCAATGGGAAGTACAGGTGTGCTTTGGTCGAAAGCAGCATAGAACCTTCAGTGAATAAACAGAAATAAAACTAAACGGACAGTGTTTGGTGGACTCCAGGGTTTTCACATTGGTTAAATTGGCATCTTCGGCACGACTGATTGGAGCTGAACAGTAAAGTTTGAACTATTTTGGCTGCCTCAGTTTCCAGAAACAGGAATTATTAGGTTGGCTAATTTGGAATCTTTTGGTCACCCAAGGGGAAGGTTCGCAGTGTCTGCAAATTTCCAGATTTAGTTCTTAGCACCATGTCCCAGGATGTCTGTGAAAGTTTCCTTACCTTCAGGAGCCGCTTGGGGGCAGAGGGAGTTGTAGCAAGAGGGTGGGAAGGTGGAAAGATTCGTTCTCTGGATCAGGTAGATTACATATTTCCAGGCTAGTGGAAGAAGAATATTATTGAGGATGGCTTTTCCTTCTAACAAGGTACACCAGCTCTGTTTAGGTTAAGCTGCTACTTAAACGAAGCTATCCATTACTACGTTTGGCTTCAATGTAAAGACATAAGCCAGGAGGTTTTGCTAGTAGGCATATTTATTTAAAAGGAAGTGGACGTGAGCCAGATGATTCAGGTAACTCCTAACTACTTTTAAAGAAAGTCTGTGAAAAGTCTCATGTTACTGAGCATACGCAGAGTTTTCAGCAGGAATGCGGGGGAACGGAGTTCCGGAACCTCTTGAAAATGGTCACATGGCCGGTGGCCCCGCCCCCTGATCTCCAGACAGAGGGGAGTTGAGATTGCCCTCGTAGAGGGCAATCTCAACTCCCCTCTGACTGGAGATCAGGGGGCGGGGCCACCGGCCATGTGACCATTTTCTCCGAGGGCAACCCACTGAGTTCCACCACCTCTTTCCCCAGAAAAAAAGCCCTGGGCATACGTATAAGACAAGCAGCACTTTCTGCTGTAGGAACAAGGGGTGGGGAGGACTCAAGGGTGCGTGTGTGTGTTGTCAGGACAAACAAAGCTTGCAAAGACCCCAGGTCCTCAAGCCCCTGTGTATGAGTAAAAGCGTCGTGCTGCGTATGGTATATGTCGTGCCTCAGTAGATACTGGCCTGGGATTTCCTGAGCAGTTCCTTCTTCGCAGGGGTGACTCATGCAGCCATCTGGGCGGCTTGCATCTCCTACCTGAGTGCTGCGGTGCCTCCTGAACTGAGAACTTCGGCTCAGGGCATCCTCCAGGGGCTTCATCTGGGCTTGGGCAGAGGATGCGGAGCGATGGTTGGAGGCGTGCTGGTCAACTACTTTGGTAAGAGAAACAGGAGCTGTGTATGCATGGCTGTGTTCCTGCCCGCCGTGCACGCTCTGCCCTAAACGCCTTTGTTCCCCACCAGCCTTGTTGGTTACTCTTCTAAAATGTTTCATACATTACCGAGAAAGCTTTATGTGCCAAGGAGCAGGAACCATCTTCCCAGTCCAGCGCTCTTGAAGAACCCGCTACTTTCTCCAGAACTTAGGGACCTTGGAATTACATGTTGTAGTCTCGTCGCATGTGCACTTTGTAAGTGCGCGCTGCCGGAGAGGCATGATGACCTCACTTCCAGGAAGTGACGTCATCGTGTGGCCCACTGGCATGCTCCTGCACTTTACACAGGGCTAATTGTGACCCATTTGGAGCTAGAATTGGCCCCAGCAACACGCAGGAGCACGCCCACTGCCAGTGTGGTGATATCACTTCAGGAAGTGACATTTATCTCACTGGCAGAGCCACTTCAGGAAGTGACATTGTTGTGCCCTGCCAGGAGAGCGCTTAGTGCATGGTTTCCATGGTGGTCTGCTGAGAACTGGTAGGCCTGTCCAAAGCTTTTTCACAGAACAGTGCCAATAAAGTGGCCCCTGCCCTACAGGAATGGGAGAAGACTCATTAGCAGAATGCGTCCAAAGCCCAGGCACTCTTCAAGAAGCATGTCCCATTGGGCGGGGGGGAGGGGGGGAGGTTGCAGCTTCAAAGTCTGGATGTTGCCCTTCAGGGAGAGAAATTCTTTGCTTCGATCCAGAGAACAACGCAAACACATTTTATTCTTTCTTCTAGTGAGCTGAGAAATGGGGCACAACTATAAATGATCATCTTTGAACACAGGCTAAAAAAAATGAGACTGGATTGGTTCAAATTATGACCCTTTTGCAACTTGTGAAGTGCCACCCTTTTTCACTTGGCATGATGTGGCTCCTGATGTGGTTCTGGTGATTTTCCTTCTTCAAATGCAGCCCCCCTATTGTTCAACGCCTCGTGATGAAAATCACCAATACACGTTTGGGGTGTTGCCTCTACATGTTGCCACACATGCCTGCTTTCCGGTTACCAAGTTTCATTCAGCCACTCAGAGCCAAGCTAGAAGTGGCGAATGACACTTGAACGGCAAGTGAACACTCACGTGTATTCCTCCCTGTTCACTTGCGCTCCACTTGCGCTCCAAGTGATCAAGTGGAGCGCAAGTGGAGCGCAAGTGAACAGGGAGGAATACACGTGAGTCTGTTCACTTGCCGTTCAAGTGTCATTCGCCACTTCTAGCTTGGCCCTTAGTTGCTCATTGTTGTTTTAACCAGACCTTTTCAACGGAATAAATGCTGGATGCTGAGTTGATTTCTCTTTGCAGGGGCGGCTTCGACATTCAGAGGGATTGGAATGGCCTGTCTTGTGATCCTCTTGCTTTTCGCTTTAATCCAGTGGCTGGCCGTTCCTGATGAACAAGAAGGTAAATAGCCACATTTACGTGCCGTCTGGCAACCTCCAGACTGGATTCTTCTGTTGTGCTCTTTGGGAATCCACTCTGAAACGATCATTGATGTAGAATGCAGCTATCAGGTTGTTAAGAGGGGCCACAACAATGTTTATGTACAGATCCAGAGGAGTTCGCCATGTTAGTCTGTAGTAACAAAAAAGTAAAGATTCCAGTAGCACCTTTAAGACTAACCAACTTTATTGTAGCATAAGCTTCCGAGAGCCACAGCTCCCTTCGTCAGATGCATGCATGCATCTGACAAAGAGAGCTGTGGCTCTCGGAAGCTTATGCTACAATAAAGTTGGTTAGTCCTAAAGGTGCTACTGGAATCTTTACTTGTCTGTTTACATTGTATGTTGTCCACCTTTCTCATTGAGATTGAAGGAGGATTGCAAAATACATAATTTTTAAAAAATTCAGACAGAAAGCAAAAGACATCCAAGTGACAATGCCATAGGTTTAGAATGACAGAATTAGAAAACCATGCAAACAGAAAATTGTATAAGGCATAACGCACCGTAAACAATGTAGAGAGTGGATGATGAAGATAGAAGAGGGAGAAGTAAAAGCAAGATGATACATATAATCAGCATTACAATAGACTTCAACCCTGTTCCATTATAGAAGTGCCCTTTTGGACTGTTCCATTATACTACAATTCGGACTCCTTTATAAAAATGCCTTCCTGAACATTTCTGCCTTGCACATTCTGCAAAATGGTACAGTCCTGAGCGCTTCCGGAACACCTCAATCATGCCATTCCACAAGGTGGGAACCACCACAGAGAATGTGTGTGGATGGGCTTTTGCCGATCGTACCCAGTTGCCCCGTGGCACAGAGTGTTAAGCTGCAGTACTGCAGCCCAAGCTCTGCTCACAACCTAAGTTCGATCCTGGCGGCAGCCAGGTTCAAGTAACCGGCTCAAGGTTGACTCGGCCTTCCATCTTTCTGAGGTCGGTAAAATGAGTACCTGGTTTCCTGGGGGTAAAGTGTAGATAACTTGGGAAGGCAATGGCAAACCACCCCGTAAAAAGTTTGCCAAGAAAACGTCGAGATGCGACGTCCCCCCATTGATCAGGCCCGACCCTGTTTAGCTTCAGAGATCTGATGAGATCAGGGCCCTTTTCACACTACTTACCTGCTCCCGGAACATTGCGAAATATCACGTGAAACCCGCAGAAGATAGCGTCTTCTCGCAAGAGTTTTGCGCAACATCGCGCAAAACTCTCGCGAGAAGACACTATCTTCCTTTTGTGCGATATTTCGCAAGGTTCCGGGAGCAGGGCCGATTCCAGACGGCCCTCCGCATCCCGAAACGTCGCGTGGAAAGCGCGAAATATCGCGTTTTCTCGTGTGAGTTCTGTGCGAGGTCGCGCAAAACTCACATGAAAAAACGTGAAATATCGTGTTTTCCGTGCGACAACGCGCGATGTTTCGGGATGCGGAGGGCCGTCTGGAATCGGCCCTGGTAAGTAGTGTGAAAAGGACCCTGGCTAGCATGGACCATCCAAGTCAGTACAGAAAAAACAAAGACTGTGGCATGGCTGCCCCTCCACCGCCAGTCCAGTAACCTGCTACCACTTCCCAACAGACGATAGTCCGGATTCTAAAAAGCGACTGTGCTTAATTGCCCCATTTCCCTTGGGATGACTACTGACCTTTTATCGTTAACTTTGACCGTTTCAGAAAAGACCATGCTGGCCGAAAGGATCCCGGTGCCTTCTAGCCCGGTGCCAATTGCCACGATTGATCTCGTGCAGCAACAGGCGGAAGACATCCTGCCCCGACCTGAGCCCAGGCCTCCCCCCAAGAAGACCAAGCACCAAGAGGAGCAGGAGGACGTGAACAAACCCGCCTGGGGAGTCAGTTCTTCTCCGTGGGTGACTCTCGCTTACGCCATCTACCAGATAAAGGAGATGGTGCAGCTCTCCAGGAGCAATCAGGCCCTTGAGAACCAGCCGCTGCAGGTAACCCAGCCTTTACTGCAAAAAAGCTATTTCTGAGAGTGGGTCACACTTCCAAAACAAGAAGGGGCTGGTCATTATTGGAAGCCTTAAGATTGCAAAACGTGAACTCTGGTCCCAATGAATGGGACCTTGCCTATCCCGCTCCGAAAACTTTAGGGCCCTTAAATGAATAGCGGAGCCTAATGTAGCCAGCGTAGCTCCTGCATATGCGTTATATACGTTCTACTGGTGTGCTCTTTCAGCGCAGTTGGTTGGGGCTTGACCAAAGAAAGCTGTACTTCACGCAGTTAGTACGGCAGTGAACTGCAGTGTTTGCCAGAGGTTGTGGAGGGCTTAACCGGAGGAGCCTTTAATGAGAATTATGCAACGTTCGGTAAGATTGGCCTGTCAGTGGCTATTGGCAAACTGCTCGCCCCGTGTTCAGAGGCGATGCAGCAGCTGCCGGCCACAAGCCACAGAATGCCTCTGTGTCGGCTGTCCTGGGGGCATCGAGCTGGCCACTGCCAGCTGGCCACTGCCAGCTCGGCAGAGGGCAAGACCAAATGTACCCATGGTCCAAGGCAATGTATTTTCCTATGTAGCCTATAAATATATGTTATCTACTAGATAAGGGGTAGGAGGGACCTTGGTGCACTCCTCTGATAATACCTCACATGCTTATTGTAGACAGCTGATCACAAATCGGTGGTTTTTTTAAAAAAGGAACACCACAACTCAGGCTTGCTACTTGCTTTGTCCATCTTACATGTTGGTTCCAGTGAATCGGCCTCCGCTTCAGGGCAGTCATTTTCCACTGTTACAATATTCGTTATCTGTAGAGCAAACACAAGCAATGATTGTATTTTTCGAATGTAAAAGTATAGGAAGTTTTCCGCTCATTACTGTGGCCTGTTTATATGCACTGATCGCAGAATAGATATTTTAAAATTTTGCCTTTTCTTAAGAGACAGGTGTTTTGTAGAACTGGGTGTTTGGGAAAGCAGAAAATGGAGTGGTCCCTCTGTACGATATTGACTTAGGATGTTTCACAAAATGAGTGTATTCGCTGGGTTACGTGTGGAGGAAGCGAGCATTTTGCCAGACGTAGAGACTCTGGCAAGATGTGTTTGCGACCCATGTGACCCATGCGACCCATCCTTCAAACCTGCACAGAAAACATTTCAGAAGGCCCCAGCAGGGATTTAATTCTCTGTTTCTGCCTATTTGGAGTTCAGTCTCCCAAACTTCCTCCTATTGTGCACTGAGATAGGAGCCAAAATCTTGATGAAACCCAAAAGAACTTGGCCTTAAAATACTTCACACATTTGCTTAGAGAAAGGAAGACTAAGCGCTTAAACATTAAATGTTTCAAGGGGGATCGGGCTGCCACCTTAAAAGGATCAATGAGGCTTAATCAATTGCTTGAATCTTTCATTAGCGTATTTTTAAAAATCAGATCTGAAGAAGATGGCGTACTTTCTGTGCTTTTAGATACCTCTTTTACTTCTTGCGGCAGGCTTCTTGTAGGTATTTTATCCTGTGTGAGTCAGATGCCTCTTCTCAACTAACATCTCTTGCCATGCTTTTGAAAGTATATACAATATTTAAAACGTGCCCTTTTAATTAGGCACATCTTGGAATCATTCAAAAGCTCAACTTGATGACCTGACAGTGTAGTAAGAGCTGTTTTGGCAAGATTCACGGTGGTTGGTATTTTGGTAACTTCAGCAACAACAGTTTAAAAAAGAATTACACTTCATTTTGATAAAATAGTTGAACCTACGAGCGGTACGGCTTGGTTAAGCAGGGTTTTGAGAATTCTGTTTGGCATATGTCTAAAAGTGGAATGGAAGCAACCAGGGCTTTCTTTCAGGGGGAACGCGGGGGAACGGAGTTCCGGAACCTCTTGAAAATGGTCACATGGCAGGTGGCCCCGCCCCCTGATCTCCAGACAGAGGGGAGTTGAGATTTCCCTCCGCGTCACTGAGCGGCACAGAGGGCAATCTAAACTCCCCTCTGTCTGGAGATCAGGGGGCGGGGCCACCAGCCATGTGACCATTTTCTCCAAGGGCAACCCACTGAGTTCCACCACCTCTTTTCCCAGAAAAAAGCCCTGGAAGCAACCATGTCTCTGCTTCCATTCTATTTTTAGTGCTGCTTAATTTCACCAGTAGATAGGAAGAGGAATCTGTGTCCCATGAAACACTCAAGGCAGCTGGATTTCAAGAGCCAGATCAGATGCTTTAAAGCAGCGGTTGTGAACCCATCGCACGCCTCTTTTGGAGCAGTTAACTACTCCCATCTGCACCCTCGTGGAATTAGTATCCAAATTTTTCACCTTGCCACCAATGGCAGTGCCCCATGAAAATCAGAGGAGAATGTTGACTGGTTTGCGCTCACGGGGGCCAGTCTTGCAAGTGGATTTGTACGCACAGCCCTGCTTTTGTGTCAGGACTCCAGACATCACTATTGGCCCATTTCACAGAAATGAACATTTCATGTTAGATGATGTTGGCGCACTAATGAGGCTCCGACCTTCTAGGGAATCTTGTTTTTGTAGATTCTGGGGAATTGTTTTTAAATCACATTGACTTGACTGGTTCCAAAAGGCAATCCCCCCTGCTCGCGTTTATGGTTATTGCCTGCTGCTTAGTCAGTCTGCTGAAATATTCATAGTTCTGCTCCAGAAATAGCAGAGGCTGACAATCGGTGGGATGCAAAGCGTTACACGGGGGAAATACGCCAAGGAAATATGTGCAGCTACATTAAAAGCAGAAAATGGGAACCTGAAACACGTTAACGAACAATAGATGCATTTTGTTTCTTTCACTTAAAAAAACAAACCAACAAAACAAATTCACGAAGTTTTTATCTTGAAATACAATGAGTTTTTTTCCCTGCATGCTGCTTGGGGAAGAGCAGTTAGGAAAAGACAAGGAAGGTAAGTTTGGCTGCCTAGTTTTTGGACTTGTTCCATGTCCTCCAGTGGCTTTCCTCCTTGCTTTATAGCTTGTGTGGCTGTCCTACGTGCGTGTGTGTGCTGCTGCTTATGAGGAAACTGCCTGGCTTCCCCGGAATGGCCGAAAACCCTGGGCAGACATTCCCCTAAGGCTTAACTTCACACTTTTCCTCCTCTCTTTCCTAGCAAGCCGACAATAGCCCAGGCTCTGTGCCGAGCACTCCTTCAAACCAGTCTCTGAATGTGAGAAACAGTGACGCCTCTGGAGACTCTTCAGTACCTCCGGCCCCCCGGGGCCCCTCCTCTAGCCCAGACTACCCCTTGCCGGACCCAGTTCCTCCCGACAGTAAAGCTCCATCTCCAGAAGGTGAACACCAGGCCGAGTCCATCACGGCCCACTCGCTGCATTGAGTCCTGCCCTTGGCCGGAGAGCCTGAAACCTACCACAGCTCCCTTCTCCGCAGCGGTAACCTGACGCTACACAAGCTTTTAAAATATTGAAGGCCTTTTCTGCGACAGAACCCGACTCGGCCTGTTTGAGAAAGGACTGAAAGCCCGGGAGGGCTCGATGGAAGAGACGGTGTTGTTAGGGACTAGCAACCCAGTTCGACGTTTCACTTGAAAAATTTGCAACCCGTATAGAAAGGCGGATTGGCCTATATCTGCGTAGCAAACAGAACCCTAAGTGGATATTGCCCTCTATCAATTTGACTTTAATTTGTCCTTTTTGGGAAAAGGGGAGGGAGAGAATAAAAATTTGCTTTAGTTTCACAAGTGGAATGTTGCATTGCAATTGTCTCTAGCTTGTTAAAAAGGATGTTGTGTTAGTTATTGGGGGAAGGGGGAATCGACCGCTATTTCCCTCCCAGTCTGTATTAAGCTTCATAGGAGAAATATTTATTTCCTTGTAAAAACTGGAGAAACTACTGAAACTTCCAAGAGAGATACTAGCAAGTACCTAAATGAAGGATACAAGTCTGTCTTTTGTAAAGACTTCTAAAAACCACGCACAGGTTATGGCTGGTAGATTTCTAGGTGAAACGCATGTTGGAACTCCTCCAGACACAAAGCTGCTGTTAACTCTTCTGTCACCAGTCCAAGGAGGGTTAGTTGATAAGGGCATTTTAGGAAGAAGAGAGCCATCAAGAAACGCATTGTGCTTAGGAGGGTACTAGTTAAGGTGAAAGACTTTAAGCAGGACACCAAAATTCAAGTGGGGATTGTTTAGGCTGAGAACATTTACAGGGGATACCGTGGCCCTAGACCAATGAGGGAGATTCACCTACAGAAATTCTCTGTGTGTAGCTTCCCTTTTACCTGTGAAAGTGGGCGGGGGCACACAGGGGAAGACTCCACCCCTTTTCCTGCATTTGAGACTTAGGTGTGGTCCAAAATGGTTGGTTCTGACTTCTTTCGATGGAGGGTGGTGTTGAGTCTAGCCTGTACAGGATGCATTCTGTCTCTTGACAGCACTGGTGGAAGAGAGAGGGGGTTATCTAATGTGCAGTGGCAGGAGTGTAGACCAACCAGGGCCGAGGAACCTCTCTTGAGTGGGGCCAACAGATTGCATCCTACTATTCGGCACAGCAAAGCTTGGAAATGCCTTCCTACGGAAGAGCCCCTTCCACGGGAGGAAAGCTTCCAGCTTTGCAGAGCATGGTGGTAGGATACAAGCCAATATATTGTAATTTCAGGATACAGTATAAAATCGGTTGATTTGGGGAAAGGAGGGATGTAACATTTAAAATTACAGTCCTCCATAAATAAAGTGCCTGAGGGCTGGAGAAGGGCCAGAAAGGGAATAGCCTGTAAACCCAAATGACTTCTAGAATAGAAATGGAAGATATTGTTAATGGTAGGAATCTAAACACAGATGTGATGAAAATGGACACAATACATTTGGAGTGTTTTACCATTTTATGTTGTTTCATCAGACACTAGCAGAGATGGTATGTTTCTCAGCGTTGGTTGATCCTGGCTCTTTTTGCCCTTTATTTACAACTGAGAGCAAATGCTAAGTTCACAGACCAAGTCCTTTGGGTTGGGGAGTTCTAAAGCTGGGTGGAACTTTGGTTGGCCTGTCTCATTCAGATTTTCTGAGATTTACAACATTACCACCTTAATCCTACTAATTCCCACTGCCAACCATGGCCGTTTCCACACTGCTTACCTTCTCTCGGAATGCATCGGAACATCGTGCAAAAAACCGTGGAAGATCGCGTTTTCTCGTGCGAGATTTGCGCGACGTCACACAAATCTTGCGCGAGAAAACGCAGTCTTCCGCGTTTTTTGCATGATGTTCCGGGTCATTCCGAGAGAAGGTAAGCAGTGTGGAAATGGCCATTGTCTTCTGACAGCCTGGTCAGGTGGCAAATGGCTGAGACCGGCCCTAGAAGTTGCCTCCTCTTTGCCGGCTAATGTGTGTCCTGGAACCAAGCAGAACTGAGCTGCTGAGAAGAGGCAACTTGATTTTCTCGATGCAGTCGAGAACAATCCGAGGCAACTCGATTTTCTCGATGCAGTCGAGGACAATCCGTGGCAGCTGCTGCATTCTGGTCCTTTGATGAGTCCATGCATGGTTAGGTGTTCAGGTCTCCACTTGGCCAAGCGACATGCAGCCTCTCTTGATTGTTAACAACAGGATCCAGAATAGAATACCCCAAAGCTGGATGGAGGAGAAAAGGGCAAGCTGAGGACTAGAAAAGAAGCTCTGTATCCTTCACTATGCCATGTGGAATAGTAAGGGGTGTTCTCTTTGCATAAGCCTTAAGGAGGGAGAGTTCAAGGAACTGAAGCAGAATCTATCCAGGGACACCTGGGACCAAACCCCAGAGAGTCGTCACTAGCTCTTATTTTGCACTTCAACTTAAATGTACTGTATTGTAAATTTCTCATAACTTGTCTAAGTGTCCTTTTGAAAATCAGAAATGTATTTATTCTATGTTTGTATCTGGGGGCAGGGGGTGGGCAGGATAGTCTAGAAAGTAAAGAACTAAGCAGGTGGTGGAGGGTATTTAAAAACAAAAAGCTAACTTGTCGGAGAGTTCATCTGGTAGAAACTGAGGGCAGCAGCGCCTGTCTTGTGAGCGGCTGTAGCGCATACATGTTATGTTTACACTCCTGGATTGTCTTTGAATCTGTCCCTTCATTCCATGTGGGCAGTGGAACTGTACACGGGTTTTCATATTTGTGAAATTTGTTTAAAATGTAGCGATTAAAAAATAAATAAAAAGGTTCACTGTTCACGTAGCCGCGTGCTGGCACTTGTTTGATCTTTTGGCTTATGAAATGACATGCTGGAGAGTATCTGGTGTATTAAAACAAGCAGGGATGTAGCATGAAAATGGAAGGGATGGATTTTCATGCGCTTTTGTAGAGCGCTCTTGCTGAAAATCAGCGGTTGGGGTGATAAAGGCACGGAAGATACCATGTGGCAACATACCACAGCGGGCACATGACTGGGCTGTTTAACGTGTTGCTGGGGAAAATCGAAAACTTGTACCACACTACCAGGATTGTGGTTCAGTAAGATGTTTTTCATGACTAGTAAGGATGCGACCCATTGTTGGCTTAACAGATGGCTACATGCACATTCGCTTGAAAACTGGTTATGTGTTCGTTCCAGAATGCTCGCTACGATCACTTATTGGGAGGCACTTTCTTTAAAGCACAAGGTTCTCCTTGCCTTTTCCTCCCACAATTTCAGGCCATTTTAGTCCCTGACAAAGTTAGATGGTCAGGTTTACTGTCAGCCTTGGGACCATCATCATTCCAACCTGGGTCTCTAAACCAACTCTTCTCTGAGCCAAGCTACACAAGTGACAAATGACACTTGAACGGCAAGTGAACAGACTCACATGTATTCCTCCCTGTTCACTTGTGTTCCACTTGTGCTCCACTTGATCACTAGGGCCAAACTACAAATGACGAATGACACAGGTTGGATGTCAGCTTCCCTCAAGTTTTGATGGGAAATGTAGGCAGCTTGGCGGAATGTTGGACAAGTGACAGTTGAAAAGTCCATTGGACAGCAGTCGGAGAGCCAAGCTGCAGGACCAGGATGCCTACATTTCCCATCAAAACTTGAGGGAAGCTGACAAGTGTCCAACCTGTGTCATTCATCACTTGTAGTTTGGCCCACTGTGATCAAGTGGAGCGCAAGTGGAATGCAAGTCAACAGGGAGGAATACACACAAGTCTGTTCACTTGCTGTTCAAGTGTCATTCATCACTTGTAGCTTGGCCATCTGTCTCACTCTGGAGAAAGCCAATCCTAGGTTGGGACAGGTTCAAGTAAATTCTCCTATTGACCATCTACTCTCCAAGAACCGCTATCCTGCGTCTAACACTCCTATAGTTTTGATACTGATTTCAGGACGCAATTAAAACCAGGATTTCAGGAAGTGATTAATACATAAAAACTTTATTTTAAAAACGTGTGCTTCACATTGTCTGGCTTTACCTGATAAGAAAATATTCAGAATCTGTGATAAAGCACAACTTGATGTTGGGTGAGGGGTAGATGGCGTTTATGGAGGGTGGCAACCTTGGGCTTCTGAATCTGTAAATGTCTTCCATAACATATACCTCTGTTATGTGGAACCTGGGCTGACAATTTGTCACAAACCTTGGGCAAGGGAGCTTTTGTTATCGACAGCCCATTCTAACCAACATCGCAGGGCCTACATCCTGCAACAAACCCAGATGCCAACTCTGTCCCCATATAGACCCAAGCAATACTATATTATAGGACCTAACAGCATCAGTTACAGTATCTTGGACTCCTCCTCCAATATAAATTTTCACGATTCAGCTATGCCTGTCTGCTCTTTATATGGGACAAACAGCAACACAGGGGGCCTTGTAACTCAGCAAAAGGCATGTGGAACATGGCCTCCATACCTGATCACATGTTAACTATTTGCCAATACTGAACATTTCTCAAACATGGGATCTTTCAGAGATGAAATGTTAACTGTACTGTGCAGGAATAGGCCAGAACTTCAATGAAGACTGTATTGCTTTGTAAAATGGACCTCTTCCAATGGGCCATTCCCTCAGTTCTGTGAGGAAGGAGACACGTTTCTCCATCTCAGCAGAAACAAATGCCTAATGAACCCAGGGCAAATAATCTGTCTGGAAATGACCTTAGAGGCAGGCTGAAGTATCCAAGGTTCATGCCAACAGCCTATAGAATCTCAGGCAAGAGGCCTGCACACTTAGGTCACTCGTTCAGAAGTGTGAAAGTTTACTGAGTGTTATTTCCATGCTGAACTTGTAATTGTGAATGGATCGTATTTATACCCTGAGCATTCATGGGATTGGAGCGATATGATAAAACAACTGGCATTTTGTTCCCCTTTAAATGTACCCAGCACCCGGGAGCTGCACCCAATGGTACACTTTCCACTACTAAGCTTCCGTCCTGGCCAAGCCCCGGAGCAGTTGTGTATCTTGAGGTACAACTGGCAATTTCTCTCTCTCCCCCACTATGTCCTTTTCAAGTTAGCTATGTCAGGAGACTGAAAAATGCACACACGCAAAGCTGCCTTTTACTGAATCAAATCCTTGCTCCATCACTCATGCTGGCAGAAGCTTTCCAAGGTGGCAGGTGAAGGTCTTTCATAGCAGGTATTACATGATCCTTTCAGCTAGACACCTGCCACTTGATTTTTTTAACTGGAGACGTTGGGTATCGAACTTGGAACCTTATGCATGCCAAGCAGATGCTTTACCACTGAGCCATGGCCCTCCTCAAATGTAAACTGCCTTCATCACACTTAACATGGAATACAGTACCTGAAGAAACTCTCCATTATTTGAAAGCCTGTTTATGATAATGAAAAGAAGTTCCCCTTCTTGTTTGTGGCGGGGAAGGGATCCGGTCAAAGGGTGTGCAGTTTCCATCACTGCTGGACTAGGTTTGGTGTAAGATAGGTACACATATAGGTAAAGGTAGTCCCCTGTGCAAGCACCGAGTCATTACTGACCCATAGGGGGACGTCACATCATGACGTTTTCTTGGCAGACTTTTTTTTATGGGGTGGTTTGCCATTGCCTTCCCCAATCATCTACACTTTACCCCCAGGAAACTGGGTACTCATTTTACCGACCTCGGAAGGATGGAAGGCTGAGTCAACCTTGAGCCGGCTACCTGAACCTGGCTTCCACTGGGATCGAACTCAGGTCATGAGCAGAGCTTGGGCTGCAGTACTGCAGCTTACCACTCTGCGCCTTGGGGCTCTATAGGTATACATATATACAGATCAAAATTGGTACAATCTATAAAACCCATACAGATTTGTCAATACTCTACCAGTACCAGAGCAAGGAGCAACAGTTGGGCATCTAAGCCTTAGCTTCGCCCCGCAGAGGTCCTACAACACTTTACGACTCACTAGGCATTAACTCGCCCTGTTTCAAGCTTATTTTTTAGACCTGAGGACTAGCACACTGCTTTCTTAACAAAAAAAAAGTGTGCTATACAAAAGTTCTTACCACTTCTTTCCACCTGCTTTCCCCACCTTCAAAACTTAATATTGCTACAACAGCTTAATAGGGAAGAAGGCAGTCTTCCAATGCATCGTAGAAACAAGGGGTGGAAATGAGGTTTCCAAAGGGTGAAGTCTCCATATTACAGTTCTCTCTTTGTGCCGTTAACTCAGATACCCTTCTCTGATAAGAATTTGGGTAAACAAAGAATAAAAACAAGGCATGAGCTTGTAGCAAAGTATGAAAATACGCTAGGTCTAAAAAGAGTGAGAATATTGGATTTCTAAGGCCTAATTTTAGCTCTTTCCATCACACATTCTTGTGGTACAATATGCCCGTTTTGAAGAAACAAGATAGACCTCCGGTATTCAAAAGGCATGGGAAGCAAGCAAATGATGTCCAAGTTGACAATGGGGAGATTACAGTGACCATGGGGCAGAAGTTGGCAGATTCCCACAGATGATGTAAATGACAACTAGCTGGACTCTTCTGAAAGGAATCAGGCTGGTTTCAGGTAGGAAGATGATCATAGCAAACACACCGAGCGATACCTCTTGAAAATTTGTCTCCACAGCAGCTCTGTTATAGCAAAGGCAGCAGTTATGAGGCCTGGTCTACACATGCATCAGAATTAAGTGGCAGAATTTTGAGTGGGAAAATGAGCCCACTTTGTGCATAGGGTTGCCAAGCTGAGCCTGACAACTGGTGGGAGGGTTGGAGGTGGGGACATGGGGGGGGGCATCATGGGCATCACAGTGTCACTTTCAGGGAAAACCCAGAAGTGATGACGGGTAGCTCTAGGAATTGCCAGAAACTCTATGAGAAAAGCACAGCATTTCTGGCAATTCGTAGAGCTAATAACGTCACTTCTGACAGCCAGTTTGGCGTAGTGGTTAAGAGCGCAGGACTCTAATCTGGAGAGCCGGTTTTGATTCCCCACTCCTCCAATTGAAGCCAGCGGGGTGACCTTGGGCTAGTCACAGCTCTCTGGAGCTCTCTCAGCCCCACCCACCTCACAGGGTGTTTTGTTGTGGGGATAATAATGACATACTTTGTAAATTGCTCTGAGTGGGTGTTAAGTTGTCCTGAAAGGCGGTATATAAATTGAATGTTGTTGCTGTTTCCTGGAAATGACATCATCATGCCTGCAATGCTACCGGGGATCCCCCATCTGACTGGGATGATGGCATCCCTATTCACAGTGCAGGTGAAGAGAGTCGCATTTTTAATTCTTCTCTGTGTATCCCTACAAATAAAAAATGACCACTTCAGCGAGGAAAGTTCTCGCTTAGTCCTTGACACATTGTGCTAATTTTCCACTTACAGAGAATTAATAAGGCCGGGGAGATCTTTGATGAATGTAATCCCTCCCTTTCAGTCTGAAGCAGGGCAAACCAACTGACCTCTTCAGTGCTCTTCCACCTCATTCCTTTGCTTGTCGAGACCAGGTCTCGATTTACACTCTAATCTGCTGTGGAAGAATTAAGTTTTAAACCGTTCATACAAATGGCTCTGTTGGTTTTCTTCACTAGAGAGATGTGGCTCAACCTGAACATCCTGGCAAAGTTTGTAAGCGGAGATGGCTGGCTGGAGGCAAATTTCCCCCGCATCTCCTATTCAGAGGTTTAAAAACTCCTTCACTTTGTAGAACAGCTGGTTGAAGGACAACTTTGAGGGTCGCAGATGTTCCCTCAAATTCCTCTGGCCATCTTAGCTGTGAGGGCCTACAGTTCGGTAAGAAGTCTTTCTGAGATCTTGGTTTCCCTCTACAGCACAGCGAGCAGAATTTCTCAGCTCTGTCCTATGCATTTTGTCTATCTTCTCTTGACAGAGTAGCTCAAAGAAATTCTCTGCTTCGAATGAGCAAACTGTTTTGGGGTCGTATTTCTTCCTCCTCCTCCTCCTCGTCCCTCTGAAAGGGACCCGTTTGTCGGTCCGGTTCTAACTCAGTCTCTGAGGTAAAAAGCTGCTCTTCCAGGAGAGCCCCTCCAATGCCGTACTGTTCTTCATGGGCATTCGTTTCTTCAGGTGACACATGAGGAAGTCCAAGAACAAAGTTTGCAAACCTGAAGGGAAAGAGAATGTGAGCCGAGAGAACTGTCATTCAGGAACAAATCTAAGATCTTAACAAATCTTAACATGTTAACCTGTTAAGAGACATGCTCTCTGGGCACTTTAATTTAATTAACACTTTGTTCATCACTTTGTGATGCCTACTTCCAAATCTTTTCACTGGCAGCACGAAACCTTCTCTTGCCAGGATCCAATCAGCCACTGCCAGGATTTGGGCTTTCTCATGGCCAAGCTACAAGTGACAAAAGGCACAGGTTGGACACTTGTCAGCTTCCCTCAAGTTTTGATGGGAAATGTAGGCGTCCTGGTCTTGCAGCTTGGCTCTCCGACTGCTGTCCAATGGACTTTTCAACTGTCACTTGTCCAACATTCCGCCCAGCTGCCTACATTTCCCGCCAAAACTTGAGGGAAGCTGACAAGTGTCCAACCTGTGCCTTTTGTCACTTGTGGTTCCGCACTCAGTTGCTGCTCATTTTCTGTGGAACTGCTTTCCAAAGGAGGCATGGAAAGCCCCTACCTTACTAATCGTCTAGTGAGTGTAAAACCAATTCTGAGATGTCAAAGAGTGCCAAGAAACGGTTCCTACTTCTGAGGGGCCTGCAGCTTGACTACAGCTATCCATGAGGGGAAACTCGGGCTCCTGCAGAAGCCTCGCAGCTCTTCCAAAGCTCTGACGGTTTCTGATTCACCCTGTTCTCGATATTCATCTTCAGTCAGGTAACGAACCTCTGGCTTTTCTGCTCTGAAGAACCGATGGGCTTTTCTAAAAGAGAAGCAAAACAAGATTGAAATTTGACATTGTATCATGGATTTGAAATGCAAAAGGATACGTGTACTGATGCAATGTGAAACCAGCAATCAGAAAATCGTGTCTGGAGCACAGGGTGCTAAAGTAAACTGCACCAAGAGATGCTGAAATATTATGAACTATCAAAATTATGGAGGCGAAGCCAATGCACATACTTTTCCTTCATTTGCAAATTCTTTTTTCTATCTAGTTCCTGAAATTTCAACTGCCATTGTCCATATAGTTTCAAGGCTGCTGCAGTGTTCTTACGGATTATAAAGTTTCAGTGCCTATAGTGCATACTTTTAACTGCTGTGTCCATTTTGCATCTTTTTTAGATCCACAACCCCCTCTCCAGATCTAGCTCAGGTAAAACCAGCTGCACGAGTTTAGAACAGAAGATGGTTTTGCACAGCACCGACTAGCTGAGAATCTGAGATCCGCTAACCTGTGATGAAGGTGGGAGAAAACTAGTATCAAGCTAGCTGTAGTAAATTATGCAGCAAGCCCTGTTGGTAGTAGCTCTTGATTTAATAAAGCTGGAAGATTAGAAAGGCAGGAGGGCTGGATGCGTGTGCAATGTTGGCGACATAGCTGATGTGCTGTGTGTTACAGCGGAGTAGAAAACACAGGTCGCCATTTTCAGCGGCAGCCTAACACCTCCTGTGATGTGTAGTAATAAGCAATATTGTTTGACTCATTTTGAAACGAAGAAAATCTTTACAATACCAGTCCAAAAGAGACTAACCTGCCAACGCTGCAGAATACTCGAAGAGGGTAATGCAGGATTTTTGAGCACAGTATGGTAGCGATCGCCGCATATGCAACCTCAGGGATGGCGATGCCAAAATAAATTAAAATTAAGCCTGCCAATTGCAGCATCCACATCAAGAGGTTCATACTTTGCTCCCTGGCAAGTGGTCCGTGCTGGTAGCAAACAGCAAAACTGACTGATCCAACTATCAAGACATAACCTGCAAAAGACAAACAAACAAAACGTGAATGGGAAGAGAGAGGAGCTCCACTGCATTGGCTTATTTCTGGTTACAAAACAGCCACTCTGCTGGTGACTGGTGGCAAGGGAGCCTTGACTTCCACTTGCAGAGAAGGGGGGGGCAGGATGGGGCTTCAGGCCGTAGACGAGGGCTTCCAACTCTGATTGCTCACTTGCATAAAGAACCTCCATGCAGATGGAAAACCAGCACGGCAAGGGGTAACCTTCTTTCCTGTGCTGGATTTCTACTGGAAAGGACTTGACATTCCAAAATGTGATCCTCGGAAGTGATGTGGTCCATTCTACCAACGTAGCCCCCGCCCCCATTCTCCGACATGTGTCCAGAGTCCTAATATCCACACCCAGGCAATGTACACTTCTTTTTTTGTAAACCGGAAGATTGTTTGGGGTTTTCTTTCCCTTCCAATAGGCCAGAGAACATCCATGCCTAGGACAGGTGGACTAATACAAAGTGGTCACTTAACTGAGTCAGCAAAGCTGGCTTATTTTAAACATGGATTATGGAATGGGAGATTCCGAAGACAGGTTCGCGTATTCGTTTTTCTCTATGGCAGCATTTGTGAACAGACATGGAAGCATGTAACAAAAGGAAACCACAGGCACAAACACGGATTCAAAACCTTGTAGACAACACTCTGCAAGGAAAATCTTTGCATCTAAACTCACAAATCCTATGCACAGGGCTTTTTTTTCAGTGGGAACGCGGTGGAACGGAGTTCTGGCACCTCTTAAAAATGGTCATATGGCCGGTGGCCCCGCCCCCTGATCTCCAGATAGAGGGGAGTTGAGATTGCCCTCCGTGCTGCCGAGCGGTGCGGAGGGCAATCTAAACTCCACTCTGTCTGGTGATCAGGGGGCGGGGCCACCGGCCATGTGAACATTTTCACTGAGGGCAATTCAAACTTTAGAAAACTTCCCCCTTGTTCCAGCTGACCCAAAGTGACATCATTGTGCGGTCTTTTTTTTTTTTTATACATACATACCCTACAAAACAGTGACTACAAAAGACTACAATAACACAAGGGATGGGAAAAAAGAGAGGAAAAAAAAAGGGAGGGAGGGGTGGAAAAAAGGGGAAGGTGCCCTACAAACACTAAACACTACATTTCTGTTTTCCCTTCATACTGCCATTATTCAAAAGTTAAAGCTTTATATTATATTGATGGAGTGGTTGACCTTACTAAATGCAAATTACAATTTAATTTCAAGTTAAATTTTTCTTCCCCTCCTGGGTCCCGGACGCAGTTCTCTCTGAGCAACTGCAGCCGCAGTGCTCGTTTCCTCCCCCTCCCCCTCAGACTTCTCCTTTTCGTCTTGCTTGGTGCACTGGAATTCTGGGTTCCTGTCCTCAAAATCCCTTAGTTGATCTTCTGATAATATCTTAAAGGCTTGATCTTTATGGCTGAACCAGATTCCTTCCGGGAATAACCATTTGTACTTTATTCCCCGTTCTCTCAGAAGAGCTGCGAACTTTTTATACTTAAAACGTCTTTTCCGAACTAGAAATGGGACGTCTTTCAATATCTTAACTTTGTTGCCCAAGAAGTCCAAATCCGCATTGTATGAATTGTATAGGATAGTGTCCCGGATCCTCTTAGATGAAAAATTGATGATGATCTCGCGCGGCAACTGACGCTTCATTGCATATTTTGAGGTAGCCCGACGGGCTTCCAAAATGGCGCTTTTTACTTCTTCTTTAGTTGCCCTCGCGGGTGTCGCCAATAGTTCTGAGACAAGACCCCATAAATCCTCGTTTTCCTCCTCTTTCACAATCTGGAGGCGCAAAATTGTCTGTGTTCGTTCCACTTGTAGCCCGATCAACTGATTCTCCACCAGTTTAAGCTCTTTATTCGTAGCCTTCACGAGTGACGCACTTTCCCGAGCAGAGTTCTCTGCCCCCCCCGCTGCTTCCTTGATGGTTTTCACTTCGCTCTCAATTAAGCCCACCCTTTGATCTGTTTCATTCAGCTTGTCAACAAAGGGTTTTATAGCTTCACCAACCGCCCTCCGTATTATTTCCTCCAGCGATTCTCCCTTTAAGGCAGCCGAAACTGACTTGCCAAGGGCAGGACTTTGTTTTTTTGTTGCCATTTGGGGGGGGGGGGGGCGCCAACCAAATTTTGGAACTCAGCAAAGGGGAAGAGTGAGCCTTCTTAGCTTCAGATCTCACCTCTCCTTCACGTGCGCTTGTAATAACAGAAGGAATTCGCTTGCTTGTAGGCTCTCGCCTAGTTCTGCTCTTTGCCGTTTCTCATGGCCCGGCAGCACTCGAGGCGCCGCGCACGTCCGCCGGCCTCCGTAGGGACAAACGGGCAATTAACCCCCCGCATTGATTCCGGGGGGCTCTTCCCGCAGCGTCCCGGATCCAGCCTCCCTCACTGGGAGTTTTGGGGGCTAATCTTCGCAGATCAGCCGCCCAGACAGGGTGCTCAGCCGCTTCCTCTCGAGCCAGCGAGAGGAGCGTCCGACATGGCTGAGAAAACGAAACCGAATCCATCATTGTGCGGTCTTGAGTTCCACCGCCTCTTTTCCCAGAAAAAAAGCCCTGCCTGTGCACATTTTACTTGGGAGTAAGGCCCACTTCGTTCAATCAAGTTTATTTCAAAGTGAGAGCGTAGAGGCCTGCAGTCTTAAAATAAACTCCCACTTGCACATCTACTCACAGTGCAGGCCTGCGTGGCGTAACACCTTCCTAAGCCCACTGACTTCAAATATTAATGACGGCCACACTGAGTGACAATGACTCGCATGTGAACCCTCCCAAACACAGAGCTTTAGTCATCACAACACGATGGGGGCGATGTTACCCATCCAGCCAGAAAACACGTGGCAAGATAATGAGAGAGAGAAACCCACAAGCCCATAGGGGGAGAGGGCCCTTCCTTTGCAGCCGCTTAATTCAGAATTCTCTACGATAACAATCTTGGTAGCTCCCAAAGCATTTCTATCAGGCTTGATTCAAACATTATACCAGGAAGGCAAACGCACGGGGGCTTTGAACTTGCACAGCATCTCTTTTCAACTGGGCCTCTACCCACGCAGTACAGCTGCCCAGGGTTAAGAGTATTTATTTATACCCCACTTTTATTTATACCCCACTTTTCTTCCCAACGGGAACCTGAAGTTCATTACAACACTGTTCTCTCCACCTCTCTTTCATCCTCACAACCACCTGTTGAGATAGGTTAGGCTGCAAGAGGATAACTGGCCCAAGGTCTCCCAGCATGCTTCACAGCGCAGACTTTGAACCCATGTCTTCCAGAACCTGGTCCAA
Organism: Eublepharis macularius; assembly: GCF_028583425.1. Classification (NCBI taxonomy): domain Eukaryota; kingdom Metazoa; phylum Chordata; class Lepidosauria; order Squamata; family Eublepharidae; genus Eublepharis; species Eublepharis macularius. Next base: position 223,958,610 of record NC_072791.1, on the reverse strand, counting down.
AACTCTGACCATTATACCACCCCCCGGAACATGCATCATTTGGTTGGCTAAGGAAGGACTCCGGAAGGTTAAAGAAACCCCAGTCCAAAGGGCCAAGTATTAAAATGACTAAACACAGAACATAAATATATATCAATATATAAAAATCCATATATTTATTACAGAATATTAAACAAACTATTATAGAGCCAAATGTAGCCTCAATTCAGATGAAAAACATACAAAAAACTCAAACAAGAACCTTACGGGACCCTGACCAAACGTGTTTCGGCCATGTGGCCTTCTTCAGTGGTCAAGCATCGTTATTACACAGGAACTCCAGACAATGCAATAATTAATAAATATAATCAATATAGTATCAAGTGGAAATGATGACTTTTTCTATGTCTCCTGGTCAAACTCTTGGTCTATCAAGGTCAGCCTTCTCTCTTCTGATTGGTTGCGGCTCTCCAGGGCCTCCGTCTTTCATCTCATCTACTGCCAGAGATCCTGTTAGCTGGATTGAATCTGGGATCTTTCCTACTGAACTACCATTAAATGAAGCTGCTTTATCCTGAGTCAGGCCCTTGGTATCTCTCAAGTTCAGTATTGTCTGTTCCGGCTGGCAGCTGCTCTCCAGGGTCTCAGGCGAAGATCTTTCCTGTCACCTCCCACCTGATCCATTTAATGAGAGATGCCAGGGATCGAACCTGGGACCTTCCACATGCCAAGCAGATGTTCTACTCCTCAGCCACGGCCCCTATTGTAATTTTCTTATGAAGCTGCCTTCTACTGCATCACGGCCTTGGTCTACCCAGGCCAGTCTTATTTACTCTGCCTGCATCTCACGGAGAGGTCTCTCCATCATCTATTGCTCGATAATCGTCATGGAGGAACTGCTGATCTGCCTGAAGATTTATACTTGAAAATGAAGCGGGAGGAGAATCCTTGTGGCAAAGTCACTGAGGAAAGAGACAAGAGCCAGGGCCTTTTGGGGTGACCTGGGCTGTTTCCATACGGCTTACCTTTGCTCGGAACGACCCGGAACATCGCGCAAAAAACGTGGAAGATCGCGTTTTCTCACGCGAGATTTGCACGACGTCATGCAAATCTCGCGTGAGAAAACGCGATCTTCCGCGTTTTTTGTGCGATGTTCCGGGTTGTTCCAAGCAAAGGTAAGCCGTGTGGAAACGGCCCTGGTGGAACAATCTGTCTGCGGAACATGTCAGGCTCAATCAGACATATTATCCTTTCGTCGTGCCTATAGGTAAAAGATAAAGGTAGCACCGAGTCATTACTGACCTGGGGGGGGGGGGCACTGCATCACGACATTTTCTTTGCAGACATTTTACGGGGTGGTTCACCATTGCCTTCCCTAGTCATCTACACTTTATCCCTAGGAAACTGGGTACTCATTTTACCGACCTCGGAAGGATGGAAGGCTGAGTGAACCTTGAACCGGCTACCTGAACTTGGCTTCTGCCAGAATCGAACTCAGGTCATGAGCAGAGCTTGGGCTGCAGTACTGCAGCTTACCACTCTGCGCCACGGGGCTTCTCGTGTATATATCAGGTATATGCATATACCTGATATATATATTAGGTATATATCAGTAATATATGATATTTTGACAGAATAGATGTCTGTTATATCTCTGCTCATTCCCTTACCTAGTAAGTAGCGTGTATAATCATACCAGAGTCGTTTCAAATCCTCTTTCAAATTATAAAATAAATAGAGAGTACAGAACCAGCATCCACTCATTAGAATCCAGAAGGTGCTGAGCTAGATGGGAAAAGGAGAAGGAGGTGAGAGACTCAGCAATAAGTTTTATATATACGCAAATAAACACGCAAGTTGCGGCCACCCTATACTAGATATGGTATCTCCCCAAACAACAAACTGACAGACTCCTGTGTGAAGAATTCACAGTCTGACAGCCAGTTGAATGAACACCTCATACTTGGAAATTGGAAAACGGGAGAAATTTCAATCAAGATACTCAATTCTTGGAATTTCCCCCAAAGCTGCTGGAATGTGATGCCCATTTCACCTGGATTAATCTCCCAACTATAATCCATGAAGTTACCAGGGCTTTTTTTCAGGGGGAACGCGGGGGAATGGAGTTCCGGAACCTCTTGAAAATGGTCACATGGCCGGTGGCCCCGCCCCCTGATCTCCAGACAGAGGGGAGTTTAGATTGCCCGCCGTGCCGAGGGCAATCTAAGCTCCCCTCTGTCTGGAGATCAGGGGGCGGGGCCACCAGCCATATGACCATTTTCTCTGAGGGCAACCCACTGAGTTCCACCACCTCTTTTCCCAGAAAAAAAGCCCTGGAAGTTATTAAGAGGTTTGGCAGTCAAAGCAGATCACAACACCAGAAAACAAGATGCAGAAGATCTCGCAAGGGAATTCAAGAGGGCTTTCTTCCCAGATTATATAGCTGTGTCATAAGAAATACTTCAGAGAGATGCTTTGGTAGGGACAGAGACTATATGCTGCACTGTTGGGTACTGTCTGCTGATGCCGATGTGCACCTACTAGGAAGTTTTCACATTATTAAACATACCATGTGAATTAGTTATGAGTTGTTTCAGAAATATTTCATCCTTATGCTCAACTTTATGTTTGTTTTCAAATTTTCTGCTATCATACCCTACTCTTCACTGAATATCTTCTGTGGCTTATTACTGTAATTTGCTCAGTGACTGTCCTAGAAGTTGAATATATTGTATTTCACTTGCACTTTATAATCTGCCTTGGATCTTAGTGAGAAAGGAAGAATAAATAAAGATGATTATGATGATGATGATAATTCTACTGGCTAAATCATAATAATAATATTTGATTTGTATACCGCCCTTCAGGACAACTTAATGCCTACTCAGAGCAGTTTACAATCACCCTTTGAGGTGGGTGGGGCTGAGAGAGCTCTGAAAGAGCTGTGACTGACCCAAGGTCACCCAGCTGTCTTCAAGCAGAGGAGTGGGGAATCAAACCTGGCTCTCCAGATTAGAGTCCTGCTGCTCACTTACTGACAAAGTTTCCACTCTTAATTTTGCCAACATCTTATTTATTTATTTATAAAATGTTTATGCTGCCTCTCCAGGAATCTGCCCGAGGTAGCTTGCAAAATAATAGAATCAAAACATTAAAAGATATTAATTAAAATCCAGCATTAAAAACCTAGCCCACAGACCATACAAACAGACCACTGAAAACTTAAAATAAGAATTTCTAGACTAAAATAGCATTAAAAGATCAACCCTTTAATTAAAAGCCTGAGTGAACAGAAATGTTTTGGCCTGGCCACTAAAGAATACAATGTAGGCCCCAGGCGAAAGCCTCAAGGGGAAGGCCCACAAGCAAGGTGCCACTACCGGAAAAGCCCAGTCTCTGGTTGCCACCTGCTTCACCTCTGAAGGGGGGGCTGAAAGAGCAGAGCTTGTGAGGCAAATTTTAACTGGCAGGCTGGATAGTACTGGAGGAGGCAGTCTGTAGGCCATAAAATAAGAAAGGCCGGAACTTGGCTTCAAATCTCTTTGAGGCCCATCGTTTCTTCCACACATCAGTAGCCTTCTCACTGCTATTTACCTGCACTAGTATCCTTCCAAACTGTGGCATAACGTATTATTTACACATTATTAAGGATTGTTCTCATCAAACTGTGGTTTCTGGACCAGATGCGCATGGTCATTAGATCAGAGAACACTGACTTTGGGATCACGTTCAGTCCAGGAGGTCACAATTGACACCCCTGATTTAATGCAAAAGGAGTACGATCTTTAGAACGTGATGACGTATTGTAAAACTGTAAACAGCCAAGTGTAGTGTGGTGGTTAGACTGAAAATCTATGATCTGGGAAACCCTGGTTCGAATCCCTACTCCGCCGTGGAAGCTCGCTAGGTGGCCTTGAGCCACTTATACATTCTCAGCCTACCTTGCCACACAGGACTGGAGAGAAAGGTAAATGAAATAAATAAAATAAAAATAAATATTCTTTTACTCTACAAAAAAATAGTTCAGATTTATACTCTCTGACCTAATGACCATGCGCATCTGGTCCAGAAACCAGTCTGATGAGGAGAACAATCCTTAATAATGTGTAACAAGGACATCTTGTTTACAGAGAGGCAATTATATTAGTGATTCAGAGGTACTGCCCTGATTCCATGAGTACCCCAGGTAAGGAATCCCTGCGTGTTTAGTCAAATCCGCCACCTTCTTAATGTGGGTCACCTCAAGTCCTGGATCTGTGGTTGCCAAACAGCTATGGATAACAATTTGTGGCAAACAAGATGTTTCTTTTGAAAAGAGCATTGCTGTGGTCCAGCTCAGTTTTGATTTCTTCCAGAGCTGTTACTCTTTGACAGCATGTCCTTACGCGGAATTTGTATCTCCACCCATTTCTTCACAAAACAATGACCAGGATTTAAAAGGCCTTGTCAAGAGCCCCAAATTATCAAGGACAGAAAGATTGGGCACGCGTAGCACCTCCAAGATCAACTAGATTTCCAGAGTGTGAGCTTTTGAGAGTCAAAGCTCCTTTCATTGACCTAAATCTTGCTCTTCTACTACAGACCAACATGGCTACCCACTTGAAATTATTCGGGGACGCTTTTTTCCCCACTTGCAACTTGCTACTTCCTTGGATTCATGCACTCAGCATGTAAACAAATAAGTCTGTAGAATGATGGAGGAAATTATTACCCCAGAAAAACCTTATCTTGGATAAACGGCTGATACAATCTAGGAAACTTCTGCTGCAATGCTATAAATTCAACTGGGACATGTTTAAAGGGGTTAGAAACATTTTCTTCTGGAGTTCAACATGAATAAAAGCTCAATTAATATTGGAAGACTAAGTGCTTTATTTGAAAATTAGCCATGGAGTGCCTACCTTGGGAATAAACCTTTTAAGCATCAAAAGGAGGAAGACCAAAGTTGCAAGAACGCCAAAGGTTACTCCAGCAGAATAATAAAACACAACGCTTCTGTTTGGAAAGAAAAGAGCAATGCTGTTAAGTCTTTTATAGAAACACTATCAGTGTCAAGTACCCCAAAATGCAAAAAGACCACTCTGCTGAAATATCTGAGACCTACAGCCAAAGGTGTGGCTGTGCACAATTAGCCTCTGCCCATTATGACTTGCATGCAGGGGTCATTTCGAGGGGGAACGCGCAGGAACGCAGTTCCGGCAGTTCTCCAAAGAGGTCACATGACAGGTGGCCCTGCCCACCTGACTCTCGGCCATTTTGGGCCTGTTTCAGCCTGGACTGGGGCCAAAACAGCCCAGATCGGGCCTCTTGACGGGTGGTGGATCACTCTCCCGTTCAGCAGCGGCCTGATCCTGACCATTTTGGGCCCCTTTTCAGCCATTTTCAGCCCCTTTTTGCCATTTTGGGCCCAATTTCGGCCCTGAATGGCCAGGATTGGGTCCAAAACAGCCAGGATAGGTGATGTCAGGGGGTGTGGCATATACTAATGAGTTATGCTAATGAGTTATGCTAATGAGTTCCTCCAGCTCTTTTTCTACGAAATGACCCCCGCTTGCACGTATCTTTCTTTTTCTCTCACCTCTCAGTCCTAATTTTGTTCCCACTTTTCCCCTCTCCTTCCATCCCTTTCTCCCTCCCTCCTCGGACATGTGCTTGTTGCAGTCTTGTTCCCTTCTCACTATGTATGCAGTTTCGCTGCCCCAAAGACAACGCAACATGAATCAGATTCCAAATAACCACAATGCATTTGCAGAAGTGATTAACTCTCAAGCTGCAGTTCAGATTCTCAGGTGTGGCTTAGAAAGCCCAACAAACTCCTCCTAAAAAAGCACTGATTGGTTGAACCGCTCCGCTAACTCTCAAATAGATTCACCGCACAAGTGGTTATCGTATCACCTCTTAATGAAATCGAGCCTCACTTTGTGCTGGACTGTGATTTCTATACTCTCCCTTCCAGCAAGAGCCAGGATTTAAAGGAACTTCAGTGCAGTAAACAAGACTCTTTGGCAGGGCCATACAACCATAGATTAGAAAATGTGCACCTGCTTTTAAATGTAGTAGCTGTAGCTGTAGTAGCTGTACCCTAACCTGGACAGTCCGGGGAAGCCCGATCTTGGAAGCCAAGCAGGGTCAGCCTTGGTCAGTAATTGGATGGAGACCTCCAAAGGAGATCAAGGTTGCAGAGGCAGGCAATGGCAAACTACCTCTGTTAGTCTCTTGCCTTAAAAACTCCAGCAGGGGTCACCCTAAGTCAACTATGCCTTGACAGCATTCCCCCAATTTACATTAAGAATTTATTTTACATAAATACGTATCCCCCCTAATCAAAAGTCTTCCCAGCCACTCAAGCCAAGCTTACGTGGAAATGCTGCTTATGGGCGAAAAAGAGCACATAACAACAGTAACCACAAACTTTTGTGCAGCTGTTTGTAAAACTCGGCAAATATCCAAGATACAAAATGGACCAGTGGTTAATTTATATCAAGCCACTGCTCATGGGGGATACAAGTCAGTGGGCACATTTTAAAATGTTTTCTTGCTATTTTGTTACATCTACTTGTTTTTAATTCATCCTTATAAATATTTCTCTTCAGTTTTTAACCTGTTGGTGGCAGATTTTATCAAACAAGTGACATCATCTGTTTTTATGTTATGCTAGTCAAATGACCACAATAAATTATTTGATTTTTTTTAGCCACTGATCAAAATAGCAAGGACACAGAATAAGCCAAGCAGAGCCCCTCCCCGTAAACACCAATTTCTCTAAAATCTGGGATGTTTTAGCGATAGAAAAAAAAATACCATCCGATCACGCTATCCCCAGGACAAAATAAGTCCAAGACAATTTTCTTCCGAGAAGCTATCATCTTTTCCTACAATTTACTGAGAAAGACCAGAATCTTTCTCTGCGGTCTGCATCTAAATACATATTTGTATATTTGTAAAGAATCGACATAAACATAGTGGACTGGATAAAATGAGGTCCAAATCCTCACTCACCCTGGAAGCTCAGTGGGTGATTTCAGTCCAGTCCCTCTTCCTTAGCCTAAATTACCTCAAAGGGTCGTTGTAAGACTAAAATAAGGGAAGGGAGAACCAGCGATGCTGATCTGAGCTCCCTGGGAAAAGGACAAGATAAAAACAGACTAGGTAAAAAGAGCATTTGAATCTAGACACACACTGATTCTTCTCTTGCTGCTTTGCTCAGCAGCTTTTCCAGAAAGAAATAAGGCATTTTGGAGCCACCACATTCCAAGATCAGCTCTGAGCCAATAAAGCATGCATCGAATAGCCAGCTCTGTGCCCGTGGATCCCTTTAAAAACAGCTAACATCCCATGGACTCCCCCACTCTTTGGTGGGGAAAGGACACAATCCAGACCCCTTCGTGCCCTTCCAAACTGCCACTTAATTAGATTTTAGGTCTGTTTGTGTTTTTAATTTAAAAGGGGTTCATGTGTAGCTTTTGTCTTATGAAGTGGGGTCACTCACACGTGCAATACCAGTTTCTTCAAACGGCACCTCTGCCACAGAATTATGTTACACGACCAACACAGTTGCAGGGCTTTTTATGTAACTTTACATTCTTTATTGATGCTTATTTATTGATTTGTAATAAACCCTGAAAAGGATATATAAACGGATTTTTTTTTCAAAAAAGCAAAGGATAACAGAGTAGACACGGGTGCATTCTGCTAGAATAGGCATGTATTTCACTCTGTCGGATCACTGTGGATATCGTTATGCAGAGACAAAGCAACGCCTGCTGCATGCAAGATTGGCAAATTTAACGCAATCCCAGGAAGGGAAACTACTTACCTACTTAGGTTGTGAGCAAAATGGAACAGCAGGCCACCAACGACGAACAAGAAGAAAAGTTTCTTATCCAGCACTGGAACAAATAAAATATCAGACCCTTAAAGTCCGTGTGTGGTGCTCTGCAGGGCATCTTTCCGCTACCCCTAGCACTCTTTCGTTTCTACTCACTGGTTTGTTGTACATCCATGGTGTAAAGCATTTTATTCTCCAGTTGGACCCTGAAACACGTTCGCTCTCCATACTGGTCCACAGATACGATGCTTTCATTAGACACTCCCGATTGCCGTATGTTTTGAATGATGCACTTAAAAAAGGCAAACAGACTTGCTGCATTTTGGCAATTACTTTCTTCGGGGACAGACACCACCCTGAACAGCTCTGTGCTATTGATTTTCACCTGCAAAAAAAACCAAAACCACACCACAGTTTGCATGACTTTGGGATCAGAAATGCTACTTTGATGTGCACAAGCTGAAGAAATAAGACGGCTGGAAGTGAAGACCATATGCTTCTTTATCTGACCAGGATGTTTTATTTCTTTGGGAGACAGAAGATTTATTTAATCTCTGTTAAGATATTAAGAGACTGCTTTTATCCATTTCTGCAGAAAAGAGCAAGAGTCAAGTAGCACCTATAAGACCAACAAAATTTGTGATAGGGTATGAACTTTCGCGAGTCACAGCTCACTTCTTCAGATACAGCTTCTGCATCCGATTTCATTCATTTAATTTATAGACTGCCTTTTTCAAACTGAACTTATGAACTTTAAAAAATGTTCAATCAGACAGGAAGGGCCTCTACTAAACAATGGAGTAGATCTAGCGTTACAAAACTGGAAGACAGACCACGAGAGCAATGAAAGTGTATTGCGGATAATTTTCTAACCCCACCTAAGAGACATTTAAACCCTGATTCTCACCCACTGATTTAAAAAAGGGTGACCAGAAAAAAGCCTACGGGGAAAAAAAACCCTCAGGAAAAAACCCCACGGTCATAAATGCTCACAAGAAAAAAGCCCACACGGAAAAAAGCCCACAAGGAAAGAAACCCACATGGAAATAATATTTTTTTATTAATTACAATTACAAATACCATTTTTATTCATTACAGCTATGTTTATTGATTTCTCCCTTCCAAATACTTGCCAGAGTCAGCCCTGCTTAGCTTCATAGATCTACGAGGCCTTAACTACTTCTACTATTCAGGAAAGACGAGGAGGAGGAGGCAGCAGGCAAGGGGCTTGGGGAACGTGATTAGCGTAAGAAGAACCCTGCTGGGTCAAAGCCATCTCCGCAGTTAGGAGGGGCTCGTCTTTTAGTTGAACGCTGGCACCTCGAAAGCTTTTGGTCGATTTTGAGAAGGCTTGTATGCAGGGCTTTTTTTCTAGGAAAAGAGGTGGTGGAACTCGGTGGGTTGCCCTCTGAGAAAATGGTCACATGGCCGGTGGCCCCGCCCCCTGATCTCCAGACAGAGGGGAGTTGAGATTGCCCTCCGTGCCGCCAAGCGGCGCAGGGGGCAATCTCGACTCCCCTCTGTCTGGAGATCAGGGGGCGGGGCCACCAGCCATGTGACCATTTTCAAGAGGTGACGGAACTCCGTTCCACCACGTTCCAGCTGAAAAAAAGCCCTCCTTGTATGAATGCAGTGAGGGCTGCCTTTCCACACGCAGAGGTCAAAGGGTGTTATTTTCACCTGTGACAGAGTCTCATTAGGAAATCAACAGTATTGGCTTGAAGACTGAATATGAAACTAGTATGAACATAAAAATTACACTGAAACCTCTTGCGGCATGAGCCTTTTCCCCAATCAATGATGTGAGAACTGTTTTTGATGAGCTTGTGGCCGCGTTTCCAGATGGAGACAACTACAATGAGGTGTTCACGTACTTCTTTTCGACAAATATTGAGGGTGCAGCAAGTAGAGACCCTCAGTTTCCTATAAGAATGTGGAATCATCAAGATACAGCCCTGGAACGGTCGCCAAAAACTACAAACTCTTGTGAGGGATTTCACAATGCTCTTAATTCCCTACTCTACTGCAGTCGTCCCAGTGTGCTCTGTTTGATGGACTGCAGAGGGGCCTGGCTTGCCACAAATGAACACTGGCTAATGCACAGGCAGGTCGCTTAGAGATGAAAAAGAGGAAATATGAGGCGCTACGTGACATGGTTGCCACTTCTGTGCAGCAATATGAGCAGGGGGAAGATAAACTTTATTACGTAAGGAGATAGGCTCCTTGCGTAATTTTTTGCAATAAAAAATTATATCTGAGTTGATGGAGAGGGGCGGGGGGAGTAGATGCAATCCACCTATATATCTCTGGCCAGTTTCTTCATACCCTCCACACATCTGAAGAAGAGAGCTGTGGTTCTCGAAAGCTTATGCTATAGTAAAGTTGGTTAGTCTTAAAGGTGCTACTGGACTCTTTTCTATTTTTGCTACTACGGAGTAACACGGTTAACTCCTCTGGATCTATATATCTGAGTTATTATTATTGCTGTTGTTAAATAATTGTTGCTTTTATTATTAGGGTTAGGTAGTCTTAGGTAGGTAGTCTTTAGTTAGGTAGTCTTTTGTTGTGGTTAATGGGTGCACCATAATGTATTTGTTAAGAGAAATCGAGATAGGAAATTGACTTATTTTAATGTTGCTGCACCCGACAGCATATATTCCAAACACTCTGCAATTAAATTTGAAAAGGTGTAATTAATAAAAAATATTATTTTCATGTGGGCTTCTTTCCATGTGGGCTTTTTTCTATGTGGGTTTCTTTCTGCATGGGCTTTTTTCCGTGTGGGCATTTTTCCATGTGAGCATTTTCCTTGTGAGCAGGGCTCATTTCGAGGGGGAACGCGCAGGAACGCAGTTCCGGCAGTTCTGCAAAGAGGTCACATGACAAGTGGCCCCGCCCACCTGACTCTCGGCCATTTTGGGCCTGTTTCAGCCTGGATTGGGGCTGAAACGGCCCAGATCGGGCCTCTGACGGGTGGTGGGTCACTCTCCCACTCAGCAGCAGCCCGATCCTGACCATTTGGGGCCCCCTTTCGGCCATTATCAGCCCCTTTTTGCCATTTTGGGCCCAATTTCCGCCCTGAATGGCCAGGATTGGGTCCAAAAGAGCCAGGATAGGTGATGTCAGGGGGTGCGGCATATGCAAACCAGTTATGCTAGTAAAACACTTCCGGAGATGGCAAGGGGCGTAGCATATGCTAATGAGTTATGCTAATGAGTTCTTCCAGCTCTTTTTTGACAAAATGACCCCTGCTTGTGAGCATTTGTGACTGTGGGCTTTTTTCCTGTGGGCTTCTTTCCTGAAATCTTCAAAAAGACTTAGTCCCAAGCGAGCACGTGCGGAATCGCAGACTTAAAAGAGTACAACCCCAACCCAAGATACAGTCTTCTAGGTCCACTGAAGCAACAAGCTTAGAAGAGTATAGCTCCGCTTAGAATAATTATTTTACCTTGATTATTTTACTCGTTTGGAATAAAATAAGACTAAAATAATCTTAATGATTTTATTCTTTGCTAAGAAAAGCACCCATCACGTTCACTTTGTGTGACCCAACAGCACAATTGTACCGGAATACTTGTGCAATGATTAAAGATTCTGTCCCTTTTGCGCCAATTGTCTCTTTATCTTCATTTTGCCTTGATGTGCCCCCCCCCCTCCTTCTTACCTGAATACTTGACCAAATATTTTTTAAATGTATCGCTCCGTTTGGAATGTAGCAATAACAGGCCGACTCCGACGTGCGGACAGCATCCGTTGCCTTCACATTTCTGCAATGACCACCTAACGACAGAAAAAAATAAGAGCAACACAAGATTTGAAAATGTTATTTTATGTTTTACTTATTTTACTATTTATTATTCATATTTAACCCATGAAACCCAGCGGGGACCCAAAGCAGCTTACAGCACTCCTCTCCATTTTTTCCTCACAACAACCCTGTGAGGTAAGTTAGTCTGAGAGAGGGAGAGACTGGTCCAAGGTCATTTTGTGTGCTTCCACGGCAGAGTGGAGAATCGAACCTGAGTCTCCCAGATCCTAGTCTGTCACTCTTCCCACTAGACCATGCTGTTACATAAGATGTCTGCAACGTGAAAGCACTTTCCACCACCACAGCCCTCTTATCTGTGTAAAAAACCCTCCTGAATCATTCGGTTTTGCATCGTTTGCGGAAAGCCACTAGAGTTGGGGCTCTCCTGCCCTCCTCAGGCAGTCCTTTCTACAAGGTGGGAGCCAGTGTCTTTTACTGCACAGAGCAGAAGGGCAAAGGGTCAGCTTGCCACATCACCTGCTTCCACGGGAGCCTCTGAGAATGGTCAGAATTCCCCCGGGGTTACCAGGTAAGCATCGCGGTGAGAGGAAACAGGAATTTTGTGACTTCTTCAAGACTAGCATAAGACCAGCATAAACTTCTGTGGATTTATGATGCGGGCTGTGAACAACAAAGGCTTAAAGTGGGATTAAAATCTTGCCAGTCTTGACAGAGCCACACAACTTGGAAGCATGACACTGGGGCTTTTTGTTGATTAGTTTGAAAATTTGTGTGTGTAACATGCCAGCAAATCTCTTCCAGTCTGGTGTAGTGGATAAGAGCGGCAGGACTCTAATCTGGAGAGCCGGGTTTGATTCCCCACTTCTCCGCTTGGAGCCAGCTAGGAGACCTTGGGTCAGTCACAGCTCTCTCAAAGCTCTCTCAGCCCCACCCACCTCACAGGGTTATTATTGTTGTGGGTATAATAGCAGCATACTTTGTAAACCGCTCTGAGTGGGTGTTAAGTTATCCTGAAGGGCAGTAGATAAATCTAATGTTGTTGTTGTTATTATTATTATTATTATTCTGAATTATGGAGACTCAGTGACCTCCAAAAGGTGCTGTCATTAACAGCTTCGCTCAAGTTCTGCAAACTGAAGCCCGTGGCTGCCTTTGGGGAGCCATGTCAAACTTGTAAAACATGTTAATCTTGTGGGGAAAAGTTACTTTACAATAACTGTTAATATTCTGCATGATCTTTTGAACTGCCATCCAGGTTGTATGCAGGGCAAGTATACCTCATGCCCAGCCTTCCGTAGAACAACAGGTGTTTTAAATCAGAGTTTGGAGAGCTGGTCTGGTGTAGTGGTTAGCATGTTGGACTAGGATCTGGGAGCCAGGTTCAAATCCCCTTCTGGAAACTCCCTGAGTGACCTTGGACGAGTCACACATTCTCAGAATAACCTACCTCACAGGGTTGCTGTGAAGATAAAAGAGGCGGAGACAGAAATTTACACTGCTGTAAACTCCTTGGAGGAAAGTGATATAAAAATGTAATAAATCAAATAAATCTAGTTAAGAGATGGGAGGGGGGATATTTGAAATTTGCAAGGAATGCTGGGCCAGCAGAAGTCCGGCAAAAGCCGGGGCCCCCAAGATCTCATTCGAATGCTCCCAGCCTTGGATGATCGGCACAGTCTGGGTGGATATCTCCTGGAAGGAGCCCCAAGGTCAGGTAAAGCAGGAACCCAGAGGCACTTTAAAGACAACACATTTTAATCCATAAACTTTCACTCTGTCAAATGCACTCTGTCAAATGCACTGCAATGTACCTCCACAGCAGATATTTAAAAAGTATGCTGGAATAAAACTGTGTTAGCAAAATAATTGTGTTTGAAGAAGGCAGCTCTGACGCTCGAAAGCTTGCACTCTGAAAATCTTGTTGGTCTCTAAGGTGTTGCTGGACTCAAACCCTGCTGCCCTACTGCAGACCCACCGAAAACTATCCTCAAAATAAGTGTTAAAAATAATAACTAAGTAAATGAAATCGCATTCGCCGGCGTAGTATAGTGAACAGAGCGCTGGACTGGGACACCCCGGTTTAAATCCCAGCTCTGCCATGGAAGCTTGCTGGGCGACTTTGGGCTGGTCCACATACGCTCAGCCTAACCTACCTCACAAGGTTGTTGTGAGGATAAAACAGAGGCGGGGAGATCAGAAAAGCAAGGCACAAATGGAGCCAAATAAAATTAAGATCCCCCCCCCCCAGGCTCTTGCAGAGAGTTAACCAGCTCTGCATTGGGGATTTTAGGGGAGAAGCTTGGGGAGGGTGGGCTTTGGGGAGGGGCTGCAGCTCGACAAGGCCATACAGCCGGCCATTTTCTCCCGGGGGGCTGAGCTCTGCGGTCCGAAGATCCGCTGCCATTCCGGGAAAGCGGGAGGTTGGCAGCCCTGACGCGCCCCTCCTGGAGACGCCGGAGGACCGCCCTGCCCTGCCCGGCTCCAAGGCTGCGGCCGGCGCCCCCGCCGCCCCCTGCCCGCCCGCCCGCCGGCCTTACCCGCCGCCAGCGCCAGCTCTCCGCCGCCGGCCCCCGCCCGCAGGCCGGCCAGCGAGCCCAGCAGCAGCCGCAGCAGCAGCCCCGCCGGATGCGGCCGGCGCGCCCGGGAGCGCATGGCGGAGCGCGGCGGGCTCCCAGGGCCGGCGAGCCGGAGGCCGGGCAGGGCGCCCCGCGCGGGCTGCCCAGGAAGAGGCGGCGGCCGGCGCGGCTCCGCCTTCCCGCGGGCGAGGCCACAGCCACAGCCGGGGCCGCGCTGGGCTCCCGGGCGGAGCCGCCAGCAGGAGGAGGCGGCGGGCGGGCGGGCGCGCCCCGGGCAAACCCTCCTTCGGCCGGCGTTGCGCTTTCCATTCGCCGGGCAGCGAGTTCCGTTGAATAAAGTGGGCTTACTTCTGAGTAGACCCGGCGCGCCTTGCTCGCCCCGATCCCGGTGGTGAGCCTCCGATTCAAAGGACGCGGGAGCCCGTCAAGACGGACCCAGTTTAACCGCCTGGGAGGGAGGAGGGCCCGGCCGTCCCGGCGCATCCGAGCTGCAAGACCTCGGCAGGGCACAAGGCCATGCGGCCCACCCGCCAAAGCAGCCGTTTTCTCCCGGGGAAGGAATGGATCTCTGTTGTCTGGAGGTCTGTTGTAATTCCGGGAGATCTCCAGGCCCCAACTGGAAGTTGGCTGCCTTAATTATGCAATCTTTTTTTTTTTAAGTTTTAACTGTTACTTAAAAAAAACACGTAAAGATATTAAACAATGCATAAAATCGCATAAGCAAAATATATAACAGTACGTAAAGACAATAGGAACAGAATATATACATGCAATTCTGAACAAGAGTTAAGATTCCGGTAGATTCCCAAGTCGCTGGTTCCAAGTTTTGGAAGTTGTGGAAACAGGGTGCTTGCCTCCCCCCCCCCCCGAGACTTCCCTTCTTGCCCTCCCACCCACCTGCCCGTGGGCCAAGCCACAAGTGAGGAATGACCCTTGAAGGGCAAGTGAACAGACTCAGGTGTATTCCTCCCTGTTCACTTGCGCTCCACTTGATCACGTAGTGAATACACGTGGGTCTGTTCAAGTGTCATTTGTCACTTCTAGCTTGGCCCTCTGCGTCCTTCCTTCCTTTGCCCAGTCACAAGCTCTCCCATCACCTGCCACCACCGCTGCCCACTTTGTCTGAGTGCCCTTTCCCTGATGGCGCTGCGAGGTGGGTGCCACGGCCATGCCACCCACGTGCCCTTCTCTAGCAGCACTCGGCAGCGTATGCGGCTGGGAGCAGAGGTGACGAAGCAGGCCGGGGAAGAGGGCGAGTGCCAGCGTCAGAGGAGATGCTCAGGTCAGCAGCAGTCACCGACCCTGGCGGCTGCTCCAGCTCAATATGTGCTGACATCAGCCTTGCTCTGTAGGATTTATTATTTTTATTTATTTATTTATTTATATATATCATATTTGTATTCCGCCCTCCCTGCAAGTGGGCTTAGGACGGATAACAACCTTGAAATCATTTCAAAACGTAACTCCTGTATAAAAATATAGACTCATAGGGTTGGAAGGGGCCTCCAGGGTCATCTAGTCCAACCCCCTACAAAGTGCAGGAAATTCACAACTACCTTCCCCTCCACTCTCCCAGTGACCTCTGCTCCATGCCCAGAAGATGGCAAAACACTGCCAGGATCCCTAGCCAAACTGGCCTGGGGGAAATTGCTTCCTGACCCCAAAGTGGCGATCGGCATTACCCAGGGCAAGTAAGAAGGGGAAACCTTAACTGGAGTGTACATCTCTCAGTACCTCTGACTCCCAGAAGCTAATACTGGAATAAATTTTGTCTGTCTTTAAGGTGCCAATGGAATCCTGTTTTATCTTGCTGCTACAGATGAACATGGCCATCTGGAAAAAATTTGGATTTCGGTCGAATAAATCCCTAATTTCATATTTCAGAATGAAATCAAGTTTGTGCTTCAGTTCATTGAAAAGTGGCCCTAAAGCACCTATGCATGACCAGAGACATGAGATCTCTTTCCACATTTGTCTTTTAGCTACTTACATGTTCAGAGTTGTACCTTGAATGTCACAAGAGAGAATCTAAGCATCTGTTTAGCTTCAACTTTCTGTTGGTCACTGGAACCATCAACAGGTTTAAATGCTTGTTTTAAAATTAAACATCTAATATTTAATTGCTTTGCTGTATTGCAAAATGTCCACATCACTTCAAAAAGGATGTGGCCAAAATCGAGAGGGTGCAGAGGAGAGCGACGAGGATGATCAGGGGTCTGGAGACTGAGCCCTACGAGGAAAGGCTGAGGGCCTTGGGAATGTTTAGTTTGGAGAAGAGGAGGTTGAGGGGGGACATGATTTCTCTCTTTAAATATTTGAAAGGCTGTCATTTGGAGGAGGGCAGGGAGCTGTTCCAGTTGGCAGCAGAGGGTAGGACGCAAAGCAATGGGCTAAAACTACATGCACAAAGGTACCGGCTGGATATTAGGAAAAACTTTTTCACGGTCAGAGTAGTTCAAAAGTGGAATCAGCTGCCTAGGGAGGTGGTGAGCTCCCCTTCGCTGGCAGTTTTCAAGAAGAGGCTGGATGAATACTTGTCAGAGATGCTTTAAGCACATCCTGCATTGGGCAAGGGGTTGGACTACATGGTCTGTATGGCCCCTTCCAACTCTATGATTCTATGTCGTCGAAGATAAGAGTCAGTTTAAAAAATCATTTAAATTGTATCATCAAAAAAAGTTATCCTGTATTAGAAAAGCCATCTTGAATGTTTTCTGCTTTCATCTGATTAGAGCATATGGAATATTCTCAGTTATTATAATTTAGCAGCAGGGGTTTTTTTCTGGGAAAAGACGTGGTGGAACTCAGTGCTGGATCTCAGGACCACACAATGACGTCACTTTGGGTCAGCTGGAACAAGAGAGGAGTTTTTAAAAGTTTAAATCACCCTTGACGAAAATGGTCACATGGCCGGTGGCCCCGCCCTCTGATCTCCAGACAGTTTAGATTGCCCTCTGCGCCATGCGGCGCAGAGGGCAATCTAAACTCCCCTCTGTTTGGAAATCGGGGTGGGGTCACCGGCCATGTGACCATTTTCAAGAGGTGCCGAACTCCGTTTCACTGTGTTCCAGCTGAAAAAAAGCCCTGTTTAGCAGAAATAGAGCGATTGAGCAGAAAAATATTAGCCTGGCACCTGGAATGGCAGCTTGAAGGGCAGAGATCATCAGGTGAAGTTTTTTGCTGCTTGGAGGCGCATACCTCCTTTTGCTAGCGTTTGCATGTCAAAGCTCAGCTATGGGTTGATGGAACACTTGGCATCACCAACTTGCCAATAACCAGGCTGAGTGTGACTGGCCCACACTCCATACTGACAGCACATCAGCTAAAGATTGTCACTTCCCGTATAATGTTGTCGCTTGTCAGCTTCCACACCAGGCAATTGTGCAGCTATTGCCAGCAGTTGAACATGCAGTTATAATGTGTGGTTCAGATGACAGCTTGGGTCCAGCAGAAAATCTCTGTTGGGGAGAGGAGGGTTTTTTGTGAGCAGGGCAAGACGTCTTTGCCCTCTCCCACTGAAGCCCAAAATGCTCTCTGAAATGCTGCTCCTGGGGGACAAGGGACCCCTGGAAAGAACATGAAGTGGTGGAGTTAGAGGTCTACAGCAGGAGGGGGCAACTGAGAAATACAGCCCCACCGTCTGTCAGCTGAAATTTTCCACTAGATCCAATTCAGCACCAGTAAAACTGCAGTTTTCCATTTCTTTCCCCGTTACATTCTCAATATTTCCAGGAGCGGAGTTGTTGGTATTGTTTTCTGGTGTTCTGAAACAAAAGTGCAAAGTCTACAGGCAGAATTCCCCAACCTAGCTGAACCTGTGGGCCTTTCCAAATTCTGAGAATGGGGAGTGAGGGCCGCTGCAAAATGGCCGCCATGGAGACCGAATAATCTTGGAACTCTGAGGGTTCCAAACCCAGCATCTTGCTAGGCTAGAGGCAATGATTTATTTATTTATTTGCTTTGTTTGTACTCTGCTTTTCTCTCCAGTGGGGACCCAAAGCAGCTCACATTGTTCTCTCATTCCATTTTATTCTCGCAACAATCCTACGAAGTAGGTTAGGCTGAAAGGAGGTTAGGCTGAAAGTATGTAAATGGCTGGAGGTCATCTAGCGAGCTATCTTCTCAACAGCCTTGTGAGGTAGGCTGGGCTGAGTGTGACTAGCCCACAGTCACCCATTATGGTTCATGGCCGTCGCCTTCTCCATATTATTTTTACAAGATATTGCACGTGCAAGTATTCAGTGTATGGAAAGGGCTCCTCAGTGGGACAAATGACACCACCCATGGAGCCTGTTTGAGTTTGAAAAACAACACGGGGAGGAAGGCTGAAGTCGTTCTTGCTCCCAAACCACAGTCCCAGTCCAAATGAGGCCCCGGTTGTGCTTCAAAATTGAGTTCCCACGGGGAACTTGCAGCTGCAGTGTGATTGTAAACTCCCACAATCACACGTAACACACAAGGTTTGGTTGGGACCTAAGATGGACAACTTGGCTGGACAACTTCAGGCTCTAGTGCATGAAGCAAATGGTTGAGATCCTTTCCAATCTGGTTTTAGGCCTGGTTAGGGGACTGCGACAGCCTTGGTCGCCTGGGTGTATGACCTGTGCCAAGAGATGGAGCGCAACCGTGTCGATTTTACTGGACCTCTTGGCAGCTTTTGATATCAACAGTCATGGATTGTTACTCTTCTGAATCAGCGACTATTTTTAATTTGAAGTGTGTCTTTTTGACATTCCTTCAGTGAGGTCTGCAAGCTGCAGCATCTGCTGGGGGTCGTAGATCTCATGAGACATCCGTTAGAAGTAGGAAAAGAAGCGCAAGTGACTTGTAGTTCATCCGTTTCTATTTCTGTATAATGTATGGAGCTGTCTTTGCATGGGAATATTTTGCACGTTGATCCAGGAATTCAGGTTCCAGTGCCTGCCATGGCAGACGGTGCTCCAGGTAGTTCCTGCCAGCAGTAGGGAAGGTGTCAGGATGTCAGTTCTCTAGCCAGAGTAACGCCATATTAACTTGTGTTATGA
The DNA here is from genome assembly GCF_028583425.1 of Eublepharis macularius. Lineage (NCBI taxonomy): Eukaryota > Metazoa > Chordata > Lepidosauria > Squamata > Eublepharidae > Eublepharis > Eublepharis macularius. The sequence goes on along the minus strand of NC_072791.1, from coordinate 223,939,434 downwards.
TCAGTAGTTGTCTAGTTTTCCTCCCTCCAGGCCCAGGTGTCGTCCAGGCCGCTCGTATCCATGGGAGCGGAGAGCCTTATCTATCCAGTCCAGTCAACGACCTTGATGTCCTCGTCTTCTCATGCCTTCACAGACAGGACTAGGGGGGAGGCTGGGAATGGGTGTTTGAAGTGTTGTAACTTTCCTTTTACATGCCATTCTCAACAAAGCTTTCGTTCAGCCAAGGGCCTCACCAGCCTTTGGATTATGGACACCTGTATCCTGAGCATAGTCTTTCAATAAACCTTTTGGAATCAAGAAACTTTGTGCTTCTTGCAAGAGGTGGGGAGACGAACTCTAGATAACTGGGATTCCATAGTTTGACAGACGGGACCTCCTTTGGTGTATATAAGCTGAATCAGGCCCAACGAATATTTCCACTTTTACCAAGAACATATAATCTGAATATCCCAAGAGTCAGTCCAGTTAGCACTGTTCTAAAGTATACCGCAGTAGAGCGACATAAGCTTTTAAAATACAAAGCAAGATCTGTTTGGAAGCTGTTCTGTGGTGCTTGTGGTCCTACCTGGAGGACAGGTTTCAGAAGGTGGTGCTGGAAGAATGTTGTTCCGTCCCTTGGCCTGTGGACCCTCACCAGATTCCATCTTGTCCCCATGCTCTTCAACATCTATATGAATCTGCTGGGTGAAGTCATGAGGAGATTTGGACCAGGTTGTCACCAATATGTGTGTGAAACACGGCTGTATCTCACGCTTCTGGCTGATCCCCTGAACCAGGGCTTTTTTTCTGGGGAAAGAGGTGGTGGAACTCAGTGGGTTGCCCTCGGAGAAAATGGTCACATGGCTGGTGGCCCCGCCCCCTGATCTCCAGACAGAGGGGAGTTGAGATTGCCCTCCGCGCCGCTGGAGCGGCGCGGAGGGAAATCTCAACTCCCCTCTGTCTGGAGATCAGGGGGCGGGGCCACCAGCCATGTGACCATTTTCAAGAGGTTCCGGAATGCCGTTCCACCACGTTCCAGCTGAAAAAAAGCCCTGCTCTGAACTGATGCCTGGAGGCAGTTTTGGAGTGGAAGTGGGCCAATAAACTGAAGTTTAATCCCCAAGAAGATGGAAGTGCTCCAGGTGATTGGATTTAAGGTGACACCCGTTCTGGATGAGGTTGCTCTTCCTTTGAATAAACAGGTCCATCATCTGCAGGATAAACAGTGCCTTTTACCAGCTTTGATGGGTTAATAATCTGCAGCCTTTCCTGGGCCGAAAAGATCTGGCTACTGTGCTGCATGCCCAGCGGTTACATCTAGATTAGATTCCTGCAATGCACTCTACGGAGGAGTGCCCTTGATAAATATCCAGACATTTCAGTCTGTGCACAATGCTGCAGCCAGGATGTTGTGGACTGGAGTGGGACCCTATCATCCAGCCTTCTTGGCCCATCTACACTAGAACTTACCGATAGTCATCTTCAGAGGCCCTGGTTCGGGTACCCTCGCTTTCTGAGATTAGGCAGATGGCAACTTGTTGTCATAAGACTAACTAGTGAGATCTAATAGGAAGAGCATGTGTATTGCTCCCATTCTGTACTTATTCAATGTTTTGGCTATCACTTAGAGAATCCTCCATGGGCCTTAGCCCCTCGTAGTTGCAGGGCCGCCCCTCCCTCTGTGCTCCACCACAGCAGCTCTGCTCAGCTGAACAGGGCCTTCTGCAGATGTAAACGTGCAAAATCAGTGGCTGCTAGGGTTGCCAGCTCCAAGTTCGGAAATTCCTGGAGATCTGCAGGGTGAAACCCGGAGGAAGCGGGGTTTGGGGAGGGAAACGACTTCAGCATGGTATAATTCCATAGAGTCCACTCTCCAGAGCAGTCATTTTCTCCAGGGGAAGTGATCTCTGTAACCTGGAGATCAGTTGTAATTCCAGGAGATCTCCAGCCACCACCTGGAGGCTGGCAAGCCTAGTGGCTGCCTGTATATGTTCATTCTCTGTGATAGCCCCCCACATTATGGAACGGCCGGCCTGAAGAGGTCAGGAGAGCTCCCACAATCCTGGCTTTCTGAAAACTTTGCAAAGCTGAGTTATTCAGGAGGGCTTTGCTTTAAGAATTATTTCAGCGAGATCCTTTGGTAAAGGGACAGAAACTGTAGACCATACTACTGGGTACTGTCTGTTGAAATATGTCATGTCAAATTACTTACATCTTTTCAGCGATGTATTTGGAATTATGCTTGTTTTCAAATTTATGCAATCCAAAGCCTATTGTTTATTGAATATCCCTGCCATTGATCGTATTTATTTACACTGTGTAATCCGCCTTGAATTTCAGTGAGAAAAGCACACGATAAATAACATAAAATAAACCTGGCAAAGGAATGGCAGAACTGTTCATGTCCTAGCACCATTTATAAAGAAAGTGATGTGGCCGTGAGTGGTGATCTGGCATGCATGCCTGACTGACTGCGGCGTGGCTTGCGCATGAGAAACTAGTGTGGGATGGCAGCTCAAAGCAGACATTGATTCAGGCTAAATGAGAGTTGCTAATAGACTAAATTATACCATGGAGAGAAATGCCACAGACTAATACAGAAAATGATCAAGGATGAGGCCATCCAATGGACTGTTTGACAGGGACTAAGGATTATCTCCACAGATGCTCATATGATTTGTGTGTCTTTTTGCATTTCTAAGGTCACTTCTAAATGGGGGACTCAATTTTCTTCAAGAAGGGCAAGAACTTTCCTCTTTGGCTATGATTCTGCTTTTTTAAAATGTCCAATGCCACCTCAAGAGAGACTGTGCGTAATGCCCCTCTTTGGCTGTGGGTTCCTAGGTTAGTGTACTCATTCAGCTACCTGTTCTCAGGTCCATTCAGCTGGCTCAAAACAACAATAGTTTACTTGCAAGGAGACAACTCCAACTACCAACTGCTTTAGCTAACAGTGTCAGAGTGTCAGTTTGCTAGTCAGTTCTTAAGCCATAGCTACGCCATGTTCTCATTTTATAATCTGTAGCTGTTTAGTTTTCTCCCTCCAGGCCCAGGTGCTGTCCAGGCCGCATATATCCATGGGAGCAAGAATTCTTATCAACCCGTTCCAGCCGACCTTGACGTCCTCGCCTTCCCAGGCCTTCCAGACAGGACTAAGCGGGGAGGCTGGGAATGGGTGTTTGAAGTGTTGTTACTTTCATTTTGTGTAAAATCAAAAAGAGTCCAGTCTCTGTAACATGCATCTGACGAAGAGAACTTGATTCTCGAAAGCTTATGCTACAATAAAATTGGTTAGTCTTAAAGGTGCTACTGAACTCTTTTTGATTTTGCTACCACAGACTAACACGGCTAACTCCTTTTCATTTTGTGTGTCATTCTCAACAAAGCTTTCGTTCAGCCAAGGCTTTCTTAGTCCTTGGAATATGGATAACTGTATCCTGAGCATTGTCTTTCAATAAACCTTTTGGAATCAAGAAACTTTGTGCTTCTTGCAGAAGCGGGGAGACGAACTCTAGATAACTGGGATTCCAGTTTGGTGTAGTGGTTAAGAGCGGCAGGACTGTAATCTGGAGAACCGGGTTTGATTCCCCACTTCTCCACTTTAAGCCAGCTGGGTGACCTGGGGTCAGTTACAGCCTCTTGGAGCTCTCTCAGCCCCAACCATCTCACAGGGTGACAGTTTTGAGGATAATAATAACACATTTGTAAACCGCTCTGAGCTGCCGTTAAGTTGCCCTGAAGGGCAGTATATAAATCGAATGTTGTTGTTGTTATTTGCAAGGAGACAACTCCAACAACCAACTACTTTAGCTAACATCCAAACTGGAAAACTGGAACAAGCAGAGGTGGCCCTACATTTTTGGGATCCTGAAGCTTGAACTGTTATGGGGGCCTCATCTCAACCAGCAACAATAGGGCAACAGCTGGGAGCTTGGGTCCTGCAAGACCCCGAGAAAATTTTGAAATTTGACCAATTACAGGGACATTTTGAAACCATATGAAACAGGTATTAAAGCATATTCTAAGGTCAATGTTAAGTACTTCGACCCATTGGCTTATGATAGCCTTATTTTAATAACAAACATTTTTAAAACTCCATCAATTTTGATGAAAAATTCACTCATTTTTTTAAAAAAAACTGCTTCAGGGCCCCTCAGGATTAGGGGCCCTGAAGTTTAAGCTTCATTAGTTGCATCGTAGATCCGCTCCTGGGAACAAGGGCCCCACCCAATAGGACCAAACTAAATCACACAGATATCATGGGAGGGGCAAACAGTTCCATTACATACATACATACATACATACATACATACACACTACACTGTGTTCACTGCTTTTGCAGCTTCTGTAATAACAGTTAATATAATTCTCCTCTCCACTGAGTAAATATTATTTTCACAAGCCCCCACAGATACCCTTTCAGTGTACACAGATACCCCACAGTGTTCATCAGTGCTATCCAGTACCAAAATAATTATTTATAACCAAAAGTGTAATAATGTAGCAACCAGCAGCAGATCAGTAGCTACAGAGTCATATGGGGGCATTTCCCCCTCAGAAATATGCCATGCCCCTCCCAGAATCCCTAGCTTTCATTTCTGTTTTTTAAAAGGAAGTCTCGAGCCCTTTTCACTGTGCAGAAATAAAGGGTAAATGTGCAGTTTCCCTCACAATGGCCTGGGAAGGAACAGAAGAGGAGAAGCTGCAGAAGCCTGAAGCGGAGTCAGTTAACCCCTTCCTGACCAAATTCATTCTCGTCTGTCTCATCACTTTTCTCCCAGGGCCTTTTTCTTCCCTCTTGTTTGTTTGCTGCTTTTTAAAAAATGCCTGCACTGCTGCATGAAAATATGGGGCAAAATTGGAATGGGATTTATACTATTTTTGGGTTCCTACATCAGTTTACAGAGGGAAATTTGCTTCAGGAGAAGGTGAAGCCATGCAAGAGGGGGAGAGGAGCAGAAAAATAAAAGCCCGATTTCATTCAGCCTCGTATCTATTATAATCATTAATGGCAAGCTGCAGTTTGCGTTCATTCGTTCGTTCGTTTATTTATGACATATATATGCTGCCTTTCCAGTCTGCTTCATGCAGTTTCCAAGTAAAATCAATACCATAAAATCATAACAGCACCATGAACTGCATGAAAAAGTTTGTGCCTCTGAGCATGTGCAAAATGCTTTTTACTCTCCAGTGAATAACCACTGGCAAACTCTTGTCCTGACCGCCCCCAAAATCTGGGGTGACTGCTAAAGAAGGTGTAATGCTCAGCTAGGGTTAAACTCCACCTCTCAGTACAGGAAAAGCATCACGTTACTGTAGAAGGCCAAAGTGCCGAGGGCACGTCATTTCCAGGCAGTCTGAAGCCCCAACAACTCTCACTGCAGAAAAAGAAGGCGTTTGAGAGGATCTGAATAAATCTGAGCCAGGAATAATCCCTGCTGTGAATGACTAGACTGCAAACATTATGCACATGTACAAAATGTCTCCCCTTTACTACACATTAACAACACACATCTACTTACCTGGTATTAGGCCATTACTTCTAGGTTGTAGAGAATGAATTGGTACGCAGGTATAATTTAGGAATCTCTTATCTGAGTAATTAAATCATCAATTCTTTGCCATTTCCTTGACCTCCAGCTTTTTCAGCAGTTCTTTTGGGGGGAAACCACTCCATACCCTGCATTTCTTGAGAGAAGAATATAGCTACATTGAGCGAAACAACAAAGGACTCATATAGGATGATCATAAGCACATCAGTATTCTCTAGATTGGTGATTTTGTTCCATTTTACACATGGTTGGGTTCTCCCAAGCATTCTATGCATTACTGTTGTTGTTGTTGTTGCTGTTATATTTATAGTCCCGCTGGTGGATTACACACTGCAAGTAAATACAATATAATCAACAGCTAGGACGTTTGTTGAGTGAAATACAATATGATTGACAGTTAGGACATTCAATTAAAAACAGATACAATACGGTATGGAAGCAGTAAATTTGGGGGGGGGGAAGCATAAAGCTGAACACAGATGAAACCTTTTCGAAATGAAGCATAGGGCTTGTAAATTGGAGATGGCTGGCCCAAATAGGCACTAAAAACTCAACTAAATTTTCTATTTGGTGTGCAATTAATTTCTATATTATTGTCAGGCTGTGGGTGACAGGATATGGCAGACAGATCTCTGTACCGTTGCAACAAGAAGTTCAGGCTCTTGGTTAAATGGTTTTATTCAGTAGTCTACAAGCTCATGAACACTGAAAGTTTCTACAGTCTGTGTCTACAGTCTGTTAGATAAGCACCTGCACGAAGTCTGTGAAAGAAACAGTTATGGCATTGACAATATGACATTAGGTTACAGTATGAAACATTGGTTCAGGGTTAGCATTGGCATGGATGGGGTTCAGACACGACAATTATTTTTTTAGCCTGGCAAATTGTACATCTCTTCAAAGCCACAAGGTTCTGACTACCTGAAACAGCACGTGGCACAATACCTAGCTGTGTCTGGAAGTTATTCTGCTACGTTCCTCCACGGCAGCTTCGCTCATCTGACCAAGGTCTCCTGCAGGTGTTACCCTGCACATGGACAAAATCAACTGCAGCCCATACACAGGCCTTCTCTGTGGTGGCCCCTACCCCATGGAACCGCCTGCCTGAGGAGGTCAGGAGAGCCCCCGCTCTCCTGGCTTTCCACAAACAATGCAAAACTGATGTATTGTCGAAGGCTTTCACGGCCGGAGAACGATGGTTGTTGTGGGTTTTCCGGGCTGTATTGCCGTGGTCTTGGCATTGTAGTTCCTGACGTTTCGCCAGCAGCTGTGGCTGGCATCTTGAGGCTACACCTCTGAAGATGCCAGCCACAGCTGCTGGCGAAACGTCAGGAACTACAATGCCAAGACCACGGCAATACAGCCCGGAAAACCCACAACAACCATCCTAATGCAAAACTGAATTATTCAAAAAGGCTTTTTACTCAGATAGGAGGGCTGTATTGTAGGGAGGAGTATCAGATGCTTCGCTAATGAGTTAGGGACCACAGACTTCACCACTATGTTGCCTTACGTATTATCTGTTGCTTTAAATATGTGCTCCTATGAGCTACCTCATGTTGTCTAATGTCGGTCCTAGAATTGCTTATGTTCTGTTTCAGCATTTCTTCAACTCTCTATTGGATTCCTGCTAACGCTATGTCTTGTAAACTTGTTTTTATTTACTCATGGCATTGTTTATGGAAATGTCGTTGATATTAACTGTGCTAATCTCACACTGTATAATCCGCCTTGAGTCTCAGGGAGAAAGGCGGACTATAAATTACACAAACAAACAAACATTCTGTGTGACATCACTGTACCCCACCGTGACATCACGTGGACTTCCCAATGAGTCTCATGATTTGGGATGATGCACTCATGCCCCCCTCACTATAAAACTTCTGGCTACGGATCTGGCTAGCAGAGAGTTGTGTCAATGACTTTCCTTTTTTATGCTTTCCGTCTAATATGCAAACTGGGAGCTTTAGCATCTCTGCTGTAAATGAACACCTGAGGGCGATAAAGAGCTTTCTGCTTGGAGGGTCATTTCCTGAGCAAATCCAAACTGATGGTAACTTCATGTAAACTTCTCTATGAAAAAACCTTCTAAACAAGCAGGGATTGAAAAATTAGATTTTAAAGCAACATGCAAAAAACCCAAACAAAACTCTGCATTCTTTTGAAGACATGGTGAACAAAGAGATCCTTTCCTGGACAACAAAAACATCTGCTCTGGGAACAGGGAACCATAGAAGAAGTAACCTTTGATTTTATGTAGAACTCAAAACATGTTTTGGAGCGCTGTAGGGACCAGCAGTTTAAGGTGCAAACTACACGTTCCATGCAAATTACATAGCTCCAACAGCCTTTTGTTGCTGTTGTTTAAAAAAAGGCTTTCGGAGGCTGTGATTTTCAGAAACAACAGGAATGAAGAGGTACTTTGAACCCTAAATATCCGTCAGTTCCAGATGTGTGTGTCCTCACAGTGCACATCTGTTACATGGGGGCGGAATGCGTAGGGGACAGTTTTGAGTGGAAAAATAGCAGGCAGGAAAAAGGTTCAGCACCCCCGCTGCTGCTTTGCCAAAATACACTTCCTTGTGGCTTTTCATTCATAAAAAAGGGTGCAGGCATGCCTGGTGTATAACACGTGGGTAGCCTCTAAGTCAATACATCATCATAGGAAATATTTTTTTTAAGCATATCGTGTTTTATTTTAATTCCCAGAAGTAAACGACAGCAAACGAAGGATGCTAATCAGAAAATTGGTGTGGTGGTAGTGGGGGGGACTCGTTAGATTCTTAAGCATTTTTCAGATTAACGAATACAGCTTAAAAGTACACCATCAGCACCATTCGAAGAGAGAAAATGAGATTTGTCAAATATCAAAATGAAGCAGTATATGACTTTTAATAGCTTTATCATGCACCTGTAAGACTAGCCAGAGACATGGGCCATTTGCCATACATCTCAAGCTTATTGGTCAAGTCTGTTCCACCAGAGAGAGGTGGTATATAATGGGCATTATCCAGACAGGCCCTAACCGTTGACCATCCATCCATTTATGGGGTCCTGAGTCTAAAGGACAACTGTCATATTCCCTAGTACAAATCCACTTTTGATATAAACTTTTTTCCTTTTCGCTATTTTAACATTTAATGTATATGTTTTTAAAACCATATAAAACACTGACAAATCTCATTTCTCTGTTCTATCAGCATCTGTCCACTGGCCAACAGAACAAACTTCAGAAATTAAAAGATGCGTCTGTGTTGTTTTGTTGCTTTTTCTAAACAGCCACGTAACAAATGTTTCTAGTAATGACAAGGAACCAGAAATGAACAACTGCACTAGGAGATTGCTCCATCACCGGGTAACAACAACTGTGAACGGGGGGGGGGGGCAGGCATTGCCTCCTGCTCTGCGCCTGATCCAGGCTGGGTGAAGAGGGGGGCGGGCATTGCCACACGCTTCAATCCTGATCCCAGCCGGTTGAAGGGGGTTCGGCATTGCCACCTGCTTCTCGCCTGATCCCAGCCAGGTAAAGGGGGTTGGGTATTGCCACCTGCTCCACTCCTGATCCTAGCTGGGTGAAGATGGAGAGTGGGCATTGCCACCTGCTCCACTCCAGGTCCCAGCTGGTTGAAGGGCTGGCAGGCATTGCCACCTGCTCTGCTCCTGATCCCAGCTGGGTGAAGGGCTGGCAGGCATTGCCATTTGCTCCATTCCTGATCCCAGCTGAATGAAAGTGAGAGGCAGGCATTGCCACCTGCTCCACGCCTGATCCCGGCCTGGGCTTCCCACCATGGTGCACTCTCTGGAGGTCTGGCTGCCTCATCTAGGCTTCCCTCCACAGGAACACCCTCTGGTGGTGCACCAGGGTAGGAAGGAGTTGTCTTGAATACGCTTAGCCTTTTATATAATAGGATAAGCTTTCGAGCGCCACACCTCTCTTTGTCAGATGCATCTGATGAAGAGAGCTGTGGCTCTCGAAAGCCTATGCTACAATAAAATTGGTTAGTTTTAAAGGTGCTACTGGACTCTACTATTTTATTACATTTTAACCTTGTACCAGTATCAGTAAATTTTCACTTAAACTGTTTATCCTACTTTATCACCTTGCTTATCTGTTTGAACCTCTAACCTCTCTCATTATCCATTATGTGTTGAAGAGTTACTACCAGAGTTACGCATAACCTCACTCTGTGATATTTTGTGGTTGGTTCTGCCTTCTGTGGCAGCTATTTTGTGGTTGTGGCCACCACCCTGTGTAAAAATTCCAAAGGTGCCCACAGGGCATGCTGAAAATGATTGGGGACCCCTGAGTTGGACCTGTCTACTCTGGCTTTATGTCTACCTCTTTAGAGATGTTTTATGACGATTTTCCTTTCAGCAAGTTACTCCTAGATGGTAGTCCTTTCAAAAATGTAAGTGTTATTTTATACCACATGGAATAATTTCACAAGTTCAATACAGTGAGATATTTTATCGCAGCACAATGTGCAGAAAAGCTGAAAATTCGCTCCTGATTCAGTTTCCTCATTGGGATTATACGTCCCATCACAAACATTTTGTAGCAAAATGAAACAGGAGCCCAGCAGCACCTTAAAGACTAACAATATTTATTCCTGCAGAGGCTTTTGTGAGTCAGAACTCACTTCGACAGATACATGGTGCAGTAATGTTAGGCAAGAATGATTTGTACTCCAAGCTGAAGACAACAGAGAGGTGGGTGGGTGGGAGATGTCCAAAAGAGGTTAATTCAAAACAATATCTCAAGAGGCCCGTCTAAAAGTGATAGTATTTATACTCCAAGCTGCAGAGAATAGTTGAATATGCTGTTCTTTCCGATACTGGTAAGAATGGAATGTCCAGTTTTTATTCTTAGAGGTTTGTGTCAGGGCTTGCCGCGGGCGCCATTGGGGGGGGCGCCGGCAGGCCTGGCTCTGACATCAGAGGGGCGCCAGGGATACTGCAGGGCCCTGTTCTGTGGAAGGAGGGGCGGTATACCTCCTTGCTTCTCTAGCAGGGTGGGTCTGAATGTGAACGTGTCCCAGCTGAGGCTTCCTCCAGGCGTGCCTCCTTTTCCTTCTCCTCCCTTCTCGTCCCGTCTTCCCTGCAGGACTGGGCTGGCTGGGCCCTTCCAGGTGATGCGCCTCAGCCCTCTTCCTCTGCTCACGAGGTGCCACCCCAGCCGGCATCTGGGCTGCCTGTCCATTGGGGCTGGGCGTGGCTGCGCTTCCCAGGCCTTGCTCCCGAGGTGCCGCCCCGGCCAGCATCTGGGCTGCCTGTCCGTTGGGCATGGCTGCCCTTCCCTAGCTGGCTTCCCCCTCTGGCTCTTCCCCTCCCACACTTGCTGCTGGCTGCGTTGCCTTCTCTGGACCCTCTGGGCCCCCTGACTCTACTGCTGGGGTGCCGTGACTGCTCCACCCCAGACAACTGGCTGTTGAGGCAGCTGGGCAGTTGTCTCCCAGCTGAGTGAAGATGAAGAGTGGGAATTGCCGCCTGCTCCCGTCCAGATCCTAGCCGGACAGGGGTCTCCCGTCCTTTTCTCCAGGTAAGTCCAGGGGCTGGGCTATGGACCCCGGACAGTTTGCACTTCCCAGTCAACTAACCCGCAGTCTTGTCGGTGGATCAGAGCGGATTTCTCTACATAGCTAAAGGAAGGACGGCAGCGTGCCAAGAAGGAATACAAACTTTAGCTAGATTTCCTAGGAAATCCTGTTTCATCAGGATAGAATGTCGAGAGGTTCTGTTTTACCACTGTAAGATCGTACGTCTTCTGTACTCTAAAGTGGCCGGAGAGGTGGCTCCTGCACACTAGAAGGGTGCTATGCCACCGTATTTTCTATCGGGTTTAGTTAAGGCACGTTAACTAAACAAACTGCACGCAGAAAGCTCTCATCCAAGTTAGAGAACCATCAACTGTTTATTTATCTAAAGAAATACATATACTTAAGATTAATGGAGAGAGAGAACGAATAACTGAACTAACTAGCTAAGATGGCTTTAGATTGAAAGTAGGCCACCTCTCTCAGGAGGAGACACCACGCTGCCTCTCCTGGTGCATGCAGGGAAGAAAAGAGAGAGGAGGGGGAGAGAAGGGAAGGAATTTCTCCTGGCAGGAAGGAAACTGATAGCAGCCTTTCTATCTAACTGACTCTATGGTTGTTGCCTTCCTTCTCCTTTGCTGTCAGTCCAGAAGGCCTGAGCAAGAAACATCAACAGTCCCTTCTTCTAACATTTCCCCCCCAAAATGTATGCAGTCCTGAAGTGGGCATGGGTGTGCAATAATTGTAATGTGTACATTGGTACCTTATTAGCTTTAAACAGAGGCAGCGGGTCTATTCTAAACATCAGTTGCAATACTCTTATATATGCCTATCTACCTACATAAATATATACATACTCCAAATGAAAACAACTAAGAATGTTTGCAGACAGGTAGTTTCCCTTAGAATGGTGATCACCAGGGCCCGCTTTTGTGTGCTTCACAACACATAAGTAACCAAGAGCTTAAATGTGCCCTGAAAAACAAAATCCCCGTCTTGCGTGCATTCCTTGGAGCATGGTCCTTGGATTAGGCAATTGGGACCAAAGGGTGGGTCACAACTCTCTTGCAGGTAGGCCAAGAAGAAATAGGAGAGCCAGTTTGGTGTAGTGGTTAAGAGCACGGGACTCTAATCTAGAGAACTGGGTTTGATTCCCCACTCCTCCACTTGAAGCCAGCTGGGTGACCTTGGGTCAGTCACAGCTTCTAGGAGCTCTCTCAGCCCTACCCATTTCACAGGGTGATTATTGTTGTGGGGATAATAATGACATACTTTGTAAACTGCTCAGAGTGGATGTTAAGTCATCCCGAAGGACGGTATATAAATCGAATGTTGTTGTTGTTGTTATAGGATGAAAAAGGCTAGCAAGAAGAAAAGGCTCCATGGCCTGCTTAAGTTTGTTTCTGTATACCTGTTGCTCAGTAATGTAAAATTGTAAATTTTTAAAAAATGAAAAGCAGAATAAAACCTGGTGTAGTGTAAACTAATCAGAGATTCCCACATTTTATGTTGGGGAGAGGAAAGGCAAGGTGGAATTTTACTTTCCAAGAGAGTCCTGAACGGTAGAGAAAGGTTAAAAGTGGATTCCGCTACGAGACGTTTGAGAAGTACGACTGAACAGAGCTGAGTTCTGATCTTCCCCCTGCAAATAGTGACGTCATTTCAAGGCAAAGAATGGGAAGGCACTGAGCATTCCCAAGGGCACTCCATAATAGAGAGTGGGGCAATTGCCAAAAAAATGGGCATTGCCCAGAGAGCAGGATCGCATACATAGGAGATAATATGCCAGGAAACAATTTACTGGGCTGTCCTGTGTTTGTGTGTTCTTAGACTTAGTTGCGGCTATCAACAGCAGCATTGGAAGAAGCACAGCTTGCTGGGAGATGTAGGCGGCAATCCCAAGTGGGGGAAGAAGTCCCACAGAATTCAATGGCATTTACTTTGGAGCATACATACTGATGATTGCATTGATAGTCTCGCAGGACGGGGCGGGGGGAGTAACAGGGTGGAGGAAGAGATTGGCCTGAAAGCCAAGCTACACGTGACGAATGACACTTGAACGGCAAGTGAACAGACAATGTATTCCTCCCTGTTCACTCGCGCTCCATTTGATCACGTAGTGGAGCGCAAGTGGAGCGCAAGTGAACAGGGAGGAATACACGTGAGTCTGTTCACTTGCCGTTCAAGTGTCATTCGTCACGTGTAGCTTGGCCCTGAGACTCCTTTGGTCATGTGATGCAGCTGTTATTGTGCATATAATAAAGGCTTATAAAATAAACCTTCTTGGGAACGTAACTTGTGACTCAGTTGCTTGACACACGTTGGGTGAAGGGCATCTGCTCTTTGTTCCGGGAGATGATTGAATAGATGTATTAATATCAATGTGTCTCCACTTCTAATCAAGAAGCGCGTGCGTGTGTGTGTGTGGGGGGGAAGCCTGTGTCACACTCATTAAAAGTACGAGAAGCTTTCCTTAGGAGCATACAGAATCCACTCACTTCACCTACGGAAGGGGCGAGGCAAAGCTTAGCGACCCAGCATGGGGGCTGACAGGCAAACTCCGTGTCATGCATGAAGCCCTGTATTACAGCCCCAGTGTTACACTTCGTCCCACCCACCCTCCTTCACATACACACATGCCCTTGGAATAACTCTCCACTTCCAAACTTTACTGGTAATTACTCCTGACAGGCTTAGGAATCCTTGAGGGAATTGTAAAACGTATATTTATATAGTCGAGAGAACTGAGTCTGCTTTAACATTAAGCTTTGCTATATCGTCTCTTAGGTACAAATTGCACATAAGAAGTATGGGTACATTGAAAACCCCAAACCGGGGATGGAGGAATTACAGGCAATTTGGGGTAGGGAAGAGGTTCATGGAATCATTTCCCGCCCAATTCCTCTTTGTTCCCTTTTGCCCATTCCAGGTTTTTCACATTTAAGGGACCTGTGGCAAATTACTTGGACAATTTTACAGAGTTGTGGATATAAATGAAATGCTTTGAACACTCTAGATCAGGGGTGGGCAAATTGCGGCCCGCGGGCCACATGCGGCCCGCTACAGAGTTTTTTGTGGCCCGCCAAGACAGTAGAAAAGTGTGATAGGGTACATTTGTCTCATTAAACTGATTCTAAAATTAAATGTGCTTGCAGCTATAGATGATATGAAATTAGCACAATAAATAAATTGAATAAAACTACCACTATTTTATTTAATTTATATTTATCGATTTTTATGATACAATTTATACCTTTTCTGAAATGCAGAGTTAACTAATGAATGCAATCATTTTAAAAGGTGCGGCCCTCCGCTAACCTCCGCTCCCACAAAGTGGCCCCTGAGCCAAAACAATTGCCCACCCCTGCTCTAGATTATAAGTATTATAATTATTTTTTTCAGATGTGTGTGTGTGTGTGGATGTATACCCTGCTTTCTCCCCCAATGGGGACCCAAAGCCACTTATCATTTCCCTCTGTGCCGTTCTATTCTCCCAACGACAACCCTGTGAGGTTGGATGGGCTGAAAGAGAGTGATGGCCCAAGGTCACCCACAAGATTCCGTAGTGGCGCTGGGATTTGGAACTGGGTCTCCACTATCCTACACAGGCACTACTACTGTTTATTCTGTTAAATATACATTACACTTCATCCTGCAGTTTAAATCAGGCTTCAGGTCTCTTTCAGCTCCCCACCCCCCACCCCCAGTTTTTAAGGATCAGGAAAGTTTTGGTGTCATGATCCTAAGTGTGGCTCTAGGTAGGATACCATGGCTTCAATCCTCCATACTCCTACCCCCTTTCTTAGGAGTAAGCCCCAGTGAACATAATGGACTTACTTCCCAGTAGACAGGCGTAGGATTGCAATGCAAAAAATCACCTAACTGCTCATTGATCAAAACACGTAGTCAATTAAGAATGATATTTTTTGCAATGGTGAATTATTTTTTCTAAATAGTCTGATAAATACCGCTTTTCTCCTTTAAAGGACCCGGTCCACCTTGCCATAACTTTGCCATTCTCTCCTCTTTTTTTTTGGATTGTCTCCAATTCTTCCTCAAAGAAGAAAAATAAATTTGGATATTCTTGCTATTGCAGAAAAGCAAAAGGTATAATTCCTGATGTCTCTCCGGGGGTGTTTGTGTGGAAGTTCTTTAAATATCAAGGGCCCCTGGGGGATGACAGTACATCTCAAGATGTTGTGTGTCCCCAGACCCCAAGCATCATTTTTCTGAGCTAAGTTCAGAGTTGTAAGTTTCCTCCCACGGCAGACTTATCCTATATCTCATGAGTCATGAAAGAGAAAGAAAATCTATTCTGTATTTGACATGATAAAATCAGACCATGTCATGGTAAAGGGCTTGTAGTCTGGGTCAGGCCTCTTGAGATAGCCAGGCACCTGGATAGTTTACCTTTGGGCAAAGAGTGATGACTTAAGGAAAGCAGGAAGCTTTCTGTTACATTATTGCTCACAAATGGAGACACACATAAAGAAACAAGAGCTGGAATCTGTAAGGTGTTGGAGTGACTCAGAAATGCACAGAGGGCCTTCTTAGGCAAACACAATATGACTTGATTCAGAATAAAAGGACCTGAACAAAGATAAACGACCTCCATAGTGGTTTGCCTAAAGACAGCTGTAAATAAAACCTGGCTTGGAAGGGCTACAATTCTGGTGCCCTGCTTTGACCACCACTAATAAAGAGGCAGGGATGGGATTCGGGGTAGAGTTTAGATGCTGAGTACGGGAACAAACATGGGCCGTTTCCACATGGCTCCCCGCTGCTCGTAACAACCCGGAAGATCGCGTTTTCTTGCGCGAGATTTGCGCGGCGTCATGTGACGTCATGCAAATCTCACGCGAGGAAACGCGATCTTCCGCGGTTTTTGCGTGATCTTCCGGGTTGTTACGAGCAGCGGGGAGCCATGTGGAAATGGCCATGGTGTGAAGGAATACGTTTTAAGTGCAAGGATTACCAAATGCTGCATCCAGAGAGTGGATGGTAAAGGGTTAAAACTACGGGCCGGAAGGGAGAAAGGTAACAAATTGAAGCTGACAGGATTGTCGAGAGGGAATCTAAACTGGGAATATGACCAGGGAGGGCCAGACTGAGATTCCTCTGTGTGAGGAAAAGAAAAGTTTGCCCTTGCTGGGACAGCTTAAGGTTAATAAAAAGCTTTTAGCTGATGAACTGAAGTGGGACAGCCAGCGCTAATTTTACTCAGAGAGGATAGAACTGGGAGCGTGTGGTTGGCAGAGGAAGCGGGTAGTAAGGAGACTCCCCTTCAGCCAAGATCTGAGAGTTATGTCTTTTGGAGAAGAATAATTCCTGCCCAGTGTCTGGAAGAGGTTTTTTTTGGCTCTGTGGATTACCCTGGGTCTGGAGCAAAAGGAAAAGAGTGCTGTGCTGAGGTCAGAACACCTAAGCTGTGAAGTGAAATCTGTGAAGGGACCTTGTTTAAGTAACTTAAGTCTGAAACTACTCACCTCTCACTTCAAAGATCTGTAACCACTGACAATAAGCTTTAAGAAGACTATTGTACCTAGTGCTTATGAAGTATTCAGCAATCAAAATTTACCTCAGCTTTCCTTTCCCTGCCTATCCATATACCAACCCTGCCTGTTGAACAAACCTGCTGTTACCTTTTTTGAACTTTACTTAGCCTCTAGTACCATTTCATTTTAAAGAAGACGTTGGCTTCTGCTTTTCCCCTGGTTAATTTGGGCTGGGATATAAACCAAACAAATATATGTTCTTTTGAAGTGTGGGAAAAAAGGAATTCTAAGTTACACTCAAATGCATGCTACCAGAGGCTTCCCAGCCAGAACAAACAACCTCATTGGTTTTGGAGGGAAAATCTACCTCACAGAAATACTGCCATTGACACATAGCGCTTGGCTTCCAATTTGATTTGGGAAATCCATGGATTTCCTCTCGATCTGCCCAGTAAGGCCCTAATTCCAGCAAAAAAAAAATGTGGCAAAATGTGATGGGTGCAGCCAGTCATGATTGGTGGTACATGCTGTCCAATTTTGGTAACCCACCACTGAAGCTTTGCCTGTGAGTATACCTATTCCCTTTCCTCAAGCCCTGTGTGTGCAGTGCCCCCACTGGTAGCCCCAGAGCCTTGGGTGTGGCTCTAGTTTCACCTCTGTGTCTCAGATCCCCTATTTCTCTTAAAACTTTAGAGGAGACACTCAAACCCAATCGCAATCCTTTTGACATTGCCCCACCTATGTTCTACTTCTTGATCACATTGACCGTGACAGTGGACTGTGTCAGAATCCCAGAAACTGGCTTTTACACAAAAAAGTATCCCACAACTTTCTCCATCAATCACTTTTTGCCCATTTGACAACCCAAGCACGGCTGTGAACATAAGAAGAGCCTTTCCGGATCAGACCAGAAGTCGGGCTAGTCCCTGGAAGGCAAAACCAACAGAAAATAGAGGCTTAGGTCCAATGTTGTCTCTGGGTACGGGCATTCGCAGATTGACTGCCCCTGGAGGTGGAGGTTCCCAGAGGCTCATAACCACTGATGGACCTCCATGAATCCCCTTTTAAAGCCGTCCATGCTTATTGTCAACACAACTAATGATATAATTGGTGATGAATTCGATAAAGGTTTTCCCCCCCGCCCCCCCCCCCGATTCAAAGAATCTCTTCCCATGGTTGTTTTTAATCTGTTTTTTGAAAGATAGTAATAAAAGATAATAAAGTGGTTTCAATTGCTGCATAGCCTCCCGATGACTAAGGACTTCCCCCCTGGTCTTTTTCTTTCCCTTTTACGTCAGTGCTCGTTATATTTATTTTGCCAGTGAGAGGCTGTTTTATCTTTGGCTGGAGCTCAAGTGGATGCCGGTTGAAGAGATCTTTAGCCGTTCTCCAAGGGCTGCCAGGTGGGCGTTGGACTGTGTGTCATTTGTGGGAGGTGAACGTCAAAAGGAAGTGGGCTTGACTTTTAGAGGCGTTTTGTCATCCAGGTACTTAATATTTGGTTTCCTGAAAAAGAAAGAGCGGAGGACCAGAGCAGGCGGCCGTTCTGTTTTTAGCTGGCCCCCATGCCATGAAAATGGCACAGTATCTGCACACAATTAATCAAGCTTCAGTGCTTCTTTCTATTTGTTCTTCTGCTTTCTTTTACCTGCAGATATGAGCTGCTGCATATATATCCCTTTTAAAGACCTTCTAGAGTTGTAGGGGGCTTCTCCTCATTAGTGCAATCCTAAACAGAGTTACAGCCTTCCAAGCCCATTGAAGTCAGTGAGCTTAAAAGCGTGTAACTCTGTTTAGGATTGCACTGTGCGTCTAACCAGGTATCTCTCAAACTAAGTTTGGCATTCTTGTTATTTTGAATATCAAGGGATCCAGCAATTTAAAGAGCCAACTTCTTTCGGGTTCCTCTCTTGCTGAGAAACACATTGGAGGAAAATATTTTGCCAGCCAAATAATTTGGGGATCTCTCTCTCTCTCTCTTTGCTGGAGAAAAGTACGACCTACAAGGAAATAGGTGGCAGCGCTTACTGTTATGGTACTTTAATGCTAAATGTTATGCTTTGCTTGACATTAACCGATAGTGGGATGGAGCCTGTTCTGTTGTTCAGAATACTTATTCTAAACTACTGTGATACCTAAGAGAGGCTGTGCTGCACTTTCATTGTGAAAGCCTGGAATGGAGCGGAGGGAGCTTATTTGAAAGCAAAGTGAGATGGAACGTTTAAACGGGTAGCAAACAGTCCTTGAGGGCAATCTGCTAAGCATGAGGATGTGTTCGTTTTGTAGCTTCTATTCATTCCAATGTGATTTGCGAGGGGATATTGTATGCTCAGAGGATTGCGTATAATACTCTTTTCATGCTCTTCTGTACCTCCAGTGAATTTTGGATGGCAAAGGCTGCCCGCAGGAGCAGACTAGGATGTTTAAACAGGCCTGGGGCAAGCTGAGCAAAGAGGACCCTGTGGTGCTCAGCTCCTGTGGCTGTCCAGAGCAGTGGCCCACCAAGAACTTTCTCAGAAAGTTAAAGGGCCAGTCCACCCCTGGCTTTCTGATACTTTGACTAATCTTGTGGGGTTCCACAGGGCGCAACCTTATCCCCCATGTTATCCAACCTCTATGTAAAACCTTTAGAACTCATTTGTAGCTGTGGAACTGGATGCCACCAATATGCAGATGATACTCAGTTCTATATCTCATTATCAAAATCCCCTGGTGATGCAGTAGAGTTACTGAGTCACTGCTTGACAGCTGTTGTCAGTTGGGTGACAGCAAACAAATTGAAATTGAACCTAGACAAGATGGAAGTGATGCTGGTTGGAAAAGCAGAGATCTTGAAGGACATCAGGGGTCATTTCGTAGAAAAAGAGCTTGAGGAACTCATTAGCATAACTCATTAGCATATGCCACACCCCTTGACATCACCAGAAGTGTGTCATTGGCATAACTAATTTGCATATACCACACGCCCTGACATCACCTATCCTGGCTGTTTTGGACCCAATCCTGGCCATTCAGGGCCAAAAACTGGGCCCAAAATGGCAAAATAGCCGAAAAGGGGCCCAAAAAATAGCCGAAAAGGGGCCCAAAATGGTCATGATCAGGCCACTGCTGAGTGGGAGAGTGATCCATCACCCATCAGAGGCCCGATCCGGGCCGTTTCGGCCCCAATCCAGGCCCAAACAGGCCTAAATGGCCGAGGGTCAGGTGGGTGGGGCCACCTGACATGTGACCTCTTTGGGGAACTGCCGGAACTGCGTTCCGGCGCGTTCCCCCTCAAAATGATCCCTGAAGGACATTATGCTGCCGATCTTTGATGGGGTTCAGTATAACCCTAAGATCCTAAGAGTTATACCAGAGCTAGCACTGCTACTACAGAAGCAAGTAAATATAGCTGCAAAAAAGGCCTTCTCCTAAGGATCACTCTAAAGGAGAGTTTTTCCATTGCTACTGCTGCATGTGCACATAATACCATCACGTGCAGCAGCAGAAACAGAAAAACTGTCACCTTCACACTGTTTTTGCATAGGGAAAAAGCTTGGGAGAAAAGCAGAAGCTTTCCCTCCCCCAGTGGCAGCTTTTTGAGCCAGTTTGGTGTAGTGGTTAAGATCAGCAGAACTCTAATCTGGAGAGCCGGGTTTGATTCCCCACTCCTCTGCGTGAAGCCAGCTGGGTGACCTTGGATCAGTCACAGTTCCTCAGAGCTCTCTCAGCCCCACCCACCTCACACGGTGATTGTTGTGGGGATGATAACAAGACACTTCGTTAACCGCTCTGAGTGTGGCATTAAGCTGTCCAGAAGGGCAGTATATAAATCAAATATTATTACAAATTGAATGTTATTATTATTTGGGCTCTCCTTTTTTTATGCAAGCCATTCCCCAGAGTTGCTGTGTGTTTGTGTGAGCCTGGATTGGTTCTGTAGCAAACTCATGAAGAAAGTAATGTTTATAACACCACCAACAACATTCAATTTATATACTGCCCTTCAGGACATCTTAATGCCCACTCAGAGCAGTTTATAAAGTATGTTATTATTATCCCTACAACAAAACACCCTGTGAGGTGGGTGGGGCTGAGAGAGCTCCTAGAAGCTGTGACTAGCCCAAGGTCACCCAGCTGGCTTCAAGAGGAGGAGTGGGGAATCAAACCCGGCTCTCCAGATTAGAGTCCCGCACTCTTAACGACTACACCAAACTGAGTTAGCGTGACCCTAACTCAGACTAGCCTGGAAAATGGCCCTCTACCTTGACACAGCTTATCTGGCCACCTAGATGCATGGCACAGTAACACTGAGACTAGACTACTGTAATGCATTTCACATAGACCTCCCCTCAAAGCTGACTTGGAGACTCCAGCTGGTTCAAAACCCACAGTTTGTTTACTCTCAGGAGCTAGATGGATCCAGTGCCGGTGCCAGGTTTCTGGTGCCTGAGGCGAGATACCTACTTGCCTCCCCCCCCTCCCGCTAACCAATTTTAAAAAACAGAAGAAATGTAGGAAAAATGAAAAGCACAAAACTTGAAACGTTTTACATTTTTAATTTTTTATTTCTTTAATTTAAATTTTAAAATAAGTGTGAGAATAACAACAATCTTTGTTTTTCTTATTGTGAGCCGAAACAGCTATTTGCATTGAAGTTTTGAGCACACTTCCTTTTGTGTGTGTGTAAAAAAGTTTCCCCCTCTTCCCACCACTCTCTGAACCCAGAGACTCTTGGCAGTAGAAGGAGGGCTTCTCTTACAGGGCCTGCGTGGAGTAGAGAGATGTTTGGAAGGGGGAGACTGAGCTGAAGCCTTCTCTTTCTCTCCGATCCTCTCCAAGCCTTAAAATATTGATCACCTTTGTCAGAGATCCCTTTCAGGAACTACCCTCCATGCTCATCCTTCTCTTCCCCCCACTTGGGTTTGAAGTGAACGGCAGCTGACAACTAAACATGTGGTGTATAAATATTAAAATAAACTATTGGGGAGAAGGGGAAGGTGAGGTGATATATGTAAACTAGGGAATGAGAGAAGGGAGGTGATAAAGAGGGGGGCGCAGTGCGGGGCGCTGTTCTGCTGGAGTGAAGGGGAAGCAGCATTGAGATCGGAGAAT
Organism: Eublepharis macularius; assembly: GCF_028583425.1. Classification (NCBI taxonomy): domain Eukaryota; kingdom Metazoa; phylum Chordata; class Lepidosauria; order Squamata; family Eublepharidae; genus Eublepharis; species Eublepharis macularius. The sequence continues at coordinate 223,917,780 of NC_072791.1, read as the reverse complement.
AGCAAAGGGGGGGCAGAACGAAAGGGAGAAAGGGGGAGCAAAGTAATAGAATTTAAAACAAAAACTTTAAACCCAACAAGTGATTTGCTCCTACCTGTTGCACAGAGACTGAAAGGGTGTGTCTCACCTCACTTTCTCCTTCCTCTGTGGCGGTGCACACACAACCAGCCACGCTTTCCACTGAAAGCAGCCCCCCCCTCAAAAGCCTGAGGAAAGGTGAGAAGTAGAGTTGATGCCAGCTGAGGAAGGGGAAAGGGATGTACTAAAAGGAATGACAGGATTGCCCACTGGAAATAATGGGAGAGGCTTGAAGGCCCACTGGAGAAAATGGGAGCCAGGAATGCCAATTTACTTGCATGGGCTCCATTGAAATGCATTACAACACACAAAAAGAGCAAGAGTCCAGTAGTGAAGAAGTGAGTTGTGGCTCATGAAAGCTCACACCCTACCACAAATTTTGTTAGTCTTATAGGTGTTACTGGACTCTTGCTTTTTTCTACTGCTACAGACAAACACGGCTACCCATCTTGATCTATCAACACAGGCCCCAGAGTGGAATGACAGTCCCTGGGAGAAGAATCAGTGGTCTGGGACTGGAATGGCAGTGGGTGTGGAATGACAGGGGGTGTCATTCTAGTCCCAGAGCCTTGACCCTATTCCCAGGAGCTGTCATTCCACTCTTCGACCTGTCATTCCAGTCCCTGAGCACAGGTTCTGTTCCTAGAGACGGTCATTCCACTCTGGGGGCTGTCATTCCACTCCCAGAGTATTCCATCTGGTCCAAGAGACTTTTATGGAAAATTCATTCCACAACACTTTTTTTGTGTTGTGATGCATTTCAATGCAAGAATATTGACATCCCTGGCTCCCATTATCTCCAATGGGCCTTCAAGCCTCTCCTATTATTTCCAGTGGGCAATCCTCCTGTCATTCCTTTTAGTACATGGCGGGGGGGGGAGCAAGAAAGAAAAGAGGGGACAAGGGGGACAAAAGGTTAGACAGGAGCTCGCTGCTTCCCAGCCAGCTACAGTCTCTCTTGCTTGCGGAAGCTTCGTCAAAGGCTTAAATTGAGAGAGAGAGGAGGGGGGAAAAGACACAGAGAGAAATGTCCCCGCTGATGGGGCTGAACTCGAAGCTCCTCGGGCGCTGGACGAGCAGGAAGACAGGGCTGCCCTTCTGCACTCCAGAAGAAATGCCTTGCGCCAAGAGAGGAGAATTCCTGTGCGAGCACACAAGAGCGCACACACTGCAGGAAATGCCGATCGATCGTTGGGGGGCCAGCATGGCGCCTCTTTCAGAGTTCAGCGCCCGAGACGGGGGCTGGCTCCGCCTCAACGGAAGCACCGGCAGTGGATGGATCATACATATCACTCCCATTCTGCAGTCATTCCCGTCAATTACTGGGCTCAATTCAAGGTCATGACTATCCCATTCAGAGCACTTCATGACCTCAGGTCTGTAAGGCTGCCTCACCCCTCTATTCTACAACAGCTTCGCTCATCTGAACAGGGCCTTCTGTAGCTACCCCCCCCCTGCCCCTGGAGTGGGCAAAATCAACAGCTGCCAGCACCTGTGCTTTCTCTGTGGTAGCTCCCACCTTATGAAATGGCCTCCCTGAGGCCATGGCTTTCTGCAAACTATGGAAAACTGAATTACCCAGATTACATGACTGTGTCATAAGAAGTCGCTCAGTGGTGGCGCCAAAGAGTAAATCACCGATATCCTGTTGTCAAAGACTTTGGTTTAAGATCCAAGGCAGCTTAAAATATTACCCTGCTTACTGTACATATGGGGCTTGAAGAACAGCATGAGCAGAACAGAAATGAGGAGTTTGATAACATCGGATAGAGAAGTGTGAGGTTCTCGTTTAACTGAAAAATTATACAGCCTTTGGATGGCAGGCAGTCTAGCGGACTGTCAGTGACTTTCTGTTAAAGCCTTCAGAGCAGTTCAAGATCTGCCAGAAACAATTATCTGGAAACTTGTTTATTGCATCTCAAAAATAATATGATTATCGAACAGACTCACATCTATTTCTAATGTGAGAGAACACGGCAAAAAAAAGGTGAAAGTGTTTTAGTTAGCAGCTTGGAGTGTATTGTTGATGATGATTGATATTTAATTAACTTTTTAAAGGATTTTAACCAATCAAACATCCTGTCTTTGACCTTGATTAGGCAGCTGATCATTGTTATGGGTAAAGGAAGGATGAGAGGCAGTCTACAAATTTCACATAGATTTCAGCACAATATTATTAATGCTGAGCTGACTTTTCAAGAAAGAATTTCAAAATGTCTGTGCACTGTTTTTAGTGGTCACGGCAGAGTGCTGGATGAGTCCTTAAATCCAGGGCTCATTTCAAGGGGAAACGCACAGGAACGCAGTTCCGGCAGTTCCCCAAAGAGGTCACATGTCAGATGGACCCACCTGACTCTCGGCCATTTTGGGCCCGTTTCAGCCTGGATTGGGGCTGAAATGGCCCGGATCAGGCCTCTGATGGGTGGTGGATCACTCTCCCATTCAGCAGAGGCCTGATCCTGACCATTTTGGGCCCCTTTTCGGCCATTTTCAACCCCTTTTTGCCATTTTGGGCCCAATTCTGGCCTTGAATGGCCAGGATTGGGTCCAAAACAGCCAGGAGAGGTGATGTCAGAGGTGTGTGGCATATGCAAATCAGTTATGTGAATGACACACTTCCAGTGATGGCAAGGGGTGTGGCATATGCTAATGAGTTATGCTAATGAGTTCCTCCAGCTCTTTTTCTATGAAATGACCCCTGCTTAAATCTTTTGACACTGTAGACTCAATTTCATTTGGGGTGCCAGGTTGAACTTGCCTCCTCAGTCTCTGGCAAAACAGGGGGAAAATGGGGGAAACAATGTTGCACAACGTCATGCTATCACTTCTGTGCAAGTATCTGGAAGTGAGGTCACCATGTCATGTGACAATCCAGAAATATCCTCAATCTCTATAGTAAAAGCAAGAAATACCTACAGTGTTGTGTGATATGGTGCTGTCCCTTCTAATTACTCAGTTCTGGGTACAAACTATAGAGCTAAGGGAAATTCCTAGAGTGTTGTGTGATGCAGTGATGTCAATTTCAGGTGCTTGCACAGAAGCAGTATTGTGTGACATGGTTTCCATGAATCCCGCCCCCCCCCACTAGTTGCCAATAAAAGGCTGGTAACCCTAGTTTCAATCCAACTGTAGACAGCCAATGTGAAAACACCCCTGAATGATCAGATACGTGCACTGAAGAAGGGTTTGATGGTTGTTTGTGGGTTTTCCGGGCTGTATAGCCGTGGTCTTGGCATTGTAGTTCCTGACGTTTTGCCAGCAGCTGTGACCGGCATCTTCAGAGGTGTAGCACCAAAAGACAGAGATCTCTCAGTGTCACAGTGTGGAGAAGATGTTGGCAGGTAATTTATACCTACTCAGGAAGGTGGGGTTGGGCTGAGTCATCCTGTAAGGGTTTCCCAGGGTGTGGAATGCTAATGGAGGGAGATTTCACTGTATCCTGAGGAGGTTCTTTTGCATATGGATTGGAACTAGAAAGCAAGTTAAAAGAAAAATTATACTGGTTTAAATACCTACAGCTTAAGAACATGGCAGAACAAATGAAGTTAAAAATTATAATGAATACCCCGTTAACAGAGTTTGAACAAATATTAAGTTCCCCTACATTACAAAAGAAAGGATTAATACCTAAAATATATGCTATCTTGTTACGCACCACTAGTAGTAAAAAACAATTAAATTGTCAAGTTAGATGGTTCAATGACTGTGAGATAGACCAATCAACATCGAATTGGAAAAAGATATGGTCATCTGGAATATTTAATTCAAACATTATCGTAACCAAATTGCAAACATTTAAGATCATCCATCGATGGTACTTGACTCCCAAAAAGCTATCTTTAATTTCCTCTTCATCATCCCCAATGTGCTGGGAAGGTTGTGGGAAAGAGGGCTCGTTTGCCCACTGTTGGTGGGAATGTCAATACATTAAACAGTTTTGGAATGAAGTGATAGACTTAATTAAAGACATCAACTCCCCTTTAATCCCAAAATAATTTTTTTAGACCAATGGGAGGATTTATGTATTCCTAAGATTAAGAGAGAACTAATTGTTTCATTTTTTATAGCAGCAAAGTGTAATTGCGTCATTATGGAAATCGAAACATACACCGGCACTAGAGATTTGGTTTTTGAAAATATGGAATCATTTTATTTTAGAAAAAATAAACAATGATCTGTATAATAAGGAACATTTTCCAAATAGTACACATCTTTGAAAAATGGATACCCTTCCTCGATTATATAGAAACAAACAACGTACAACCCAAATCAAAAATAATTCAATCAATTATGAATTCTGGTTACTTCCTATAGTAATAATGTCCATAGTGTTATTAGTTATCCTTTATTCTATTTGTCTATTTGTTAAGTCTGGCTTTAGATGTAGATAAGAAATTTGTTTTTGTTGTTAAAATACTACCGTTATATGTTAGTTCGTTTGTTAATTATCAATAAAAAATTATAATAATAAAAAAGGACAGAAATGGCAGCACTTTGGCCCAGCTAATGCTATTTGACTCAGTACCAGAATAAATATATTGAGGGCAGGGGGAAGGAAAATAAAAGTGGATGGTTGTTGTTGAAGAACTGGTCCCTCAGATTCAGTGTTAAACCTCACCCCCAATACAGATGTTCAAACACCAGTTAGGCTCACACCCTATTCACCAGCAGTGAACAGAGATCCAATTTGTCCATAGATTGTTGGGTTCATCAATCCATTTGTGGCTGTTCAGCAGGTTGCTCCAGCTATTCCTTTCCAACAGCACAGAGCCATTGCTTTTTCAGGCATACGCCTTCTCACACAGCCCAACGGACTTCTCTCCCCCAGTCCCTGCTGTGTCACCAGCCCTCCTGGTAGACTGTTGTTTCAACAGTTAGATCAACCACAGTTCATTGAAATCAGTCTTTGTATTTTTAAAAGTCTTAACATTTGGCATTCATCTAAATAGTGCTTGGTTATGATAATAGACACTGATCTCTTTGGATCAGCAGTGTTTTCATATGCGCACATTTCTGAATAAACCTAATGCCACATGGAATCAGCAGACATGGAAATGGTTCAGTGCCAACCGGAACAGAACTGGAGATTGTTTCATGTATGATCGTCGTCACAGTGAAACACAGTTAGTTCAACAGCGGATCGCGTTTGTCTTGAAATCTTGAGCAAAGATTTGATTCTTGCATGACGCAAGCAACTCTATTAATCTCTGGATATTTGACTATTTGTGTACAAATTAGGAAGCAGGTTTAACAATGTATGGGATAAGGAATGATGTGACGGAATTGTCTCCCGCATAAAACTGCCCTGCACATGGAAAACTAGAACAGCAGGGAGAAGTTCCTTAGGCAGGGTGTTTTGCCAAGCACACTTTCAAAAGAACGCTGAAGCAAAATGTAAAATCCTTTGAAATCAGTGACAACCACTTCCTTTGGTTTCAAGGGATCTAGGATTTCATACTTGCTTTTCATCAGCAGCACTGTCTTTAAAGTGTTTTTAAAAGGAACCCTCTGATAAGCAAATCCAAATCTAGATTGCCTGAAGGGTGGGATTTACCTTATTTCTGAACCAAACTTATCTTTTCATACGCGCTCACCTGCCTTTCTCTCTTCATCATATGTTATAAACAGTAGATGCTCACGGTTGTCGCGTCTGCAGCATCTGTGGATAATTTGGGGGGACGCACATGCTTGGAAATGGTTTAAAAAGGAGATAATTGTATTGCAATATGTCCTTTTATTTTTTTAGAATTACAGTTTAGCCCCAAAGTGTTCAGGTGCCTTAACAATTAAGCTCTGTGTGATCTAAGGCGGTTGTCAAGCTTCCTGAAATGAAAAGAGGCTTTTGTGTGTGTTCAAGAGGTTCCAATAATGACTTTCTATTATTTGGAAATAATACTTTATAATGATTGCTAAGATAGCTGGTTCATCGAGATGCATTTTGGTGGGGAATGCCGCAAGGGAGCCATGGAAACTGTGTCACAGTCAGTGGAAACCATGGCAGGAATTACGAACAGCCACTACTGCTGTATCTAATAGCAAAGGACTGGACCGCCATGTAGACAGCCAACTCTGAACAACTGGTATGATTGCCATCCTCCATACACGGTCTGTAGTTCTCCTGGAGTTACAACTGATTTCTAGACTACAGGAATCAGTCGTCCTTAGGGTTGCCAGGCTGAGCAACAAAAGGGAGAGTTGGAGGTGGGAACGTGGTGGGGAGTGCCATTTAAGGATTCTCTTCCGAGTTTTCTCCCTGCACAGAAAAAGCGCAGGCAGAAAACTTGGATGAGCGCCCTGGAAACTCCACATTGAAATCTGAAGGGGGAGTTAATCATCCTGAATTCAGAAGAAAACCCCAAGAGATATGGAGCCAAACATGGCAAAAATCGCCTGTTCAAAAAAGACCCCAGACCGCACTAGATTGCAACTTGAATCAGGAATTGACATTGAATGGATTGTTTTTTCTGTTGACGTGCTGCTTGAAATAGTGTATCCTTACCTGCAGGGGGAGTCAGAGACATCTCAGTCGCTGAAAAGGTTGTCAAAGATCATTGGCGAATTCTCAGTTTGGACTGCCTTAAAGTCAACTAGTGGCCCTTTTCACACTACTCACTGGCTTCCGAAATGTCGCGAGATGTAGCGCAAAAAACGCGGAAGATAGCATCTTCTCGCGCGAGTTTTGTGCTACATCTTGCGACGTTTCGGAAGCCGGTGAGTAGTGTGAAAAGGGCCAGTGTGAGATAATCGGTACTTTTGTGGGGAGGGAAAAGTTCACTTCTCTCACTTGAAGGGCAGGTTTGGCCTTTCCTCTTGTCTCTGTTTCTTTGACTTCAGCAGGGAGCTAATTGTTTTTCCTGTTATGAGTCACAGAACCTTAACTTGGAAGAATCCATCGCCACATCCACAAAATGGAGCGGAGGCTGGAGATATGGTTGTGTCAGGTCTACAGCTCGATGCAAAAGAAAGAATAAATCAATCCCACTGATGCGCATAAATATTTTGTATTCATATCTTCCACATCAAGGGCTGAGTGGTATCCTCTTTCGATTTAAAAAAAACCCCTGAGATAAAAATAGGAAACTCTCAAAATAAAGTGCTTCTGAAAATGGAAATTTCCACAGGTTTAAAGAGAATGTACACCAAGAAGAAGATAACAGGGTTTTTTTGTATTGATGCATTCAGTTTGTAAACATAAATTTTTGAAAAGCCCTGGTCAGAAGTTTGCTTTTAGAAAGCCAACAGAGGCAATTGCCAATGATCACTCATATATAAGTAACTTGGTTTTTGTGATATTTTAAATAAAAACAAAATGGGACTGTTATTGATTAGACAGGCTAATGATCTCTGATGTTCTGTCAATGAATATGGAATATACCAGTTGAGAACCAAGCTGTCAGAAACAAATTTCAACAGTTGTCAAGATAATCACACCAAGGCTACATTTTAATGTACACACCTTTTCCATCAGGATAAAATGCATCAGTTGTTGTGCTACTCACTTTCTGAAAGTTCTGAGGTAAATCCTGGCCAACCGTTTATGTAAGACAGTTGATCGTGAGGGGAATCTCCACACATTCTTTGCCCAGTAGCCATTACTTAGGAGCAGGGCTTTTTTTCTGGGAAAAGAGGTGGTGGAACTCAGTGGGTTGCCCTCGGAGAAAATGGTCACATGGCTGGTGGCCCCGCCCCCTGATCTCCAGACAGAGGGGAGTTGAGATTGCCCTCTGTGGAGTTCCGGCACCGCTTAAAAATGGTCACATGGCTGGTGGCCCCACCACCTGATCTCCAGACAGAGGGGAGTTGAGATTGCCCTCCGCGCCGCCGAGCACAATATTGTTACCACAATATTGGACTGCATCTTTCTACCACATAACAAATTTTGAAAACTTCCTTCAGTCCAAGAAGTCTTCCAGCAACTTAAGTGGTTCATCTGCCAGTGGAAAAATTACTTAGGATGGAGGAAGGCCTCAAACTGTACTAAGTGGCATGGTAGTAAACTAAGCTTCCCAACTGCTTGGAGAGGAAAAAAACCTTTGCCACCCCAGATGGAAAGAGACAGACACAAATGCTGGGAACTAATGGGCCATATTTATTTGGCAACAACGTATCATTGAACATATATACACGGCAAGGGCCTAACTAGCGGTACAGGTCAGGCCCTAGGGTCACCCTGGACCTCCGCCCTGACCTGTCTGGGCGAGCCCCACTGCCCCGGGCACAAGCCATCCACACGCATGGCTGGGACCCGGCCGGCCAGGCAAATGGTTCCCCACTCCAAGCCTACAGCACCTCGCCGCATAGCAGGAGGGCCGTACTTGTCTTGGGGATCCACACGGCAGTCTGCCCTCTCAGCTGGCAGCCGTCAAGCAGTACCAGTGATCCTGACAGACCCCAATTGCCCCCCAAATGGGGATGTGCCAAGGGTGCTCACCGGCCCGCTCATTTCTACCCCTCCTAATCCTGCCGCCGCTAGGGCCAAACCTCTGCTTAGGCCCTTGCGCCCCACAAGTGGCCTACTGCCAACCAAAGCCCTTGGGACAGGTTATCTAAGTGGATGTTGTTGCCCTTCACCAATAGGTGAATCCCATCCCCTCTGTAGAGGTCAGTAAATTTGGCCCTTATTTGCGGGTGGGGCAGACAAATCCCTAGCCCACCCTCTAATGCCTTAAACAGGGCTCTACTGGCCTCACACCTAGCCCTTTGGATCAAGACACCAGGCCACCACTTGCCCATCACTGCACGTCTTAAGTGCACCTGCAAAGACTAGAACCAAAGTCATTACCACCCAGGTGAATGACCACACATGAGACGGAGGACTGGACCTCCCCTCAAACCATCAGTTCGCTACTTGCCTGGGCGCTGCAAGCCTGTGTGAGCCTGTAAGGAAAGGGCCATGCCCTGGGAGACAAGGTCCTACCCCACCCCCCAGTTGAATGACCAGAACGTGAGGCGGAGGCCGCTCCTCACTTCCAGTTCACAAGGCAACCTTGCCTATGTGTGCAAGTCTGCGTGAGCCTATATCAGAAGGGACATTCCCCGGATCCAAGGTCATTACAGCACAAGTAAATGACCAGAATGTGAGGCGGCGGACTGCTCTTCCCCTCAAGCACACCGAGCCGCCTTGCCTGTGCATGCATGTCAATGGGGCCTGTAATGGAAGGGCTGTGCCCTGGATTAGCCCAGCCCATTACCCCCAGGTGAATTACCAGGAGTGAGACAAAGGACCCCACCTCTCACCAAACAGTAGTAGCAGCAGCCTGTCCATCACCAGCCCAGAGGCTAAGTGCAGAGTTGCCAGACCCTACCTTAAGGGCTTGGGCCCTCACTGCGCTAACCCTCAGGAACTAACTCCCATGACGACCATTAACATTGTGCGACCCCAGAAATCACCTGGGCTTACATCAAACTGAGAGGTTTACTGGCAAACCTAAAGGTGCCTAAGCCACCTGATGGCTGCCACTGGAGATGAGGCCAGCCCCTTAACATTCCCCTCACCATCACTGAGGGAAAGAGGCACCAGCTCGGCCATAGCTCCTACAGCCCAACTTGCACCCCAGCCAGAAACTGCTGGCCAGTTGGTCATCGGTTTACTACGTGCTGGGGGCAATGGCGCCCCGTTGCCAAGCAACCACAGCCCTCCCCGCAAGCATAGCTCAGAGGAAATCCAAGGGACAAGCTGCCCCATTCCATCTGCAGGCAAGACCAGGCCTTGCCTTGAAACATAAACATCAGGGCCAGTCTCCAGTGCCTGTCTCAACATCCTATTCCACGTGGATGAAAGAGGGTTAGGTATGGGCACCACTGCCTATTTGTCCACGGGAAGAGGGCTGAGGGGTTATCTAGCTCCCTCCCCCGCAATCCAACTGCCACGAGGATTGGAAAATTCCAAATATATACGGTCTATAGTAAGACCCACATTCTGACTGCTCAGCCCACCAGTGCCCCTGAAATAAACCCAGAAGCCACCGGGCCCCAAGGTAGTGGAAACGCCAAGGAAACTCCACTTCTAGGTGCCAACACGCTGGAGACAAGGCTCGGTGCCCCATCAGCTGCTGTAGCTCCCATAAAGGAGGCCAGATGGCAGCTGCCTGTCCCAGGTGAGGTAAACCTTCTTAAGTCTCATTTACTTGTCTCTCTCCTCAGGTCTGCCTCATCCTTCCCTTCCTGAAGAAGAGGGTTAACCCACGACATGCTGCTCCCTTTATGACTCTGTCCCTGGGGGACTGAGTTAAGTAATAGCCCAGTGGCCAAACTGCAAAACCCAAAGGCAAGACCCAAGATGAGATAACCCAGGAGTGGAATCATGGGAGCCCGGAAACAGTCATGTGACCCGTGGAGCCCCCACAGCCAGGCACGAGGGGCCAGTGGACTTACCTATCTTGTCAATTGGGTGCCACTGTCACCTCAACATGACCGGATCACTGCAGCCTAGGCCAGATCCGCTACCGGCCATCAATTGTGCTAATCTAGTAGAAAGATCAGATCACATCCTAGACTTCTGTGCCCTGAGTGACAGCTTTGCAGAGTTCAGCAGATGCCATAACACAGCGTGCCATTAGGTGGCCTGAGGGACAAAAACAGCTCTTTAGGCCCACAAAGGCTGCAAATTGGGCAGGGAAAAGGGGGAGGGATTTAACCAGCCACCGCTCTGGGACTGTAGATCCTTGCTAAGCCAGTAGAAACAATGTGTGCAGCAAACCGCCCTTCAGATGACTGCAAGCCCCCCGCCCCCCACCCCTGCCTCAGCCAGGCCTTTGCTGCTGCTGCTGCTGCAAGTACTCTCTCCAAATAAAAGGAAACAATGAGGTAGGCCTAGATAGGCAGGAGGCGTGCAGGGGCTGGGCCTAACTCAGTTTCAGCCCTCCTGACAGAGACACTGATAGCCCAGCATTTCCCTCCTCCCCTTGGACACTTCATCATCCTCAAAGGAAGAATCGGCTGGGCCGCTTTGCAGTAGGTCTATTGGCTGGCTGCTTGCCCTTAGCAGGACTACTACTAGGGCTGCCAGACCCCCGGTGGGGGCGGGGGATCCCCCACCCCTACCCTTCCACCCCCGCTCCTACTTACCTGGCCAGCGAGGGGGCGCACACCTTCCATGTGCGCCCCCCTGTGGTGCTGCGCGCCCCTGCGCACAGCAGCCGCTAGGATCAGGCCTGTTTTGGCCTGGATCGGGGCCCCTCTGGAGCGTGGGAGCATTCCTGCGCTTCGCAGGGGCCCAAAACAGGCCCGATCCGTGCAAAAACAGGCCCGATCCGTGCCAAAACAGGTGCGGATTGGGCCCATTTTGGCACTGATCGGGCCCGCTGTGGGCCCCTGCGGAGTGCAGGAATGCTCCCGCGCTCCGCAGGGGCCCAAAACAGGGCCAAACTGTGCCAAAACGGGCCCAATCCACACCCGTTTTGGCACGGATCGGGCCCATTTTGGGCTGCTCTGCAGCAGCCCCCAACGGCGCAATCCAGGGGCTGCATGATGACGTCACTTCCCAGAAGTGATGTCATCACGCTTGCAGGAGCGAGCGCCCCCGCCCCCCCGGTAAGAGCCAGGCCCCAATCTCCTGCTGGGAGATTGAGGGGGCCTGGCAACCCTAGCTACCACCCTTTTGGGGTGGCATGATGGAAATGTACAGTAATGTAATGAAATATACTGTAAAATGACTGCTTTTTGAGCTCCAAAGCTCAACAGGAATAAAGCACCCACAAAATGGCAGCCTAAATACTGTGTAGGCTGCAAAGTCCTCTATAAAATGGCCACCAGTGCCAGGAGGCTAAACAGGCCACCATGTGACACACTCAAAATGGCCACCCCCAGCACAGGATACGCTGCAAAGCCCTACCGAAATGGCTACTACTACCGGCTTAGGAGGCAAATCAGGCCACACTCAAAATGGCCTGTGCCTATTGTAGATGCCTTCACAACATGGCCACAATTGCCAGGAAGCTAAGCGGACCACTGGGTGCCACTCTTAAAATGGTCACTTCCAGCACAGGAGAAGCTGCAAAAGCCCCACCAAAATGGCTGCTACTGACAGTAAACAAGAGGCCAATCAGGCCATATAAATGCCACACTCAAAATGGCCACCTCCCAGAGCTCTGCATATTGTAGATACCTCCACAACATGGCCACCACTGCCAGGCAGCTCAGCAGACCACCAGGAGCCCCTCTCAAAATGGCCACCCTCAGCACATGATAAACTGCAAACGCCCCACCAAAATGGCTGCTACTGCCAGTAAACAGGAGGCCAATCAGGCCACATAAATGCCACACTCAAAATGGCCACCTCCCAGAGCTCTGCATATTGCAGATGCCTTCACGACATGGCCGCCATTGCTAGGAGCCTAAGCAGGTCACTGGGTGCCACTCTCAAAATGGCCATACCCAACTGAATACACTGCCCAGCCCTCCCACAGAATGGCCCCCGCTGCCTGAAGGTCTTAGGCTGAGCTGTTGCTGCTGTAAATACTCCCTCCCAAGTAAGTGTAAACAGAGGAGGGAGAGGGAAAAGTCTAAAGAGGGAAGGGGGAGCCTCCCAGCATCCACCCTGCTCAGCCAGTAGCAATACTGTATGAAGCACTCCTCCCCTCAGATGGCTGCAATCCACCCCTGCTGCCTAGAGCAAAGCCCCTGCTGATGCTGCTGGAAGTAAAAATGCAGGGGGGGTTGCTAGGTACAGGGGCTGGGCCTCACCCTGCTTAGCCCTCCTGACTGATAGACAACAGACCCCCAATGTAAATAAGAAAAAGCCTCTGCCAAACCCGTGAGCCTGGCGCTGGGCCCTGGCTCCAATCCTGGAGTCTGAAGGTAGCAAGCAGGGGGATAGCACAGCTTCCCCAAGGCAGCTCCCGCTGCCTAGCCCTGAGGGCCTTCAGTAAAACCAGCCTCAGAGGAGCTGGGCTTGCGGCGCGCTCTGCTCAGGTCGAGATCAAGGCAACTGCAGGGGAGCAGCCACCTTATAAGGCTCTTGGCTCTGCCCCCTCCTTAATCCCTGAGAAGCTCTCTGTCAGCTCTTCATCCTGCAGGGAGGCAAGAGGCGGCCCCCAGCCTTAAGCAGCTACACTGCTGGCTGCGTGGGCCGAATTCCCTTTAATAGAACCTTAATATGTTATCGGGTGATGTTGTTTACCTCCATGCTGTGGAAAAACTTCAGCTGTCCATTTCCACTCATGAAACCTCTGTTAACCGGGACTGGGCATTTTCTTTGCCTGTTGGCAACCGTATGAGAGACAGGCCGTTGTCGGTATTGATAATGATATTCTTGCCTAAAATATTATAGTAGTCTTTAATGCCATTAGTGTATACTTTTTTACTCTCTAGTAATGGTTATGGTGTATATTTTAGGTAAAGCTGCATATTAGTTTCGTTGCTATTTTGAATTTGGTTTTTTACTATGTAGGCCATTGTCATATTAGTTTTCCACTAGAGCAGAAAGCACCCCTATGGGAAACCACATGTGGGCTAGTCAGTTCTAGGAAAGGGTTAAAAAAAAAGTGTTTCCTTCAGGAGATGCCACAATAGATTGTCTACCCCTGCTCTGGAGACTCTTGAGGAGAAAGTGGGGTCAGAATGGTTGGACTTAAAACCGGGGAAGTCTGGGTTTCCGTCCCTGCTAAGGCCTTGAAGTTCACTGGGTCAGTTACACACTCTGATCTAACCTAAGGGGTTGTAGGGAGTGTCATGTGTGCCAGCATCCATGCCATGATTGTGTTCTGCATTTTATAATGGTCAATCTTGTATGGTTCTGTTTGCCTGAATCGCATGCTGTAACTCTGTGTGCTCATCTGGGAGTGTCTTAACGTCTGATAGTCATTGCAGGAGAGCCAGTGGGCCCCTCCAGTATCTGTTGAAAATATGCACTTTCCCTTTTCTAGCAAGTGTCCTTGGGAACAGCTGCTAGCAGCAAAAACTGTAACTTTCCCAGAGGCAGAGTTCCTTTGTGCTTCATGTAGTCTAAACTACTTTGGGCCAAGCTACACATGACGAATGACACTTGCCTGGCAAGTGGATTGAGTGGAGGGCAAGTGAACAGGGAGAAATACACTTGCCGTTCAAGTGTCATTCGTCACTTGTAGCTTGGCCCTCTGTTCCCATGCAACCTCTGTGGGGTTTCGCGCCAGAATGCCAATGGACCCGGGAGGGTGGGAAGTTTTCCTATAATAGCCAGACCTTTGTTTGAATTGTCACTTCTGCCAATTTCTGCACCTACAGGTGAACACCTGTACTGAATGGATCTCAATAAAGCTGCTTCAATTGGAACACCGGCTTGTTAACTGTGGAGGGCTTGAGGGCCCTGAGTGCCAGGGACTGACAGTGAGTAGAGAAATAATGGGACAATCCCATCTACGTGCCACTTCCTTGGAGGAAGGGTGTGGTATGACTGACTGATTGAATAATAAACACAATGGTAGAAGGGAAGCTTAATAACTCCTTTGTTCAGAGAACTCTAAATCAACAGAAGTGTCTTTGTTAAAGGGGTATTCTTGAAAGGGTGTACCACTTGAGGCAGCTTCTGGTGACTGTCCCACATGCCATGGAGACTTGGTACCCCTACTGACGTTGCCAGTTGGGGACTGACTGATGCTGCCATAACTGTGCAAGCCACAATGGGTGGTATATTTTGTAAGGCATTCCGCTGCAGCATGATGTGGAACAGCTACCACATAGGAATTGTTTGTGCTGGTTTCAGTGTGGGAATTACTGTGTGTAGGTCAGTTCTCATGGAGGGAAATGTTTTAGGTGGGTAGCTGTGTTGGCCTGCAGTAGTATAGCAGGATTTGAGTCCAGTGGCACCTTAGAGACCAATAAGATTTTCAGGGTGTAAACTTTCGAGAGTCAGAGCTCCCTTCTTCAGATGTTAGACATGGAGGAAAAAGGTTCCCTGAAATCAACAGTTATTGCTATCAAATGAACGAAGAAGGTGGTAAGGTCAAGTTGTCTGCGCTGGGGAAGCAGCCAAGGGTGTGTGTGTGGACGCCCAAGGGAAAATAAAGGTCGATGGGCTACAGAATGCTCTGGTGGTTGGAGTGCTAAATATATGAGTCATAGCTGTGCTGCAAACATGGAACTTCCCAGCTCTCTCGTATGATGCAAAGAATGTTTCACCTGTGCAAGACGGAGGCCCATAAAATGTACCTGTTAGCTACACCCTTTATATGTCATCTCAGGTATCAGGTGTGTCTAAAGTTGTTGTTTTATCCCCATTGTCCCAGCCATGCAATCTGCACCTTTGTTTGATGCAGGCTGTTGTGACAATGAGGGACTTTGGGTCATGCCCATAACAAATGCAATATACAATCAAATCCAAATGTTTGCTTTTTGCAATGGGAGAACTGCCTACCCCACATATAACCTTTGTTATGTCAGCTTTGAGAGAGGCAATCATATATATTGTTTCCAATGGTACAGCCTCCAGTTACAACTGCCCGACTGTACTTTTTTGTGACCTTAAAGGTCAAAAAAGGAAAGTCTGAAAAATATGCTCTTTCTATATGCTCTCAATGGAATTTCTGATCTGAACTCAGCGTGCCAGTGTCGTGTTGTGATGTAGCAGTTAGATTGTCGGACTAGGATCCGGGAGACCCAGATTCAAATCTCTGCCACAGAAGCTCTCTGGGTGACCTTGATCCTCTCTTTCAGCCGAACCCACCTCACAGGATTGTTGTGAGGATAAAACGGAGGAGACTGATATAAGCCACTTTGAGTCCCCGTTGGGGAGAAAAGGCAGGGTGTAAAGAAACAAACACATCCACTTAGTCTTCTTCAGCAATGGTATCCTGGTTAACTGATGAAATTGTTGAAAAAGGATTGCTGGCAGTGGGTGTGGTTTGCTTTTGTGATATTAGTAGATATGTAAGTAAATGCACAATCGACACACTGGGCGATATTATTACTTCTAGTAAAGGCACTGTTGGCAGTAGAGTTGATTTTCAGACATGGCTTCAGGTATTCTCCTTTTGGGTTTGATTCTCTGATGGTGAACTCTTTAAGGATAAGGCGGTGGCCTTAGACAAGAACGAGGGTGCTTCCACATGGACGTTTTCGCATCTAAACTGGAGCAGGTTTTTTTGCCCCCCCTGGAGCACCCACTCAATGTCGTTCCTAAATCATTCACTTCCTGTTTTGCTCCAGCCTTTCCTTGTTTTCTCATCTTTTGCCTCTCCTTCCAGCTTAATTATTTGCTTCTTGTTTTCTTGCCCCCTGGTATCAACCAATGGAAAATTATCAGCTCTTCCTGTGGATGGTGGACTGTACTGTGCTTCACAATCAGCCAGAGCCAAAGCTCATCTGGTTTCAAAAAGTTGCGACTGTTCATTTTGTAGTCATGCTTTTGCGATAAACAAAACTGAACAGAAACTTTGCATTTCTATGCAGTAAAAGGCAGTGCTTATGTCCTACTCTCCCAAGGAATAAGAGCTGATAATTAACCAATTATTCATTAGTGGCAGGAGGTAATTAATTAAGCTGAAAACAAAGGAACATAAGGAAAATGCAAGGAAAAGCAGGATCTTTGCTGTAAGGGTTTTACTTCTAAGTAGATATAATAGGTTCTTGCCTTTAGGGTTGTTTTTTATGGGAGATGTGCTACATGAATCGCTGTGTGGAACCTGCATTTCAAGTCCACTTACAGCTAAATGCAGAATTTTCCAGCAGCGAAAAAAGTTACTAGAAAAAAAACACCTCCTGATAATTATGGGTGTACATGCAAAGGCATGTACAGTGGTGATAGAAAGGTCTTTCAATAGGATAGCCAAGCCACAGGCAGCTCCCCTCAGGAGGAAATGTGGGGCAGGGTCTGTGGATGCTCTAGCATTTTGCAGAACCTCTAGGGCAAAACCATAGAGTTTTTGCAAAATGCTAGAGCATCCACTATATTACTTTTGGTTTTTACCAGAAATTATGTAGGTATACTGGGGCCATGTTGGTATGCCAACCCTCCCATTTCCTCCCACCAGTTCCAAGGTAGGATCCTGGGAGACCGCCCACCATAGTGGCATCCCTAGTTTCCACACATGGATGTTTTCTGCTTATGTTCCCCCTGTCATGTCTGAGCCCCATCCATGCCAATGCTAATACTGAACCATTGCTAATGCTGTACCTTAATGTCACTTTGTAAATGTCTTAAACATCACTTTCGTTTCTCCAGCATCCTGAGAACGCAGCTGGCTTATCTCCTTCCTTCGAAGCTCCCAGGAGCGACCTTGCACTGTCTGGAATGTTACAGCTTAATCTTACGCCTTTTGTCCTGTCTAGGCTGATGTATAAACCCTGGAAGAAATTCCCAGGACATTTCCCGCACAAACCTGTGGTTTAGTTGGGAGGGGGGGAATGATTGGGTATTTAGAGATGTACTTTCTTCAAGTTTCTATTCCTGTCAAGGAACATGTACTGCTTAGATGCTCTCTGGCTTCTGAGTAATCCTATGGACATATATATGGAAATGATTTGATTTCTGAATAAAACCATTTAACCAAGAGCTTGGGCTTCTTGTTGCGATGGTCCAGGGATCTGTCTGCCATATCCTGTCACCCATAGCCTGACACCTCCCAACTTTTCCCCGCATACTCTGCAGTGACGCTGCAGTGACTCAGGATGTAGTCATAGTGGTTTTACTTTTTTTAGTCTTTTTCTTTTTGTGGGTGCTGCGGTTCAGTAGCAATATAATGATGCGATTAAAATTTGAAATAGATAATTGGCAGTAGATCATTATAGAGCGACTTTATCCGTCCGTCCATCTATCTATCTACATTGTTTATAGTCTGCCTTTCTCATTGAGTCTCAAGGCGGATTACACAGTGTGAGTCAGTACAGTCAGTTTCAAAGACAATAAACGTGTAAGGGGTATATCTCATCCCATCTAGGTCTTAAAGCCAATAGGCTATCCGATCAGAAAAAGACAGCATTGTGACTAAAAAGTTATTGCTATTCGATATTCATTAAAAACACGCAACGTTTAATTGCAGCAGCTATATATTTGCACACAATAAGGGGTATATTTATGCCGATTTGCAAAGATTTAAAAATCTATTTGTAGACCCTTTTTATGTTGAGGCTTCAGATGGATTTCATCATTAGAAAACAATGCAATAAAAATAGAAGACGAATAATGCAAAACATCAGTGCAATAACTGGATTACACGAATTGGAATAAAATGCAATAAAAACAAGATAATACATACCATAAACAGTCCTCATTCAATTATCGATTCAATTCAATTATTTTAGGACCTCAAAAAGTCCTCCAGTACCATGGCAGGAAAAAAAATCTGAGAAGACGGTGGCTGCGAGGGGCTGACGGTGAGGAAATGGCTTCCAAGTGGACGAGACATTTAAAAGGCAGGAAAATGCACACCATTCCTTCCAGACAGCATGCCAATGCAATTGGCAGTTTCCACACGCTCTTAAAGGGTGTAGAAACTGACCCACTCACCAAACGCTGGCTGCTTTCCCCCAGGAGTCCACATGGCTCTATTTGCAAAACGGCTGCAGGTTGTTTGACTTCCATTTGGCTTCTGTTTTTTCAGCACGCTTTTGGGGGCATGTGGAAATGATGTCGAAAAAAGGGAAGCCAAACGGCCCGCAGCTGTTTTGTAAACAGAGCCTTATGGATCCCTGGGGGAAAGCTGCCCTTGTTCAATGAGTGGCCATCCCTTTAAGAGCGTGTGGCAACGACCTGTGTTCTTTTCATTCAAATAAAGTTGTGTAGTAACGACAGGAGATCGAGATCTGGATGCAAAGTCTGCCCCTCCAATAAAGCTGCCCCTCCAGCTTTATTAAGAAGCTGTCTATAGCAACAATTGTAGCAACAGTTACACATTCCAGACCAGTTGCAGCCAACTAAGCAAATATGCTGTGATCAGGCTTCTGTCTTATCTATGAAGCATAGCGAGAGGAACACAGTGGACCTTTAAGACATGTAAGAGTATTACTTAGAGTGTATGGGAATATTGTGCTCTGAGAAGGATGAGAGACTTACTATGCTCAGATGAAACATATTGACACTACTCTCCCGGTTGGTGTGCCAATCGACCAGGAATCAAAAATGCAGGAATGCAGAGAGCCAGCATGTAGACTGTGTGGTGTGCCAACTCCAGGCCTACAAGTTGGAGTAAAGCAAAGGTGATGGACAGTGTATTGAGGATGGAGAAAACTGGGAAGCACAGCAATTATAGGACAACATCATATGGATGCTGGCCCTCAAAAAGCAATCCAGTCTGGAAGCCAAAGGAGAAAAAAAAAACCCTCGGTGTAGAAGTATGGCCCCTTCCCGACATGCAGCTACGCTGATAAAGCTGGGGGCCATTAGTTGCCGCCCTGGAAGGAGGGAGGGAGGCAGCACCCCCCCCCCTTCCTTTCAATGCAGGGTTTGGCTGGGAGGGCAGAGACAAGGGCCTTCGGAGGCTGCTCCGCCCTGCCCAGTCGCAGGTGGGAAGAGGCACTCGGCCTGAGCAGAGCCCATCTCAAGCTCTCTCAGCCGAGCTCCTCTGAGGGAAGGCCCTCCTGGTTGTGCATGAAGCACAACCCCCTGCTTGCTCCCTTCAGACTCCAGGAGGAGAGCCAGGGCCCAGCGCCAGGCTGATTGGTTTGGCAGAGACTTTTTCTTATTTACATTTGGGGCCTGTTGTCTATCAGTCAGGAGGGCTGAAGCAGGGTGAGGCCCAGCCCTTGCAGGCCTCGGGCCTACCTATGCACCTCTCTCCTCCTCCCCCAATTTTACTTTGTTGGGAGAGAGGACTTCTAGCAGCAGCAATAGGCTTAGCTGTAGGCCACAGGGGTGAGATGCAGCCATCTGAAGGGTGCATTAATTTATATATTATTGCTACTGGCCTAGCAGGGTGGATGCTGGTAGCCCCCCTCCCCCTGTCTAGGTTTTTTCCCTCCCCTGCTGTTACACTTACTTGGGAGGGAGTATTGCCAGCGGCAATAGCTTGGCCTAAGGCCTTCAGGCGGCAGGGGCCATTTTGTGGGAGGGCTTGGCAGTTTATTCAGTTGGGTGCAGCCATTTTGAGAGTGGAACCTGGCGGCCTGCTTAACCTCCTGGCAGTGGCGGCCGTGTTGTGAAGGCATCTACAATATGCAGTGCTCTGGGAGGTGGCCATTTTGAGTGTGGCATTTGGGGTGGCCTGATTTACCTCCTGCTTACTGGCAGTAGCAGCCATTTTGGTGGGGCTTTTGCAGCTTATCATATGGTAGGGTGGCCATTTTGAGAGCGGCAGCTCTGCTTAGCTTCCTGGCAATGGTGGCCATGTTGTGAAGGCATCTACAATCTGCATAGCACCAGGGGTGGCCATTTTGTTTGTGGACTTTGTGTGGCCTGATTTGCCTTTTGCTTACTGGCAGTAGTGGCCATTTTTGTGGGCTTTTTACAGCTTATCCTGTGCTGGCAGTGACCATTTTGAGTGTGTCTCTCGATGGCTTGCTTAGCCTCCTTGCACTGGTGGCCATTTTATAGAGGCCTCTACAGAATACACAGCGTTTGGGCTGCCATTCGGGGGGTGCTGTGTTCCTATTGGGCTTTGAAGCTCTAAAAGCAGTTATTTTACAGTACATTACATTACTATACATTTCCATCATGCCACCCAAAAAGGGTAGTAGCCCTGCTAAGGGCAGCAGCCAGAAAATAGGCCTCCTGCAAAGCTGCCCTGCAGACTCCTCCTTTGAGGATGATGAAGTGGCCAAGGGGAGGAGGGAAATACTGGGCTATCAGTGTCCATCAGGCAGGTGGGCTGAAGCAGGGTTAGGCCCAGCCCCTGCAGGTCTCCTGGCCTATCTAGGCCTCCCTAACGGTTTTCACTTTATTTGGAGAGTTTACTTACAGCAGCAGCAACAGTGAAGGCCTGGCTGAGGCTGGGTGAGGCGAGGCTTGCAGTTATTTGAAGAGTGGTTTGTGGCACACTTTATTTTGAGTGTGTAGCAAGGATATACAGTCCCAGAGTGGTGACGGGTTAAACCCCTCCTCCTTTTTCCCTGCTCAATTTTGCAGCCTTGGTGGGCCTAAAGAGCTGTTTTTCAGGTTTTGTCACTCAGGCCATCCAATGACATGCTGTGTTATTGCATCTGCTGAAATCTGCAATGCTGTCACGCAGGGCACTGAAGTCTAAGATGTGATCTGATCTTTCTACCAGATTAGCACAATTGACGGCCGGTAGCGGATCTGGCCTGGGCTGCTGTAATCCAGTCAGGTTGAGGTGACAGTGGATGATTGACAAGGTAGGTAAGTCCAGTGGCCCCTAGTGCTTGACTGTGGGGGCTCTGGCAGGGGGGTGGGTCAGGTAACAGTCTCCTGACTCCCATGTTCAGATTCCTGATTTGCATTGTCTTGCGTCTTGCCTTCGAGTTTCGCAGTTTGGCCATTGGGCTGTTACTTGACTCAGGCATAAAGGGACAGCCATAAAGGGAGCAGCATGTCAGGAGTTAACTTTCCTCTTCAGGAAGTAGAGGAGAAGGATGAGGCGAACCTGAGGAGGGAGACAAGTAAAGGAGACTTAAGAAGGTTTACTGCACCTGGGCCAGTCGGCTGCTGGCCAGCCTTTATGGGAGCTCCAGCAGCTGGCGGGGCACCGAGCCTTGTCTCCAAGGTGTTGGCACCTAGAAGAGGAGTTTCCTTGGAGTCTATGTGGCCTTGGGGCCCAATGGCTTCTGGGTTTATTTCAGGGGACTGGTAGGCTGAGAAGTGGTCCATTTACCAGTCAGCACGGGAGTCTAACTAAGATAGAGATGTTCTGCCAGGCATATGGTGGAGGCTAGGTTGGGCCCCCACTGGCCACACTAAAGATCTGTCCACCACCCTACATATGAGACAGGGTTTGAAAAGCAGTATTTTATCATCGCCATCTGAAGAGAAGCTGTATTGTATAAAGTTGTTTTAATGTTCTTTGTATACTGTTTTATCTGTATTTACATAAACTGAAATGTTGCACTCTGCCCTGAGCCTGCCTGGCGGGGAGGGCGGACTAAAAATCTAATAAAATAAATAAAAAAATAAATCATATATGATTGGAATTTTCCAGTCCTCATGGCAGATGGATTGTGGGGGAGGGAACTAGATAACCCCTCAACTCACTTCATGTATACAATTAGGCAGTGGTGCCCATACCTAACCCTCTTTCATCTAAGTGGCATAGGATTTTGAGATGGGTCCTGGTGGGTTCTGGAGACTGCTCCCGGTGTTTAGGTTTTAAGGCAGTGCCCAGTATTGCCTGCAGATGGAATGGTGGAGCTTGTCCCTCAGATTTCCTCTGAGCTATGCCTCCAGGGAGGGCTATTGTTGCTTGGCAACCGGGTGGATCACCCCCAGCATCTGGTGAACCTATGACCAAGTGGCCAGCAGTCTCTAGGCTGGGGTACCAGTTGGTCCGTAGGAGTTCGGCCTGAGCTGATAGATCTCTCCCACAGTTTTGGTGAGCCAGTTTGGTGTGAGAGCCAGTGTGGTATAGTGGTTAGGAGCGTGTGACTCTAATCTGGAAAACCAGGTTTGATTCCCCATTCTTCCACTTGAAGCCAGCTGGGTGATCTTGGGTCAAACAAAGCTTTTGGGAGCTCTCTCAGCCCCACCCACCTCACAGGGTGTTTGTTGTGTGGGGATAATAATGGCATGCTCTGTAAACCACTCTGAGTGGATTTTAAGTCATCCCGAAGAGCGGTGTGTGTATATATATATATATATATATATATATATATATATATATAAATTATTATTATTATTATTATTGAAAAAGTTAAGGGTGGTCCCCTGTGCAAGCACCGAGTCATTGCTGACCCATGGAGGGATGTCGCATCGCGGCATTTTCTTGGCAGACTTTGTGCGGGGTGGTTTGCCATTGCCTTCCCCAGTTGTCTGCACTTTGACCCCAAGGGGCTGGGTGCTCATTTTGCCGACCTTGGAGGGATGGAGGGCTGAGGTGGCCTTGGGCCTGCTGCCTGAACTTAGGTGGTATGATCTTGGCACACAGGGCATGACCCTTTCTTTACAGGCTCACACAGGCTTGCAGCAACCAGGCAAGTAGTGGCCTGATAGTTTGAGGGGAGGTGCGGACCTCCGCCTCATATCCTGGTCATTCGCTGCATGGCGTTGACCTTGTCACAGGGCATGGCCCTTTCCTTACAAGCTCACACAGGCTTGCAGCGCCCAGGAAAGTGGTGGCCTGATAGTTTGAGGGGAGGTGTGGACCTCTGCCTCACATCCTGGTCATTCGCTGCATAGTGTTGACCTTGGTTTGCTGGGCATGACCTTGGCTGCAGGGCATGGCCCTTTTGTTACAGGCTCACACAGACTTGCAATGCATAGGCAAGTAGTGGCCTGGTATGTTGGTCCATAATGCTTCCGTGTCTGTGTGGCAGGAAGCTTGGGACTCGTTAGCCCCTGAGAGGGCTAGACGAAAGGCTAACAGAGCCATAGAGAAAGCTTTCAAAGATGGTATGGGCCTTTATTTGCCACACCTCCACATACTAGGCTGAATTTGCCAACCTCTGCCGAGGTAATGGGGGTTCACCTGGCCACTAAGGGCAAAGACATCTTCCTCAGCAGGCAATAAAATTTTTATGGAGGATTTGCGGCAAGGGCTCCGGTTAGACTTAGGCTACCAGTGGGGTCGCTAGGGCCTAAGCAGAGGCTTGGCCCTGGCATTGGCAGGTTTGAGGTTGAGATAGGGTGCGGGCCGGTGAGCACCCTTGGCACTTCCCTGTTGGTGAGAAGAGGGGCCTGCCTGAAGGGCTGGTACTGCTTTGACGGCTGCCAGTTTCAGGGGCAGGCTGCCTTCGGGAACCCCCGCGTGCAAGTCCTTCCCTCACTGCTGTACAGCTGAGGTGTTCAGGAGCTTGAAAGGGGGGTGACCAAATTGCCTGACCGGCCAGGTCCGCACCATCCATGGATGGGTCGCACCCGGGGCTTTGGGGCTCGCCCAGACAGGTCAAGGCGGCAGTTGAGGGTGGTCCCCGTGGCTTGACCTGTACCGCTTTAGGCCCTTGCCGCTGTTCTGGCTTGTTCTAGTTGTATGAAGTTAATAAAGTGGCCCTTATATCCAAACTTGGTGTCTGTCTCTTCATTCCGACTAGGGTGGCAACACCCAGATATGTAATCTAGATACAACCTAAGGGAAGGATGTAATTCTTCAGCTTCATCCAACTCACATATGACGTTTTTCATGAGCCTGTGTTGTGTGGCATGGACCTGCTACAATTGCAGTGGATACCACTTTTAGTTCACCACAATGCCCCCTTGAAAATATGCTCAATCACTGCTCTCACTGATTGTGAGAAACACAATTCGTAAGAGTATCTGCTTCAAGCAATACAATCTTTAAAACAATATATTCCGAAGGATATAAAGGCAAAACGCTAAGAAAGAAAGTGCCCAGTTGTCTTAAGCTTTCACCACCAGGGGTGGGAGGGTAATAAAGTCACAGATCGGGTGACAATTATGCAATCTGACTGCCTCACTTGAAGATACCCGAGATGGAGAAATATTGCTAGAAAACCATCTGAAGGGAGAAGCAGAAATCCTTGGGTGACTTTGACAAGGTCATCCGGGACCAAGCAAGGGTGGAGCTTGCACAACATAGAAGTTGGAAAGAAAACAATCTTGAAAGTGTTCGATTCTGGAGATGAAATGGGAGGGGTGTGGTTTACAGTTACACCCAAATTATTCAGTTGGCTCTGTACTCAACCTGCCAGCCCCATCTAGAAAATTGGAAGCATTCTTGCCTCAGCCATCCAGCCCCCTCTGCCAGCCTTCCTCTGAATGAGTACGAGGTTGCTCTGATGCACCCGGCCAGGTGTCCCTCCACGAAATGGGGGACAGCCAGGGCTGGCATGGCAAGTGACGTACTGATGAACTTGCTTTCCCTAGAATCTAGACATTGGCAAGTGTCCAGGGTCTGAGCCCCAGCCCCCAGACTTGACAAGAGGGAACAGCAGGTCACCCAGGCTGACGGGCAAACAGAGGGGGCAGCCAGCAGACAGCAGGTCAACCGGTCAGCCAGCAGACAGTAGGTCAACCGGCCTGACTGGCAAGCAGAGGGGGCAGCCGGGGGACAGCAGATCAACCCCTCTCACGGGCAAACGGAGCCAGAACCTGCCTGTGCCAGGGGGAAAGGACAAAGGCCCAGGGCCTCAGACAGCAGGGGGAGGCAGAGGGAGGCCAGCTAGTCCCACTCCCCTGGGGAAGGAAAGGGGGCTAAGCAAGGCAGAAGGGAGCAAGGGCAGAGGGATTGGGGGCCCAGCAGTCACCCACTCAAAGCCCTTACCTGAGGAGGAGAAGCAGCAGCAGCCCCAACAACCCAAAGCCACGCCCCAGCTGGAAAATAGTAGCCGGGCCCAGGAGTTGCCAAAAGCCAAGCCACTCCAGGTGGGGCTATTGGAGGCACTCTGCAGGAAGCCCTGGGCAACCAGCCAAGGAGCCGCAGCTGGACACACCTTCAGCCATCAGCTCTGCCAGGGAGGCTGGGCTGCTAGCCAGGGGACTGCAGCTGGACAGGCCTTCAGCAATCAGCCAAGGCAGGAAGGCTGGACAGCCAGAGAACAAGGCACAGCTGGCGCTGGTCAGTGGAGCCAGATCAGCTACCCCAGCTGCAACTGCTTGGTGCAACCCAAGACCAGGCTGGAAGAGGGGTGGGACAGTAGAAGGAAGCCCTATAAAAGCTGGCTGGGAAGAGCCCTGAGGTGGTGGGTGTGAGTGAGGAGTGATGGAGCGGAGGGAAGCCAAGGAAAAGGCAAGAAGGAGAGTGGAGGCTTGAAGGAGAGTACTGGGAAGAAGAGATGGTGGAAGATGCAGGGGGTAAGCAGGCCAGGTTGAGTAGGCCAGCGAGTGGATTGAGAGGGAGTCAGGGTGATGTATACCGCTCCTCCTTCCACAGAGCAGGGTCCTGCAGTATCCCTGGCGCCCCTGTGATGTCAGGAGCAGACTGCCCAGTGCCACGCCCAGTGGCAGCTGCGGCAAGCCCTGACAGCAGGTACATGCAGACTTTGGGAGAATGGCAACATGGGCTTTGCCATTTAAAAATGCTGTGGTTCTTCATTCAAAAAACAGACGGGGAGAGCAGATTTAGTCACACATGACTTGGGCTGCCTGCAAACTTTGGTTGCTTCCTAAAAATGGCAGCCAGATGCTCAACTGGGGCCCCCTTGGATTCTTTTATGTATTCATTTATTTAATTCCTACCCTGTCTTTCTCCCCAGAGGGGACCCAAAAAGCCTTACATCATTTTTCTCTCCTCCATTTTATCCTCACAACAACCCTGTGAAGTAGGCTGGGCTGAGAGTGCATATCTGGCCAAAGGTCACCCAGACAAGCTTCCATAGAAGAGTGGGGATTCGAACCTGGATCTCCTAGATCCTAGTCTGACAGTAGGCAGCTGGGGGGGGGTGGCCAGGAGATGGATGGCACCCTCCCCTGCTGGCTCCATAGGACTTCTTGGTGGGTGGGCTGGTCCGGAGCGCAGTGGGGCTTCCTCCCAAGTAAATGGGTACAGGGTTACAGTCCTAACCCCAGACGCTCATGGCCAACCAGCAAGAATGCATCTCTGAAGTCCAGCATCACCCAAACAGCCAGCTGGCCTTGACGTAAATCATCAGCAGATAATTTCACCAAGTCAGTGTGATTGCCGTAGGAAGGTCTGACCTTTATTTCTGACTTGGAGATATACAGAGCTCTGCTTAGTCGTGCTGTGAAACGGATACTATCTGGTAAGGGGGAAGGAGGAGAAGCACTTAAAAATGTGTGAATTGATTCAGAGCCCAGGACATGCCGTGCATTACTGTACGTGTCTTGTGAATAGCCCTGGACAAGAATATGGGACTCTGCCTCATGTTAGAGTTGTTGCAAGTAAATGTGGGTACTTTTATTGCCCTATAAAACATGGCAGCCTACATCAAGCTGTGCTCCAGATTCTAGATTATTGGGCCTGCAGCTGGGGGGAGGGAGGACCCAGGTTCAAATCCTGGCACTGCTAGTTGTAGCGACTCCCTGAGCAGCAAAAGGCAGATGTTATTTGCCCCCTTCTGGCAGGGTGTCTTTGGGAGGGCGGGGGGTTGTGGTCCATTAAGTGTACGTGCGGTTCCTTTGTGATCTGCTGAGGAAACTATTAAACCCACATAGAATAGGTAAGAATCAGTTCTTAAAAAATTCTGCAGCTGGGCTTGCGCCTTTTGCTCTGTAGTAGTCAGCATGTGATCCTGCTGGAGCCATACCAGCCACTGCGCACGCCCCCACAGGAGTGACGCCGTTTGATCTTTCTTCCTTCTCCTTTCTGCCTTTAATTATCAGAGCATCATCTCTTATAAACGGAATAAAACAAGATTTCTTTGCGAGTGAGTGTAGGAGTCGGGTTGGCGTTCGTAAGGTTCCCATCGTCGTTTGTCTGGCGCTCTTCCAGTGAGAGCTGGAAGAAATGCTGAATTTCATTTTCAGCTGTGGCACTTCTTCGCAGCATATCAATCTTCCCATCGACTCCTTCGCTTGGCCTGATCAATAGATAAGGCAGATTCCATTGGCCTGTTGCCTGTGGCCAAGATCCGCAGTAAGCAGTCGGCAGGTGCGGGTGATCCACGTTGCCAAAACCATTGCCATTTCCGGTCTATTGCAATCTTTGCTCTGTTGGCAGGTCCTGCCTTCCTGAGAAATGCCCTTTGCCCCAGAACTTTGACCATGTGGCCAAATCTGGCCAGTATCATGCTAAAACTGCCCATTTAATTGCGCTTCTTCTTTCCTTTTGTGTTTGGTCTTGGCTTCAGGACCTTTTCTCAAGTGAGATTTAAGTTGATTTTTTTTTTTTGCATTTTTCATTGATATGATCCTGAAATGCCCCCACCTGCATCCACATAGAGAGACGGTCTGGTGTAGTGGTTAAAAGCGGCAGGACTCTAATCTGGAGGACCAGGTTTGATTCCCCACTCCTCCGCTTAAAGCTATCTGGGTGACCTTGGGTCAGTCACAGCTCTTCCAGAGCTCTCTCAGCCTATAAATGGCACACGGTATAAATTGCTCTGAGTGTGCCATTAAGTTGTCCTGAAGGAAGGTATATAAATTGAATGTTGTTGTTACTTTGCCCTTCTGTGGCTCCCAGACTGAAGCAATGTTTTTACAGAGCGTCCACGTGATGCCATCCTTAAACCATCCATTATTAACCTCGTTGTCCTGTGACATAAACAAAGCCCATCTTTCCATGAATGTATCTGCCCTTTTATCAAAACAGAAATTACGAATCAAGAAGATACATAGAAATCAGCAATTTTCCATACTCACATAACCCAGTTATAAAGATGGGAGTAACTCTAGTATTTCTACACTGCTTCCCATAGTCAGCATCGAGTCCTCGCCTGAACTTCAAAGCCATCTCTCATTGGTTGTAGCCCAGTGAACAGAACGTGGCTGCTCCTGAAGAACTCCACATTTTCTTTGGTTCTGAGCGTCAGCATGGCAGAAAGCTTTCTGGTGCATCACCAATTTAAGCATCCACCCGGTGCCCATGCTTGAGGCTGGGTTCTCTTCGTTGAGTAAAGTCCCATCTGCACTGATCTTTCTTCATCAATCATCATAATCAGGGCTTTTTTTCTGGGAAAAGAGGTGGTGGAACTCAGTGGGTTGCCCTCGGAGAAAATGGTCACATGGCTGGTGGCCCCGCCCCCTGATCTCCAGACAGAGGGGAGTTTAGATTGCCCTCTGTGCTGCTTGGTGGCGCGGAGGACAATCTAAACTCCCCTGTGTCTGGAGATCAGGGGGCGGGGCCGCCAGCCATGTGACCATTTTCAAGAGGTTCTGGAACTCTGTTCCACCGCGTTCCAGCTGAAAAAAAGCCCTGATCATAATAATGAGATGGTATCCATTTTTTATCATAACATTAAAAGAAATGAAGGTGTTCTTAATGTCATTTGCAAAAAGGCCCAGCATTTTCTGCGGTAGATTGCTTGAAATCTCCATACCATGTTGAATGTTACATATATGTGAATGTAATAAATGTATATATGAGAGCCAGTTTGGTGTAGTGGTTAAGAGCAGCAGGAATCTAACCTGGAGAGCCAGGTTTGATTCCCCACTCCTCCACTTGAAGCCAGCTGGGTGACCTTGGATCAGTCACAGCTCTCTCAGACCTCTCTCAGCCCCACCTGTCAGACTGTCACCTCACAGGGTGATTGTCCTGAGGATAATTATAACACACCTTGTAAACCACTCTGAGTGGGTGTTAAGTTGCCCTGAAGGGCAGTATATAAAGCAAATGCTGTTGTTGTTATTATTATTATGTAGTGACCAATATTTAGGGAAAGTGGTATATGCTGTATAAAATACAAGTGCTTCACAAAAATGGTCTTAGTAACAATTTGCCTCAGAAACAAGCCAGTAGTTTCTCCCTATATTGCTGCACGCAGGTGTGCTGGGGCAATGCTGAGCACCTTGAAGGCCACCCACTGAGTGTATGGTGGAGATAAAATTTGAAGCAGGGACTTCTCAACGTGCGGCTCATTATGCCATACTTGTTTGCATTAACAGATTGCTTGAGAAAACTGAATGCTGACGGTCCTGGCCTTGCTTACCCTCCACATCTGTACATCAGCTTCTTTATAGGGAGATCATGTCCAGAAGACACCTCCACCAGTTCTGATGCTGTTTTAGAAAGCATCTGATGTAACCCTTTGATCCTGAAGGAGGGAGCTACGGGGTTGGGCGTGGGTTCTTTTATCCTCCTCCCAACCGACCGCAGCAGCCAGCAGGGAGGGGAGAATCCAGTTTGTCTATTTATTTTTAAAGAACTGCATGTTTTCCTTCTATCCCGATTGACATTCAAGACAGGTTATAGTAACAGAACAAACATCTAGAACTGGGATGGTACCATCCGCTCAAGCATCGTGTGCAAAAGGGACTATTGGTAACCAGCCATTAGCTGGAAATATTTAAAATATCCCTTTATGATGGGTTGGACCTGGATCCATGTAACCAAGGTGTCTTTGAATACTAAGAAGTAATTATTATTCCTTGTATTTTTCACTAGTGGTGGAAGATGAATATTTATACAAATTTGTGCTGCATTCTACCGAGGGTTCCGATATCGGAAGGAAGGCAGTGGACAAGATCTACAAATACCACAATCACCCTAGTGTTGAGAGATTGGTATCTGTGATCACAACAACAGTAGCCCACAATTGACACATAGGAGGTAATTAAAAATACGGGGGGAGGGGAAGAATACAACAGTAATGAAGCAGTTTGATAGCAATCCTGATACGAAAGATCATATCGATGTCTTATCGTTTTCATCGGTTTGGCCAAGTGCTTCCTGTTTTTCTGAACACAGAAGGGGTTACGAGAGCCTGTCTGAGTGAGCGTGGACAGATCAGACATGAAATAGGTTGTCTAATAACTGTGGATATTTCTATTATAGGTTTCCAGAATATGGCTGATTGTGCAATGTGCAACATGAATCATCTGGAATACAGCTAAGCTAGATAAAGAGATACGAGTCATCTCTGGCATGGGAAAGCTGAGAGCTTGCAAAGAGCCTGCAAGTCTGTTCAACATAATAGGTTAGTGCAAAGTCTTTCATGAGCTACTTGAATGCTCCGTCATAGTCGATACTCTGTTGTTTTGGAATGAAGCCACTCGATGGCGGTGTTTCTGAGTTCTTTATTGTTTTTCTAACTCTGCTTAAGAACATTTTCCAGTGGGCATTCTGTGGGTGGAAGATATGAAGTTCATAAGAAAAGAGGAAACTGCCGAATCCCACTGTGGAGCTGGCTGGGTGGAAAACAACCGTCATTTTACTCACAAAAGAGCTAATAATGATAGACAAAAGCTAGAATAAACACTTTTAAGTCTTTGTTACAGATTCTGTCACACCCATTTTTTTCAGATGGAGCCCAGCTTATAATCAGAGGTGTCAGTCCCTGGCAGTTAGGTCCCCAAGTTCTCCACAGTTAACACACAAGTGTTCCAGTTGAAGTAACTTTATTAGAGATCCATTCAATACAAGGTGCACTGACAGTTGGAAATTGGCAGAAGTCACGAATGTGGGGCTACCAATGTTAGTTATAGGGAATCTTCCCGCCTTCGGACAGAGGACCATTAAAGGGGGGGGGGTTGTAGTGAAACATTGTTTTAGAACAGACAGTGAGAAAGAGGAACTTATCTTTGGTTCTCAGGAGGAGCACACCACGAGCCAGCTTCGGCTGGCTGTCAAGGACACTGGCTCAGCGGAGCGAGAAGGTGAAAGTAAGCATTTGTAAGATAACCCCTTGGCATGGAATAAGAAAGAACTTTGCACACTCTCAGAAGCCAGAGGCGCAGGACCCATATACATTCATGGCAGATATGCAGGGGCCATATATGACAAGAGGTATCAGTAGACCAGAAACTGCACTTTGGGGGTATCAAGGTTTACCCAGCATTCCAAGTCCAAATCGTTATATTTGGCAATCAGATGTGGGAAGTAACAAAACCTCAGGCTTCTATTGGCTGAGCTGAAGTTCCTGTTGGCTCCAACAGAATGTTCATGAGCATTCCATCTACTGAGGTTGAAGTGTCAGTCATAGTTCGTCATTCAAGCTTTATCAGGTTTTTATCAATAATATTACTGGGGTTTTCCTCCCACCATATAACAATCATTATTATGAAAATAAATTAAAGAAAAGAGACATTTTAAAATGAAAGGACTTTGATCCAACTTTTCACTGAATAGGCACAGTCAAAAACAGTCAAGGTTCACAAACACTCCTACTGCAAAGATAATGCAAAAACTGCCTTCAGTCTAAGTAAGTACATGGGACATTTAAAAAAAATAAAGGGAAGGAAGTAAGAGATTAATTTAATCATCCGTGCTGCTGACTGAATGTTAAATGGTTGACTGACCAGATTAAACGTGGATTTTGCAGGAATTAAGGTCCACATTTTTACAACCAAAAGATTCTAGAATGGTATACTAGATTATCTAAGGCGTTTCTTAGTCATTAACAATGAGTCAAAAATTCGAGAGTCATTATGATTTTGAGAAATCTAAAACTGAATTTGAAATAGCCCTTTGTACAAATGATGAACATGTTATTTCTAAAATGTATCAACTTTTGTTGAGGTTTGAGGCAGAAGAAGAGCAAGTAAAAGAATGTATGATTAAATGGGCGAAAAATTGTGGACATGATATATTAATCGGGCCATGGGAAAAGATGTGGACAAGGGGGCTGAAATTTACATTAAGCTCCAGTATTAAAGAAAATGTTTACAAAATGATGTATCATTGGTATATGACTCCTGAAAAATTGGCTAGAATGTATAAGGGGGCGTCAAATGTATGTTGGAAATGTGCCAAACAAGAAGGGACATTTTTCCATATGTGGTGGACATGTAAGAAAGCAACGGGTTTTTGGTTGCAGATACAATCATCGATTCAGAAGATTTTGAAGATTAAACTTCAGCTGAAACCAGAGACTTTTCTGTTGGGAATAACGGACAGCCAATTGGAAAAAAGCATTGGAACACTGTTTTTATACTTTATTACAGTGTCAAGAGTACTTTATACACAAAAGTGGAAAACTACAACATTGCCTACAGTGGAGGAATGGTTGACAAAAGTTTTGGAGTTTGCGTCAATGGCAAAACTTACTGCATTGATTAGAGAAAGGACATTAGTTAACTTCTTGACTGAATGGAAACCGTTAATAGACTTTTTGCATGAAATGGATAACAAGGATTTGATGACATCCGCATTTATGAATTAAGAAACATGAACAATAGAAAAAAGAGGGGTTTTGTGACTAACCTAGAATGTGACTCTAGAGATGATATATACTTGTTGCAGAGAAAATTGGAACTCAACCTGTAGTGTAATCTAGGTGGTGTTTTTTTTTCTTTTCCCTTTTCCTTTTAATTATATAGATATATGTATTGTTAGTGTGTCATGTTTAGAACTGTTTTTTTTCTTATTCTATATGTTTATTGTTTATTATGTTACGGTGTATAGTTTATAGTTTAAATAAAGAAAATTTTCAAAGGTAACAATGAGTCAAAAATTGGTACAAAATGGAAACAATTCTTTATCAGTCAGAGGGACCAGAAAAAGGGTTCATCTCTAATAGACTGGAATGCAACAGATAGACAAGAACAGGGCTTTTTTTCTGGGAAAAGAAGTGGTGGAACTCAGGGGGTTGCCCTCGGAGAAAATGGTCACATGGCTGGTGGCCCCACCCCCTGATCTCCAGACAGAGGGGAGTTGAGATTGCCCTCCGCGCCGCTCAGCGGCGTGGAGGGCAAACTCAACTCCCGTCTGTCTGGAGATCAGGGGGCGGGGCCACCAGCCATGTGACCATTTTCAAGAGGTTCCGGAACTCTGTTCCCCCACGTTCCCCCTGAAAAAAAGCCCTGGACAAGCAGAACCACCTCTGGTTACAACTCACTGAGCTGCAGTTATTTATTTGCTTCATTTATACCCTGCCTTTCTCCCCAGTAGGGACCCAAAGGGGCTTTCATCATTCTCCCCTCCTCCATTTCATCTTCTCAACAATGCTGTGAGGCAGGTTAGGCTGCGAGTTTGTTGTGACTAGCCTAAGGTCACCCACCAAGCTTCCATAGCAGAGCAGAGGTTCAAACCAGGTCTCTCAGATCCTAGCCTGGCCCTCTAAGCCATGTTGGGTATCAAGGAGTGGGCATAGAAGTGGGAAGGCACAAGATTTAGACTGGAATGGAAAGAGGATGAACCAAAGGAATGAAGGGGTAAAGAGACAGCCACAAGGAAGAGCCTGAGGGGGACAGACTCTTGTCCCCCCACCCCGCTCCACCATTTTTGTGTGCAAAAGGCTGGGGGGAGTTATTTCCCTCTTTTGCTGCTAACTGGCAACTCTTAAATATGGTATACAGGCCTAATTTAGACCTTATTCTGGAGTATTTTAGCCTAATAGTTAATTCTGCTTTATTTTAAAATAGCACCTAAAAAGATGTGGTCTTCCCTTAGCCACTATGAAAGTCTGCCAAGTAACTCTCAAAAGACTTCACTCAGACAGTGGAAGAACTTTACTGATAATAATAATAATAACAATAACATTAGATTTATATACCGCCCTTCAGGACAACTTAATGCCCACAGAGCAGTTTACAAAGTGTGTTATTATTATCCCCACAACAAATACCCTATGAGCTGGGTGGGGCTGAGAGAGCTCTAAGAGAGCTGTGACTGACCCAAGGTCACCCACTTGGCTTCAAGCAGAGGAGTAGGGAATCAAACCCGGCTCTCCAGATTAGAGTCCTGCACTCTAGTGTCAGGATCTTACTGCATCTTTGTCAGGAATAATGGTTACACACAAACATCAAAGATATATAGACTTCCAAAGCAACCAACTTTTAACCTCTGCGCCCCCCCCCACAAGTCTAATGTCATCTAGGCTCAGCTAGAAAGCATCTATGTGGGAAAACAGCAGGTTTCCCAAGGTTGTGCAGGTTAAAATGTTCCCAGATTAAAGGGAGAGAGGCCCCTGGCGCAATTCAGATAGGGCAGGAATAAACAACTCCCTTGCACAGTTTCACATCGCAGGTCCGAAAGACAAGGCAAGTAACATCTGTAGTTCAAGCAAAGGATAGCCTTAGCATTTAACCATAACTTAAAGCATTAGACAACAATCATAACAGTGTGTGTGTGCACATGTGTGTGGTAGGTGTCAGGTGCTAAGCACCTGACAGCCACTATCTCCGTGATTTTAAAAATGCTATACTCTTCGTATGATTGAAAGATGGTGTTTTTTTTGGTTTGTTTAACATCAAGACTCATGGGTGATATTTTCTTTACGGCATTTTTTACAGAGGCCATTTGGGCTGTTCCTCTCCAGTACATCTAACAATTAAATTCTGATATATATAGCAGCATGACACACTGTGTTCTCGAACAACACCCCCTCAAAGGTTAGGCTGTGGTGTTTGGACCTGAGATGAAGCTATTTGGAAGCAGTAGTGATGACAGACAGTGTGGTCCTAAAAAGAGTTGCTCCCTTCAGTGGATTTAGAAAGGTATGACTCTGCTTAGGATTGCAATGAGACAGAGCAGGGAAGACACCGAGGGAATGGTGTGTTGATATGTCCTGTCAGATGGACCCATATATTATGACCTGGCAGCTGGAGCATCCTGGGCAAGGGTTGAGTTAGTCTGCATTCTAGCTTGTTAACTGAGGTTTTTAATAAGTTTCAACTTGACGTCTCTGCTTAGAATGCCACCATGGTGGGGAGTGGAGAGGAAGGACTCCTGCTCCCGCCCCTCAGCAGCCATTTCCCCACAGTCCACATGAAGCACCATGGGGAAATACGCCTCCCCCCCCAACCCACACACACACACAGAGAAGAAATGTCATGAAGGAAAGGCAGGAGTTTCTTGCAGTGATCTGAGCTCATTTGGGCTCTCCTTTTAGGGTTGGCCGTCTCCAGGTGGTAGCTGGAGATCTCCTGGAATCACAACTGATCTCCAGGTGGCAGAGATCAGTTCCCCTGGAGAAAATGGCTGCCTTGGAAGGTGGATTCTATGGCATTATACGCAACTGAGGCCCCTCCCCTCTCCAAACCCCGCCCTCCCCAGGCTCCACCCCCCATCTCCTTTATTTTTTAAAAGCCATTCCCCACAGCTGCTGTTGTATCTTCAGGGAACCCAAACTGGACCTGGACCCAACTAATTAAAAAAAGAATGTGTAGGAAGAACGTCCCGGAAGGAAAAAATAGCAGGATAGCAATGCTGACCTCTTTCTGTCCTAGCATATCAAGTGGTTAATTGTATAATTGTCATGTATGCACCCATCCGTGCCATTTATGTGTTCTCTGATGTTCTGATCTCATGCCACGTTAATACTGTTGCATTGCATTCATATAGTAAGTTCATACCAAAGTGAGCCTGTCTAAAACCGAAAGTGCTTTGCTGTTAATGCTTTTCACAAAGATATGGGCTCAGCCTGTTATCTTTAAACTGTAGGCTGTCTGTTGACCTTGCAGCTGCAAAACAAGAATGTAACCATTTCACAGGGGAGAGGAAGAGACTTCGATTTCTTTGTAATCTTGCCTAGACAAAGCTATTGTGTTCTCATGTAACTTTGTAGGTTTTTGCGCCTAAATGCAAACTGCTCAAGGGGAGGGGGGAAAAGATGCTCCCTATATCAATAGTGCTTTTGCCTGTATAATCATTCCTGCCAACTTTCCCATCTATGGATGTACCTATGATCTTAATGGATCTCTAAATAAAAGTCTTTCAACCAATGCACTGGAGAGCTTGCTGTGAGGGGCTTGGGGGTCTATCTGCCATGGACTGCCGTTCCTAGAACTGACAATAATAACTGAAAGCAATGCGGTGTGGCAATTGGAGTGTCAGTCTATGACCCAGGAGACTCAGGTGTGAATTTCCACTCTGCCATGGAAGCTTGTTGGGTAACCTTGGGCCAGTTACATACTCTCAGCCTAATCTACCTCACAGGGTTGTTGTGAGGATAAGATGGACGGGAGTAGAAAAATCCACTTTGGGTTCCCATCAGGGAGAAGGTGGGATATAAGTGAAGTAAATAAATACAACTTACTTGCCTCTTTTACTTACAAGTGTTTTCTGAAATAAACTTTTAAAAAATATTCTATCTTACAATTTGCAAGATACAAGTCCAGTGGCACCTTAGAAACCAACAAGATTTTCAGAGTGTAAGCTTTCAAGAGTCAGAGCTGTTCTAATGCTGTTTTACTGCAGACCAATATTGCTACCCACCTAAATTATCTTAGAATTAATTCCTTCAGGACATGTAGGCTATAGGGATGCTCAAACATGTGCTGCTTTGGTTTGTGCCCTGTTCACCAGTTGTAAAGAGAATCCTGATTTTTCAACTATCATTTTGTTAGTTTGTTGATCTGTTTTAGGGTTGACCATTTGTTTCACTGTATTTCTTACTAACCGCACAGTACAGTGCAGTTGGCTGTCCGTGCATGCAAGTTCTCTCACAGCCCGATGGAAGTCTACTACTTCCCCTTCCTTGCTGCATAATGGCTCTATTCTGCTCAGCAGACAATTGTTTAAATAGACGATTAGATTACTCACAAATCAAATAAATCAGTCATCTATAAATGCTGTGTTTCAATGAATCCTATCTTTCAGTGTTCGACTAAGTAGTCCTTAGTGATGCTAATGGCTGCAGATGTTTGAACCAGCAGCCTCTTTGCACATGTGCAATTTTGAAGAAATCTGATACAAGCTGGTTCAGCAGGCGTTCACAACTGCTGAGTGTGAACCGAACAAACTAAGACTCTCTCTACATGAAACATCTTACACAAGAATGCTCAAGTCCAGGGAGACGCAATGTTAGCCAGGAAGTGTAGTTTAAAAAGACAGAGCCAAAGGCTTTGTCAATTTCACCCCCTCTACAGAGCCAGCAAAGATTGCTCCTCAGAGGGTTTGTTAATTTCATCTTCGCCTCCAGGAAGGCTCTGTCAATTTCACCTCCCCTTTGGGGAGGCGAAGATGAAATTAACAAACCCTCTGAGGAGCAATCTCCACTGGCTTGTGTAGACTATGCTTCCCGGCTAACATTGCGTCTCCCTACATTGAGCGTCCTTGTGTAAAATGTCTCATGTAGAGAAAATATAATCTGTTTTATTCTGAATAATATTAAATTACAGCGGAAACACATCTTTTCTTCAAGGTACTCAGTGCAGGAAAAATAGGTGTCATCCTATTTGATTTTCATAAGAAATTGTACAGTTAGTGAGGCGGAGAGGAAAGGTCATTTGATGAGGTTCATGACTGAGGTGGGATTTGAAAAGAAGTTTCTTTAGTCCCACACTATGAGTCTCTCTACACAAGACGCCTCAGCACTTGTTCATGAAGTGTAGGAAGAAGCAACATTAGCCGGAAAGCATAGTTTTAAAAAACAGAGCTGGAGGAGACAGCTTATCAGAGGGTTTGTCAATTTCATCTCTGGCTCTGTCAATTTCACTTCTCCAGTCTAAACTGTGCAGGATCGCAACCAGAGGGCAGCCAGGAATGGAAATGAGCTGGAGCTGCCTTCCAGAGCCAGGCTTGGACCTGGAGAGGTTATAATGGGCAGAAGTTTCCCTTCTAGCAATTCATAGTCCCTTCACACAGCTCCAATGTATAGCAAAGCCTCTGCCCTGCCGCCAGCTCTGTCTTTTTAAACTACCCTTCCTGGCTACCATTGCATCTCTTGATAGGTGTCCTTCACATGTCAAATGTCTTATGTAGAGAGACTCTGTGAATCCGATAGGAATATGAGACTTTCTGATTTAGGAAAAATTTCTTCTAGATGTAAAATGTGACAGCACAGGATCATGAGCCTGAGCACAAATCATGCCCACATCTTTAAAAAAATCCCTCTCACCTCTGTGGCTTAAGTCCGTCTTGCTTACTATCTCACCCCTCTTTGTGACTCTCATGCCTTGGACGTGTGTGTCTAAAACTTGTTTACAGTCTACTTCCTTTCAGTGCCATTGTCCGTTAATACAGGAGTCCAGCTCCTCTGCTGATGAATTACCCTATCAGATTTTAGTCAAACTCGCATAAGCAAAAATAAGTTTGGCAGGTGTCTCCAAACTTGCAAGACAGAAAAACAAACGAAAGAGTTCAGACTCCATTTCTAAGCAGTAGAATCTGTCAATACAAAATGCCTTTGTGTTCTGGCTTTATTGTACCTCAAAGAATGCTGTCTGGATGGATTCACGTACATCTGAATACATGTGGAACGCTTATTGA
Source organism: Eublepharis macularius (assembly GCF_028583425.1). Taxonomy (NCBI): domain Eukaryota; kingdom Metazoa; phylum Chordata; class Lepidosauria; order Squamata; family Eublepharidae; genus Eublepharis; species Eublepharis macularius. Next base: position 223,879,024 of record NC_072791.1, on the reverse strand, counting down.
TTTATCCCTTGCTGCCTCTGCAGAGACAATAGCAATTCACCACTGAAGTTTGATAGTTGTGGAGCGGAAAAAACTCCAAATCAATGGGTTATGGATCCAATTCCAATATTAAAGCAAACTCAAAACATTTGCCCAGAGTGATTTTTCGCTGTCTTCGCAATGCCATGGGAAAGACACAAACTCCCACTAACAGCTGATAGACAGCTGAAACAGTCCCTTTCCAACAATAACCCTGCTTGAGAGTATTTGACGACTTATTTTCATTTTCTAAAAAATCCAATGGAAAGAGAACAAAAGGCACAACAAAACAAACAACAATGATAACTTTGTAAGATGGAGTAAAGCAGGCTTGTTTTAGTCAATGCTTCCCCCTTTTTTGTAATGCTGGTTGTCTATATTATTTCGCCCACCCGATATAACCTCAAAGCTGTTTCTTGGGTAACCTTTGTTCTCTTTACCATGAATTTGCTGAATAGGCCCATTTGACCACTTCAAGTCTTTGCTAGCAAGTGTCTAAGGGAAGGGGGATAACATTTTTACTATACCCTTAATGGTGGTCTGTGAAATTTCCGTGGGTAGTCTCTCATCTTTCAGTTACATTTTTTGCAAACAATCTACAAGTATGAAGAAACAGTTTGGCCTCACTACTCTACAGAATTCTACCTTTTGCAAGAAAATAAATATTTTTTCAAATGCAGCTATTCAGAGTACGTTTGTATCTTAGTAAACAAGAGCTGCTCAGTACTTCTCCCTTTAATATGTTCCCAGTTTTTGCGGTTGGTACATTTTCATTTGGTTATAGCAAAAGTTATCACCACCCCGTTTCACGTATCTCCACTTCCTTTTACTAAATCAGTTTCTTCTTCGTTGACCATACACAGTTCTATGATTTAATCTTCCCATTTCTGTTTAACGACTTCTAAGGGCTTGCTTACATGATCAGAAAATGTAAACAAATCTTCTGCATTTTTATGCAGCTAGATAAGAAAATCTAGAATCTGTACAATTTTATTGGAATGAAAGGCTGGGAGAACTAACAATGCAATCCTAAACAGAGTACTCCCGTCTAAGCCCATTGGCTTCAAAGGGTTTAGACTGGAGTAACTCTTCTTAGGAGCGCACTGGACATTTGATATTGGCGTGTCTCCTACAACTCTAGTGAGCAAAGTCTGGAATAAGCTCCTCAAAACTAAGTGTCTTCCTTCAATAGAAGAGCCACTTAAGTTGGAGGAAGACTCCATAGGCTAGAGGAAATTCCTCCAATCCAAGATAAGATATGTGGCATTATTATGATGTTTTTCAGCTCCATCAAATGTTTTATTTCTTACACACTTCAGAACAGGGCTTTTTTTCTGGGAAAAGAGGTGGTGGAACTCAGTGGGTTGCCCTCGGAGAAAATGGTCACATGGCCACAGGGGCGTAGACTTTCCAATTTCCCGGGGGGGGGGCTGGGGCTGGGCCAGAGGTATTGCTATGCCAGTGACATTACAGGGAGGAGCCAATGACATCACAGGGAGGGGCTTTCATTGCCACCATCTATGGAGGCGGGGCCATGGGAGATTTAAGGAGGGGGTCCGCACAAATTTAGGGGGACCCAGGCACCCTTGGGGACCCCCCTAACAATGCCCCTGAGCTGGGCCAAACCTAGGAAAATGTGAGAGTTGGTCAGTGGTTATAGTGGTATCTCAGCAATCTCCTGCTGTGTCCTGTTCTTGAAATTCACTTTTAGGATAGTCCTTTTATGATCTATAATTATATATACCATGTGTATAGGACAAACTAATGGTCATAAATTTGACACTAAGAAAAGCAACACAGAAAAGCCTGTAAGGGAACATTTTTTAAGTTTTCCTGGACGTTCATTTACAGGAGTCTTGATTCTGCCTTATTCATAAGGGTGACTTAGTACTGAAATTTACTAAATTATGGCATTGCAGATGCCTTCGTTTGGTAAATGCATAGTTGAAGTTTGAACCAGGGCAGAATACAAAACAGTTGCCATGTACTCGATTTCTGAGCAGTGTACAGAGTGCAAAGTAGTAGCAAACTCCCATCTTCTCACTTCAAACTCATATCCTATAAGTGAATACAAGCACATTTTGAGGCAATTCAGAACAGCGCTAGTCATGACCCCAAAGAAAACTCACAGTTATACTACCTAGGACTTTATATACCTTGTTTTCTTAGCACACTGCTTAAACTCCACCTTAAAAGACATTATTAACCAAATCACAGCCTGGACACAGGGCAAAAGGAAATTTTGAAAAGGCCTCTGATCTGCACCCCCACCCCCCTCTTCCAATCTTGTTCATGCAGATAGGGTTTCTTATTGCTTCAGAGACACAGCACTCATTTTTAGGAATTGTCCTTTTCTGCAATAGATACCACCTCTCCATTTAAACATGGAATGGAAATTGAAAGAGTAGTTTAGGAGTGGCTGAAGCAGCCCACCCCCCATACATTACCATGAAAAAAACTAATTGTTCTCCCACACCCAGCAAAAAAAAAAAAAGCCGCAAACAAAGCTATTTCAACAAGGAAACATAAGGCCTACGCTTTCCCAGTGTTCCACTTCCAAAATACAATGTAATGATAACGTTACTGGAAAGTAAAATAGATGCTCACTTTTTTCCCTATTAAAAGGAATAGAAACTGGTCCTTAACAGAGTAGCATTGACTGCAGAGAAAACATGATGATGGGTGGCTGGAGCGTGCTGGCTCGTGTGAGTGTATAAGTTTTAAAAGGGAAGCAGTTTTAGAAAAATGTTAGTTTTAAAAAAGAAGTCAGAGTTCTTTATTATAGAAACTCCATCCTTTGATAGGAAAGTGAAGAGAGCTTCCTACCTACAGATCTGTTCTGAGGAGGAAGTCCTCATGAGTAGACATGGACATGGAACAAAAAAACCCCAACGAACCAGCAGGTTCGTGATTCGTGGGTTTCACGAACCACGAACCATGGAACTGGACCAGTTATGAACCACTTCGTGGTTCGTGGGGTTTAAATGCCCCTTTCTGGCCTTAACAGCGGCAGGGAAAGGGGCATTTAACAGTTTAAAGGGCCCTTTCCTGCCTTGCAAGCAGCAGGTCCCTTTAAACTATCAGCTGGCAGGAGGGATCCCCCCTCCGCAGCCTGCCAGCTGATAGTTTAAAGGGACCTGCCCTTTAAACTGCCCAAACCCCAGCCCTCCTACCCCCCCAGCCCCAGCCCAGCCCCACACTTACCTTATCCTGCAGTGCAGCATCCTTCCTCTCCTCCCAGGAGGGGCAGGAAGGCCGTTTTCGGCCCCCTCCACCTCTCTGGGGGCCTGCAGGGCGACGGAGGAGGCTGAAAACAGCCTTCTTGCACCTCAAATGGCCCTCAAATGCCACGGCAGCCATTTGAGGGGCAGGGAGGCCATTTTTTGCTTCCCTACCCCTCAAATGGCTGCATCAGCCATTTGAAGGGCAGGAAGGCTGCTGGGATTTGGGCAGTTTAAACTTTAAACTATCAGCTAGCAGGCGGTGGGGGGGGGGACACCTGCTGCAGCAGGGCCCTTAAAGGGGCAGTTTAAATGGCCATTTAACTGGGGAAATACTGCCCCTGTAAATACAACCCAACAAACCAGCATACAGTTCATGGAAGTTCCGTGGAAAGGAGCTTCCATGAATCCTGGTTCACGAACCCCGAACCAGCTTTTTTGGGGTCGTATTTCGGTTCGTGCCCATCTCTACTCCTGAGTAGTAATCTACACATCAAAGGGCAGTAAAGAAATAAACAGTAAACAGATGCTCTGACCTGTCTATCTTTCTAACTCTCTGGTTTATCCCCCTCTGAAACCTGAGGAATGGGACAGCATTAGAAGTGGAATCTTCTAACGTTCCCTGAATGTAAATTGTAGCCATGCACTTATATTGCACTTATATCCAACAGAGGTCTTGCAATCTGACTGTTGCTACATTGAAAATGGGTGGAGCCAGCCAAGGTTTAAGGACTAAGCTAATTAGTGTGTCATAGTCAAAGGTATTTTAAGGCAGTGTATAAATTCTTTTTTATATAAAATTTATTTTTATAAATATAAGCAGAACAGAAAAAAGCAAATAAAAAATAGCACAATTATAATGATGTCAAAAGAAAAAGAGTAAACATAATATAACAAACAATATAAATAATTCATGTTTTTTATATCCAGCACATATCAATGTGCTGGATATTTAATGTGTTTGGTGTCTGTCAGAAAAGAAAGTATAGTCTCCAATATTCAGATTTTTGATCCTACAAGCATCTTCCAGTTGTAACATTTCCGTATAATTAAACACATTTTGGAGAAGATGGGAGGAAATGAAGAGAGGGGAGAGACTTCTGAGGTAAATGCTCTCTGGATTTATGGCTGCCAAAATCTCACAGGCTCTCTGGTCCTTTTATTTATGTAAACTGCTTCAGTCGCCCACAATGTAAAAGAGACACAAGCTTGGTTGATAGTTTGTAAGCTTTGTGTTCCCTTTGTAGGATCAAAAATCTTTTAGACGTTTAACCCACTGAAGCCATCATATACTAATTTAAGATATTACTTAAAAAAATAGTTTCTTGACAGGAGCGGAGAGATCACATTTTGGGGAAGTTTGCCTTCTTTGTCCCCCCCCCCCCCCGCCCACACACCTATCTTTTTCTTAGATCCATTACCCCATTCATGTCTCCGAAGATCATTATCTTCTTGAAAATTGAAAATGGATTGGAAAACATTTTCATAAAATCTTTCTCTTGCATTATTTGGGGCATATATTGTTGCTAGTGTGTAAATCTTGCCTTCCAGGAGCCTGATTTTCAAAATCAAATATCTTCTATCAGAGTCTCTTAATTCTTCTGTAACATTTATTTGTAAATCGTTTATACAAACCACAATACCTTTAAAAATGATAAATTCTTAATAAACACACTAATACATACAAGCAAAAAACAGGAACAAAGCCCCAAAGAATCATAGAAATTATAATATGATATAACAGGAAGGGTGGACAATCCTGTGCTTCATCAGCTATTGTAACTGAGACCCTCATGTGAGATCTGAGGGGTCTTGAGCCCCTTAGCCCCCATGTAGTTCACTGGCTGCCTGGGGAGGGACTCAGCCCCTTCTGGCCAAATCCAGGGGGGCTCGAGCCCCTCAGCCCCCCCGTAGTTTACACCTATGCATGGCCGGTGGCCACACCCCCTGATCTCCAGACAGAGGGGAGTTTAGATTGCCCTCTGCGCCGCTCAGTGGCGCGGAGGGCAATCTAAGCTCCCCTCTGTCTGGAGATCAGGGGGCGGGGCCACCAGCCATGTGACCATTTTCAAGAGGTTCCGGAACTCCGTTCCACCGCGTTCCTGCTGGAAAAAAACCTCTGCTTCAGAAGATGAAGCAGAGATCTCAGTGGCAATCCTGGAATATTATTGATATAATTACATATTTTTTTAACCTGATGTACCTTCTGCTTCTCTGTCTCCGAGGATTTCTTTATTTGAACACTTGTTTTCTTTGACAAAGATAAATTCAGACGATTTGGTACATGAGAGCTGTGTGGGCGGTGTGGATTAAGAGATTTCTTCCCTTCAAATCATCCTGGAACTAGCCAACCACACGTTCTACAAAATCAAATGGTTTAATTTTTCTTCTTCAAAAACATTTCTTTCTAATCCAACTATTGTAGAACAAGACAAACGGCCTCTTACTGGGACTGAAAAACAAATACTCAGAGCCAAGCTACAAGTGACGCCTCACACAGGTTGGACACTTGTCAGCTTCCCTCAAGTTTTGATGGGAAATGTAGGTGTCCTGGTTTTACAGCTTGGCTCTCCATTACAGCTGCAAGACCAGGATGCCTACATTTTCCATCAAAACTTGAAGGAAGCTGACACGTGTCCAACCTGTGTCAGGCGTCACTTGTAGCTTGTCTCTCAGAGCTACCGGCAGCCCCTAGAAGATTGCTTCCTCAGTATACCGTATAGATTTAGACACTTACTTTATAGTTGCAAGCACATTTCATTCCATACAAGAAACTGAACTCTCTCTGGATATTCAACAGGCGGAATGGAAGTCCTTGTGGGTTGTGTCACCAATGTACTCAATATGAGCTTCTACTGAAGAAAGTACTTTAAATTAATACAATTTAAATGAATACAAAGATGACATCTGTCTGCATGACAACTGCACTAGTAGACTTTGGGTGGGGGGGCAGGGCTTTTTTTCAGCTGGAACACGGTGGAATGGAGTTCCAGCACCTCTTTAAAATGGTCACATGGCCGGTGGCTCCGCCCCCGGATCTCCAGAGGGGAGTTTAAATTGCCCTCCACGCCATGCTCCAGCAGTGTGGAGGGCAATCTAAACTCCCCTCTGTCTGGAGATCAGGGGGCGGGGCCACCGACCATGTGACTATTCGCCAAGGGCAATTTAAACTTTAAAAAACTCCCCCCCTTGTTCCAGCTGACCCAAAGTGACGTCATTGTGCGGTCCTGAGTTCCACCACCTCTTTCCCCAGAAAAAAGCCCTGGTGGGGGGAGGGGAAAAGGACGTCGGTAATGAGTCAATGTCCCTTCCAGCTACAACCCAGAAGTGACATCACTGTCTGACACGCTAGGATTTTTTCACTCTTTCTCTCAAAAACCACAAAGATTGGGAAGATTCCTAGAGTATATCACTGACATCACTTCTGTGCCCCAGTCAGTAGTGATATCATCAATGTGTCTTTGATGTCCTTCTCCCAAATCTCACCTTGCTGCTCAGGAGCGACCACCAGTGGAGTTGGGGAAGTATCCGTGGGAATTTGCCTGCTGATTTTGGGCAAATGGCAAGCCTAGGAAAAACTTGAGAATATCTAAGAGTACATTCTCTCTTTGCTAGAGAGGATGAAGCGTGATTGATTCATATAATCAATCATATATGGTGTGGTTGACCAATAAGTTTTTAGGGAACACTGTAAAATTATACTAATTAAACTAACCACTAAATCAGCAGCATTGGTCCTTTTCTCGAAGGAGTTAGTGACATTTTTTCATAAATCACAAATCTTCTTGGTGGATAGATTGACAATTGCCCAAGACTGGAAGGCACTGTGGGCCATTTTTGGAAAACTGAAGAATATCTAAATATTTGGGCAGTATCTTCAAATGGAAAGTTAACTCATCTCCTAAAACTTCTTCATAGATCAAAAAATGCAGAAGTGGGTGCTGTATTGTGGAATCAATTTTTACTCATGCATATGAAGAAAAAATTGAGGGGGGGACATAAACCTGCCTAGTTAATTCCATCCTTTATTACATTTCTTGTCAATACAAGAAATATCCCTGTGGTTTCCACACAGGGACAGGTGTATGTAGTTTCCCATTGCGCAGCAGCAATGAGGCTTCCACACGGAAGATTTCCCTGAAGTTTAACAACAACAACAACATTCAATTTATATACCACCCTTTAGGACAACTTAACGCCCACTCAGAGTGATTTGCAAAGTATGTTGTTATTATTCCCATGACAATCACCCTGTGAGGTGGGTGGGGCTGAGAGAGCCGTAACTGACCCAAGGTCACCCAGCTGGCTTCAAGGGAAGGGAGAATCAAACCCGGTTCTCCAGATTCGAGTCCTGCCGCTCTTAACCACAGCATCCAAATGGCTCAGACCCCCAGCAGTAGCCATTTCCCTCCCCATGGCCATTGAACCTTTTTCAGGCTTCTGTTCCAAGCTGGTAATTGAATATTTTTACATAAATGTCATATGATAACAATATGTGCAACAGGGTCTCTGAATCCCCAGCTTTCATTTCTAAAATGTACTGTGATGCTTCAGTGAAGCAAGACCCCCCATCCCCCGCTTCCAATCAGCATTGAACCCAGGGCAGATAATGTCTGTGGAAATGGCCCAAATCATAATTTGTCCCATCTTTTAAAGTGCATCACTTTCAAAGAAACATAGAGCTGGAAGGGACCCTAAGGGTCATCTAGTCCAACCCCCTACGGAATGCAGGATATTCGCAACTGTCTCCCAGAGGAAAGCAAAAGACCTCCAGGATCCCCAGCCAATGTAGCCTGGAGGAGAATTCCTTCCTGACCCCAAAGTGGCGATCAGCATTACCCAGGGCATGAAAGAAAAGGCCATGAGAGCCTTTCATACAAGTCATTCTGCTTCTGTCTTGTCTAGATTATATTTTATTTATCTTTTGTTGTTGATTTCTTGTCTTCCGGGAGGTTTTTTCTTTATGCACATTTACATTTATTCCTATACAGGGCTTTTTTCTGGGAAAAGAGGTGGTGGAACTCAGTGGGTTGCCCTTGGAGAAAATGGTCACATGGCTGGTGGCCCCGCCCCCTGATCTCCAGACAGAGGGGAGTTTAGATTGCCCTCCATGCGGGTGGTGCGGAGGGCAATCTAAACTCCCCACTGTCTGGAGATCAGGGGGCGGGGCCACCAGCCATGTGACCACTTTCAAGAGGTTCCAGAACTCCGTTCCACCGCGTTCCTGCTGAAAAAAAGCCCTGTTCCTATATATTTATTGGGTGGGAGGGAAGGTGGCATGGTATAGTGTGATTTTGTCAGAAGCTGAGCAGGGTCGGTACTTGGAAGACTCTGCAGAGGAAGGCAATAGCAAACCACCTCACTTGCCTTCAAAGCCCCTTGCTGAAGTTGCCGTAAGTCAGTTGTGGCTTGATGGCACTTTACACACACATTTATTCAGTAAGAAAACTCACGTACTCCCCTTCCCTTCCAACCCTACAAGACAAGGATACTTGCGTGACCTGCACGATAGAGGGGAATGTATTTAATAAACTTAGTATTTTGAAAAATGTTTGTGATGGGCACAGCACCAGATTTCATGGAAATGACTAATTCATTTGGATTGCTCTTTGTCATCCCATGAATCCATTTTCATAAAAATTACACTTTTCCCCCCGTGTGAAATAATAACATCATAACAATCGATTTATATACCGCCCTTCAGGACAACTTAACGCCCACTCAGACCGGTTTACAAAGTGTGTTATTATTATCCTCATGACAATCACCCTGTGAGGTGGGTGGGGCTGAGACAGCTCTGAGAGAGCTGTGACTGAGCCAAGGTCACCCAGCTGGCTTCAAGCAGAGGAGTGGGGAATCAAACCCGGTTCTCCAGGTTAGAGTCCTGCCGCTCTTAACCACTACACCAGACTGGATCTGGTGGGAGGAAGAGTGCCATTCCCAAAGGACATTTTAGTCAGGTGCTTGCCCTGGCACAATAGCTTGCACCAGCCAATTCCTCTTGCTGCAGCTGGCCATCAACTCCATCCCCTTTTGAGTTTGGGGGTGTCGTACAGAAGCAATGGATCCACTGAGGCTGGATTTAGCCCAAGAGTTGTCAATGGCTTGCTAATCCCTCTCTGATTCAGAGGTCTGTGACATCCAGTTTGGGAGGAACAGAATGCTGTAAGACTTCAGGGGATGCTTTGATAGTGTTATGTTCTGAATATTCTTTACCGAAAGAAATCAACTGAAGAATTAGGCCTGTACTCTAAAGAAAAGAACAGTTATGGAGGCAGTTGCTGTTGGAAGAGGAGGATTCATCGCTGTCCCTTTCCACAGGTTTCAAAGGGGGACAAACCAGAGTTAGAAAGATAGACAGGCCAAGGCACTGTGTTTACACTTCTCTGACTATCCTTTGATATGTAGATTGCTATTCTCAGGATTTTCTAACTTCCTCCCTCTCACCTTTTCTCTTCCTGGTTTTGTTGCAGGCAACACCTATTTCCTTCTCCTCCCTCCATCTTGGCAGCATGGATGCAGGACTTGTCCTAGCATCCATGTCCATCCTTAGACTAGATAGGTAGTTAGGATCTGTCTCTCCTCCTTTATCAGAGTATGGCGTTCCTACAATAAAGAACTCTTATTTCTTTTCTAAATATAAGGCAAGTATATGATTTGTTATTTTCTCTCCTGCACACCCACCAGCCAGCAGAACGAGCTCACAACCACCTATAATCATGCTTCCTATGCCAAACGATAGACTCTGCTAACGGTCCAAACACGGAATCCTTTAATTAGGTTTCTGGAGTCTACATAATGATTTATTTACCGGTTGCAACATCACTTTTTGCCTCTAAATGCAATACTGATCATTTCTGCCTTTCCTATTGGAGACAGTCCAATTTCACACAAATACACACGTGAATACATTATATCGACAGGCCAGTACATGGGTTCCCCCATCCTCAGCCCTTTTTGAGCCTGTGGGTATGTTGAGAATTTTAAGGACAGTCTGTGGGCACCACAACAAAATGGAGGATAGGAACCAGTCACAAAAAGGCTGCCCAAGACAGTTTCATCCAATCAAAAAGTAGCCATCCATGAGAGATGGGTCCAATCACATAAAGTTGGGAGGTTCCATAAAATGTTAGGAAGTCCAAGCCAAACATCCTCCTATGATGGGGGGCAGTTGTTCCCAAAAGGTTGTTCCCTGCACACACAAAGGCCTAAAGCACCTTCTACTCCAGTGGCAAAACTCTTTGCTTTGGGAAAAAGAGGGTGCCGTGAAGCATATCAGAGCATACCATGGCACCACTAGGTACCACTTCGGGGGTCACTGAAGTAGGACCTCTGTGAGTAACAAAGCTACTCTATAAAAAATATATATATTGCTCCAGAAGACTGAATTCGCACATAACCAATTAAATAAAGAGAAGATTCTATAAAGTATTGATATTCAGCTATGCACAGGCTTGCCTTTTGCCACCGCACAGCGGGTAATCCTCTTGGCCCAGTCCCCTGACCTTGAGAAATTGAAGAGCAAGAGGAAAAAAATGACCTCAGTGATGTTGTACAATTCCATTTATCCAGGGCTTTTTTTCTGGGAAAAGAGGTGGGTTGCCTTAGGAGAAAATGGTCACATGGCCAGTGGCCCCGCCAGCGGCATGAAGGGCAATCTAAACTCCCCTCTGTCTGGAGATCAGGGGGTGGGGGCCACTGGCCATATGACCATTTTCAAGAGGTTCCGGAACTCAGTTCCACCGCGTTCCCACTGAAAAAAAGCCCTGCATCTATCTATCTATCTATCTATCTATCTATCTATCTATCTATCTATCTATCTATCTATCTATCTATCTATCTATCTATCTATCTATCTATCTATCTATCTATCTATCTATCTATTCACGTTATTTATACTCTGCCTTTCTCACCTGAGTCTCAAGGCAGACTACACGGTGAGTCAGTACAGTCGATTTCAAAGATAACTCAATAAACATGTAAGGAGTATATCTCATCCCATCTAGGGCCATTTACCACCCACGGAACATCACACCAAACTCCCGGAACGTGTGAAAACAGCCTAGGTCTTAAAGCCAATAGGCTGTCTGACCAGAAAAAGACAGCAATGTGACTAAAAAGTTATTGATGTTCAATATTCATTAAAAACAAGTGACATTTAATTGCAGCAGCCGTATATTTGCACACAGTAAGGAGTATATACATGCTGATTTGCAAAGATTTAAAAACCAGCAGAAATCCAATACAGAGCTGAAAAACTGTTGAAACCAAGTGTAAGCAATTCTATGAATTTCCCCATGTCTTACCATAGAGATGAGTACAATTTCTTAGAGCATTACCTGGAAGTGATGTCACATTCTCCCCAAACTGTACCTGCCCCGGACACCCTTAAAATCTACCATTTGCCGAGGCAGTGCTAGCAATCCTAATTACAACTATGTCAGGAAGGGTCAATATATCTCGCTGCTGTAATGGGATTTGCCTAGTCCATGCAGGAAAGATTATTTAAGAAAATAAGGGGTTCTTCACCACAAATACTGAGTTCTTGATGGGTTCTTCACTAAAATGCATCTATGCAAATTTACTCATGAGGGGTTTAATTGATCACAGTGGGATTTACCTGTTCCAGCTGGGCTGCTTCAACATATCTCCCAGGTGATCTTCAAAACTTTCACAAACACACACCTTCAGCATGCAATGCACAGCTGACAGATGGAAGTGAAATATTTCTGTGTTGAACTCTGCTACTAGTTTCATCGGGGCACACACTTTATCACTCAAAAAGATGGGTGAATTTGCATTTTAATGCAAGCTTGTTTTCCTCCTTTCTGTCTTATCTTTTCCACTCTTCTCTTCTGTAATGTGCCTTTCTTTTAAAAAAATTGACTATCTTTTTTTTGTTTTTTATTATTTATTTTATTCATAGAAGGGTATGACTATCTATTTTTTTTAATAATTTTTTTTATTTTTCATAACTACAAAACACTACACAGCACTACACAAGACTATCACAAGGAAAGGGGAGAGGGAAGGGACAAAGGGGGGTGGAAAAAGAAAAAAAAGAAAAAAAGGGGGGGGAATGAACTACAAACACTAAACACTACACTTCAATGTTTCCCTTCATACTGTCATAATACAAAAATAGCTCCATAGGATAATGATGGAGTGGTTAATCATACAGAGAATAAACATTTCAAATTCTAATTAAACTTTCCTCCCCCTTCTAGGTCCCGGACGCAGTTCTCTCTGTGCAACCGCTGTTGCGGTGCTCTCCTCCTCCTCCCCCCCCCCCTTCGGCTCCTCCTTTTCTTCGTTCTCGGTGCAGCAGAGTTCTGGGTTTTTATTCTCAAAATCCTTTAGTTGATCTTCTGATAATATCTTATAGGCCTGATCTTTATATCTGAACCATATTCCTTCCGGGAATAACCATTTGTACTTTATTCCATGGTCCCTCAGAAGAGCTGCAAACTTTTTATATTTAAAACGCCGTTTCCGGACTAGAAATGGAACGTCCTTCAAAATCTTGACTTTCAAACGAAGGGTATGACTATCTAGAAGGGTATGACCTTTCATTAATTCATCAAGTCAATTTGATTCAGGTGGTCTTTATTAAGAACTCTCAGCTTTGTACAGGTAACAAGAGAGCAGCTGCATTTTTGAACAGTTATTCAAGTTCTTAAAAGAGTCAAGGAAACTGTGTTACAAAACTATCCAAAATAATACCTCGCAAGAGAAGAAAACGGAGGGGGAAATATGCAAGGCCATTAAATTTGACTCCCTGGTCTCCAGTTTCTTTCCCACTTGTCATTGTTATTACAGATCCTCTGCTGTTTTTCAGAAGTGGGCATGGAACGCTGGAATAAGATAAGACAGGTGGCAATACCAGCTGTAAAGAGGGGGAGGAACTTCCTGATATGACCACAGCCTACGCTGAAAACATAGGAAAAGGAGAAGATGCTGGAACGTAAGCCACCTTCTCATTATTACTTACAATAGGACCCTGGAATATATTAGATATCTTTGCAAATCTGCCGCTATGACTCCTCAAAGATATCAAGCTGTTTGAAAAGCATTATGGATTCCCACTCTCTTGGAAGCAGTGATACTCTCAACGTGTATGCCAAATGCATAAACCAAGGCCAAACACAGTTAAGGATGAAAGTATTGAAATTTGAACCTTATATCACAGGACAGGAGATGTTGGATAGTGGGCTGAAATCCTGTAGGATCTAGCCCATGGCATTATTTGGGAGTAAGCCTGAATGGGATCAGGATTAATGAGCACTTCTGAAATATGCTGCACTTTTGCATTCTGACTCTTGAAAAGCTTAAAGAGAATTAAAGTCATCCCAGATTGATACAGTTTATTTCCAAGTCAACATGTTTAGGATCTGACAGCAGAGATAGTTAAATACAAACCAGAGAATGGCCATGTAGCAGAATTCGATCATATACCACTAATAATATACCACTAATATATACCACTTAGTGGATAATATATAATAATATACCACTAATAATATACCACATAGTGGTATATTAGTGATAATATACTACTAATTCAGTAATCTAGTTGGCAGATTTACCTAAGAGGTGAGGTGACACAACTCTGGTTGTAAATGCAGTCGTCTCATTTCCTTCAAAGAGCATTGTCGAGTCAAATCGTGAATGGTGACAATTTCAGGGGTACAGAACTGCATACAAGTCGTGTTTTCTGGAGTCAGGGTCTACTCCTCCAAACAGGCAACTTGGAGGAAGAGCAGCAGCATCTCTCCACCTCCTTTGGCTTGTAAGTACAACACTAGCACCCCTGGGGACCGAGCCCCAACTAAGACAGGCAGAGAGAGCTCCAGAAGGCCAGCAGTAACGGAGGGACTGCAGTATGGCCATCTCAGCGAGCAGTGTCAGTTGTCCATCTTGGTGAGAATGTAGGCTTTGGTATGTCTTAGGAATGATCCTGAATCTGATTAATGAGTGAATGAAGAGAGTTTATTCAGGAACTACAACTCTGATAGAAAGTGGAGAAATAGAATAGATGCTAACTACCTTACTAAACTGGGAGAGAGTTCTGGGAGGAAGCAGGAAGTAGCCTAAGAATACCAACCTGGAGACAAGAAGCACAGAAGAGAGGAAGAAAGAAGGATCTTATTTTGCTATCTAAGTGTCCGATTTGTTGCCCCCTGCAGGTATTCTGTGTCTTCTGCCTTCTCTGTACGCAAGGCGTATTTCCAACAGAGAAGACATGACGGCACCACTGACAAGCCACTTCTGATAACCAGCCTGACAGTGCAGAGGGCTGCTTTCTCATCCCTTTGTTTATTTATTTTATTTTATTAAACTTATATTCCACTCTCCCTGCATGCCAGACGGACAGCCTCTTAGGGCACTTGGTAGGAGGGAAGGCTCAATGGGAAGGGCTGCCCTGCTTGACGACCAATCCTGTCTAGAGATGAGCACAAACAGAAAAAAACCCCAAACATAATGTTCGTTGTTCGTTGCCATCCACGAACAGGGACTCACGAACAACCACGAACATGGCCCTGTTCAGGAACATGTTCGTGGTTGGCTGTTCGTGGGGGCCAGCAGGCTCTCCTCCAGCCATCATCCAAGTCAAGATCCCTACTGCACCACTCCCAGAAGCCTGACCTGAGCAGGCACCAGGAAAGGTACCAATAATAAATAATAGCTTGGCAGCAGCCCTGGAACTTGAAGGGGTAGATCCCTACCGCACCACTCCCAGAACCCTTAACTGAGCAGGCAGCAGGAAAGGTACCAATAATAAATAATAGCTTGGCCCAGAGCCTGGCAGCAGCCCTGGAACCTGAAGGGGTAGATCCCTATCCCACCACACACAAAGAAAATTCAAGCCCCTATGCACTCTATCAAAATGCCAACAGGAACTGTCTCTCCCTGTCCACTGGCTGCAAAACCAGAGCTGGGAGCCCCCCTCCCCCCTGCTCTTTGCTCCCTTGTTGTAACAAATTTGGAGCTCCACACTTGAAAGGAAGACCTGCCTATCAAGCTAAATTGGGCTTCGATTGGGGTTTCCAGGGCAACAGCAGGATTTCAGACAGAGTTCAGACAATCCCTGCCTAAGTTGCCAAGGGAATTGATTGCAGGTGCCAGACTGTCTGGCTTGACGAACAGCAACAAAGGAGGCTTGCAATGACCATCTGTTCGTTTAGAATGGGGCCTCACGAACAGCGGGCTGTTTGTGGGTTTTTTGGGTTCGTGTTGCTGTTTGTGCCCATCTCTAATCCTGTCTGCTTCAGGTTCCCCATAAGAGATTAGGGTTTATAGCATTACCCTACTGGATTTTGGAGGCTGTTTCTCTGCATTCCATATGGAAGGACGTTGCGTGCTTATAGCTCCAACAGTGCCATCCTAAGCAAAGTTACGTCTTTCCAAGTCCACGGTAGCCAATGGGCTCAGAAGAATGTAATTTTGCATAGGATGGTAATGTTTGAACCACAACTGTTAGTATTAGGTCTTATCTCTAGCGTACATAAAACATACTGTACACACACCGAATGGAAACAGACAGGTAAGGGCTCCAGAGCTTCCATCACAGCCTGTCCTTCTTCCCCACACACAGGGAGAGAGACACCTGGAAAGATTAAAGTTACAAACTAAAAAATCACCTCAGGGTATTGGCGAGATCGCAATGACTGCTTGCTAAGCCAAACACCCACAGCTAGGGTACAGAGACATACTCGCCGTCAGTCAAACCAGTTTCCCTCTCCTTCTCGGTTGCTACCCTGTGTTTTTGCCAATCAAGGAATCCAACAAATAAATATTTTTAGCGAGGATGATACGAAGCATCCCTCAAGGGCATCTAAAGTGGCATTCAACAGTGTTCGTTCTGTTCTTGAAAAAAATCGAAACCCCCATTCCTTGTTTTCCTTCTCAGACATCTACCGTTCATTTGGCAGGCCCCTTTGACCCTTCTCATTTGTTATTCTTACAACCCAATTGAACCGCTGCCTATTTCCATGCAAGCGCGGGACCCGAAAGTGGCTAGAAGGTTGCTGTGGGTCAGAACTGAAGCGGGTTGGCAGAGTGTGTGGGAGGTTTTCAGCGACCTTTGTGGCGCTTCATTTGGTTCTAATCAGTCCTGCTCATGTATTATGTCATAAGGAATAAATTAACAGTTTTGCTTCTTTAAAACTTGTTTTTGTATATTTCTCTGGAGGGCGTGACTGTCCTGCACTTTTCTCTACTGTGTAAGTCTGAATCAAAGATAATATATCGGCTGTCTGGTCAGTGACAGGGTCGTGATCCTGGGCCATTGTGGGCCACAGCTAGGCACCATACAGTTGCCCTTCCTCCGGCTCCAGACTCAGAGAGGCAGGGCCACATCAACCCATGGCTGTGCCCCTAGATTTTCAGGTATTTTGGGTCCCCTAGGCTTCAGCCTAGTCAGCCTTATGAATAATACGGCCCTGCAGAGAGGTGGGGTTATGACCCACCCTACTTTGCCTCCTGTGCCGTAGCGTTGTTCCTCATGGGTCTGAGAGCCACAGGGGGTAAGTCCACCTCCCACCAGCCTTTTAAGAGCTTTATCCTATGGCTTCCTTTCATTGACTAGCCCTCATGGGGCACAACCAGCTCCGTGAGAGGCCGGCGGAGACCTCTGAAGAGTTTCTGGCCCATCCGGCAGCTCCTCACCCTGTGTGTGGAACCACCAGCCAGATGACCATTAGGTCTTTGAAGAACAACTGGTGGGTGGGCAACTCTTTAAAGGACACAGCTGCAGCTAGCAAATGCCAAGTGTTGTGTCACAAGAGCCCTCAGGAGATGACCTGTCTGTGTGTTCAGTCACCCTGTGGGGAGGGAGAAAAGGCCCAAGCACACTGGCTCTGTTCCCCCACCCCCTGCTCCTCTGCAATTGCCCTCACAGCCACCATTTTCCCTGCTGCACCTGTGGAGGGCATGCTGTTTTTTTAAAAATCAGTTATCAGTGCCATTAACAATTTTAAAAAAACCTCAAAAAGCCTTCACTTGTATCTAGCTGTCTGAAGAAGTGAGCTGTGGCTCATGAAAGCTCACACCCTACCACTAATTTTGTTGTCTTATAGGTGCTACTGGACTCTTGCTCTTTTCCTCTGCTAATGTCACTTGTCCCTCATCTAGGATTGTCAGGTCCCCTTACCCTCCTAGCATTAGTGGGGGAGGGGGGAACCCGGTAGTTACCTTTTTGCCTCTCCCATCACATACGCACTCCCAGGAAATGACCGGCATGGGCTGATCTGGGCCCCAAATGGGCCGCTTGGGGCCCAAATCAGCCTGCTGCAAAGTGCAGGAGTGCTCTCCGGGCGGCGCAACGATGTTACTCCCAGTAAGTGATGTTGTTGCGCCGCTCGGGAAGCGCACCTGGGAGGCCCGTTCCCATACCTTTCCCTCTGCCAGCCAGGTAACTGGTATGGGGGGGCAGAGAGTGAAAGTGGGTGATCTCCCCTCCCCCACTAGGTCCCTCAGATTCTTGACTAAGAAGCAGAAAAAGCCCTCAAGCATTATTCAGTGTGGAAAGAGGGGAGTGGAAACAATTATTTCCTGTAATGGCCGTGGTAAAGTGCACTTGATTTCTGTGCAATGACAGTTTCTGGTCCTGTGATTGAATCCTCAGAGCCAAGCTACAAGTGACGCCTTACACAGGTTGGACACTTGTCAGCTTACCTCAAGTTTTGATGGGAAATGTAGGCGTCCTGGTCTTGCAGCTTGGCTCACCATTTAATTGAAGTTTACAGAACCCCCTCCCCACACACCCAGCGGTAAGAGTCTGACGCCTGCACTCCCCTCCTGACCACATTTTCCCTCCCATAGACTGCTGCTCTATAAACTTCAATTAAATAGATGCCTACATTTGTGGGAAGCTGACAAGTGTCCAACCAGTGTCAGGCGTCACTTGTAGCTTGGCTCTCAGTCATTCATTTGCAATAATGGAAGCAGAAAGGGGCACAGCTCCATAGAAGAGCTCATGCTTTACATGTAGAAAATCCCCACTTAATTTCCTGCCCCCTCCACTTAATCAATCTCCAGTTGCAGCTGCTGGATACGGCTGGAGAGCCCCACGTCAGAGAAGACTAGGCCGTGCTAGAAGAACCCCGGGCTGACTTCAGTGTAATGTAGCACCATATGTTTAGGAGCAGAGGAGGGATTTCTTCACCAATGATGCAAAATGTCATTAAAACACACTCCCACATTTTGTAACCAGAATAGATTATACCCATGAAGGCCATTGTACAAATACATTTGAATTCTGCAAACATAATTTCATCTCGAGCAACTGAGAAATTTTGTTGGGGTTCTCGATCGCCCTCTGGTTCAGCTGAAGCCCTGCTCACACAAGCTGCAGTCATTGGGATCCGAGGAACTCTTATTCCATATTCAAACCATGTGAAGGTGTTTAATTTTGCACCTACTTTCAGCGGCCTCCACTACAGCGTTACATCTGTTAAAAGCCATATTGAGTCTGCGTGATTTAGTTGAAAATGCCAAAGAAAGGCAGCCAAACTATCCTGATCACATAAAGTCCCACAAGCCTGTTCTCTCCAGCAATATATCATCCCTAGGACCCTTAAACACTGCTTCCGTGCTGGTGCAACCATCTTTGCATCAGACTTTTGAGCATCCCTGATTCTTGCCAGGGGAACTGATTTCTATCATCTGAAGAACAGTTATCATTCTGGGATGTCTCCAGGTCCCACCTGGAGGTTGGCAAGCCTAACAGCCCACAGGCTCTGTTTTAGGGCCTGCTAGGTGCTTGACTACCCTCTTGATTCTGCAGTCCCAGGTAAGCCCCTAGACTTTAAAGTTTATCAAGCACCTGGCAAACTGTAACACACAGCTGTTGGGCTGGGTTCTGTTTAGTGGGTCAAAAGTTTCCAGACCTTTTTTGTGACTCTCTCAGTATCTACAGAGTTAAATGGGAGTTACTCAGGGCTTTTTTTCTGGGAAAAGAGGTGGTGGAACTCAGTGGATTGCCCTCGGAGAAAATGGTCACATGGCTGGTGGCCTCGCCCCCTGATCTCCAGACAGAGGGGAGTTGAGATTGCCCTCGAGGGCAATCTGAACTCCCCTCTGTCTGGAGATCAGGGGGCGGGGCCTCCAGCCATGTGACCATTTTCAAGAGGTTCTGGAACTCCGTTCCACT
This sequence comes from Eublepharis macularius, assembly GCF_028583425.1. Classification (NCBI taxonomy): domain Eukaryota; kingdom Metazoa; phylum Chordata; class Lepidosauria; order Squamata; family Eublepharidae; genus Eublepharis; species Eublepharis macularius. The sequence goes on along the minus strand of NC_072791.1, from coordinate 223,859,632 downwards.
GCGTTCCTGCTGAAAAAAAGCCCTGGAGTTACTCATTGGTAATAGTAGGCATAAAATAAGTCGGAAAAAGCTATGGCATTCGTCCTGGGCTCTCTGTGATAGTTGCTACAGCTGGATAGGGTTGCCATTTTAGACTGTAAACTCTCCAGCGGCCTCCATCATTTATTAAGTTCCTTGTATCAATGGCAAAATATCTCGGCTCCTTTGGGACTATTATAGAAATGCTAAGTTAAGCGCACTGTGTGCCTAGGCAAAGAATCGCCGTCCCACAGTATTAAAAGCAAACAGCTTAGAATGTTTTCTTCACACAGATGAGTCCTCTCTTCAGAAAATATGGTTAAACATACACTTCTAAAGTAATAATTCTGTTCGTGTTGTGACCTTATCTGCTAAGCAGCAGTAAGCTCGCTGAACGAAACAGACTGTGCTGAGGGGGAGAGGCACTCTATACTTCTCGAGTGCCATATCCTTCTCCTCCTCCTCCTCTTCCTCCTCCTCTTCTGTTGGCTGTCAAAGAAGCTGAGGAGCTTGTCGTGGGAGATGTACTTCAAGAATCTCCACAGGGAGCTGTACCAGCTGTTGTGTTGGCACTGCAGCCGAGTTGACGCTGCCTCTGGATCTTGTTCACAGACTTCTCCTTCCTGATCACTTCTTGCGACCGATTTCCCTTTAATTTCATGGATTTCGTGTGCAGCTAAATCACTCGAGGCGTATTACTTTGTTTCTCTTCGTTGATGCTTAGTTCCCCCCCTCTCCTTGAGGTAGCGGTGCTTTCATACAAACACTGTGCACAAAATACAAAAGAAAACCATCCCAGAATCGTGTTAAAAACCGCCTACTGCCATTTTCTTTTCTTAAATATTTAGTTGTCGTTTTCAATTTACTGATAAACCATCAAGCGTTGCTGTGTGGGCATTGTACCGTTGCCTACATACGCGTTATAAATTAAAAAGGGGAGGGGGAATGCAATAAAAACAAAGTTAAAAAGCAACTAGGAGAAGAGGCAATTCAGAATGGATCACGATTCAAACCACAGCTCATATCTCTGTTGTTAAAATTGTGGTGATTCATCCCCAAAGTCCCCAGACCACATAAAAAGAGCCCTTTTAAACTAGATTTTTGTCCACTTTGTATATCCTGTGTCATCTTAACTTAGCACCTAGGAAGTTTCTCAGCCTTTCCTCACATTCAGACGAACCTTCACAACACGATGCTTCATTAGAACTAATATTTCGCTACTTTCCCTCAGGGGGGGGGCTGCTTATGCCCCTCACATGTTGTACACCAAACTCCTCCCCAATTGGCAAGGTTGCCAAGTCTAGAGGTGTCAGACTATGAGGTGACAGGATATGGCAGACAGATCCCTGTACCATCGCAACAAGAAGTCCAAGCTCTTGGTTAAATGGTTTTATTCAGAAATCAAATCATTTCCATATATATGTCCATAGGGTTACTCAGAAGCCAGAGAGCATCTAAGCAGTACATGTTCCTTGACAGGAATAGAAACTTGAAGAAAGTACATACCCAATCATTCCCCCCCTCCCAACTAAACCACAGGTTTGCGTGGGAAATGTCCTGGGAATTTCTTCCAGGGTTTATACATCAGCCTAGACAGGACATAAGGCATAAGATTAAACTAACATTTCAGACAGTGCAAGGTCGCTTCTGGGAGCTTCAAAGGAAGGAGATAAGCCAGCTGTGTTCTCAGGATGCTGGAGAAACAAAAGTGATAGAGCATTTGCAAAATGACATTAAGGTACAGCATTAAACATTGGTTCAGTGTTAACATTGGCATGGATGGGGTTCAGACATGACAAGAGGTGGAGGATTCCATGCCTCCAGCACCAAGCAGCAGTGGGAGAAAAATTTTTTAAATGGCCATTGGGCAGATAGTGTGGTGTCATTTCCAGGGAAAGCTTGGACGTGATGTTAGTCCTCCCTAGGAATCACCAGAAACTCTATAGTTTTACCAATTATGAGCATCCAAATAGTTGACTTTTTTCTTACACAGAAGCGCTACCAGGGCTTTTTTAAAAAAAAACTTTTTATTAACTTTAAAAACAACATACAATGCATAAACAAGAAAACAAATTACACTATGTTAAACCAGGGCTTTTTTTCAGCTGGAACGCGGTGGAACGGAGTTCCGGCACCTCTTGGAAATGGTCACATGGCCGGTGGCCCCGCCCCCTGATCGCCAGACAGAGGAGAGTTTAGATTGCCCTCCGCGCCGCTGAGCGGTGCAAAGGGCAGTCTAAACTCCCCTCTGTCTGGAGATCAGGGGGCGGGGCCACCAGCCATGTGACCATTTCCTCCGAGGGCAACCCACTGAGTTCCACCACTTCTTTCCCTAGAAAAAAAAGCCCTGAGCACAACGTATCTCAGAATCAAATTTTAAGAAACGCATTCTTATTAGTTACTCAGATCTAATTCTCTCAACTTCAGTTCTTGTTCTGTTATCAAGTTTATATTTTAAGCATTTCCTCCAGTCCTTCTCTGTTTATTTTTCTGATGTTCTCGATTGTTCAAAATTATCCATTTTTCCTTGATCTCTCTCGTTATAGAATAAATATTCATGATTTTACAGCAGTTGACAATTCCGAACAGTGTGGATCTACTCAAGCCTATTCAATGGGGCTTGCAGTCAGGAAAGTGTCCTTACAATTGCACTGTAAGAATATTTTCCCAGATATTTATTTCTTTAGAAGATTTATATGCCACTTCTTGGGAGGCTTGTTCTATTCACCATTAATTCAAGAATTATCTTAATGAAACGAATAAACCTACTTGGAATACTAACAGTGCAATCCTGAGCAGAGTTACTCCAGTCTAAGCCCATTGATTTCAATAGGTAATAACTCTGTTCGGAATTGCACTGTAAGGGTAGGATCCTACCAACTTTTCCACGAGCAAAAGAGAGAAGAGAGCCCCCCCCCCCCAAGAAAAAGCTATGCCAGGGATTGTGGAACCCACATGGCTGGACTCTACTTGGGGAGGGGGCTGCTGCAGGGAGGGGGATCAGGTGAGACAGAGTGGGAATAGCTGGTCGTAAATTAATAAACTTACAATTCAAAAGTAATTTATATTCAATATATACCATAATAATTAGTCAATTTCAACTCTCCAAAAAGTCATTAATCAGAAGAACAGCCTCCCACCTCTATGTGTATATGAGAGAGAGGTGCTGTCTCTATAACCCTGTTCCAAGAATTACAATGAAGCGCTGCACTGAGGAGAGAGAAAATGCTGCGGAACTATGGGCTGTTTGTTCAGTGTACCATGGGGGACACATCTGGAGGCTGAAGGCAGTTCTTTTTTTCAGGACTGGAAAGTAGTATGTAAACTCCACCCACTGTTCCCAGGATTTGCAGGGTTTCATACTGGTTCAAAATCTGTTTGCAAGAAGAGTCAGTGGGATGAAAGTATCAAGTATTTATATCCTTGGAAAATGATGCCTCTAACACAATGCATTCCATTTTATTCTCTAGAATAAGTTGAATAGCCATGAGTATTCCACAAATGAATCAAAAGGACCCACTTGTTGGGGGAAAGCAGTAATATTTGGAAATCTTCAGATTTGTATATTAAACTGTTGTCTGGCTTTCTGGCTTCAAGCTTATAGAACTCAGGGGAGTTCTATAAGTTCCTTTATCCATGCAGTCACTCCTGTTTGCCCAAGCAGTTTTTTATTTTATTTATTTGACTTCTATATCACCTTTCCACTATGTTTAGTGCTCGGGGCAGTTTACAGCATAGATATACAATGTTGAGTTGCACCTGCTAGGCACAGAGTTAAATATTCTGTTTGCGTGCATTGGCATACAGGCTCTTTCCACGCAGCCGGTCATTCCTGCCCTTTGCCCGCTTTTTGTGTGTGTTTTGCTGAGTCGCTCCGAAAACTCAGCCTCCACACACACTCCTCAAAAGCACTTACCTTGCGCTTTGAGATCACAGGACAGCCTCCACAGTTCTTAGAAAAAGTGGTTTGGGAGGGGAGGTCGGGCACTTTCGTCATCATCGCCAGCCTCCCTTTCAAATCTCTTTTTTGCTCTGCACATGCGCGATCACATGCTGAGAGCTTTGCAGGAGGAGCTGGGCTGTGATCAGACAATTCCTCAGAGTGCTTTAACCATTCACATGCCCAAGAATGCAGAAGAAGCGCTCCGTCAGCCCGTGGCAAAAGAAAAGACCAGGGAAAGTGTGGTCCCAGAAAAGGCACCAAAAAACTGGAAACCAAGCAGCCTATAACCATTTTGCAAACAGAGACATCTGGAATTATGGGGGAAAGCTGCTAGCATCCCGTGCGTGGGCCGTCCGTATAAGGATGTGTAGAAACGGCCACAGGATTGAGGCCAAGGGGCTGAAATGTATACTCCCTGCCCCCAGCAATAAGCAGGGCCGGATCTACGGTTGCTGGCGCCCAGGGCAACCGAGGACCGGCTACTTGCGCGTGCGCGCGCGCGCGCGCACTCCTGGCACTGCGTGATGACATCACATCCATGACATCACCATGCAGGGCAGTGCGTGCCGCCCTGCGACAAGCCGGCTGTCCCAGCGTGCTGTGGAGCTGGCGGCGGCAAGCGCAAGTGGCTGGGAGGCCGCCCACGCCATTCGCCTGCCCCGCAGGACGGGGTGGCCAGCTTGCCATGCGTCCCCTTTCCTGTGGGGCAGGCGAATGGCGTGGGTTGCCTCTCAGCCACCCGCACTGCCTTTCACCTGTCCTGCCGCCCGCCCGCTCCTGGGGTTGGCAGCTGCACCTGGCTCCCCATCTTTGGCGGCGCTGGGGGCAGACTACCCCCCTACCTCCCCCGTCGATCCGGCCCTGCAATAAGCAGCATTGTCTCGGGGGGGGGGGGAGAAACAAAGATAATTTTTTTTGCTTGTATCCAGAAGTAGTCCTACAGTTGAAGTGGGGTGAAGGTAATAAAGACCATTTCTCCACCCTAGCAAACACTAGGCAGCCTTTTCTGTCTTCTCGAAGAGTCTCTCTAGACATACAGATTTTTAAAGAATTGAGTCCAGGTTCCCCAGACCCAACTTGGGTTCCCCACAGTCACAGAGCAACTGTGAGGAATGGCTGTTGAAAAATAAAGGACAGTCCGAATTGCCTCAGAATGCCACCGCAGGGGACAATCTCTTGACTTCCCCTCAAGCCATTTCCCTGGGTCATAATAGCATAATAGGGGAGGGTCTTTCCTTGTTTTTACTGCTCACGTGCACAGAACACTCCATGTGGAGCAGAAGAAACAGAGGACCCCCCCTCTCTATTTTGGAAAGCTGCTTGAGGGGGGAGGCAGGAGCCTTTCTCCCCTCATGGTGGCATTTTGAGGCTATACTTTATTTTTTAACAGCCATTTCCCACAGTTGCTGGGGAACCCAGACCCAACTCTTTAAAAACCTGCTCATCTAGAGAGACCCACATAACATATGAATGCAGCAATCAAAAATGAGAGAGAGAGAGAGGCAGGCAGGCAGACATGGGGCCAAACCAGACAACAGTCAACAAGAAATCTCCCACAGGGGACTGAGATTTATCACTATCTTTCATTATCCTTTAAAGTAGGTACAGGGGCAGCCTGATATGGATTGCGGTCAGAGTGTTCTGACAATACGGCAGCTTCAACACACTGTGCCACTCCAAGACAGATGTACTAATCAACTCCTGGACTTGCACTGCTACCACTGAGTCCAAGATAAGAACATGGAGGTGACACCAGTCTCTTCCCTTCCGGCTGATGGATGAGCCTGTGTGGTGTACGGCGCCCTCTACATTCTAGAACCCCCAAGAAGCTGCCATGAAAGAGCAGTTGGTAATGGTGGTGGTTTGATTCACCACCTCTGTAATGTCCTTGTTCCGAGTCAGAGGTCCTGACTGTCTAATTGCCAAGGGCAAAGGCAGTTTGGGTAGAGCGAAAGAGGATGTCTGATGCCTTGCCCAGCCCACTGTCATTGGGCATATGTACAACTCAATGGTTTTGGGCATGGGATGGAGATATGTCAGGAGAATCCAGTATTTGGGCCCAACTTCAAATCTGGATATTCTTGTGGCAGTATGTGGAAGTTGCATGTAAAAATCTGGACCATCCAAATAGCACCGAGTCATTACTGACCCATGGGGGGACGTCGCATCACGTTTTCTTGGCAGCCTTTTTACAGGGTGGTTTGCCATAGCCTTCCCCAGTCATCTACACTTTGCCCCTGGGAAACTGAGTACTCATTTTACCGACCTCGGAAGGATGGAAGGCTGAGTCATCCTCGAGCCAGCTACCTGAACCCAGCTTCCACCAGGATCGAACTCAGGTCGTGTGAGCAGAGGTTGGGCTGCAGTACTGCCGCTTACCACTCTGCACCACGGGGCTCTGTGACACACAAAATCCAGTCCTATATAAAATGCCAACGTGCCAGGGAAATCTTGTATCAATGTTGTTTCCCCCAAAACAACTATTTCCTTCTGCATTTTCTGTTTTGTAGGGCTGACCCTACCATAGAGGCAATCCTGGTTACTGCCTCTGTAAGTAAAGTGCTGTCCAATTGCAGCTGACTTATAACAACTCCTTAAGGTTTTCAAGGCAAGAGGCTAACAGAGCTTGTGTGCCACTGACTGCCTCTGCATATAAATCCTGGTCTTCTTTGGTGGTCTCCCATCTAAGTACTAACTGGAGCTGACGCTGCTTAGTTTCCAAGATCTGACAAGATTGGGCTAGCCTGAGCCATCCAGGTTGGGGTGGTTATGGCCTAGAGACACCCTGATGAAGCCAAGATCAGGGCTTTTTTAGAGAGAGACAGAGACAGACAGAGAGAAACAGAGGGAGAGAGAGAGAAAGAGCGGTTGCCTGTACTTCACGATGGATCCACTTTTTGGACCCCTGCCTAGAGCTGAAGCAGAGAATCCACTTGATGCTCATGACAATGCCCTAGAAGCTGGGAGAACGGCCGAGTTCGGAGTAACTCATATAGAACTCAAATTGTAGGATGATTAAATTACTGGAATTAAAAAATGACCCCGTCAACTCTTAATCACTTAATGTGTAATTTTTATGCTGCTCCACATTTGATAAGACACTGTTAAGGGGGAGGCAACATTTCAATTTACAAAGCAAAAAAAGTTCTTGGACTAAGCTCCGATGAGGGATTGTCAAATTCTCCGTTTTTGAAAATGCCTTAATAATCACAGCTGTCCAAGGGACAAAACTAAATGTTCTGGTAGGAAAGAGCTTTGCCTGGGGATTTTCAGCCAAAACGTCTATGTCCCTCTCTGCTCTGCTGGACGCTCTTGTCTCTTGAAAGGTGGTTTGCACTGAAGATGAAAGTTCCATGGATTGATGACTGTAAGGATATTTCACAACTGTAATTATCATTAGTGTAGCGCCTGAAGGTACGTGCAAAAACGTTTTGAGTGGGAGGAGAGCAGGCAGCCCTGTGAACATCTTTGTGGCTTCGCAGGGCAGCACATTACAACATTTTCTCATGGGAACTGAACACCCTTCCTGGGGAGATACTGCTGACACTTTCTAGGACAGCTGTTGGGTTCCCGAAGACCAAGACCTATCAACGGGTGACCCCGGCTCCGTATCAAGATTTCCCAACATGGGTCACGGCTGTTTCATCAGAAATCCCCAGGTGTCACAACAACAAAGCCAACCATCATTAGGCAAACTACCCAATTTTGGTAGAACTGGTATGACCCCTCTGTGGCCTCTGATACAGTTAATCATTCTCCCACAGCACACCTCCCACAACATTGTAGGTCTCAAGGCTTCCATCTTTGGATCCCTTTCTATCAGCCTCGCCAGTATTTCCACAGGGGGAAGCACTTCCTCTGCTTACATTCTGTCCGTTGGCTATCCGCAGGAATATATCCTTGGCCCTCTTCAATTTTCTCTATACAGACTATCCTTCGGTGACCTTGCCAAATCTCAGGGCTTTCATTGCCTCATATGTACAGACGATGTCTTGCTCTACTTGCAGAAGTGGAGCAGATGTCTAGAAGAGACAGCGCGCTTTCAGTGGTGGCACCTCGCCTCAGTAACGGTTTCCCCACTGCGGATCGTTTGGCGCCTTTGTCCTTCAGGTGCCAGGTCAACGTGTTTCTCTTTTCTCAGGTTTTTTAGCTGAAGGGCTATCTTATCCTTTTAAATTGTTTTCATTGCCTGCCTCTAGCTTGAAAATTGTTTCATGACTGATGTTTTTTGTTCCCTGCTAAATTGCTTTATTGCTCCTGGATAGCCCAGGAAAACCCAATCTTTTCAAGTTTCAGAAGCTAAGCAGGGTCAGCCTTGGTTAGTAATTGGATGGGAGACCTCCAATGAAAACCAGGGTTGAAGAGGTAGGCAATGGCAAATCACCTCTGTTAGTCTGCCAGGGTTGTCATAAGTCAGCTATGACTTGAAGGCACTCTTCACCATCTTTGGGTTAGAGCTAACTGGCTTTTGGGGTGCCATCTTACCCTATTCCCCCTCCTTACAGTAGCAGTGATTAAGTGGTTCGGCTGCGAATCAGCACTCTACTGGTTCGAATCCCACTACTGCCATGAGCTCAGTAGGTGGCCTCGGGTAAGCCCCTCCTCTCTGCCCCAGCTACCCGGCTGTATTGTGGGGATAATAATAACACTAACTTGTTCACAGCTCTGGGTGAGGCACTAATCTGTCTAGAAGAACAGTATATAAGCACAGTTGTTATTACTACTACTACTACAGCCTGTCTCTCTTTGCTTTTATCCATGCATGCAGGTCCCATAACCCCTGCATGGGGGGGGGGGGCGCCAATAGAGAACCCCCTCCGGCTTTTTTCGTCATTTGGAAAAGCTGGTTGGATCCATCTCTTTGAGTACCAGACTCTCTAGCACTCTACCTCCAAAATCATTCGCCTGACCATATGATGTCCCTCCTCAGATTCTACCTTTGGTTTCCTGACCCATCCTGGAACTGAAGTAAATTTTACCTTTATCTTCCAAGGCCTTCATGGCCTCGCCTCAGTTGCCCCCCATTCTCATATCCTGAAACATACCTGCCCAAGATGTCTGCCTCAGCTCCACCTAGGGTTGCCAACCTCTAGGTGGGGCCTGGAGAGCTCCCAGAACTGATTTCTAGACTACAGAAAGCTCTTTCCCTGAGGAAAACAGCAAATTGGGAGGGTATCACATCACTGCTGAGGCCCCTCCACAAACCTCACCCTCACCAGCCCCCCAATCTCCACAGATTCCCCAACCTATAGGCAACCCAGATTCCACAATGGATCTCCTGCTCCCTCCGTGAAGGAGGCCTCTCCCTCTGCTGTTTGGCCCTCCGGCCTGGAACTACCTCCCAGAACTCCCACACGATGCCACCCACCTTTCACGCTTCCTGAAACCCACATTCCTTGTGAATGCTTTGGCCCAACCCCACCTTTATCCTTAAAACCGAAGTTTCAGTGCCTGTGAACAGAATGAACAAGCATTCTTCCCCTGGCTTCCCCCTCCTTCATCTCCCACCCTTCCCTTGGCCTTTATGTTAGTTTATATTGTATGCTTCTTGGGGCAGCTGACCTTTATTCTTATACTAGCAACCAAGCCCATTTTTTAAATTTTTTTTTTAAAATGGAGCGCCCTGTGGAGGGATGGGCCACCTTACCTGGCCTTCCCGCCCTGGCGTGCCCTCTGAAGGGATGGGCTGCCTCACCTGGGCTTCCCGCCATGACGGCGCCCTCTGGAGGCACACCAGAATAAAAGGTGAGTTGTCACCAATACAGCTTGGCTTTTATATAATACTATGAAACTCCATACTGATGAACTAATAATTCTGTCAAATGACAATAATCATAATACTTCATTGCCACTCCCTCTTTTAGCAGCATACACCATTTAGCCTATTTTATATTTCTCAATTCCTGGCACCAACTGGGCAACAACAGCAGTAATCAGTTACCTTAAAAGACCCTTATTTTCATTGTGCCAGTATATTGGGCAACGTTATAGTCTACGTGATGCAGAGTTCTCTGTGTCTCAGAAGCCTGCACATTCCTTCATTTAAAAAAAATGATTTAATGCCACAAGCTATCTTACCGGTTTTGTATTTCTTACCTTCTGGAAGTAACGAGGCAAAAGCCTGTTAAAATTAGCATAACTGATTTTCATATGCCACACCCCCTGACATCACCTATCCTGGCAGTTTTGGACCCAATTCTGGCCATTCAGAGCCGAAATTGGGCCCAAAATGGCAAAAAGGGGCTGAAAAGGGACACAAAATGGTCATGATCGGGCTGCTGCTGATCCACCACCCGTCAGGGGCCCAATCCGGGCCGTTTCAGCCCCAATCCAGGCTGAAACGGGCCCTAAATGGCTGAGAGTCAGGTGGGCAGGGCCACCTGACATGTGACCTCTTTGGGGACTTGCCGGAACTGCATTCCTGCTCGTTCCCACTTGTAGGTTCTGTGGCCCAGATGCCCACGGCCTTTCTGCAGACCCTTCTTGTACGTTTTGTAGAGCTGCAGCTTCGGGGTTCAGAATTAAGAAAATGGAATGCCGTGAATTGGGGGCGGAGGGGAGAGACATTTGTGTTGTTCATTGAAATTGAACCCAGACAAGATGGAAGTGATGCATGTTGGAAAGGCAGAGATCTTGCAGGACATTGTACTCCCCACTTTCGATGGAGTTCGTCTGACCCTTGCAGACACAGTTAAGAGCCTAGGGGTTATACTGGATCCAGTGCTACTACTAGAAAAACAAGTTAAGGCAGCTGCAAAAAATACTTTCTACAACCCCACCCTAACTTGGAAGATAGCCTCTTACCTCGAGCTGGCCGACCTGGCCACCTGGATCCATGCTATGGTAACACCAAGACTTGACTATTGTAATGCACTATACATTGGCCTGCCATCTAAGTTAACTAGGAGACTCCAATTGGTGCAAAACGCTGTGGCTTGACTGTTATCAGGAGCGAGCAGGAGCATGAACATCACCGCCATCCTCCAGTCACTCTGTTGGCGACCTATCAGTTACTGTGCTCAGTTCAAGGTATTGGTTACCACATCCAAAGCTCTTCATGACTTTGGTCTGGCATACCTATAACGTAAACGGTAAACAGGCTACTCATTAAATTTGCTGATGATACCAAATTGGGAGGAGTGGCAAACACCCAAGAAGATAGAATTAAAATTCAACAAGACCTGAATACTCTGGAGAAGTGGGCGGTTGTGAACAGGATGCAATTCAACATAGATAAGTGCACAGTATTACATCTGGGCCACAAAAATGTGAAGCATAAATACTAGATGGGGGATACATTTCTGGGTAGTAGTGTATGCGAAAGAGATCTTGGGGTAAGAGTGGACTGTAAACTAAATACGAGCAGTCAGTGTGATGCGGTAGCAAAAAAGGCAAACTTGGGTTGTATCAAAAGGGCCATTGCACTGAAATCGCAGGTCATAGTCCCTCTTTATACTGCCTTGGTCAGGCCGCACCTGGAGTACTGTGTGCAGTTCTGGAAGCCTCACTACAAAAAGGATGTGGTCAAAATTGAGAGGGTGTAGAAGAGAGCAATGAGAATGATCAGGGGTCTGGAGACTGAGCCCTACGAGGAAAGGCTGAGGGTCTTGGGAATGTTTAGTTTGGAGAAGAGGAGATTGAGGGGGGACATGATTGCTCTCTTTAAATGTTTGAAAGGCTGTCATTTGGAGGAGGGCAAGGAGCTGTTGCAGTTGACAGCAGAGGGTAGGACGCGAAGCAATGGTCTTAAATTACATGCAGAAAGGTACCGGCTGGATATTAGGAAGAACTTTTTCACAGTCAGAGTAGTTCAAAAGTGGAATCAGCTGCCTAGGGAGGTGGTGAGCGCCCCTACACTGGCAGTTTTCAAGAAGAAGCTGGATGAATACTTGTCAGAGATGCTTTAGGCTCATCCTGCATTGGGCAGGGGGGTGGACTAGAAGGTCTGTATGGCCCCTTCCAACTCTGTGATTCTGTGTCCGCCTCCCTGCCTATGTTCTTCCATGCCAGTGTCACTCATCTGAACAGGGTCTCCTGCAGGTGCCACTCTGTGCATGTGTGAAATCAACAGCAGCCCGTACATGGGCTTTCTCTGTGGTGGCCCCTACCCTGTGGAACGGCCTGCCTGAGGTCAGGAGAGTCCCCATTCTCCTGGCTTTCCGCAAACGATGCAAAATTATTCAAAAAGGCTTTTTTACTCAGGAGGGCTGTATTATCGGGAGGGGGGTCTCAGATGCTTTGCTAGTAAGTTAGGGACCATAAACTTCACCACTATGTTGCATTATGCACTATCTGTTGCTTTAGATATGTGCTACTATGTGCTACCTGTGCTTCATGTTGTTTAATGTTAGTCCTAGAACTGATTGTTGTTTCAGCATTTCTTTGTAAACTTGTTTATTTACCCAATGGCATTGTTTACGGAAATGCCCTTGATATTGACTGTACTAATCTCACACTGCGTAATCCACCTTGAGTCTCAGCGAGAAAGGTGGACAATAACATTATTATTATTATTATTATTGATAATGATACTAACTACAAAGGAAACAGCCATTGTGAATTTATTTTTCCAAAGCCAGGCATTTAGTACTGAAAAAATATAAGCCCTTGTAACAAAAGAAATAACAGCGCAAGAGGAAGAAACTTAAGTATGGTTCCTAAATGGGAATCACTTCTTATAATCTAGGGCCAAAAACGGTGTCTCCGCATCACGTTTTCCCTCCCTCCCTTGTAAACAGGGCTATGGAGAACTTTGACATGAACGTAATCGCCATTTGAACTGCTATCATCACCTAAAGAAGCTAGTTCTGTTTTATTTTTTATTTCTTCATTTATTATTTTCCTTTACAGTCTGCCTTGAGAAAGGTGGATTTCAAAAACGAATAGCCAAGAACTGGGACCAGTTATTAGATTTTTAAACAAAACCTCACCCTCCATGGCGCTCACGGTTTTCTTTTCCTGCATTTGATCCGCATGTAGGCTGAATACTGGCCCCAACAGGGAAAGGGGGCCGACCAGCCCCACACAAACAGCCTCCACTTCACTTCCTTCCCGATCAATTAGTGGTTGCCGCTCTGTCTTATAAAAATAGAGGGATATGGTTATCTCTGTGTTGTGTGATATGGTGGAATATGTCACAACAAGGCATTCTGGGTCCTACCTAGAGGAATTCTCTCTGGGATGACGGTGATTCTGTGATCAGTGGACACAGGTAGTTCACAGTCTCCCCTCCCAAAGTCATAATAAAGGAAATAGTTTTAAATAAGTATTGAGAGCTGGGGGGGGGCGGAGTGTAAGGGGGATAATGCATTGATTTGAAGCAGGTTAGCAAAACTGACTTCCGTGAACATGTTGATTCCTTTAGGGTTTATAGGCCACATCAAATCGCGACAGAGTCTTATTGCCACACACTTCATGGGAATCTGTACGCAAGACTATTTTCGTTCAGACCGTTTTCCCCTGCCCTGTAAGTTTCCCACAGGTTTGGCAGTTCTAATCTGGGACATCTCTCAAACAAGCATTTCCGCTTTAGAATCTGCAATCCAGGAAAAGGTGCACCATGTGAGATCTCTGAACATGAGGTTGGTCCTTTCTGATTTAGAGACAAACTTTACGCAGGTCTACTCAAGATCAGACTGAGAGCTGTTTAATGGGGTCTATTGCCCAGTCTATTGCACTTTTGCAGTGAAATCCTAAATAAAGTTACTCCACTCTAAACCCATTGATTTCAATAGGCTTAGACTGGAGTAACCCTTCTTAGGATTTCACTGTTCCTGTTCTAGTGCAAACTTTCTTCAGCAAGAGATTATCAGTTGCAGGGAACAAGGAATGTAGCGCCAGCATTGTGTAGTACTTAGGGTGCTGGACTATGATCTTGGAGACTTGAGTTCAAATCCTCCCCCTGCTATGAAACTGAACGAGTATCCCTGGGTGATCAGATTCTCTCCACCGAATCCACCTTGCAGGGTTGATGTGAGGATAAAATGAGGCAGGATAAAATGTACTCCAGAGAAGGGGGTGTGAGTATATATTCAGAGAGATGCAAGCACAGTGGACAAAAAAGGCTACATACAAATAAAGTGTATCTCTAATATCAAGGCGATATTAGACAGACACTATTGTGTATCTCTAAATAAGATGTCCACCCCTAATGTTATTGGCCTATTGTGTTCAAAATAAGTTGTCCACCCTTAATGTTATTGGCCTTTGGAAAAAGAATAAAAGTGTTCTTTAACTCTGCAGGCCTTTGCAAATATCGGCGCAAGATGCATGATGAACCACTGGGGTGATCACGGTGGCGTTTGATTTGATCATCTGGAATTTGTGCAATGATTTTTTAAAAATCTGCAACCCAGCGTTTGATTCTGGGGAGGAAACTAGATTATAAATATTAACATTTTTTCCCCAGTTTCATATACACAGGGCTTTTTTTCAGCTAGAACGCGGTGGAACAGAGTTCCACCACCTCTTGAAAATGGTCACATGGCCGGTGGCCCCACCCCCTGATCTCCAGACAGAGGGGAGCTTAGATTGCCCTCCGCGTCACTGAGCGGCACAGAGGGCAATCTAAACTTCCCTCTGTCTGGAGATCAGGGGGCGGGGCCACCGGCTATGTGAGCATTTTCGTCGAGGGCAATTTAAACTTTAAAAAACTGCCCCCCTTGTTCCAGCTGACCCCAAGTGACGTCATTGTGCGGTCCTGAGTTCCACCACCTCTTTTCCCAGAAACATCCCCCCCCCCCCGCATATACATAATTCTTTCGATCCTTTATACCCTATCTTTCTCCCAGTGGGGACCCAAAGCAACTTACATCAATCTCCTCTATTTTATCTTTACTACAACAGCAACTGTGTGAGGTAGGCTGGACTGAGAATGAACATGACTGGCCCAAAGTCATTCAGCAAGCTTCCATGGACAAGGAGAGATTTGAACATGTGTCTGGCAAATCGTAGTCTGCCGACACTTTAACCAATGCGAACACTTTGCATTCTGCACAGATGTTTTTCAAATATAGTTTGCATTCTGCAAAGATGTGCCACTGCCGTGCCCCTCCTCCCACAAGGACTTCAAGAAGCATGTTAAAAGATCCTGAAACATCCCTCTCGGATGAGCCAGTTTTGAACATGTTCCTGGCTACCACAATAACAGCGCAATCCTAAGCAGAGTGACTCCAGTCTACGCTCATTGAACAATGGCCTTAGCCTGGAGTAACTCTGCTTAGGATTGCACTGTGTATCTCTGTTCTGAGATTGGTATGGAACTCCATTTGTGCTAAAGCGCTTGCAGGTAAGGAAAGCTTAACATCCCGAGAATGAGTGGTAGAAATTTCTGCTTCTTCTAACCACGAGGGGTGGTGGTGGTGTGTGTGTGTGAGAGAGGGGGGGGGGAGAGGGAGGGGGGAGGGAGAAAAAAACCTTTGGGCAAGGGACTGATACCAGGTTCTTTTCCCAAATGGAAAAAAAAACAGATGGGGGAAGAGGACAATTGAGCAGAAAAGCAAAAGGAAAAAGGGGTTACAAGGCCAGCTTGTACTTTCCTCGATTTTTTTTTAGCATATTGAACATCCTGCCTTTCCTTCGAAGAATTCAAGGTGATCTACATCGTTCTGGGCTCTTCTGTTTTATCTTCACAACAATCCTGTGAGGCAGGATAGCCAGGGACAGAATGTGGCAGCTATGTGGCAGATCTCCCAGACTGCAATCTGACATACCGGTTGAAGTAATTAATAATATAAAACGATTAATTAATTTTGAACATACCTTTATATCCAGCTGTACCTATCAACTTCTCTGCTTGGATGCACCTTCCAAATCCTATGTCACAATAAAGAGTCCACAGAACTCCTGAGAGCCGGTGTGGGGTAGTGGTTAGAGTTTGGACTAGGATCCAGGAAATCATGTACAGGTTAGAGTCGAATTAGGATCTGGGGCACCCTGGTCCGATTCCCTGCTGTGCTTGCTGGGCGACCTTGGGTCATTCGATCTGTCTCAGCCCGACCTACTCTGCAGGGTTGTTGTGAAAGTAAACGGAGGAGAATGCTGTAAACTGTTTTGGGTTCCCTTAGGAGAGAAAGTCAGAAAATAAATGAAGAAAATTTGTAAAAAATTAAGTCAGTTATTCACACTTGGAAGTTTTACTTTCAATTAACTCAGGCTACTAAGCAAGCAGGTTGGATCCTGAAGTCATTTTTATGCAAACATGCTTCTGATACACATCTACCTGGGAGAAAGCCGCACTGAACCACTGGGACGCCATGATGGCTTAACTGCTGTCTCGACATCACACTACGCATCTCAATGGAACCCGCTGGAATAATTTGGTTTAAATGCAAGTACAGCCGTTCCCCAGAGAGAATGAGCCTACATGGTTTAAAAGGTTTTAAAAATGCATTATTCACACAATGTTTACTGCAATCAAGAGCACACTGTTGCTCGTGCAAAACAATAAATGCATTCTTTAATACTTGCTTCACTAGGGACCTATTAGAGACTGCCTAATTGAGCTGGATAGCATCTCGTCTTCTGAAGGAGGTCTGGTTTCCAGATCCGTGTTTTGCTTTTGTCTGAGAAACGTTTTCAGTTGCAATCCGGAGAGGAGGAATTCCGGAACTGGGACAGGAAGGAAGGTGGTGGAATGTCCAAAGAGGTGAAATCAGAACGAGGGGAAAAGAAGTTGGACTAGGGATGAAAACAAGAGGACAGAAAAATGCACAACGTGAAAGCATTAAAATCAAAGACCAACTTTAACAAAAGTTTTCCAACTCTTCCCCAGTACAATTTCTGACCCTCCACAGCTAAAGCAGAGGTTGGCAGTGCAGTCCTAAACAGAGTTGCCCCAACTTAAGCCCACTCAAATCAACAGAGGCAGTGCAGTCCTAAACAGAGTTGCCCCAGTCTAAGCCCACTGAAAGCAATGGAGGCAGTGCAGTCCTGAACAGTTGCCCCAACTTAAGCCCACTGAAAGCAACAGAGGCAGTGCAGTCCTAAACAGAGTTGCCCCAGTCTAAGCCCACTCAAATCAATGGAGGCAGCGCAGTCCTAAACAGAGTTGCTCCAAGTGCAATTCTCAGTAGAGTCCCTCCAAGGCAGGCAGGCAGGCCGGTCAGGCTCCGCGGGGTGTCCTCGGGAGCCAGGGCGGGCGGCTGCCCGGGGCTCCTCCTCCGGCCGGGCCGGGCCGTGCAGCAGGCGGGCGGCCTTCCAGGCGGCGTCCGGCCGAGCCACCCCCGCCCGGCTGTGCGTCACGCGGGCGCGGAGCCTCCCCATGTGACGGGGCGCGGGAGGGGGCCGGGGTGCGCGGGCGGCGGCGGAGGGAGGCGGCGGCGGAGGGAGGGGAGGAGGCTGCGCCCGCCCTGCCGCTGCCGGAGCCGGAGGAGCCGGAGCCGGGCTCGGGGGTGGACGCGGCTGCAGGGGCGCCCGGCCACAACTTCGGGCAGCGGCTGCCTGGAGCCCGGCGGGCGCGCAGCGGGAGCGGCGCCGGCACGGAGGTAAGCGGGGCCGGGGGCCGCGCGGGGAGGCGCCGATGTCCTTCCCGGCGCCCGCGGCGCGCCCCTTCTCCGGGCGTGCGTGCGTGTTACTCGCGAGCAAGCGCGTCTCCCTTGCCGGAGCCCAGCAGCAGATGCGTCGGCGGCGCCCTTGGCTCCTTTCCGGAGAGGGGACGGGGCTGCTCTGGAGCAAGCGGTGGACTTTTCCGGCGTCTTGCTGGCGGGGCGGGTAGGGTTGCTCTGGAGTAAGCGTCGCGTCCGGTTGCACCTTCGGGAGCAGGAGGGTTTCTCGGTTTTCGAGAATCGGAGCGCGGACCCTCGAAATGATCTCGAAAGCGCCGCTGGATTCTCGAATCTCTCCAGGGCAACTCCCGAAACTCCCCGGAGTAAGCAGGTTTTTTCAGGCGTCTGCCTCGGGACGTGAAAGGAGGTTCCTCTGGAGTAAGCAGTCCTCTTGGGGGGCGGGGATGGGGTTCCTCTGGAGTAAGCAGCTCGCCAATCTCGGGGCAGGGAAGTTTCGCTCTCCCTCTGCAGAAGCCGTGTTCGGTTAAGGACTAAACGGCCAGTGCAATCCTAAAAAGAGTTGCGCCAGTCTAAGCCCATTGGCATCAGCGGGCTTAGACTGGAGTCGCTCCGTTTAGGATTGCATCGGGCGTGTGGGGGTCTCGACCTCCGCGGTTGCTATCTTTCCACCCTGTCGTTCTAAACCCTAGCCGGAGTTGCAAAACCCGGGGGCAGCGATGCATTCCGACGTGTTGCAGCCGCGGGTGAACATCCCGCAGGGTGCGTGCGCGTAGAGGCTCGTGCAAACCCGTGTGTGATATGCACGTGTGCATTCTTCCTTGTTTTGCTTCGGTGTGCGGAGGCTGCGCGACCGAGAGTTGCACGCAGAGGGTTAAAGCGTGTGTGTGTGTGTGTGTGTGTGTGGTTGCAGAGCGGCTGCGGGGCCCTTCATTCCCGCGGCTGGGGCTTGCCGGAAGGCGAGGGCGGCTGCGTGGGTGGGCGGGCGATTCCCCGAGAAATCCGGTGCGCAGAAACGGGGAGGGGAAAGGGGGCGTGTGAGCGCGTGGGAGGAAAGGCCCGAGCCCTCCCTGCGTTGCCCTCATGCAGAGTTGGGGGCCAGGAGGTTGCATTTCTGCGTCTGCATTTGGATTTGTGCTTCTTTTCCAGTTACTGCGGTGCATGCTCTATTGTATTCTCCGCCCTCTATCCCAGTTGGCGATCGTATTGACTTGCGCTGTGTAATCCGCCTTGAGTCTAGGTGAGAAAGGTGGCCTATAATAAATAAAATAAATGTCAGAATCCAACCCCTGTCCTGAGTGGGAGCGTTACCGAGTTTCCCCTGCAGTTGCTTACCTGCTGGATTCCCCCAGTCATGCTGCAATTATAGGCTTCGTTTAAAAGATACTGGGAAGTTGCTGTAGATCGCCTTTGTTTTTCGCAACGTGCCCAGTGCTACTCAGGGAGATCTCAGGGCAACTTTTAACATCCTTCAAGTGATCCCTTTTAAACACCTTTTCCTTGCCTACGTTTTTAACATGCAAGCATACACACCCATGTGCACAATAACTGCTCTGCATTCTTCACAGTCACGCCCTCATTGAAAATCAAAGACAGCTCGATATTTTGAAAGGATTCTTCTCTCCCTCCCCCCACCCACTGTAAAAAAAGATGTAGGATTGTAAAAGAATCGGTGATCTTATTTCTATTACATCATTGCATTTCAGTAAAATGTGAATGATATAAGGGGTGTTTTCCTTACTGATTTCAGTAGAGCTCTAAATAGGCTAATTTTCCGGAAGAGGAAGGAGAGGTTGGCGATCTTTCGTCTCCTCTGTAATGATCTTTAGACTGTAATTGATCATTCAGGTGCCCTAAATATTTTTAAATGTTGAGAGGAGTCTTCACCCAGATCATACCAAATTATAGAGCACATAATATTAGACTTTGATCCCCACCTTTGTACTCAAGGTGTGCTTTCAAAATATAATTTAGAAAAATTAATGGGTTGTCTTGATAACTTCAAGTTGTAACATCTACAGTCTAAAAGCTTTAAAGGTTTAAACAGCTTTCCTCACCAGAATTAATTGCATAGTTTGACAAAAAAATTAGTGCTGCCTCCTGCCATGTGGTACGTAAACCTTTAAGCAAAAAGACCTAAATAAAAAGCTGTGCGTGGTGGTCACATTACTGTTTTTGCACAGAAGTGACATGATTTGCTTTCACCCCGATTCTAAATTGGGGACTATCACATCAATTTGAGCGATTCTTACTTCAAAGTAAGTGTGACTGACATTAATATGGTTTTAATTACTGTTAAAGCGGGCACTGACATCTGAGCAAGTGGATTTAGCGTCAGGATGTCAGCAGTCTATTTAATAGTTAAACAAATCGTACAGCTCTATCAAAAATAACCATATATTTACATATTTAACACTGGAATATTAAAGGATGTAAAGTCTTTAAAATATGTAATCAAGTGTTGGGGCTGATGTAGTGAGCACGTTAGCAGATTAACTCTGTATCCAATAATTTTAAAGTGATCTTTTAAAGACATTAAAGCGGTCAGAAAAGTTACTGACGTCCTTTCTTTACATATGTGCTATTTATTTTTGTGAAAATGACAGTGCTCTACAGGTTCTGAGGTAGCATCAAAGGATACTGCAGACAATATTAGACTTCAATTCCCATTCACCCCTAAATACTCCAGGTGCGCTCTATAGATGACTTGGCTATATCGAGTCCCATTGGTATCGGAGCATGAAAGTTACCACTGCATAACAGCATTCACAGTTAAAAGCTTTTGATGTGCACTCTCTTGCTCTTCAAGTAGAACTAGGAAAAATACTGATGCTAAGCCCTTACATTTTGTTTCCGTTGTGCTAACTTCCTAACTTAACCTGCTGTTGCATGTGATACTGGAGTTGCTGCTCTTGGATTGTGTCTTTTGATATTACTTCATGCCCCTGAGCTTCCAGCAAATGTGTGTGTTTGTCTGAATGGAAGAGGAACGAGAGAGAACTTGGCCAAATTAAAATGGAATTTGGGGTGGGGGGTGGGGGGGAGGGGATTAGCAATGCAAACATGGGAAAAACCTTTAAATGGGTTCTTCACCTACTTTCCTTTCCCCTGTGGAAATCCACATTACAGCTTAATTTAGGAAAAGATAAATGCTGATGAGAAAATGTCCCAGTTGTAATGATACAGAAGTATTCCCCCTAAATCACAGTAAAGGCTGATGTTTCATCTTAGCCTTAATTGAGGGAGATGAAGATGTGGTGTGTATGCCAGTTGAAGACACCCTGCAAAATTCAGAGGGTTTGGAATTTCATGTGCCGCCTATTTAGAGGAACATCTTTGTCCTTCATGCGCTTGTCCTCCTCCCAGAATCTGGGCAATAACTGGTTAATGCATATACATCCCACCCTTGCAACCCACGCTGAGACTTCTCTCTAGTACTTCGCCCACGTGGAGCCACATCACAGCGAAAAGCCTCCTCCCTGTAACCTTCACGCACAGCCTTCAATTCCCTTCATCTCAGATGGAGAAAATTGGAGACTTTTAAGATTTTCCATCTTGATTTTGACCAGGGTGAGTGGAATAAAATAAAAAGAAGATCCTTGCTTTAGCACAGCTAAGAATAATTCGCTTAGTAAGTCAAAGGATTTATGTTGCATGGTAGTTCTTAGAACAATCTTGTAGGGTCCGAACAAACTGTTTTTGTGATGGAGAAGTCATTCTGGGTTGCTCTTACTGAGAATTAGTTTGGTGTAGTGGCTCGAGCGACAGACTAGGATCTGGGTGACCCCGGTTTGATTCCTCGCTCTGCCGTGGAAGCCTGCTGGGTGACCTTGGGCCACTTACAAAATCTCTTAGCCTAACCTACCTCACAGGGTTTGTCGGGTGGGGGGTGGGGGGAACGAGAGAGAGGAGAATGATGTAAGCATTGGGGATGAAGGTGAGGTATAAATGAAGTAAAAATTTACTGAGCTGAAGCTGTGAGGAATGAGGGAGGGAACTATGCGGTGCCCTTGGCCATTCCTTCAATGGAAAAATATTAGCTTTCTTCAAAATATTGAGGTGCCTGGAAAGTCCCAGTTTAAGAACTCTACCAACTCCCCCCTCGCCGCCCGATTACTTTTTTTATTACTACTAAAGGGTTGTGTACCAGCCAAAGTAAGAATGTGAGCATGCTCACAATACAGTGGGTTGGGCCTAGAGGTGCCAGGTCCAGGTTGGGAAATTCCTGGAGATTTTGGGGGTGGAGCCTGAAAAGAGTGGAGTTTGGGGAGGGGAGGGGGCTTCAATGGGGTATAATGCCATAAAGTCTACCCTCCAAAGCAGCCATTTTCTCCAGAGGAACCGATCTCTGTGGCCTGGAGATCAGTTGTAATTTCGGGAGATCTCCAGCCACCACCTGGAGACTGGCAACCCTAGTTGGGTCCCGTACATCTGTTCTTCTAATGGTGCTTCCTAGCTGGCCGAAAAATCTCTTGCGTGAAAAGTCAGTGCCTCATTCCAAGCTTGCTCCCTTGTAGACATGCCAAGCTTGTCTTTCTTTTTTTCAAGCTTTTTGAGACAGTTTAAAAAGCAGGTTAAGGGCTAGTGGAGGGTGGGGGGAGTGGAGCTACTTTGACTTTTGAGAGTCAAAGCTCCCATCTACTTGTGTCTGAAGAAGGTGAGCTGTGACTCTCCAAAGCTTATAATATGAAAATCTTGCTGGTCTCTAAATCAGAATAAAATCACAGTGGAAGAGAAAATACTTTGCTTGGTTAACATACTGATTTTCATCTCTGCATTATTTGACATGGGATGTCTCACAGCTGAATGTATGAACAGCTTCTGTTGATGAGCATTATGCGAGAATTGATTAAAAAGAAACTCTCCCTGGGGTCTGATAGTTGCTGCATTCATTATTACGTGAAGCAGTGTCACTGTTCCTAATCTTTCTTTCACCCTACCCAGGAAGTGCCCTACGGGAATAAATTATTCAGACAAGCGCATGCATGTGCAAACCATCCTTTACTTAGCTCATGGCCCCTCATTTGTGCAGTTATCGCATTAAACCCAGTATTCATAGAGGCTGCTCTACATGTAGGAAGCTAGTAATGCGCTGCTGCATGGAATATTCACTTTCTGCCGCACAGGTCAAGGTGTTGTGTTGGAAAATCTGAATTTCCCCTTTTCGTTTCCACCTCCAGGTGAGCAGCGCTCCCTGTAGGCATAGTATCCAAATCACAGGATGTCATTATCCCACTTTATACTGCCTTGGTCAGGCCCCACCGGGAGTATTGTGTGCAGTTCTGAAGGCCTCACTTTAAAAAGGATGTGGGCAAGTTGGAACGGTGCAGTGGAGAGCAACCAGGATGACCAGGGGCCTGGAGACCAAGCCCTACAAGGAAAGACTGGGAATGTTCAGTTTGGAGAAGAAGAGGTTGAGGGGAGACATGATTCCTCTCTAAGTATTTAAAAGGCCGTCACTTAGAAGAGGAAAGGGAGCTCTTTCTGTTGGCAACCGAGGATAAAACTTGAAACAACGGGTTTAAACTATAGGAGGGAAGGTACTGGCTAAACATTAGGAAAAACATGTGAAGAGTAGTTCAGCAGTGGTATTGGCTGCCTAGGGGTGTGGTAGGTTCCCCCTCATCGGCAGTCTTCAAGGAGCGGCTGGATGAACGCTTGTCCGGGATGTTTTGGGCTGGTCCAGCATTGGCCAGGGAGTTAGACCAGATGGTATGTAAGGCCCCTTCCAACTCTAGGATTCTATGATTTATAGCAGCCATGTTGTGGCCTCTGGGATATTTGAACAAGGCCTTTGTTTTGCTGTCAGAGGTGGATGCGGTGGGTGGTGTTCACCCAGTCCTTTGAAAGTTGTGGCTCTCTCTCCTCTTCCATTAGATCTCTGCGGCGCTCCACCGCCTGAGCTGCTTGTCGGCCATCTTTCCTTTACACTTCAGGCGGCTTCGGCTTGTTCTCCCCTGTCCTGCCTTTCCAGTCATCTTCTCTCAGTTTTGGAGGGAGTGTTTCTGCTTTGAGTAGAAGAACAGCAGCTGGCCGTGAAGGGGAGTATCTGGTTCGAAGGGATCAGAGCAGTAGGAAGGCCACAAAATCTGGGAGGGCGACGAGGCGTTAAACTGTCATGTTCCGTTAGACCAGCGCCAGGAGACTTAACAGCTCCACAGGAGTCGTATTCACTTGCCAGTTGTCACTGGCGTTAACTCCAAAAGATTTTAAAGATTGCAGACGAAGGAGGAGGGCATGAACCAGACAGTGCAGCCTCAAGGACCACAGCGAGTGCCAAGGAACAGTTTTTTGGGCCTGAAGGGAGAGTCCGTTGAATGGTTGGTTCTGATGGGCTTATTTCAAATATCCTGCTGTTTAGAACAGGCAGGGGAATAAGAGATGCTGAAAGATGCCTGCTTTTGTGTGTGTGAATGCTGGCAAGAGGGATTTTTTTTTCTGAGTCAGAGGTAAATAGTTCTCCATAGGGTCCTCAATAACAATTCAGCCCCGTATATGATAAGTAGCGTTGCCAACCTCCAGGTGGGGCTGGGAGAGCTCCCAGAATTACAACTGATCTCCAGGCTACAGACATTAGTTCCCTGGGAGAAAATGGCGGGTGGACAATATGACATTATACCCTGCTGAGGTATACCCCTCCACAAACCTGAGGTATGCCCCTCCTGAGGTACCCCACCTGAGGTATACCCCACCTGAGGTATACCCCTCCACAAACCCTGCCCTCCCCAGGCTTCACCCCAGAATATCCAGGGATTTCTCAACCCAGAGATAACCTGGGAAACTGATGTATTCACATGCAAGGGATCTTGGCATTGTGTCTTCCTTGACATACTTGAAGTGCCATCAGCTCTGAGGCAACCATGATGACTTCAGGCCTAGCATGGAGCTACCTGTCACCTCCCAGAGTCCCTGTTCCAGTCGTAAACTATTGCCTTCCTGGGCTGTGGGACCTTTCTGTCAAATGTAGCTGGTAAGTGAAGGAGTCCATCAGTTGTCAGAATTGTAAATTGGAGTTAATGTCTACATTAGGCTGTTTTTAAAAAAAGGGAAGTGATCCTTTTTTCAGTTTTTGAGAATCAGAAAAAGGCATTTGTGATGTTAGAAACAAGGGCTTTTTTGGGGGGAAAAGAGGTGGTGGAACTCAAGACCGCACAATAACGCCACATTGGGTCAGCTGGAACAAGGGGGGAGTTTTTAAAAATTTAAATTGCCCTTGGTGAAAATGGTCACATGGCCGGTGGCCCCGCCCCCTGATCTCCAGACAGAGGGGAGTTTAGATTGCCCTCCGCGCCGCTCGGCAGCACAGAGGGCAATCTAAACTCCCCTCTGTCTGGAGATCAGGGGGCGGGGCCACCAGCCATGTGACCATTTTTAAGAGGTGCCAGAACGCTGTTCCACCGCGTTCCCACTGAAAAAAAGTCCTGTTAGAAACTGAGTTGGAGCAGACCTCTTACAATCTGAAAGAAGGTGATGGGTTTTGGAAAGCCGGCCATTTGTGAGTCTCAGCTCTTGGCAAAATAGCAGATAGAGTGCATATCTATAGCTAATAAACCAATCCATTTAGTCACAAAAACAGCTTACGGCATGGTTTAATCAGCTCTGTTTTTTTTTTTAAAAAACCACCATTAATCTCAGCAGAAAGTTAAGCACATGCTTAAATCTCTCCCATCAAAATAGATTTTGTTTATTTAAAACAGTTATATCCCATAGTTTTCCATACACTTAAGGCAGTATGCCAAAACAAAAGGAAACACAAGAAGTGCAAAAATAATTCAGTAATAATGTTCACGACAACAGAATGATGCCAATAATTTAAAAATACTTAGTAGTTTCTCCAGTAGCAAATGCCTTTTCAAAGGCCCCAAAGAAAAGGTCCCTCTCTTTGCAGTTTCCACTCTTTGCAGAGAGAACGTGGAAGACAACCCCAGTGGGGTTAGGAGAAGGAGTTCCTATAGGGAGAGGCATTCTCTGATGGCCCCTACCTTGTGGAATGACCCTTTCTGGGCAGGTCAGGAAGGCTCCGTACTTCTATCATTCTTCAGAATGTGCAAACAGAAATATTCAGGAGGGAATTTGTATAAAGAGGTCTGAATTGCAGTATAATGAAACAGTCCCAAAGGATTCTTTTATAAGGTAATAAGATTGTGATCTCTTGCAGAATTTCTTGTATGTACCATATTGCTTTTACGACACTGGCCTGTGGCATTGTAATCTCTCCTCTTTTATTTATGAGATGTCTTGCCTTAGACAGTTTTCTCTTTGCTCCATTTCCTAATTTCTGTAATCCTGAAACTATTGTATTCTTACTGGATGTTTTGTGCTGTCTGATTTCCCCCCCTACATTTTGTAATCTGCGTTGAGAGATGCGGGCTATAAATAAGAAAGTAAATAAATATGTTGTTTAATTTTGGCTGGGTTGTGGCTGTCCATCCTGTTTCCATATGCATGTTTTCTTGGGAGAAAATCTCATCATCATGTTAATGTTTTCTCAGAAGCAAGTCCTACTTATTTTGTGGGATTTACTGCTAAGTAATGTTGGCCAGTTTTCAGTGAATGTCTCTCTGAAAGCTAAACTTTGTGCCCTCTAACAGTACAACTGACAGTAGTCCAGCACTGTATGCTGTCCATTTTCCTGCCAAAGAGGCAAGAATTAGATCTTAGAAAAAAAGTTGTAATTCTGTTCCCTGGCAATGTAGAGCTTCCCATTATTTACTCTATTTTTGGATATAAACAGGGCTATTTTTCTGGGAAAAGAGGTGGTGGAACTCAGTGGGTTGCCCTCGGAGAAAATGGTCACATGGCTGGTGGCCCCGCCCTGTGATCTCCAGACAGAGGGGAGTTGAGATTGCCCGGAGGGCAATCTGAACTCCCCTCTGTCTGGAGATCAGGGGGCGGGGCCACCGGCCATGTGACCATTTTCAAGAGGTTCCGGAACTCCATTCCACCGTATTCCAGCTGAAAAAAAGCCCTGGATATAAATATCCGATTCAGAAGTAGTTGACTTTTATTTATTTTTTAAGCTTTATTTCATAAATGGGAAATTAACTGATGAGCTCTGAATTTCTGCTGGGAGATTATCTTTATTGAAGACTTGTGAACTCTGTGGTAGCCAAGCTTGATGTGAAATTGGATGTCGTCTGTACGCTGTCAGATATGGTAGGGTAGATTTTTCAACTCTGGTTTTTACAACTCTACGGTTAACACATTGAGCTTAATTTAATTTTCTCATGTCTTTTTAATCAAACGTATTAGCATATCTAGATGGTGTTGCTTGAGGGGGGGTTCTGGCTTGCTTTTTAATATTTTGCTGAAGGTTTGTTTGACCAGCTTGCAGCTATGTATCGTTGTGTAAAACATTTCTAGGTTTAACCATTTAATGTTCTGGGGAAGTGCAGAACTTAACCGTCACATAAGCACATATTGCTTAAAAATACTGTTAGCTGTTAAAGATCACAAACTGCAAAGCTGTGTAGCTTGAGGGATTTCTGAAGTTTTCCACCATCTTGTGCTGTTTTGGAATTTTAAATTGTTGAACGGTTAATGAACTCTTTTGCCAATATTTAAGTGAGCTTGATTATACAGAAGTCATGGAAACATCAGTTGTCACACAGGCTCCTATTTAAACAGTAGCAAATTCGCAACGCTAGAGGCCTGATGTTAGCAGAAAACTGCCTAGACGAAGTTAGTGATGTCCTTTTAACACATTTTTTTCTCTTTGAATATATTAAAATGGAGTATGGAATCCATTGGAATGGTTATTTTGTAATTTTTCATCTGCCTCATCGCTAGAAGGTAAATATATCTGCTAAAGACCACAGACATGGAAGGAATAACTGTTCTTCCAGTCCTGTAAATGAATGTGAATGTACAAGGGCATAAAACTGAGCAATATACATCGCAGTTAACCAGATATGGTATTTACCCAAAGGGAATAGGACCGTGAATGTAAGATAACCCATGTCATATACAAATTCCTGCACATATCTGTAACTTTTGTATGAATTTAAGATGATCCTCGTGCCTTTCTTGATGGCGCACTGGGGGAAAAAGACCTGGTCTTCCTTTCGTGTAAATACAGTAGCTGACCCTTTGACTCAGAGAGTGGTTGGATAAGTTTGCAAAAGGATGTATGTAGAGAAAGGCTCTTTCAAGGTATGGCTGTGGTGTTTGGAGATCAACAGAATTCCCCCTCCATTGATACCACGTCTAAGCTACTGGAGTTGGATTGGGCTCGGTAGAGGAGACAAAAGTTGGTTCAAAGGCTGTACAAAGTGTTTGTTTTCCCTTTGTAGTGTTTTTCTGCATGTTGTTTGCATGAGGACAAAAACTTTCCCGTTAGCAGCGGACGACGGCTGATGAGATTGAGAAGAGATCTTCGGCTCTCAGGCTAAACGTTGTTCTGCCTCCAGTAAGAATGGTCATAACATAACCAAGACATGACACCAGTCGGCCATAATCAGGGTTTTTTTTCTGGGAAAAGAGGTGGCGGAACTCTCAAGAGGGAAATGAGGAAGAAACACATGGGATTCTTTGAAATAATGTTATTTTCACGCACTATTGCTGAGTATTTTCAAGAGGTTCCGGAACTCAGCTCCACCGCGTTCCCACTGAAAAAAAACCCTGGCCATAATTATTTGCTCCTCTAAAGCAAATTATTTTGTGAGGGGGAGCTATATTGAGGTACCGGGACTTTGCCAATGAGTTGATGGTTTTTGAACTTCAGTTTCTGGAACCCTGTCTAGTTCCCTGCATTATATATACTCCCATAATTATTGAAGTCATGCATTAGCGGGGCTCAATAAATCCCAGGAACCAGGTTGCCATAGCACTAAGAATTTTCATCATGGCACCAACATTTTTAACAGTGATTTTTGTTGTAGTCTGTCTTGGTGATTGTTTTGTGACAGGATATGTTTTGTGGTATGCTGTAAATATAAATGTTCATAACGTTCTTGTCATTGCTTACTGACATGTAAACTTTAATTGTACGCAATTCGGAAGTGGCAATCTCAATCATTTCTTAACCAATTGTGCTATTTGGCAGCATTTTTTAAAAAAAGCATCAATGACATTATGACAATTTGGAGATGAGGTTAGATTAACATTTTTAATGTGGTGATTTATACTGCCATATTTTGGTCTCCAAATTAATAAAATTATGTGAAATGGCAAAATGAGGATAGGTGTAGGTTT
The DNA here is from genome assembly GCF_028583425.1 of Eublepharis macularius. Classification (NCBI taxonomy): domain Eukaryota; kingdom Metazoa; phylum Chordata; class Lepidosauria; order Squamata; family Eublepharidae; genus Eublepharis; species Eublepharis macularius. The sequence goes on along the minus strand of NC_072791.1, from coordinate 223,830,976 downwards.
TGTGATAGCAATAATTAGCAGGGCTTTGTTTTCGGGAAAAGAGGTGGTGGAACTCAAGACCGCACAATGGCATCACTTTGGGTCAGCTGGAACAAGGGGGGAGTTTTTTAAAGTTTAAATCGCCCTCAGAGAAAATGGTCACATGGCTGGGGTCCCCCCCCTTTAGATTGCCCTCTGCACGCGGCACAGAGGACAATCTAAACTCCCCTCTGTCTGGAGATTAGGGGGCGGGACCACCAGCCATGTGACCATTTTAAAGAGGTTCCAGAACTCCGTTCCACCGCGTTCCCGCTGAAAAAAAAGCCCTGGCAAATCTTTAAAATACAAAACTCTGAAGTTAAAAGATGACTCCTAAATTTTGGGGCTGGCTTCTTGACCCAAAGAAAAATTGCCTGTTTGTGAATGAGTTTTCCCCTCATCAAACCCCAATGAATTTAAGGAATAAACAGTGTCATCAGACACACTCCTGTAAATTAATACTCATTTTTGTTACTCTCTTTCTGCTCTCTCAGGGTGTTCCCTTCACAATGGCCACAGCGTTACCCAGAACTCTTGGAGAACTCCAGCTCTATCGAATACTGCAGAAAGCCAATCTCTTGTTCTACTTTGATGCCTTTATTCAGCAGGGAGGAGATGATGTTCAGCAGTTATGCGAGGCGGGAGAGGAGGAGTTTCTCGAAATCATGGCCCTTGTCGGCATGGCTAGCAAACCTCTTCACGTCCGAAGACTTCAGAAGGCTTTGAGAGACTGGGTCACGAATCCAGGCCTTTTTAACCAGCCTCTTACTTCCTTACCGGTCAGTAGCATTCCAATATATAAGGTACCGGAAGGATCTCCCGCTTGGTTGGGAATATCATGCAATAGTTACGAAAGGAACAGTAATACACGTGAGCCTCACTTGAAGATTCCAAAGTGTGCCGGTACAACATGCGTTCAGAGTGTGGGGGCAGGAAAATCTGACGGCTTGGGGACTCTGCCACTGCAGAGCAGCAGCGAACAGAGATTGTGGCAAGGCCACCACGCGACCGAGAGTGAACATAGCCTTTCCCCTGCTGACATTGGCTCTCCAGCCTCACCAAAGGAAAACTCTGAAACCTTGGACACAGCAGCAGCTCTGTCGGTTACTGACTGTGTTGAGCGTCTGGTCCCCACACTCCCCAAAAGTGACTTGAATGAAGTGAAAGAACTCCTGAAAATAAATAAGAAACTGGCCAAGATGGTTGGTCACATTTTTGATATGAGCGACGAGGACCCTCACAAAGAGGAGGAAATCAGGAAGTACAGTGCCATCTATGGCAGGTTTGACTCGAAAAGAAAAGACGGCAAACATCTCACCCTTCATGAGGTAAAATGATGCAAGCGAGGGTCGGTTTTTCTCCGTTCATATTCCGTTTAGTTGTCAGAGGTTGTTTTTCTCTCCCCCACCCTCAACAGATCACAGTTTTTCTAGGTGTTTAAGTCAGCACTGCCCTAGGTTGTCAGAGCAATAACCATTCTCCAGTCAGAAAGTCTTTTTACAGATTATTTGTACTTGTGCAGTTTTCAAAGATGCATCATCTGACATGTGAATCACCAGATACCTTCTTTCTGGAAAGCAGGCTACATAAATAAAATGGCAGTTAAAATGAGATGTTCGGAGTAAGCTTCTCTGGGCTAATCTTTTCGGTTCTTTTTCGGTTCCTACCTCTTTCCCCCCGTTTTGTGCATAATAGACAACTAGGTGAATGCTCCTGCTAAACCTCTGTTCGATATCGGCAGTGTATTAAACAATGTTTCTTGAAACTGCTTAATTGGGGAAGATCAGTTGCTTTATTTCAACTCTGCAGTTTTCTTGTTTGGGTTGATCTCTTTGCATTTGGCCAAAGTTCTCCCAGGATATTGTAATTATTCTTGATCACAGAGCCCAAGTAAAAAACAAATTGTTTTGTAAGGAAAGGGGCAGCAATGTCTGTCAGTATAGTTACCGCTGAATGTGGACATTCATGCTTCATGTATAGAAATACCTTGCTTTGTAGCTTTTAAATCTAGACTAAAGATGACCATGCCATGGAGTGGACATGGCTGTATTGGCCTTCTTGAAGTATTTCAGCTGGACACTGGCCATGCAAAGACGTAGGGGTGGATCCAGATCTTTTTCATTCATCTCACCCAATTTGCTTCCATGCTATAGTCTCCCTCCCGTGTGGCTTTTGTGCTTGCAGATCCCTTGATTCTCAAAAAAGCTTTTTGGATCCACTAGCATTTATTTCCTTGAGCAGTTTTGCAGTATCGATTTTATTTTCACTTGCAGCTGGGAGAACACCAGTTAAAGATCTCCTTTTGAAAAATGCAAGAAGAATGGGGGAAATACATGCGAAACCTTTTGAAGATTTAAGTGTGCTGAAATCTCTGTGGCAGTGTGGCCTGATGTGGTTGTAAACGGGTGTGCTTGGATGAATTTAAAATGACAAAGCCTAGCTGATAACTTTTTTTCTTTTTAAAGTCCGGGCATACTCGTGGGGTTTTATTTTTAATTTTTTAAAGTTTTTACAAAACACAAGAACTCAGTGCTAATAACAGATAACAATGAAACAGAATACAACCCATTAAATTACAAGATGTTTATAACCTCTTGTAATTAGTTACTTCTTACATGGAGAGTAGTTACTTCCTGATCAGTAGTTACTGATTAGTTACTTCTTACATGAAGAGTACTCTTATAATATCCAACATGGGTAATACAATAAATTAAAACTCATGGGGTTTTAAAAGAGTGCTTTAGATAGGCGTTTTTCGAGGAATTACTGGCCTTGCATCGTATAACTAATATAAATTTAGCCAATTCAGATGCTTGAAAGATAATCACTAAATAATAAAGGATGCTTGGCTTGCTAGAGAGAGCCAGTTTGGTGTAGTGGTTAAGAGAGCAGGACTCTAATCTGGAGAGCCAGGTTTGATTCTCCACTCCTCCGTTTGAAGCCAGCTGGGTGACTTTGGCTCACTCACAGCTTCTCGGAGCTCTCTCAGCCCCACCCCCCTCACAGGATGTTTGTTGTGGGGATAATAATAACATACTTTGTAAACCGCTCTGAGTGGGCATGAAGTTGTCCTGAAGGGCAGTATATAAATTGAATGATGTTGTTGTTGTACCGTCAGTACAGTGAATTTTTAAGCGGCAGAGGAGTCAACATTTCAGGGGTGCTACTTTTTGCAGTCACAAACTATGACCAAAACCAGGTTATGTAGTTGGGAAATACAGTTGTTTCCCATGGAAATAAGATTTCAAATTTAGGCTCAGACTTGTTAGTCTGTGGATATTTAAATTACTTAAAGTTGTTCTCTTTTTTAAAAAACGAACATGATTGCATGTACAATACAGTTTACCTCCCATGATGCGGACTTGGAACGAACAGAACCAGGTTCCCACAGACACTTGCGTGAGCTTTACCCTTAGATCAAACCTCGAAGTGATTTAAACCTTTATTTCTTCCATCAGATTTCATGAGAGAGAGGTATTCATAGCCCTTGGCTATATCTTTAGTCCGGTTAATTTTTTTTTAAAAATCGGTTCTTGTTCTTCCATTTCATGCTATGTTCTGGCAGCTCACAGTCCATTCTAGGCTGCTAGCCACTGTCCGGGGAAGGGTGCTTCCCCATGGGGAGAGCAAAAAGGCACCCTTGCCACAACAGCAGCAGCAAGTGGCATGAGAAGGGCTTTCATGCCCTCACCCTCTGTTCCTCCCCTTTTCATCTCACTGTGTCTGTACAGAAACTCAGACATGGTGGCAGTTGGATCAGGACTCCAAGCCCCCTCCCCTCACTTTCCATTTCCCAATCAAACTCTGCTCTAACACCGTGGCATAGGTTGGCAGGGAAAAGGGGGGGGGGAAAGCCCTTTAATGGGCTAGAAACAGCGGAGGATGGCACACGGGTGCAAGCTGCCCCGTGCCACCATCATCGTGGCAGTGGAGGGGAGTCTTTGCCCATACGCTCCCCCCACAACCTCTGTGCGGATTACACTTTGAGCCAGTGTAAAACAGGTTCATTTCCCCCTCCGGTTTAAAGGGCTCAAAATGAGCACAGTATCGTGTGGCTGTTCCCCCTCTAATATGGGGCTTCCTGCTTTCCATTTATTTATTTATTTATTTATAGGCTGCTTTTCTCCTGAGCGGGGACCCAAAGCAACTTACAATACTGCCAGCTGGTGTCTCTGACCCTCAGGCTCTTGCTTTTTGGCTGTTTCCAAGGCATTTGGGCATAGCAAGGCCTTAAATGCTGTGGGGCAGGCAGAGAGCAAATACAACGACACGTTATGCAGTCGCTGCCTGCTATCAGACTTTTTCTCCCCCATTTCTTCCCCTTCCAGCATGTAGCGATGCTATCCTGCCTCAGGAATGCTGAAAGATGGCAGCCACCATCTTTCCCTCCTGTGAAAACCAGTGGTGGAGCAGTGGAGGCAAGGTGAGGTGGCGCCAATGAGGCAGAAAGGCATCGAGGAGGTGAGGTAGTGACTTCCCTCCAGTGGCGCGGAGGGCAATCTCAACTCCCCTCTGTCTGGAGATCAGGGGGCGGGGCCACCAGCCATGTGACCATTTTCAAGAGGTTCTGGAACTCCGTTCCACCGCATTCCAGCTGAAAAAAAGCCCTGCTCCTATCATCGCTAACAGGCAAATGAGATCTATTTTACAATAGAAAAAGTGGGTTGGGGGGTGTTTTCCAAGTAAAGGACACATTTTACTGATACTACCTATTAAAAACCTGCACTTTGCAGCTAGCTGATAAAAGAATCTGGTTTTGTGGCGAATGCCATGAAGACTTATTTCAGCTTGTCTATATTCCTGTAAAAGTCAGCTTCCTGCCCGATCAGGAAAGATGGCAAGACAGTCTCCGGCTCTTGCCAATAAGCCTACATCGGAGGGTGTGCGATATGCAGCCTGCAAGCTGCACGAGCTCCAGCAAACCTCCTGTTGTGTGAACTGGGATCAGAACGCCGCACCATGTAACCGTCAGAAGTGTGCTACAGGTGCTCAGTTCCTGCACATGTCGTGCCAGAATTCAGATCAGTACCACAGAGTACAGCCTCCCCACCACCATTTATTTGTTTTATTTTACTTCATTTATACCCTGCCTTTCTCCCCAGTGTGGACCCAAAGCACCTTAAACTGTTCTCCTCACCTCCCTGGGAGGCATGGAGGGCAATCTAAACTCCCCTCTGTCTGGAGATCAGGGGGCCACCAGCCATGTGACCATTTTTGCCGAGGGCGATTTAAACTTTTTAAAACTCCCCCCTTGTTCCAGCTGACCCAAAGTGACATCATTGGTCCTGGGAGCATGCACGCACTTTGCACATGCACATGTGGTACCAGGGGCATCACCTCCTGCCAAGAGTTGCCCCCTGTGCTGGCAACCCACTGAGTTCTACCCCCTCTTTTCCCAGAAAAAAAACCCTGGATAGGATTATTCATGCTTGTCTATCATTGGCTGTCTCTTCGGTAATATTGAAATTGGGTGCCTTGCCCTTTTCCCTGATCAGGGGTACCATTTTGTCAGCCAAGAAGAGGTTGACATACACAGCCCTTTTTATAATATATATTTATCTTTCATAAATGGGGAGTTAAACCATATAACTTACTGTGTTGTAAGATACAATGCAACTGGTCCCCCAGGTAGGCTGGACTGTGTTCTAGTCCTACATCTGAATATACAAGCTCAATAAATCAGTGAAATGAATGGATTTTAATCAAGTGTAGTACTAGTTTTAGCAGGATGTAAAATACATGAAGCCCTTCCTTCCATTACGGAGAGATATGAGATCCAAAGCACAGGAAACGGAAGCAGTACAATTTATCTGGCAGGGTGGATTTGATTTAAATCAAACGTTTAAATCACGATTTAAATCACGATTTAAATCACTAGTCATTAAGGCTTGATTTAAATCATAGTTTTCTACATAAAGACTAATTCTTGCTGGTATAACTTTAATATGCAAGTAGATGCCTGCCTTACCGATAGGTAAAGGAACTTCATTAAAGTATTCCCAAACTGGGTCTCTTTTACGGCCTGCTGCCATTACAGGTTTTTTCCTCCAAGGAAAGAATGTGATAAACCTCAGGTCATACACACAAAAGATCCAAAGACTTGTGCAGTATTGTGCTCAAAAAGTTTCACTTTCATTTTGTACTGCTTGCCCCTCCCTCCTCACACTTAAGTTTCTTCTTGTGCAGATCTATTCCACTCCAAACAATCAGAAAAATACTGTTTCTATTCACTGAACTTCTTGAAACTTAGCACTGGAGGGGTTGATTCTGTCTTCATAGGTTTGTAGAACAATAGGATTAAGGTCTTTTTCTCAACTCTGTTCATGTTATAACATTTTTGCTGTGAAGAAGAGGCATGTGATCTCTGCTGAGCTGACACAAATTCAGTTTTGAGAACTGCAAAACCAAGCATCTGTGATAATATCTTGTAGGCAGAGAAACTGCCCAATAATCTTACAAAAACCTCTGGAAGAGCATGACATTGTGAATGGATTAATGGAATTTATTTACCAAAACAATTAAACATATACAGCCTTATTCTACATAATTAAAAACTAATCTTTATTTCATGATGGAATAACTTTTGGATGGTAATATATTTTCCTCAAAAAGCATTTTATTTAAAAAAAATCCGATTTAAATCAAAAAAATCCAATTTAAATTAAAAAAATCTGATTTTTTTGATTTTTTTAAAAAAATCATTGATTTTTATCCACCCTGTTATCTGGCAATACAATCTGCTTTTCATGGGTTTGATAATGAAAGAGGCTCAAGATTTCGAAGAGGCCAAGAAGGAAATGTGAGCAGTCTGCATAGTTTGGGATAAATACCTTAACACTCACGCACATGTTTTGCCATCTTCGGGATGACATGGTTATTATCAGATACAAATGATTCCGTTACTCTTTCTGCAGAAAAATATATAGGGGCAATAATTAAACACCAGAGAAATGACATTGTAAGGTGCTTCCCATTTTAATTTCTGTTTAAGGCAATAGCCGTATGAGCAGTACTAGATGGGTTGGTGGGAGGATGGATGGATGGATTCTGGGCCTGGAGCAGGGGTCACTGGGAATGTGGGGGGTAGTTGTGAACTTTCTGCTTTGTGCAGGGAGTTGGACTAGATGGCGCTGGAGGTCCCTTCCAACCCTAGGATTCTATGTGCACGCACATCCATTTTTGTATTTTGTTCAAAACCATTACCGATACTAACACCTAGTATTATGAACCCTTTTAAAACTCAGGCAACTGGGTCAAAAGTAAATATATGACTTGATTTTTAAAAAGAGAATCTTTCCTGCAGCCCACCTTGTGAATAGGCTGAAATACGAACCAAAGTTTGTGACGAACCAGGCTGGTTCACGGTTTGCAAACTGGCCATTCGTCAGAGCCCATATCTGACGAACTGCCACAAACTTTCGACTGGTTCATTTGGTTTGTGTTTTGGTTTGTCACTGCAGACAGGCTGGTGCTGATCAATCCTTTTCCTAGGCAACGGGATGGACTTCCTGCAGACCATCTGCTGACCCAGAAGTGACCTTCTGCTGACTCGGAAGTGGTGGTTTACTGACCTGGAAGTGACGTTTTCACGAACCAAACGAACTGGTTTGCGAACTGGGGCAGGTTCGTGAAAGTTCGTAGTTCATGAAATGCGACAAACCATGAACCGCATGGTTCGTTTTTTTCTGGTCTGTGCCCATCTCTACTTATGAACTGTGGCTGGGCAATTTTCCTCTGCCAGCTATAACAGTAACCTACAGTACTCTTGTCCATGCGGTTGCTACAGGTCAGGGAAACAGTGTGGGTGGGGGGAGCTGAAACCCCTTTGTGTGTGCCATGGTTCTGATATGAATCAGGCCCTACATGTTTGGGAGTTGAGTTCCCAGCAGAGAACCGGCAAGCGCATGTGATTGTGCCAACTCGGGGAGGATCTGGGGGAAAACATAAACATAGTGTGTAGTTTGGCCCTTCTTTTCCAAAAACTGACAACCCTTTGCCATAAATGATGCCGAAAGAGGTTTTTATCTGCTGTTCTACACCTGGCGATCTGATTCTAGCAGTATTCATTATGAGCGAAATCCCACTGTTTTAAATGTTTATTTCTAGGGAAGTTTGCAAAGGAAATTGTGTTGCAACGCTCTGTTTAATGTGCCATCCTTTCAGTTGGTGGCAACATATGACAGTGTCTTGGGTGGTGATACCAAGGTATCACCCCCACCCCACCCCCAAGTTTACCCTGTGCTTTTCTTGACAACTTTTAGGATGGCTCTCCATGTATTTATTTTATCTGGAATCTACTTGCTTTGAGAATGGTTTGTTGGCTCCGTAAACTTTTGATGTGTTTTAATTTCCAACTGTAGGTTTATTGCTATGTCATTTTAGAGTGTTTTGTACTGGTGTTTTTCTAGGTATTGTAAGCCTCTTTGGGATAAATTTGTGCCAAACAAAAGGGTAGGAATGTTTTTTATAAAAACAATGAAACAGTTCATGTTTTGTTGTCTAGTAGTCATAGGGAATTTGGGGACTGCCAGTTAATCAGATGTGTTGAATGTGCAGGTTTATTGCTCTGTCTTGCCCCCTACTCTGAGTAATCCATAGTGGTCAAGTCCCCGAAACCCTTCCCCATCTGGAACGCCATAGCAACAGCCCCCACATCTGGCGGGACCCTTCCCCTTCTGGTGGAGTTGCAGAGCCATCCTACATACCAGGCAGCCGAGGAGGCCAGTTACCCGGATCCTCTCTGCTGAAGCCAGCTCCTGACAGCACGAGACAGGTTGAGGAGGGAAGGAAGCATCCAAGATGACGTCAGCTGCTATTGCTGACTGTCAGAAGACCAGCAATAGCTGGAGAAATTACGTTTGCCGGGGGGGGGGGATGTGCAACCCAAGCTACAGGGCTGTGGTGGCTGAGGGAAATAATAATAATAGTAACAATGTGCTTATATACCGCCCTTCTGGACAGATTAGTGCAACGTGGAAGTAGTGGGAGTCAAACTAGCAGAGTGCTGGTTCACAGCTCCACCACTTAACCACTATGCTACAGCAAGGGAAGGAGGTTGCCCTCTGGGTGATGCTATTTAAATGAGCATTCTGGATAATCAAGTGCCGGATAACAAAGCTGTTACTGTAATAACATGTCATACATCCATCCTTTCCATTACATACCCACAGAACACAGTGTGGTTCAGTGGTAGAGCATCTGCTTGACATGCAGAAGGTCCCAGGTTCTATTCCGGGCATGTCCAGTTTCAATGGATCAGGTAGTAGGTTATGAAGTTGAAGGCAACAGGAAAAGAAGACCGAATGTGAGGTGGATGGACTTGATAAAGGAAGTCATGGCCTTCAGTATGTAAGACCTGTGCCAGGCTTTCAGTGATAGGACATGTTGGAGGTCGTTCATTCATAGGGTCACCATGAGTTGGAAGTGACTTGACGGCATGCAGTACACAGCAGGCGATGTGAAAGAGCTGCACCCAAGGCCCTGGAGAGCCACTGCTGGTCTGAGTCGATAGTACTGACTTTGATGGACTGATAGTCTGGTTCAGTATAAGGCAGCTTCATGTGTTTGTGTGTGTGTGTGATGAGTCCAGTTCTTGCTTCATAGAGATATGAAGGCCCGAAATGAAACTGTTCTTCCCTGTAGTTGTTTGACATTTTGACATTTTCCCCAACTTGATACATTTGAGAAAAGCTCTGGAAAAACACTCTTACGGAATATTTTCTCTTTTGCAATGATTGAAAAGGGTATGCAGATGACACCCAGTTGTATCTGTTGATGGGAGGCCGACCTGATTCTGCCCCTGACACCCTGTTGAGAGCCCTGGAGGCCAAGTCTGGGTGGGTAGAACACAGCAGGCTGAAGTGGAATCTCGTGAAGACAGAGGTCCTGTACTTGGGCCATGGACTGTCGGAGGCAGGAATCCTTCTCCTGACCTTTGGGGGGGGGCACCACTTGTGCCCGTACCATCGGTTAGGAGTTTGGGCGTGATTCTGGATTCCTCGTAGCTTGGGCGGCCTTTTCCCACCTTCGGCAGACCCAGCAACTGGAGCCCTACCTCTCGGCCCAGGACCTAACAATAGTGATCCATGCAACGATCACCTCCAGGTTAGACTACTGTAACTCACTCTACGCAGGGCTGCCCTTGGGCTTGATCCAGAGACTTCAACGGGTCCAGAATGCTGCTGCGCGTGTCCTAACTGGAGCTTTGTGTAGGACACACATTACGCCTATCTTGCAGCAGCTTCACTGGCTCCAGTAGAATTCCGGATCCAGTTCAAGGGGACCAGCATACCTAAGGGACCGTCTCTCCCTGTATGTGCCCCAGAGAGCACTTCGTTCAACCGGAAAACATCTACTGGTGGTCCCTGGCCCTAGGGAGGCTCGGCTGGCCTCTACCAGGGCCAGGGTCTTTTCGGTCCTGGCCCCAACCTGGTGGAACTCTCTGTCTGAGGACACTTGGGCCCGCTGGGATCTTGTATCATTTAGGCGGGCCTGTAAGACAGAGATGTTCCGCCAGGCATATGGTGGAGGCTAATTTTAGCCCATCATTGCTAAGCCTTCCACTAGTCTCCCTCTACAAGGGGTATGGATAGTCCGCTGACGCTGGTTGCCCCAAAAGGGGCACAGTATTTTATCTGTTTTTATGATTGATTTTAAGTTGTATTTTAATCAATGATATACCTCGCCCTGAGCCCGCTTGCAGGGAGGGTGGGTTAAAAATAAAATAAATAAAATATTTAAGACAAGGTTTTACTCAAATGTGTAATGTGGAAATGTTTACATAAGCCATTATCTACAACATTAGATATGTACAAGCAGGAACCTGGAAGAATTGCCGGGGGCGGGGATTCCGTCCGTCTGTGGCCCCCCGCCCCTGTTTTTGTTGCTGATGTGGCGGCTCCTCTGAAAGCTCAACCACCTGCAGCTTCGCCATAGCAGTGACCCCCCCCCCAGGCCTGGCTGCACTCAGCGTTGCTGCTGTGGCGGTAGTGGCTTCCAGCTTGCCCCACTGCCTGCCCAGCTCTCCTGCCGCCTCCTTACTGCATCCAGCTCTCCTGGCCATAGTGCCATGGCCAGGCTGCCTGGTGGCAGCTGTATTGTCTAACTTTAACCCCCCTACCCCCACCCCAGTGTATTTTTTTAAATTTTCAATTTTTTCTGTAAATCGGGGAGGGTTTCCCCCAAATTTATAGAAGTATCTGTTTTGTGTCATTGTGGCCCCGATCCACGGATTTAAGTATCTGCAGATGGGATCACACTAGGCTATGAGAATATAAGGTAGCACATCTGAGATCACTCCACTCACCAAGACAGAAGGACAGATGGACTCCCATTCTAGCTGTATCCGAAGAAGTGAGCTGTGACTCGTGGAAGCTCATACCCTACCACAAATGTTGTTAGACTTATAGGTGATACTGATCTCTTGCTGTTTTCCACTGCATAAGATAGCACAGACATAGACAATGTATTTTTCAAGGATTGTTTAAATGTAAACAGTTTGGGGCAGCGATTAATACGCTATAATGTGTTTGTAATACATGGTTGAACAATTCAATGTTTTCGGTGTTGCATGTTGAGACTAAGAAGTTTTCTCTCAATTTTTTAGTTTAGTACAATATTTGTTTTCAAATTTCAACAGGTTTTTTTTTTTGCCTATCAGATGGCATAAATTAAGAAACTTGCTAAAGTATCATAGGGTTATGCAGCAGCAGTTCGCAGCTTTCTCTCAAGTATTTGGTATTTGCAGTTTGGCTTGGACAAAACAAAGCATTTATATTTTTAATTCTATAATATGACAAATAGTACAAGTTTATATGCAAAGTAAGTTATAAATGATGCATGTTATGAGTTAAAGGAGTAAGAGAAGTTTAGGAAAATAAATGTTTGTATTTCAATTTTCCCCGAGCTTTCCCCTTTTTTATGGGGGAAAGAAAACTGGGAAAAATCTGCAGTTGCAAATATTTTTAGTTATTTAATAAAATAATGTATATCCCATCTTTCTTTTCTGGCTCTATGCTTATACTGGATTTTTAATGCTGGATTTTCTTACGGATCCTACACTGCTGTTTTATCATGTTCTATTTTGTGAGTCACCTCAGGCTGTTTTCCTGGAGAGGAGGCATACAATTTTTCTAAATAAATAAATAGGCAGCTCACAAACCCAAATTTAGAACATATAAATGACAGTTAAACCCCTAGTAACCCCTCCCTTCCCGGCAGCCTGCATCCTATTAAAAGCCCCAGTGAGCAAAATGGCCTTGCAGTACCTCCTTAAAATTTATAGAGGTGACACCCCCCCCCCCATCTCTTCAGGGACTCTGTTCTGTAGGGTGGGAGGTATAATACACAGAACCTGGGATCAATCGATCTGTCTGTCTTTCTATCTTTATTATTGTTGTTATTGTTGTTGTTATTAATTTGTACCCTGCCCTTCTCTCCAATGGAGATTCAAAGCAGCTTATATAGTTCCCCTCTTCTCCAGGTAATCATTACAACAGCCCTGTGAGGTAGGTTAGTCTGAGTGCACGCGACTGGCCCAAGGTCACCCAGCGAGCTTCTCTGGCCGAGTGGGGATTCGAACCTAGGTCTGCTAGATCCTAGTCCATCTCTCTAACCGTTACATTCCTGGACTACTGGCTGCACAAGAGAAAAAGTTTTTATGACGCTTTCCTTGTTCGTTTTTGAAGATTTCAGCATAAAGGGGTACATTTGACATCTCCCAGTATTCAGGATGATTTTAATACAAGTTAATCTGCCATGTGTAGACAACTATGCTCTTTTTCCCTATGCACAGGACATTTTTAAAAAGTAACCTTTGTTTCTAGGCAAAACCTCTGGTTAACAGCTACTGCTCAGTACTGGCACGTTTCAGAGGGAATCTGGGCATAAAGATAATTTGAAATAGGACTTGTTTTTGTATACATACATACATATGTCTTTTTATTAAAAATGTTTGGTACGATAACTCTGGCATGTAACAGTATCAAACGTGCTGGGGCATAAGAAAAATTCTCCTCATTTCCACCTACATTTCCAGCAGCGCTGTTTGTGTTGCTTCTTCCAGCCATTTAGATTTTATTTTTGGCCAGGATTGATAATGCTAAATGCAACCAAACTTTGTCTCCTGTTTCTAGCTCACCGTAAACGAAGCAGCTGCCCAGTTGTGTATGAAAGATAACGCCTTGCTGACACGGAGGGATGAGCTTTTTGCACTGGCACGGCAGATCTCTCGAGAAGTTACGTACAAGTATACCTACCGGACCACCAAGTAAGCTACGTTTTTAGCAATCTACTCATTTTCATGAGTTTAGTGTGAAGTATTAGTGTGAAGTATTTTTTTTTGCTTTTATTGCTTAGTCAAGTCTTTTTTTCAGAGGCCTGGTTTGTACATAGACCCAGGGCTTTTTTTGAGCTGTAACACCCGGGAACGGTGTTCTGGCAGCTATTTGAAATACATGGGTCACGTATTTAATACCCACCAGTCACGTGGGTATTTTAAAAAATGGCCTGTTTTGGGTCCAGATCGGGCCCAAAACAGCCTGGATTGGGCCACCTGGCAGCAACCCAATCCAGGCCGTTTTGGCCCTGATCCGGGCCATTTCGGGCAAAAACAGCCAGGATCAGCACCGAAACGGCCAGCATCGGGCCGGTGATGTCCGGGGGAGGGTTCCTCTGCCTGGCAGCAGCCTGTTCCAGGCCCATTTAGGACCCAAAACAGCCTGGATTGGGGCTGAAATGGCCAGGATTAGGCCAGTGCCAGGCTGGGGAGGGTTCCCCTGTTTTGCAGCAGCCCATTCCAGACCATTTCAGGCCTGATCCAGGCCATGTCGGCCATTTTGGAGCCATTTAGGGCCCAAAATGGCCAGGATTGGGCCAGAAATGGCCAGGATTGGGTCTCTGCTGGGCGGGAGAACACTGGCAGCGGCCTAATCTTGGCCATTTTGAGCCCCTTTTGGCAAAATGGCCAAAAGGGGCCCAAAATTGCCAGGATTGGACCAAAAACAGCCAAGATTGGGCCTCTGCCAAGTGGGGGAACACTCCCCCCCTGGGCAGCTGCCCAATCCTGGTCATTTTGGGCCCCTTTTGCCCATTTTGGGCCCAATTTAGGCCAAAAATGGCCAGGATCAGGCTTCAAATGGCCAGGGTCGGGCCGCTGCCCGGTGGGGGAATGCTCTCCCATGTGGCAGCATGGACTGTTTCTGGCCTGTTTTGGCCCAATTTGGGCCCAGAGCGGCCCAGATCGGACCTTAAACAGCCAGGTTCGGGCTGCTGCCCTGCGGGTGTGTGCTCTCCTGTGTGGCAACAGCCTGTTCCAGGTTGATCCAGGCTGTTTTGGGCCCATTTTGGCCCAATTTGGTCCTGGGATGGACCAGATCTGGCCACTACCGGGCGAGGGAGTGCTCCCCCGTGGTGGAGCGGCCCATTCCTGGCTGAATTGGAACCCCCCCCCCCATAGAGCACAGGAGCACTCCCTGGGCAGCCACGCCTGTGTGATGACATCAATTCCTGGAAATGATGTCATCGTCCAGTCCTGGGAGTGCGTGCATGGTGCAATCACACGCATTTATTGAGAGGTGCACCACCTCCTCCCGGGAGTTGCCCTGGTTGAGTTTCCCCACCTCTTTCCTCAGAAAAAAAGCCCTGCATAGACCTTAATACAGCCCAGGGGGTTGTGAGGAAGCAGAAATACTTGGGCTTTCTCATTATATCTACCATGTAACCTTTGTTATGGCTGTAAATATATATGATATGCACAACCGTTCTCCCCCTTTTCAAGCGGTTCATCTTTGCAGACATCAGTGCCATACGTCATGAAGCAAGTGTATTGGGCACATTCAAGTCCGGCCTCCCCAATTTAAAGATATTTGTGCTGTTGGCCATCACTGAAACCCGTGACACTTGTTCCATGAGTGTGAAGAAATACTTCCTTCCTTTTTTCCTGAAAGTTTCGTCCTCAAAATCATTGGGGCCCCTTCACTGTACTGTCTCTCTCTCCCAGGAGGAAACCAGGCCTGCAATCCAAGGCCTTCGAGCAACCCGGATCTCAAGAGTTTTGTACCCTTTGCTCTCAGTTTTTGCTGCCCTGATCTCACCGTTGTTACAGATAACTTTGATTCATCAGAATGGGTCCCAAAAAAGAATCCTCTCTCATAACTTGCTGGTTTTCTATGCAGAGGAAGTTTTTGCAGGGAGGAGCGTTCAGACATGCAGGTTCTTTCATTGGGTTGTGTCACGACTCCCTTTTTATCGTGTGGTTAAATTTGGTGCCTTATTTGGTGCCTTATTTGGTGCCTCGTTATTTCACCCTCTGGGTGGGTAATGCTGCCGCCTGGAATTCTGTTCAAATCTGGTTAACCAATTTCCCCCTGAATATTGTGTCCAAGCATTAAGGCTCCTTCATTGGGACTTTGTGGGCCTGAGGTTGAGACTGATAAATAGAAATCTCATATCACTCTGAGGTGAACAAAAAAAAACCCCAAATAAACATTTAGTAGTACATGAAGCGTATTGGTTTCAGGATGTTGGATAATTTTTCTTCAGAAAATAAAACTGGGTATGTTACTCTTCTGACTTAGGTGTCACAATCTCTTCTCTTTCCTTTCACTCAGATTTCTGTTAGCTTATTCATCTCTCTCTCCCAATATCAAGATCTGACTCTCTCTGATACTCAGTATGCCCTCTATGGCTGATTCCGCACACATTGGATAATGCACTTTCAGTGCACTTTAGCTATCGTTTGGATGTGGATTTTTTGGTTCACACACAAAAAACTCAGTTCCAAATGATCTCTAAAGAGGATTGGAAGTGCGTTATCCAACGTATGCGGAATCAGCCTATGAGTATTTTATTTCCCCACAAGAATCCCAATGCCTTTCACAGCACTATTTTGAATTCAAATTGGAAGTCTCTTGGAAGATTCAAATTGGAAGTCTCTTCGAAGTCTATTTTGGATTCAAATTGGAGTCTCTTAACTCCTGACAGTTTGACGGTTAACTCCTGACTCACACACTTCTTAGCTCCACCCACACTCTCAGTCATCAACCAGGCACCTCGTTCACTCATCCCTCTCTTTCACGCACACCCCTTCTTCTTCTGCAACACTTCAAGTATTTAAAGAAACACACACACTTAACTTCAAATCATTGCAGGCTGGTACAGTCCAGCAAGGGCAAAGCCTTCTGTTTCTGCAGATGACATAATTTGGCGGTCAGATAAATCGAGTTCAACGAGGAATTTTGGTTACTGAACTTGTTGAAATGAAGATTTTTCAAAATAGTGTTCCTGAACAGTGTCCGTAACTGAAGTAAATATGTATATATGTTTTTATCTTCTAGGTCGAAATGTGGAGAAAGGGATGAGCTGTCCCCAAAGAGAATTAAGCTAGAGGTATTGTGTTTTAACTTTTTCTCTGTTGCAAAATTTGACTGGCATTGTAACTGTTAAAGCATAATTTGAAGAATGGCTTTATTCCCTTCAATTCCCACCCTTCCCGTAACCCTTAAAATATCATGCATTTGGAGAGCCTAACAGTAGGAGCATTAGAACAGCAGTGGAGTCAAAGGCTTCTTGGAAACCCAAGTCAAAAGCTGAGAAGGTCTAATTGGCCCATGGTCATCCAGTGAACTTCCATGGCGTAGTGGGGATTTGAACCTGGAATCTCCCAGATCTTAGACCAACTCCCGTAACTACTACACCACACTGTAACCACATGATGCTCAGTTTCTCTATACAGTTTGCCCTGTAACTCTTAAAAATTTAATTTAATTTTAATTTAATTTAATTTATTATATTTATATTCTTCCCTCCCCATTTTCGCAGGCTCAGGGCGGATAACAAATACAAACATCATTAAAAACATTTAAAAACATTAAATAATACATTTAAAAACATTTAAAAACATTAAATATTACAATTAACCAGGGCCGAATCCACACTTACCCAGCACAGCACTAAGCAGGCGGAGTGAGAGCGTCTTTCTGGCGCGTTTTATGACGCCATCGCGCCACGAGAGTAGCATCATGGTGCGGTGACGTCATAAATCGTGCCAGAAAGACGCTCTCACTCTGCCTGCTTAGCGCTGTGCCGGTAAGTGTGGATTCGGCCCTGCAAACTCTGTTGATGTGATTTATCTGGATTTCAGTAAAGCTTTTGATAAGGTCCCCCATGACATTCTGATGGGCAAATTGGAAGACTGTGGAGTAGACTATAGGACAGTTCGGTGGATAGGAAACTGGTTGGAGGACCGCACTCAAAGAGTGGTGGTCAACGGCGTTTCATCAAATTGGAGGGAGGTGTCCAGTGGGGTGCCGCAGGGCTCGGTTTTGGGCCCGGTACTTTTCAATATTTTTATCAATGATCTGGATGAAGGAGTGGAAGGGCTGCTCATTAAATTTGCTGATGATACCAAATCGGGAGGGGTAGCAAACACCCAAGAAGACAGAATTAAAATTCAACAAGACCTGAATACTCTGGAGAAGTGGGCAGCTATGAATAGGATGCAATTCAACAAAGACAAGTGCACAGTATTACATCTGGGCCACAAAAATGAGAAGCACAAATACTGGATGGGGGATACACTTCTGGGCAGTAGTATGTGTGAAAGGGATCTTGGGGTAAGAGTGGACTGTAAACTGAATATGAGCAGTCAGTGTGATGCGGTGGCAAAAAAGGCTAATTCAATCCTGGGTTGTATCAAAGGGGCCATAGCATCGAAATCGCAGGAGGTCATAGCCCCTCTCTGTACTGCCTTGGTCAGGCCACACCTGGAGTACTGTGTGCAGTTCTGGAGGCCTCACTTCAAAAAGGATGTGGACAAAATCGAGAGGGTGCAGAGGAGAGCGACGAGGATGATCAGGGGTCTGGAGACTGAGCCCTACGAGGAAAGGCTGAGGGCCTTGGGAATGTTTAGTTTGGAGAAGAGGAGGTTAATGGGGGACATGATTGCTCTCTTTAAATATTTGAAAGGCTGTCATTTGGAGGAGAGCAGGGAGCTGTTTCAGTTGGCAGCAGAGGGTAGGACACGAAGCAATGGGCTAAAACTACATGCACAAAGGTACCGACTGGATATTAGGAAAAACTTTTTCACCGTCAGAGTAGTTCAAAAGTGGAATCAGCTGCCTAGGGAGGTGGTGAGCTCCCCTTCACTGGCGGTTTTCAAGAAGAGGCTGGATGAATACTTGTCAGAGATGCTTTAGGCTGATCCTGCACTGGGCAGGGGGTTGGACTAGATGGTCTGTATGGCCCCTTCCAACTCTATGATTCTATGATTCTATGAAATAGGGAAATTGACTTAACGGTCCAATCTTAAGCAGAGTTACGCCAGTCTAAACCCATTGATTTTAACAGGCTTAGACTGGAGTAACTCTGCTTAGGATTGCACTGTTAATGTTGATATATCCAGACAATTAAGGGCAAAGCACAAGGCTTAGGAAGAAACTGTCACTTTGAATGTCAACGTTTCACTTTGCAATGGAGTATTCCTTCTCTTGGGTATATTCCTTAGGAATAACAAAGAGTCTTAAAGACAAAAGAAATGTATTGCGGTGTAAGGTTTTGTGAAATAGACCCCTGCAAGATCTTTCATTATTTTGGCTGTATCAGATATGGCGTGCTTCCTGTCTGGGATTTGTCAGAAATGAAATTAGTAAAGCAGCTATTATGTCTGATATATTTGTCATTAGGATTCTCTTGAGGGTCCGTTCCATAAAAATAAACGAGTCCCATGTTAATGAATTTCTGGTCTTTTACTCAACTGATTTGCTTTGAGGACTTATATCTCATCAACAGCTGTTTTTTCATGTCGTGTCAAATTAAATGGTTTCTTGGGTGGAAGTTTTGTTCCTCGCTGGAGCATTATGGGACCTAACACAAACTATTTTGTTTTGTTTGGTGTGTGGTCGAAACGATCTCACTCTTTTCATATAACCCTGTGGACTGTGTTTCTTTGTTCAGATCTTCCTAAGCATATGCAGCAACACACAGAAAGTACTTCTTGGGAGAGTTCTTTCCCGTCTCATGGACCTTGGTGCAGTTAGGGAATAATTTCCTGGAATTCAGACGTTTCCCCCCCTTGACTTCAAAGAGGGTGACTAAACATAGGAAGCTTATGGAGAACTTTTCTGTAGTACTAGCATTCCGTAGCGCAGAAGTCTTTGATGGCTATCTTTTAACTAGTGTAATAGGGAATTTGGGGCTTAGGAGTTGCTTAGTAAATTCTTAGTGAGACGACAAAACAGTCTGCACAAATAACAGTAGATATTTTCTTTGAAAATTATTTTGAGGATTGAATGGGATTAAGTGTACTGTTAGACACGCCAGGTCTATATCAATGAGATACCATATATCTAAAGCAGGGGGCCTCTGCCTTTTGGAGGCTGTGGGCACCTTTGGAGTTCTCACACAGGGTGTTGGGCACAACCACAGCAAGGCAGAAGATGGAGACAATCACAAAATGTCAGGGAGTTGGGTTGCGTGTTAACTCTTAACAGTAACTCTTCATCATTCAAGCAGAAACTCTGCTTAACAGGATGTCTTTTAAAATGAACATGTTGTTTAAAAATATATATGCACAGCTTACCTTGTCACAAAGTGAAAATCTGTGTGCTGTGTTGGCAGCTGCTGCCCAAAGCAGTTTTTTTAAAAAATCTGCTCAGCCGATCAGATCTCCAGTAGCCAATCAGAAGCCCTGCTGTGCAACAGCCCCACTTGGCCTCCGCCACTTCCTAAAACCACTTTGTGAGCACTAGGAAAGGCATCAGCGGGCACCATGATGCCCTGGGGCACCACGTTGGGGACCCCTCTAAAGTATTCCTGTGAGCTTTTTAAGAAGTCTTCAAGAAAAGTTGACTCTATTGTCCAGCTGCTCATACACTCTGGGATCTGGACAGCTACTTTAGGCGTATCCAAGCGGCCTGTTCACATGCAGTGAGATTTTTACTCTTAACAGCAGGTCCCCACAACCACATGGCACGTTAAGATCTGCCTTTGAAATAAGATGCATCTCTTAAGCATATGCATTAGACAAGTTCAGTCATTTAGTCAGGGCTTTTTTTCAGCTGGAATGCGGTGGAACGGAGTTCCAGAACCTCTTGAAAATGGTCACATGGCCAGTGGCCCCGCCCACTGACCTCCAGACAGAGGGGAGTTTAGCTTGCCCTCCATGCCACGCCGCATGTGACCATTTTCTCCGAGGACAACCCACTGAGTTCCACCACCTCTTTTCCCAGAAAAAAAGCCCTGCATTTAGTCCTTTTGGAAGGAAGTCTTTACTCGTATTAATTTTGTTTTAGAATACTCATTTATTTTTGAGGATGTTAATGTACTGTTAATGTACTTACACTATTTGCTTGTCTTTGGAATCTTATCTATTTTGTCTGCAGAAATGGACCCTATGTGCCCTTACAGTTGCTAAAAGACTTATATTACAGCACTGGAAAGACAAAAGCCCTTTTCCCATAATTAAGTGGATTGAGGACCTTCTAAACTTATTAACATTTGAACCTTTCACTTATAGACAGCAATTGTGTATGGAATTATTGTTAAATATTTGGAAACCTTTTGTAGAAGCCTGTGTATAGATTAGTTAATAGTGCTTCTGCAACCAGCATTGTGTGTGTGTGTGTGTGTGTGTGTGTGTGTTTTGTCAGTTGGGTTTTGTCCAGTTGAGTTAACATTTTACAACGTGGTCTGTTCTGATGCAACATTTCCTTTTGCAGTGCAGGTTATTATTAAGGGAAGGTGTGCTTTTGTGTAATTGATTAATTCTTCATACCTGCCTTCAGTCATTTTTTTGGGAGGGTGGGAGAATCCTGAACAGTGAACTAAAAATGTCCTTAAATAAAGTAAGATTTGGAAAATACTCAGCGGTCTGGTTAAGAGCATTTGAGTGCGGGGGAGTAGTTTTTAGAAGACTCTGTTATTTTATGCCCTTAGAGAAATATTAGCCAGGAGGTAGTGCTATTAAATTGTGATATAGTTCTTTTGATGGTATTTGTGCACTAAAAGAGTTAAGATATAAGATGTCTGGTAAATGAATAAAATAAGTTTAAAAATTCATAAAATATACTCATCTTCCCAAGCATGTTTTTCTTTTTGTCTTAAATCTCAGACTTGTTTCCAGTAATCTCCCGTTTGCATTTGCTATACCAGAATCTCAAGTTTTGATTAGCTACAAGTATGTTGCTACAGAACATTTGCCAGATGCGTTTTGACCTACTGGTATTTTTCAACAGCTTATAATTATTTATGCTTGTTGAAATAGATCCAAATACATACACTTTTCATTTTTTTTTCAGGCTCCTGGGGGCAGGCAGCTGGTCTTCTTTTGTAATTGTTGTTGAAACATACTTCTCTCTCCTTCAGTAATTCCGGCACCAATCTCTGGAAGGAAATTAATATATTTTTTTTAGTACATGAATACTTGGGAATAAATAAGGTTTAGACAGGGCTTTTTTTCTGGGAAAAGAGGTGGTGGAACTCAGTGGGTTGCCCTCGGAGAAAATGGTCACATGGCTGGTGGCCCCACCCCCTGATCTCCAGAGATCAGGGGGCAGGGCCACCAGCCATGTGACCATTTTCAAGAGGTTCCAGAACTCCTTTCCACCACGTTCCTGCTGAAAAAAAGCCCTGGGTTTAGATACATTTTGTCTCCCTCCTTTCTGAATATTTTGGTTCTGTTCCCATGAAAATGTCTTTGGAGTTGTTATTAGGCAGGAACATAAATCAGTAGGGATGTATGCATGGTTAACATTGCAAGAAGTCCCAGAGTCAGTGCTTGGCACCTTCAGTTGAAAGGGCCGCCTCAATGTTGCTACTGGAAAACCACGCCTGACACCAGAAGAGCTCTGCATTGGTGGACCAAAAGGTTGCTGGTATAAGGTCAGCTTCTCGAGGCGCATTGTCGATAACAGAGTGTCAGGGCTTGCCGCGGCCACCACTGGGCGGTCTGCTCCTGATGTCAAAGGGGGGCCAGGGATTCTGCGGGACCCTGCTCTGTGGATGGAGGGGCGGTATACATCACCCAGACTCCCTCTCACTCCACTCGCTGGCCCGCTCAACCTGTGCCACTCACTCCCCTTGGTCTCTGCCATCTCCTCCTCCTTCATCCACTCTCCTCCTCACCTTTGCTCTCGCTGTGCTCCACTCCATCACTCCTACTCAAACCCACCACCCCAGAGCTCTTCCCAGCCAGCTTTTACAGGGCTTTCTCTCACCACCCCGCCCTCCTTGCAGGTTCTGCCTGCCAGGCCACACCCCTCCTTGGCCTCCCAGCATTGGCCTGGGCTGTCTCAAGCTGCTGCAGCTGGGGTAGCTGGCTGGGCTGCCTGGATCAGCAACAGCTGTGTCATGTTGGCTGGCTGCCAGGCCTCTCTGGCTGAGCTGATTACTGAAGATAGGCCCAGCTGTGGCCCCTTGGCTGGCTGCCCAGCTCTTCCCACAGAATGCCTTCAGCAGCTCCACCTGGAGGGGCTGGGTTCTGAGCATCTCCTGAGCCAGGTTGCTGTCTTCAAGCTGAGGTGGAGGCTAGGGCGTGGCTCTGAGCTGCTGTGGCTGCTTCTCCTCCTTGGCTGGTAAGGGCTCTGTTTGGGCTGCTGCTGGGTCCCTGTTTTTCCTGCCTCTGCCATCTCCCTCTGTCCTGCTTAGCCCCCTCTCCTCCCCCTGGAGGGTGGGACTAGCTGGCCTCTCCCTGCCCCCTCTAGCCCTCTGGGGCCTTGGCCCTTTGCCCCTCTCCTCTGGTGTAGGCAGGTTCTGGCCCTGGCTGCCGGCTCAGGTGGCAGGACTGCTGTCTCCTGGCTGCCTCCCCCTGCTTCCTCCTGTTGAGGCCGGGGGCTGTGCCTCAGACCCCGGACACAAAGTTTGAGTTGAGGGGCAGAGTTCTGCATGCAGTCAGGTTTCTGAATTGCAGTTGGGTGAGAGATGACTGATGTATAGTGCAAAAATTCCTGTACTTTCTTACGGGACCGTGCATTGCAGAAAAAAATTAGCTTTTGAAGGAAATGTTCCACAATACACCAGTGTCATGTGTGATGTGGTGGTAGGGTTGCCAGGTCCCTCTCCCCTCCCACTGGGGAGGGGAGGGCACCTGGCACTTACCTCGTGTCATGCACACGGTCTTTTTGCATGCGTATGCTCTGAGGCCAGTGCAGTGGCATCACTTCCAGAAGTGACATCATTGTGCCAGCCACACAAGTGCTCCTGCGCTCCACACAGGGCTGATTTGGTCCATTTGGGGCCCAAATTGGTCCCAGACAAAGTGCAAGAACACTCCCAGGGCCAGTGCAGTGAATCAATTCCAGAAGTGATGTCGCCACGCCCCCAAGGGGCGCGTGCACAGCACATGTTCTGTCAAAGGTGGGCAACCTCTGGAGGGCTTGCTACCTCCCACCGATTGCTGGATGATCACCGGGCAAGGGGGCATATCCCCAGGAGTTTGCCCACCAGTGGTGGGCACCTGGGAACCCTATGTGATAGTGCGAATGTTGGAGTAGGATGGGGTCCCCAGTGTGATTCCCGTGGGCATCATGTCACATGCCAACACCTTTCCTGGCACTGGCCACATGTTTTTAGAAATTTGGCAGGACTCGGTTGTCAGAGCTGTGGCTAGATAATGTCCTTACTCCAGACTACCTTCTGCAATCAGACAACAGTCCATTGTTTCCAAAAGGTTTTTACTGAAGAAATAGTTCATTATAGTCCACTGGCCTGAATACAATATTCAGGATGGTACATATGCATTGTTACCAATGATAGGCAAAGCATGAGGCACAAAGTAACAGATCCCAGCAGATCCCCCCATAGTTCTCAAAACAAATCCCTTTGAAGCTAGGAAAGCGAAAGTTCTTCAAGGCCGGTTCTTGGTGGAACATCGGTAGCCAAAACAATCCTTTTCTGTGAGATAGCTGCCTGGGAACCTTGGCACCTGTGAAGAAAGCACTTAAACACTGAAAGGATTAAAAATGGAGTCGGTTAAGCAAAGGTACACAAGAAAGCATTCTGGACCTGACATCGGTGGGGCTTTTGCCCAGTAGGGTTTCTGATTGGCTATTGGAGATCTGATTGGCTGAGCAGGTTTTTTAAAAAAATCTTGCAGCTGCCACCACAGAGCAAGGATCTTCATTGTGTGACTGAAGGCAAGCTGTGTGCATGCTTTATTTATTTATTTATTTCATTAAATTTGTAACCCACTCTCCCCGCATGCAGGCTCAGGGCAGGTAACAACAGTAAAAAACACATTAACATCCATTAAATCAGGGCTTCTTTTCTAGGAAAAGAGGTGGTAGAACTCAGGACCGCACAATGACGTCACTTTGGGTCAGCTGGAACAAGGGGGGAGTTTTTTAGTGTTTAAATCGTCCTCGGTGAAAATGGTCACATGGCCGGTGGCCCCGCCCCCTTACCTCCAGACAGAGGGGAGTTTAGATTGCCCTCTGCGCTGAGGGCAATCTAAACTCCCCTCTGGAGATCAGGGGGCGGGGCCACTGGCCACGTGACCATTTTCAAGAGGTGCCAGAACTCCATTCCACTGCGTTCCAGCTGAAAAAAAGCCCTGCATTAAATATATTAATTACATTTAAAAACACATTTCATTACACAGTGGGGGAAAGCACTCTATGCCTTCCAGCATCTCTGGTAAATTTGCCCTGAAGAAAGATTTTTCAAGCTCTACTGAGTAGGAATCCTAAACTGTAGGAAGAGGACCTGTGGAGAAATAGGAGAGATTGTGGAGGGCCTGAGGAGGCTGTGTTGTGTCCAGAAGGAAAACAGAAAATAGGAAGATACTGCTTGCTGGGAGCAGTTCTGAGAAGTTTTGTTTATTGGAGGAGTGCCTTGAGTCTTTTTTGAGAAAGGTGAGGACCATAAATGTTGTAAAAGAAACCCCAGAAAATGGGCTTAGTGGTATATTTTGAGAGTGCACTGATCGGAGATTGATGATGGGATGACAATGTGAAGGGGTAGTTTAGTGGTAGGAACAGCCTGAGGACGTCACTGAGAAAGAGTCGTGACTGGAAGAACCTGAAAGAGAATTAGAGAGGCAGCGAGGCTGGGGTTACTGGGAGGATTAGTAGGAAATCAGTACAAGGAAGAAATTTGGTGGTTGACGGGGGAATCCAGAGGAGGAATATTTGAACAAACTCTAGTTAATGATATGGTGGGACGTCAGCTGATTGTTGAACTAAATGTATGAAAGCACCTGTAGAGAAGTCAGGTTTTTGAAGTAATATTTAGTTTGCTCACATCTGTTGTGGTATGCGTGGCTGCTAAGTGGAAGAAATCTAGCCCTCCTTCTGTAAGGTCTCCTAGGGTATGGGAAATAGTTTTCAATACTGTTATCTATAGCTAGGAGCGTAATATCAGCAAACTGGAAACACGATTCATCTTTAAATATCCAATCTTGGTATACTTGAATATGGAAATATTTTGTGATGTCCAAAATCAGAGTGAATTTGGCAAACCCTTTCTCAGAAAGAAAGTATCATGAATTTGATAACATCTGGGCTCCTATGATTCAAACTTAGTCACAGAAAGATATTTTACCATCCAAGCTCTGGAATAGAGATATGCTTTTGTTTTAAATTGAGAAAATTATATTTATAGGGCCTGAAGAATAATAATACTAAGTAGAGCTAGATGTTAGAGGGTATGTTATATTAGGTCTATCCAGGGGTCATTTTGTAGAAAAAGAGCTGGAGGAACTCATTAGCATAACTCCTTAGCACAACTTATTAGCATATGCCACGGCCCTTGACATCACCAGAAGTGTGTTATTAGCATAACTGATTTGCAGATGCCACACCCCCTGACATCACCTATCCTGGCTGTTTTGGACCCAATCCTGGCCATTCAGGGCCAAAATTGGGCCCAAAATGACAAAAAGGGGGCTGAAAATGGCCAAAAAGGGGCCCAAAATGGTCAGGATCAGGCCGCTGCTGAGTGGGAGAGTGAGCCACCACCCGTCAGAGGCCCTATCTGGGCCGTTTTGGCCCCAATCCAGGCCAAAACGGGCCCAAAATGGCCGAGAGTCAGGTGGGCGGGGCCACCTGTCACGTGACCTTTTTAGGGAACTGCGTTCCTTCGCATTCCCCCTCAAAATAAGCCCTGGGTCTATTAATTATTCTACCTTTACCTTTGTTTAATCTAGCTTTCCCTTTAGGAGTTAAAACTAGGTGTATAGGGCTATAACATTTGCGCTAGGGGTATGGGTAGACACGAGGTATTTTCTGGGTATTTGGATTGTGACTTAAAAAAAAGAAAGAAAATAGTTTTTAATGATAAAATTGACTCACTGTGCAAAAGCTAATTTGTTTAGTAACTAGTTGGTTAATTTTGTTATGGAACGGTCTGCGTTTTTGTTACCTTTTGGAGCAATATGCTCCATGACAAAGCTGCTCTGTACATACATTTTGATGGGACCTAGTTTGTAAACGCTGCCATTCGCGTTAATAATAAAAATACCTTTTTAAAAAATAAAAAAGCTTCAGAAATCTTGAGAAGAGTAATGGGGAATATTTTGATGACTGTGCAGACCTTGAAGGGAAACGTTTTTGTGGTTATTTCAGGTTTGTTCCTTTTTTTCTTTTCTTTTGTACGTTGTAGTAGCATCTGCCTTGAGTCTCCATGAGAAAGGCAGGCTACAAATGAAGTAAAGAAATAAATAGTCCTACAAATGTTGAAATAAATGTTTTAGAAAATGTAAATGGCTCTCTGAGAGTCTTCTCTACACAAGACATCTAACACAGGGTCACTCGAGTGTAGGGAGATGCAGTGTTAGTCAGGGAGAGTAGTTTAAAAAGACTGGGCCGGGAGAGATCGCACCTCACAGGGTTTGTTAAGTTCACCTTCGCCTCAGGGGAAGCGAATATGATCTCTGCCAGCTCTGTCTTTAAACTACCCTCATGTAGAGAGGTGAAATTGACAGAGCCTTCGGAGAGCCCATGGAGTTCGCTCCTTAGAGGGTTTGTTCATTTCATCCTCGCCTCCCCCAAGGCTCTGTCAATTTCACCTCCGCTTTGGGGAGGCAAAGATGAACTTAACAAACCCTCTGAGGAATGATCTCAGGCTCTTTCTTCTTAAACTATGCTTCTCAGCTAACATTGCATCTCGCTCCTCTTGAGCATCCTTGTGTAAGAGTTGGCTTAGGTGTCCTGTTGTGTCTCTGGAAATCTGTTAAGTTCCTCCTCCCACCTCCCCTCGGTGCCATTTATTTTCATTAAGGTAGGACTGAGCCCAGCCTGCCACTAGTGGCTGTTTTCACACACCTTGAACAATATACTTTCAACGCACTTTAACAGTTGTTTGCAAGTGAATTTTCCTGTTTCATGCAGGAAAATCCAGTTGCAAACAACCACTCAGGTGCACTGAAAGTGCATCATCCAACGCGTGCAAACCTGTCTTGACTTTCTCCTGCCCCATGTCAGTCCTCCACCCTTCCCTGGCAGTGGGTGTAAAACACTGCCAGTTTTGATCTTTTCAGGCATTTAACACCTCCTTTTCACAGGTAGAAATGACTACTGCCTTAGGCACGAAATGATTTTTCAGTATAATAGGAGGGTGTTTTTTTTTTTAAAGAAAAAATGTCAAGATTGAGGCACCTCAACAGAGCCGTGTGGGCAAACCTACCGACTGCCTGGTTCCAGCTAACCACTGTTCTGAACGTCTCCTCTGCAGGAGCACTGCGTTTTGCATGGGCAATACAAAGAAGGGGGTGGGGGGGAATCAGAAATTACATCCAATTACCTGTGAAAGCCTTTTGCTTCCCCCTCCCATGCAACCTTCCCCTTCAGTTGATGGAGTGGGTGGGTAAGACGTGGGAGGGAAGCATACAGGGGAAGGGGGGAATTCCTGGAAAATGACAGGCTATGGGAGTCGAGTGGGTGGCAAAAAGAATGCAGCGAACTCGAAGTCAGCCGGGGAGCAAATATGTATGAACTGCTGTGAAGTCCGTCCTCGCCTTCCCACTGGCAGCGTCACCGACAAAGAGCTGCCGTCGTCCTTCGTCAAACCAGCCTCCTTGTTCCCCGGAGGGCCTGGCTGTGGACTTGGTGTGGGTGTCTCCCCCTTTGTGCTGTCACCTCTGATGAGTCAGTGGCAAACATGCCGAGAGGTTTTTTTGCATTGCCAAAGCTGTAGAAAGCAGAGCGGGCCGGTGGCTTCTCGAGCATCTCTTGTCATCGTCAGCCGTTGTGACCTTGTGTGCTCGAAGAGGTTTCCTTTCCAAATATAGTGTTGACAGCCAGGAGGAGGAAGTGTGGGGTGGTGCGGGCGGGGGGGGGGGACGTTACAGCCCTCCTGTGGACTAGAAGCAGGTGAATGGCAACTTAAAATACAGAGGTGGGGGGAATTCTCAGAGGGCAGAGTTTGAAAGGCTTCGTGGGAGGAAGGGGGAATTGAAGGGGAAGAGGCTCAGTACTAGGTAGGGTGGGATGAGAGGGGGGAAGGAAGAGAGAAGGGGGTATGAGCCCACCTACGCCACTGCCAAGCCCGGTTGAAAAGAAAGAGTGTGGGATTTCTCTCTCTCTTTCATTCCCTGCAGATCAAAAGAACAGAAGCATTTCAATCTGGTGTTCGTGTAGGAGAAGAGTTGGTGAAGGGGAAGAAAGGGCCTGTGGGACTGGGAACATCTGCTCTAAGAAATCGCTTTAAGAACAGCCAAGTTGGAAGGAAGCTCAACATTTGTATGTGTGAGATCCCCCCCCCCCCGCCGCTTCCCCAGAGCAGGCCACATGGAGGCAGGGGGTGAGGCTTGTAGCCTGACAGAAGAGCTTTATCCTTTTGCTTCCCTCCCCCTGAAGAACTACCTGTGAATCCGTTTTTCTCTTAAACGGCAATTTAGGGAAAAGTTGGAAAGAAGTGCCCTTTTTTTAAAAAAACGAGGTTAAAGCGAGTTCTGGAGCTGCTTCTAATAGCCGTGGTGGTATTCTTGCAGGGTGCTTGGCTGTGCAGTGCGGTGCGTTGAGGAGTAAACTGCCCAATACCCAAATCCGGCCACCCAAGGCATTCTCCCCATCTTCGTACAACAGACTTTAGGAAGCTTCTCTGCAGTATTAATTTTCTAGGCTTCAGGTTGGAAGGCCAAAGGCTTACATTGGGTGTTGCTACTAGTAGGGTGCTTCTGTTTAGGACTCTTGCATTTTGTCTTTTTGGATTCTAGCAGTCTGAAAATGGCGACGTCCTTGTTTCTGCCATCCTAGACAGCTCCCGATATTTGGCAACAAAAGGGAAAACTTCCTGTTGGGCTCAGTATTTGCAGCAAAAGAACTGCAGAATCTGCGTGTTCCGTTGCTCCTGAAAGTGGCTCAATGCTTCCTGTGCGTGGCTTAGACATCTTTTTGGATCCAGCATCCCTCTTGGATACCCAGATGGCAGCTGGGGCCAAGAGAGTCTTGGACCACCTTGGGGTGACGTGCCAGCAGTGGCTTTCCTGGAGAAGTCAGATCTGACCACAGTTGCTGATGTCTTGGTGTAACACCCAAACCTTCATCCAGAGAGGGCCCTGGGTTGTGTACCCTGGACCTCTGAAGTTCAGTGCTTGGCTGTGAGGAGCAGGGCCTTTTCGGTGGTGGTGCTGAAACAGTGGTGCTCCCTTCTTTACATATCCTTGCTGTTTTTGTTTGATTTTGGAGTGGGCCAAGAGTGTGCCGTTCAAGTGGGTGCTTGGTAATTTGTTGTGGATCGCCCTGTCTCTCTCTTGGATGGTCATCTGTTCTGACTGTTTGCATCTGTGGGGGCGGGGGTTGGTTCTAAATGTGTGTGTTTCTGGTATAATGTGTTCTCACTTATTCTATTGTTGTAAGCTGCGTTGTGGGTGCTTTGGATCCTGAGAATGGAGTAAAAATAGCTTAATAAATATAGAATATGACAGACAAGGAAGCAAAGTTCGATGACTGCCTGAAAATGTTCCTTCTCCCGGCCTCCTAAGTTCCATATTGCCTGGGATCTTTTCCCAGACCTTAGCTTGCTCCCCAATAACATTCCTTTCCCCAGAATCAGCCACGATGGTATGGTTCTCCTTCTCTATCAAGCAATGAACTGCACACATTCTGATAGCTTTATTCTGTGTGCAGCTGGAATGTTAATGAACATTCCGTACCCTCACACCTGTTCTGCCCATGGAGTGATGAAGTCTTCAGTGGAATGAGTTCAGTACAATATAGATAGCTTGAGTCATGCAGTCACTGTTGCTTCACTTACATCTCACATTTGACTTAATTTGAAGAGGCAAATAAACACACGTTACCGTTCTGTGTAGGCCTATTCCATGTTCGTATTCAGAAGCATAGATATTACACTCTTGATTTTTCCTGAAAGGTGGCTCCTGCATGGAGGAAAAGCTACTGTCTTTGGACATATACGTCAAACAACACAAGAGAAGCTACCACGGTCTAATCAGTAAGGACAAGGAGGGCTACCCCTGTGGTATACAATAATACACACCATTATATACAATAGGTAAACGTTTTAGAATAATTTTTATATATAATAAAGCGCAAAGTGCTGAATACGGTAAATAACAGAATCAAAAAGTCATATATGATTACTTTTTTGCTCAACCTCTGATTGGGCATTTCCAGCAACATCACAAGAATGAAAGAGAGTTGAGATTTTCTGTGCTGTGTTTTGGGTTTTTGATTTGGGCACTATGGAACCCCGGGGTTTAAACCAAGAACGTGACCACGTTTTTTGTGATAATCTTTGCACTCTATATAGCATGCACGTGATTGGTCATTTTAAGGGCTTAATGAGCTGGTTGTGTTTTTTGTACTTAATGCATGTGATTTGCAGGGTCAGTTACGGGCATTATCCGTTGCACCTTTGAGAGATGATGTCCATGCTGGTTACTGTCTGATTGAATGTAAGTTATTCTAAGGCCGGTTGTCAACATTTTCATTTTATTTTATTTGATATATGGATATTGCAATATTTTGTATATATTGCACTTTCATTATCAGATAGACTGCAGCTGCCTGAGGAAGCTCTGCCAAACGGGCCACCCGCTAGCAGCCTGTCGGGGCCGTCTTTGATTCTTCCAGCTTTTCTTGGACCTGAGGGTGACCTATAAAACAAGAAATTATAAAGATTAATAGGACTTCTTACATGAATTAGTCACTTACCTGAGTTCTTTGTCATACTATTCTCTGCAGGTGAAGGATTTAGTTACATTGTTACCTTGTATCTTTGAGGAATATACATTGTAAATAGGATCGTATTTATTGCTACTGTATGTCTTGGCCGTCATCGTTCATAGTGATTGACGTATTTATTCATATACGACTTTTTGATACTGTTATTTATTGTATTCAGCACTTTGCACTTTTGCACTTTATTATATTTTAAAATTATTCTAAAATGTTTACCTATCGTATATAACCGTGTGTATTATTGTATACCACGGGGGTAGCCCTCCTTGTCCTTTGGACATATACATGCCAACCATCTTGTGAAAATAGTTTAGTGATTTAATTTTAGCTTTTCCCATCTTCCAACCTACTCGCTGCTTCTCTTCTGTCTGTTGTCTTGATGGTCCTTAGCTCATACTTATCTGCCCTTCTCTCCAAAGTTCTCACAACCCTGTGAGGAAGGCAAGGCTGAAAGAACAGTGACCTAGTACAGCACTATGCAATAGTCAGATCTCTCCTCGCACGGCACCGACTGGCCTACATGTTTAAAAGGATGCTTCTTGAAGTAACTTGACAGTAACTGGGATTTTCGAGGAAGCTGTGCTGGTAGGAGCAGAGGCGTGGAATCTCAATTAGCATCGTTTTCAGTTCCGTTTATTTCTTACGGCCTTTACTTGGATGGGATGCATTGCAGAAATTTCTCTTCAGTGGTGTCAGTTTGCAATGTGGCCCTTCTGATATGGTTGTGTTTTGAGGCATTTCTGCCACAGAATACAGCCGCAGGTGCTGCGTTTGAAAGCTATTCAGTAATGAAAGTACTCCATTGCCACTCATCAGTCCCTGTTAGGATTGCCAGTTCTGCACTGGGAAATTCCTGGAGATATGGGGATGGAACTGCGGAGAGTGGAACTTGGGGAGGGGTGAGACCTCAGAAGAATCCACCCTTCAGATCAGCCATTTTCTCCAGTGGAACTGTAGTGTACAGATCAGTTGTAATTCCAGGAGATCTTCAGGCCCTACCTGGAAGTGTTAGCACGCCTGATCCCTTTGGTTTTTAAACTGTAGCAGACAGATCTCATGTGCACCCCAAAAGATTCAGTTTTTCTGCTTCAGGTTTCCCGCTTCAGGAAGCTCAATGCTTCACTTTTCTTGCTGTTTACAAGCTTCCCGCTGCCTTTCCCCCCCCGATGAAAGCGGGGAGGAGGGGGTTGTAGTGAACAGCAAGAAAAGTGTTGCAGCTGCTGCCACTCTACCCGAAGTGTTCCGAAGCACTTCGGAAAGCTTTGCTTTGGTATTTCCGAATCAGCTCGGCAATGCTGGGGTCGATTTGGAAGAACTGAATCATTCCAAATTGGGCCCAATTTGGGTTGAAAACCTGAACTGGAAACCCGAAGCACACACCCCTACTCATGAATAACCATTATTAAAATTACTGAAAAAACACAGTGCAGCTAGAAAAAACCACACTTGCATCTTTCCCCCCTCTCAATTAAAATCCTGTGCCCTGGTTTGGAAATTAAGCTTCTGTGGACAGAATCTGAAGAATGATATTTTCTCCCATCTGTTGGCTGTGGTGATGATCTTCGACTCTGAAAAGGGTTTTAGTTCAATGACTGTGTAAGTTGTAACGCTTCCACCTCTTCCCCCTTTGCATGGTTACAGGATGGCTTCTCCGATTTCCAGGACGCAGTCCAGAGCTTTTATCAGCAGGATTCAGTCAAAATTCAGCAGGCGTTGTCAAAGGGGAAATGCGAAGACCTGGCAGTGCTTGGTTCACAGGTAAACAGACAATGTGCTTTATAATAGGCTTTCTTTTGGAATCCCACCATCTCCCCCCCTCCATTTTGCTGTCCTCTGCGCCGCTCTCTCCCACAGTTTAAGAGGTTGTTCTGACCTGGCAGTAATGATGCCGCTTTGAATGTGGGCGAGCAACTCCTGCAATGGCTATGAATTGCTACAGCACTGATTTCATTTGGTGGTAGGCCAGTGGAGATTTAAGAGGGTTTTTTTTAAAGAGACATATATGCATCCAGTGACGGAAGCAAGGAATAATTTTGTTTTTCAGCATCAACATCTGGAGGGCAAGGAAGTAAATAAAACAGCAGGCATTAGAATTCTTTATGACGTGCATTTCCGACAACAATCAAAGACAATGTCTGTCATTAAAACATGGAAGCAACACAGAGCAATTCCTGCACATCCTAAGTATAGCAGAAGACTTGAGCTCAATTACATGTTTAGCCACGTGTAGACGGCATGCCGGTTTACATGTTGTTCTCATGGGGGGACAAGATCCGTTTGGCATTTTTGCATTTTGTTCTGCAGTACACTTGTTCAGAATTAGTTTTGGGTGAAAGCTTAAAAAGACTTTTGGGTGAAGACTTTTCTCTTCCATTTCCTGTTCCCCCATTGATCCATCCTTCCTGCTCTATGTTTTAATGGTTGTTTTTGTATGTATTTTAGCTTTGGTTTGAATTATTTTAATGATGTTTTTGTTGGCGTTAATGGTTTTTTGATGTGATATTATTACGTACGTTTTAATTTGTTAGCTGCTTCAGGCAGAGAAGCAGGGTATAAATTTTTTAGTTAAACAAATACATACATTTTCTTAAAGTTGATTTGAAGCCTTCCAAAACCATTCAGTTAACATTGTATCCCACAAATACAGCCTTTTAGATATAAAAAAACTGTAGCATCGTTTCCACTGTTCTGAACGGGGAATTGACTTTGTAGCACATGCAAGTGTCAACACTCTTTATAATGACCTTGTTATATATATCTCTGTCTTTTATTGAGTCCAGCTCTGTCGGGCTGTGTGTAGCACACCTTTGTCTGCTTTTACTGGCAGCAGCTCTCCCAAGATTTTAGGCAAAAAATTTTCTCACCCCTGCTAGTTATAATGCTTCATCTGTAGAGCAGCCGGGTGTTGGACCTTGTATATGTGAAGTGAGTAGCGCAATAGCTTCTTTCCTGTCATTGGAGGTGCATTAGTATTCAGTGGAAGCTTAGAGTCTTTCTACACAAGATGGCTTGGTGCGTGTTTGTGAAGTGTAGGGAGAAACAATGTTAGCCGGGAAGCATAGTTTAAAAAGACAGAGCGGATGGACATCGCTCCTCAGAGGGTTTGTCAATTTCATCTTCGCCTCCCCAAAGGCTCTGTCAATTTCACCTCTCCTGTCTAAAACTGTGTGGGATCACAACCAGAGGGCCCCAAGGAATGGTAATGGGCTGGAGCTGCCTTCCAGAGCCAGGCTTGGACCTGGAGAGGTTATAATGGGCTGAAGTTTCCCTTCTGGCATTCTACAGCCCCTTCACACAAGCCCCAGTGTCTAGCAAAGCCTTTGCCCTGCTGCCAGATCTGTCTTTTTAAACTACCCTTCCCAGCTAACATTGCATCTCTTCACACATACTCTTCATGTGTCAGATGTCTCGTATAGAGAGACTCTTAGTTCACACCTAAAAAGGCCACATATCCTCCCAGAAGGCTTCGTTATCAAACAAAGTTTTCCTTAAAGGAAATATTTCTGAACGTCTGCCTTTTGAAAGGTCTTTCTGACATAGCTGTGAGTTCATCCTGACCGAATGTGGATGTTAACTTTTGAAACAGCTAGGGAATATTTTCGTAGCTTTACCTTGATTGTTGGTGATCCGGGATCTTCCTTGCAAGATATACGGGGTGCGTATGCAGCCTGTGGAAACTCGCTTTGCGGCACCTCAGAGTAACTGTTCATTTGCTGCTGCTCTGATTCTTGCTTTTTGTTTTTTGATGTCACTGGGCCCTCCTTTGTAGAAATACAAAGGTGGATATTTATTTACTTATTCATTTATATCCTGCCTTTCTCCCCAAGTGGGACCCAAAGTGGCTTACATTCTCCTCTCCTCCATCCTCACAAAACCCCAGTGAATTAGCAAAGAGTCCCGTAGCACCTATAAGATTAACTCACTAGAGTATGAGCTTTCGTGTGCCACAGCTCACCTTGCTCTTTTCTTCTGCTACAGACAGACTAACCCTGCTACCCATCTTGATCTACCTGTGAGTTCGGTTAGGCTGAGAGAGTATGACAGGCCCAAGGTCACCCAGTGAGCTTCTGTAGTAGAGCAGGGATTCGAACCCGAATCTCCTAGATCCTAGTTTGACACTTTAACCCCTGTGCAGACGGCTGTGGAGTAGAGATATAATGATAATAGCACTTGTCATTTATGTAAAGCCTTTTAGATGTTCTTCAGACCACTTCACATAAGTTCTCGATAATCCTTACTACTGTCCTGTTACGAGAAACAAGATTATATGCAAAGGACGTGCCTGGAGGTATGAGTCCAAGAGCAAGAGCCGAAGGGCTCTTGTCTTTCGGCTCTTACCCTAGAGCTGGGCAGAAGATGTGCCCCTGGAAAGTGGAAACCTGCTTTATCACTGGAAGATTCCTCTCCCTTTCTTCTTTAGTTTTTTCTCTGTGTATTGTTAGCTACTTTGGGGTCCTTTCAGGGAGAACATTTGAATATGCTAGATAAACACGTGCTACTATCTCTAAAACACGACACCTCATTATAGAAAGACAAGCTCTACATTTATTGCTTACAAGGTGGGGACCCGTGAGGAGTTGTGGGAAGGGGCAGCAGTTTCAAAATCCTACTGCATCTGCTAAAATCTTCCCATTGAGTTTTGATTTCTCCTCTCCAACTCATCCCACCCCCATTTTTTTCTTTTAATTTATACTCTTTTGTCTCTGTGTCCTTTCTGGAGCATCCAGACTTCATTTGCTGTTGTCTTCTTCCGTTTGGTTCATTTTAAAAAGTCATCTTTTTCTACATACCCGCGGAGCTCCTTGGTTTCTGTAGAAAAGGAATCTGTTTTTGCCGTGTTCGTCATCCTCACAGGTGCTAGCCCGTTTATTATTAGATGTATTAAAGCGCAATCACAGAGCTCTTTCACCCATTGCAGACCTGGGTTTCCTAATGAAGATACGAGTACTATTCACACATTGTCAAATGATGTGCGTTGCACTCATTACATTTATATTTCTTAAGTGTACCTTCAGAATATCTTACGTGTCCACCTGAAGACTAGTGTGTGAAGAGGATCCACATTTAATTACTTAACACAAGGCTTGGAAAATCTGTGAGCTGGAAAAAAATTAATTCCTCCCCCTACCTAACATAAGGCTGGCGTGTAAAAATTTGGCTTTCAGTGGTGCTTAGGAACTAGAAACACTTTCCTAAACGCTGATTGTAAATTAATGTTTTCTTTCTCATTTTCCTTAAATATTACAAGGGTCATTTAAACAGGCTTTTTTCCGGAAGGTATTCCCCCCCCCCTTTTTATCATTCTCAAAATATACTTTGTTGGCAGTAATGAGAAGTTGATCATATTCAGAGTTCAGAATTTTCTTGACCCTGGTGATTTATACCAACCTCTCTCAGGTTGCTTTGCCTTGATAATTGTTTTTCTGTTCTAGTGGATAAAGCCTTGTTCTTTTTCTAGACATTTTTTTCACACCATTATTCCACACAAGTATACTGTCATCCTACACTTTTCAGAATGGCAGATTGTTGGGATTTAAAAAAAAAAAACTTGGAGAGTGCAGTTTCCAAAAATAAATCTGAGTGAAATCTTGGCATAATTGGATTTGTGGGGGTTTTTTGAAGCAGATGTTCTTGTTGCTCTTGAAATATTTACATGTATATATTTCATATATTTCACATATATTTCAGTAAGACTTCAAAAGGTCTTAATAATTTCGACATAGTTCTGTATATAGGCTCTATTGTTACTGCATAGTTCGTTTTGTTCTCCCTTTTAGCGAAAATCAGCTTTGTTCCTGATGCGCGGTCTTTGCACTTTGAACAAAACAGAATATTCAGTGCGTTCTTGCATTGCTGGGTCCCAAAATATTTCTGCATGTTTGTAAAGAGATTTGATATTTGCAAAGCAGTACTTGGAATGTGCTTGTTTAAGCCAACAAAGTAAAAAAGAGAGGGAGGCGGCAGAGACTGTGTAAACAAGCGATTCCCTTAGCCCTGTGTGTTTTCACAGCAGGAGAACTTCCTTTCCTTTCGTTGACTCTTCTCTTCCATATTTGTGTTTCTGTCAAGCTGTTTATTTGCTGTCACCAAACTGGCCTGCTTCCCTCGCTCTGTAGCAGGTCCATCTGATCTTGGTGACCTGGTATCAGAGAACCTCAAGCTGTCCCTGTTGCGATGCATTCCAAGAGACCTACCCTGTCTTCTGACTTTATTCAGTCATTTAGGCATTTCTACCCTCGTTTTCTCCCCGCCTGGGAACTCCAAACAACTTACAATATTAATGCAAAAATAGAACTTAAAACCAACACAGTACAATGTTGTAACAGTCTGGGCTAGGGCTGGTTCCAGGTGTTCGACTCACTCAGGGCCAAAGTCAACGAGTGTGATAGCTGGAGCTGCGCAGTGGCTGTGCCTCCTGGGTGGATCCTTTTGAGTCCATTTGGGTGAATGGCAATCGGTTCAGAATCTGAACAACCAAGTCCCATCTGCTTGTGCTTAACCAGAAAAATGCTGTCGTCCCTGGGCTCATACAGAACTTTCTCTGGCTTCACCATATTCTCTTTGAGATGGGGAGACCAGAACTTCATATAGTTGTTCCCAGCTTAGCTCCAGATTAAACATTGCGCACAGGTGTGTGTGACTAAAACCTGAGGGCAGCATTATAAAAGAGGGAGCAACTTTTGGAAAGGCAGCTTAGAGTTAGAAGCTGCAGAAGCTTAGCCTGTCATTTCTCCACCCTAAACTACCTTGCCCCCGCTTTAAGGGCTCTAGGCATATGTTGGGGAGGTTAAGTACCCTGTAGCAGATAACAACAACAACAACATTCGATTTATATACCGGCCTTCAGGACAACTTAACACCCACTCAGCGCTTTACAAAGTATGTTATTATCCCCACAGCAATAATCACCCTGTGAGGTAGGTGGGGCTGAGGGAGCTGAGACTGACCCAAAGTCCCCCAGCTGGCTTCAAGCGGAGGAGTGGGGTATCAAACCTGGTTCTCCAGATGACAGTCCCATTGCACTTAACCACTACACCAAACTGGCTTGGGGGTAGGGTTGCCAATTCCTCTTTGGGAAATTCCTGGAGATTTGGGGAGCAGTGCCTGGGGAAGCCAGAGTTCAGTGGTAATGCAGTGCCGTGGAGTCCACCTTCCGAAGCTTCAATTTCCTCCAGGGAAACTGATCTCTGTAGTCTAGGGATCAGTTGCAATTCCGGGAGATCTCCAAGGCCCACCTTGAGGTTGATCACCCTATCTGGAGGGAGAGGCAAAAACCTGTCTCCTGCTTTTTTGCTCTAACCCTCCACTCATGTCAAAATTAGAATTTAATTATGTACACCTAAGTACAACATTTAGTAAATCCCTTCCACATGAAAGTGTAGGTAAACTGAAGACCGCTCAAGGTAATTAAAGGTCCTCGTAAAAGTGGAGCATTTTGCAATGTTTCCCCAAAATTAGTATGCTTGGGCTTGGGCGGAATCGCTTTTCCAAAATGTCCAGGCCATCCTGCAGGGTGCTTTTGGATACATGCAAGGACGAATTCGTGGAAAGCTATCTTTTGGCTGGACACGAAGGACCAGAGGGAACTGATACAATATAGATATGGATACAGCAAAGAAAGACTGGCTGATTTGACTCCACTCTGGCCCCCAAGTCATGTAGAGTCCTGCAGGTACCAGCCTAAACATGGGAGAAATCAACTGCAGCCTGTACACGGGTCTTCTCTGTGGTGGCCCCTACCTTGTGGAATGGCCTGCCTGAGGAGGTCAGGAGAGCCCCCACCCTCCTGGCTTTCCGCAAACGATGCAAAACTGAATTATTCAAAAAGGCTTTTGTACTGTAAGGAGGTGGTCTCAAAGAGAAGCTTCACTAATGAGTTAGGGACCATAGACTTCACCACTGTGTTGCCTTATGTACTCTCTGTTGCTTTAAATATGTGCTCCTATGCTTGTTGTTGTCTAATGTCAGCCCTAGAATTGCTTATTCTTATGTTTCAGCATTTCTCCAACTCTGTATTGGATTCCTGCTAACACTGTGTCTTGTAAACTTGCGTTCATTTACCGTATGGCATTGTTTATGGAAATGCCCTTTTTTTATTCAACATTTTCAGTAATTTTTTAAAACAACAATAACAAATTAACAACGTAGAATATTACATACAACAATCAGAAAAGTACACCTCCTGTTACATGGTTCAGTATTCATTATTCGGTTATTTGAGTGGCTGTTATGTGACAAAGATATATAGGGAAAAGCTCTGTTAAACAAAATTTTTCCAGGTTTGGTTACTGCTTAGTGACGATGATCATATTAATGTACCAACCGGTATCATAACTTATAAGTATGCTAAGGAATAGTAGAGGTCATGTTTCCTCAATCTCAACTCCCTTCTGTCTGGAGATCAGGGGGCGGGGCCACCAGCCATGTGACCATTTTCTCCAAGGGCAACCCACTGAGTTCCACCACCTCTTTTCCCAGAAAAAAAGCCCGGTCTAGAAGGTTTTTTTCTTCTGACACCTGTGCACATTGACGTGGTAAATTATATGATAGCTGATCACTGATCCTTATTTATGCTGACTCTCTGATTCTCATTTATTTCTTTCACTATTGCCTGCGAAATTCCATTTCCATGCCTCCTCGTCATGCCGTGGCCTGTCTGTGTTGCCCGCTGTCCTTTGCATTGGGAAGTTTTGAAAGCAGCCTTCAGTATTCAGAGCAGTCGCATGGGCATAACTCTTGCGCTTGCTTTTGTTTCAGCCCGAAAAGGTGATGGCCAAGCAGATGGAATTCCTCTGCACCCAAGCGAGTTTGGAGAGACGCCTTTCAACGGGACTTTACAGGCAAAGTTCCGAAGAGCACAGTCCCAATGGCTTGATATCTGACCATGCAGACGGGCAAGGTACGGCTATTTCTCTCCCTGTGTTCGCTTTCATCCAACATGATTTTTGCAATTTGTTATTTCAATTTGTGGTATTTATGCTGTAGTAAAAAGAGCCCCGTGGCGCAGAGTGGTAAGCAGCAGTACTGCAGCCCAAGCTCTGCTCACACGACCTGAGTTTGATCCTGGTGGAAGCCGGGTTCAGGTAGCCGGCTCAAGGTTGACTCAGCCTTCCATCCTTTGGAGATCGGTAAAATGAGTACCCAGTTTCCTGGTGGTGAAGTGTAGATGACTGGGGAAGGCGATGGCAAACCACCCCGTAAAAAATCTGCCAAGAAAACGTGATGTGACATCCCCCCCCCGTGGGTCAGTAATGACTCGGTGCTTGCACAGGGGACTACCTTTACCTTTTTTATGCTGCAGTGAAATAGCAAGGAGTCCAGTAGCACCTTTAAGACTAACCAACTTTATTGTAGCATAAGCTTTCGAGAATCACAGTTCTCTTCATCAGATGCATCTTAAAAGTCCTACTGGACTCTTTACTGTTTCGCTACTACAGACTAACATGGCTGACTCCTCTGGATTTATGCTATAGTGGCATGGAATAAGTCCAACATGACTTATTGGACTCTTGAGTTTCTCTCTATAATGAGAATGAAAAGTGACTTGCATACGTGTGGCCCATGTAGCTGTCACCATTAGGACAGTCCTCTGAAACTAGAATGGCCAGATTCTAAGATGGTGAAATGGTGTGGGAACGGCCACTCGTGTGGACATTACCACTTCGATGAGGTCATCTGTGAAATCTTCGCCCACGTGTCTATAGTCTTACTAACTGCCTGGAGGGAAACAAACATCCTGACGCTTTTAATACAGGCTTAACGGAATGTTAATTACCTCCATGCCATGAAAAGCTTCAGCTTCCGTATTCCAATATAAGCCCTAAGGACAGGACTTTTTTTCTCCAGGTCTGTTGACATCACTGCCCCTGTCAGTTTCTGTGCTAGGTCTGGACCATGCCTACAGTGGCTTACTGAGTCACGCAGCCACTGCAGATGTGGTATGGAATGAATCAGGCCACCAGATCCACGTAGGTAGAGTTTAGGGGAGGTGAGAGCAGCCCCAGGAGCGACGCCGTCTCTGCTGCTGAGATAAATTGGACTTGTGTCTTGAGTAGGTAGAGCAGCCCCGGCTCTCTACTTGGGATAAATAACCTGAGCGTTCGTCTTTTCCAGGCGAAAGGCCTTTAAATCTCCGCATGTCAGGCCTGCCCAACAGGCTGATGCCGCACATTGCGTTAGACGGGGAGCCTCACGTGGCGAAGCCCCTCTGCAGTGACTTGAGTCGGCTGTACTCCAGCGGGGAGGCAAAGTCACAGTCTTCAGGTAAGGATCCATTTCTTCGCCTGAGCATTTTTTTCCCTCAGGAGAAGACTCAGTTCCTGAGACGCTTTCCTATTAACAGCTCCGATTTGTAGGGAATTATTAGATGCATCACGAGCCCCTGAAAAACCTGGTCAGGCTTTGCATTGTGTCAGGGATTGATGCGAAGGCTGGTTGTGTGTGACTGCCCAGGTTGCATGGTTACATCCCACAGCAGCGTTAGTCATCCCAGGTAGAGAGTTTATGTGGGAAGCATCCACGTCACCCAGCATGCCCACGGAATTGCTCCTTGTATTCGTTACTGTTATGACCGCTCAGAAGTACTTGCAGGCAGCCTTGAAGTTTACAGCCCTGCGGATGAATAATCACGGGCAAACTTTTAATAGGGGTCAAGGTACCTGGCAGCCTCCTAAACATTAATCTCGAGAAACAGCCCTTTGATAGTTCTCCGTACGTGTGTGGCTAATCCACGCAAACGTTTTACCAGCCTATGCCAACCGATTCCCGTTTCTTCTAAAATCTTATGCAGAAAATTGCCCAAGTGCTGCATTGGCTGGGGGCGGGGAGTTGGGGGAGGATCTTGCAGACTCATTCAACGAATAGAAACAGGAATCTTACAACCAGGGCTTTTTTTCTGGGAAAAGAGGTGGTGGAACTCAGTGGGTTGCCCTTGGAGAAAATGGTCACGTGGCTGGTGGCCCCGCCCCCTGATCTCCAGACAGAGCGGAGTTGAGATTGCCCTCCATGCCACTTGGCGGCGCGGAAGGCAATCTCAATTCCGCTCTGTCTGGAGATCAGGGGGCGGGGCCACCAGCCACGTGACCATTTTCAAGAGGTTCCGGAACTCCGTTCCACTGCATTCCTGCTGAAAAAAAGCCCTGCTTGGAGCACACAAGTCTTCAGGGGACCTGCCTTACATCACATGCAAAACGAGGCAGCCTATGATTCATAACAGCTTCAAGGAACAGCAGCTTAACATCTTGCGATTCCTTTACCCCTCTGTGCATGATGTTAAGAGACTGAGTCATGGCTTGGTCTTCAGCCCGCTGGAAGCCAGAGCTGGTGAAACAGGGCAACCCCCATTATCAGAGTTCTGCCGTAGTTCGTCTGAATGCGGAGTCTGTGCAAGAAGAACCAGCTGGATTAGCCGTGGCCCTCTGCTTCATGATGCGTGTCGGATGATGGCGGTGATCTAGATGTCTGGCCAGTCCCCTGGGGAGTCTCCTGAGCATGGAGCCATCTGTCATGTTGCTGCCCGTTAACTGGGGTGGACAGGGACATTAAAACAGGTGATCTGAAGTGGCCCCCAGTGGACCAGCTCTGCACCCTCATGCCTGATTACTCCGGCCTGGGTCCAAGCTGAGCTGCCCTTCTGCGCTGCAGGGGCCACCACCAGGAACTACCCCAGTAAAAGGCCAGTCCAAACTTGCCAGCGTGGTTATTTCTTTATTAAAGCATTTATGCCCCACCTTTCCACATCGTTCAAAGTGGTTTACAAATGGTTTAAAAATTCCAAGATAAAAACCTCTCCCCCATCCCTCCACCCTTTCCAAGTAGCCTTCATCTAGCCCTAAAGAGCCTTCCTCCAACTTGAATGGCTCTTCCTCCAAGTGGCCCTTCCCTCCCTCCCTCCCTCCCTCCCTCCCTCCCTCCCTCTCTTTCTTTCTTTCTTTCTTTCTTTCTTTCTTTCTTTCTTTCTTTCTTTCTTTCTTTCGGTGGAGGGAGGCTTCTGACATTGGAGCAAGGGTTCAAACTTGAGCCAAAATGAAAAGGGGAGGTTAAATGAGTTTGACACTGAATGATCCCTAAGTCTTTCGGTGTGACACCTCTGAAGATGCCAGTCACAGCTGCTGGCGAAACGTCAGGAACTACAATGCCAAGACCACGGCAATACAGCTCGGAAAATCCACAACAACCATCATTAAATGTTTTAATAAATAAATGAAGTTTGTTCAGTCGCTTGGTAGGACTGGGGCAGGTACCCACCACCCCATTTAGTACAGTTAGTGTAATAGAGGACTGTAATTTAGTACAAGCCATTTCTTTAAAGCCTTTGATTTTTTTTTTAATTGCAGAAGGCCTTGGTATCTTGAAAGATTTCCCTCACTCAGCGTTCAGCAACCTCGAAAGGAAAGTCATAAAGACAGAGCCAGAAGACACAAGATAGCCATATTTTGGGAGGAAAAAAAGTGTGTTTTATTTAAGAATAAAGCTTCGATGGAGAAACAAGACAAGCCTTAATAAACCAGTGTTGCCTCATTGAAATAAGAGATTTCATAGCCAAAGCCGAAGAGCTGGGATGCCCCAACAGCACCAGGGAACTGACAAGACCACCGGTCTGCGGTGGGGAGAGGGTGCAAACATTCCGGAAAAGTGGCTTCGTAATGTTGGGAAGGGTCACAAATTAATATTGTGGGCCTTTGTTATTTAAGAATGTATTATGTATTTGTATAACTTATCAACGTTAAAAAAAAAAGATATCTAGGTGTCAGGATGTGTTCTAAGTCCAGTAGATGTGGCTGCCATTATTTTTACTTGAAATTTCAATGTCTACTTTAAACGTATGAAACATAGATATGATAGTTAGGAGTCTGAATTTTTTTTTAAAAAATCCTTAGTTAAAGGAGTGAGGAAAGGAAGCGGTGGGGGGGACACACACAAAATCCGATATAATACACTTCAGCAGAGAGTTTGCGATGTTTATTTTTTACAAGCGAAAAAAGCAATTACATAAAACGTTACAGGGAATAGATCATTTGCAAAAAGCAGGCTGTATTATAACAGGCACTTTTGATGCTTAGTAATGTAAGCACCTCTGTAATATATTTATTTACACTGTATTTCCGTCATCTATTTAGGGACTTTTTAGCAGGGGCCCCCCACGGGGGGGGGGAAGGTTTTACACTGTACACTTCAGACATGAGAAAAAGACAGACACACACACATCGGCCTCATAGATATCATGACTTTGGCTGGCAGAGCTGATACTGAAATGCTGGCAACATTTTGGAGCACTTCCTAGCTGCATTACTACTATGTTTAAAAGACAAAACAGAAGAGGTAGAAGCAGGGCTTTTTTTCCAGGAAAAGAGGTGGTGGAACTCAGTGGTGG
The DNA here is from genome assembly GCF_028583425.1 of Eublepharis macularius. Classification (NCBI taxonomy): domain Eukaryota; kingdom Metazoa; phylum Chordata; class Lepidosauria; order Squamata; family Eublepharidae; genus Eublepharis; species Eublepharis macularius. Next base: position 223,786,453 of record NC_072791.1, on the reverse strand, counting down.
AACTCAGAGCCAAAACAGACGTGACGAGAAACCTAGGTTCAACTCAGGTTCTTTTACCTCAAGGTTTGTCGGGAAGTGTAGGCGTCCTTGCAGCTTAAAGTTTATGCAGCTCCGAGCCACGCGGCTTCAGGTGGCGGCCAGGTGAGCGAGGGGGAAGATGCAGTGATGCCTTTGCCCAGCCCCTGCAGAGCAACGCCAGGCTGCACGGGGAGAGCAGGAGGAAAGGCGCCCAGAGCATTGCTGCATCTCCCCTCCCCTTACCTGGCCCCCACCTGAAGCCGCGTGGCTCGGAGCTGCATAGCTCGCTGTTGCTCTCCGGGGGCTGGGCAAGGGGTGGGTGGAGCGACGGTCCGTGCGATCGGGGTAAAGGCAGAGCACGCCGGGCTATGCAGCTCTGGGCCATGTGGCTTTGGGCAGGGGCCAGGCGAGCGAGGGGGGAGATGCTCTGGGCGCCTTTCCTCCCTGCTCTCCCGGGGCAGCCAGGCGTCGCTCTGCAGGGGCCAGGCCGGGTGAGGGGGGGGGAGATGAAGCGATACTCCATGTAAGCGGGGAAGGGAAAATGCCGCGATGCACCTCGAGAGCGGAAGGAAAGGCGCCCCACGCCTGCACTTCCCTCCCTGCTGCTCTGTAAATGCTAAACTTTAAGCTGCAAGGACGCCTACACTTCCCGACAAACCTTGAGGTAAAGAGACATGAGTTGAACCTAGGTTTCTCGTCACGTCTGTTTCGGCTCTCAGAACCACACAATGACGTCACTTTGGGTGGAACAAGGGGGGGAGTTTTTAAAAGTTTAAATCGCCTCCAGCAAAAATAGTCACATGGCCAGTGGCCCCGCCCCCTGATCTCCAGACAGAGAGGAGTTTAGATTGCCCTCCGTGCAGCAGTGCGGAGGGCAATCTAAACTCCCCTCTGTCTGGAGATCGGGGTGGGGCCACCGGCCATGTGACCATTTTCAAGAGGTGCTGGAACTCCGTTCCACCGCTTTCCAGCTGAAAAAAAGCCCTGGGTAGAAGGACAGTATGGAGTTCACATGTCATTTGTTAAGAATTGTACCGTCTCTCTGGCATGAGAACAGTTTTGAAACAACAGAATGAGAAGATGAATACGTTACTTGTAGATGAGTAACTAGCAATGTTCAGTCCCTTTAACCGTATACTTGCATACAACATATTGAAAATGTTTTCCTTTTGTACGAACATTATTTATTTTATAGGGAGACTTTGGGTTGTGGGTATTTTTTTTTTTTAATGATTCATTCTTCCGGATGCCATTTTGTCTACAGTTCAGTGGCTGGCTTGTAGCAGACATTTTAGGATTTTTACCTCTTCAGTATTTCATTGCATTGTCTGCATGTTCTTACATCAACATCACTTAAAGTGTGTGGTTGCATTACTGCCATTCAAAGAGGTGTCTATGCCTTAAGTTTATAAAATCTGAATTTGCCTACAGTACTTTCAGAGAGGGTAATAGTAATTCCCCCCGGTTCTTGTTAAATCTGCCAACGCAGGGCATGTTTCTTCATATCTGAAAGTTTTGCTTCATATACTAGTGATTACTGAAGTCATTCCATGTGCCATATTGAAACATGTTGGCATAGTGTGAGGTGAAATGTTCACACAGTCAGTCTGGGATCACCGTAAAATGTATTTAATAACTGTATCATTTGATTTTTAGAAGAAAGCTTTATAGTACAAACATCAGTACATTTTTTTAATACTATGAATGTTTTGGTCTTCAAAAAATCTTGATTCTTGAATTACATTGTACCATTTCACTGGTGAAGAAAAGTGTTTTAAGGAGCAAAATCTGCAATGTGCTGGGTCAGAAAAAGGTGAACGTGGAGCTTGAAGCAGCTCATTTTGTTGTTTTGTGAGCTAAATAACATGGGCGTATTTCCTTGTCTCCTCGGGCTGTTTGGTATCTGAGTTGTTTCATTAAACATGACAATAATTACAAAGTTTGTGCATCTCACTAGCCATAGGACATAACATCTTGTTTTATATAAAGGCCAATGTAATGTAGTTGTAAATTAAATCTATTTTTTTATTTTCTGTTGTAAATGACCTTACTCAGCTCTGTGGTAAGTACTATGGTACTTGATTTTTTTTTTAAAACTAGTCCAGTGAACCATTTCAATCCCAATAAGCAGGCTTCTTTTTTAGAACTCTTTTTAGTTTGAATATAATTTTTTAAAAAACTGTCATAGCAAGCGGAAGCTGCTAAGGGCCCTCTGTACCTACTGGAAATACACTGTTGGAGAATTAAGAGATGATCTCAGTGTACAGAAGGGCTTGAAGTACAGACTTCCACCCAACTGGCCTGCCTTAGAAAGCACAAAGGGGCACTATTTGGAAGTTCCCTCCAATCTTTTCACAAGTGAAAAGCCTTTCTGTCAGGAATAAGCCTTCTAACCTAGCTTTATCGGGTGGACTTCTCTCTGCTGTATTTATCTTTACACACAAAGAACAATTTTGTTGTGGAGATGCATACAAACGCCTCTCTCTCTTGTCTTGCACAGCTGAGTGGAGGAAATCGGGCCTTTTCCGATGTTACGTTTTGGAGGAATCCATCCTTGTGTATAGTCACCATTTGTCAAAATAGGGGAACATGCCTCTTTTCAAGGTCTGATATGCACGAACTGAATGCTGCATTTTTCAGGGTATGAGTTTGCCGTTCCGGAGCTAGAAAATATGCACTTTTCCCTATTCAGACAAAATTGTGACGACGTGTTAGAACTCGTCATGGATAGCAGGCACTTCTGGTATGTGTGGTTGGATTCCCCCCTATAAACTGTGACAGAAAATGTCATAGCCAGGGCTTTTTTTCTGGGAAAAGAGGTGGTGGAACTCAGTGGGTTGCCCTCAGAGAAAATGGTCACATGGCTGGTGGCCCCGCCCCCTGATCTCCAGACAGAGGGGAGTTGAGATCGCCCTCCGTGCCGCAGCGGCGTGGAGGGCAATCTCAACTCCCCTCGGTCTGGAGATCAGGGAGCGGGGCCACCGGCCATGTGACCATTTTCAAGAGGTTCTGGAACTCCGTTCCCCCGTGCTCCCCCTGAAAAAAAGCCCTGGTCATAGCATTTTGGAACGTACGAGGCTCTTAAATTGTAATTTATTTAAACCTCAGATCTTAGTAGATTACTACTGCAGGTATTAAAAGTTTTTTCTGCAAAGCTGTTAATAAAGAGAAATATTGATTGGCAATACAGGCATGCTTATTGTCTACTGTTTCCCCCCCGTTTTATTCCGAGGAGGGCTCGCTGTCAGCTGCAGCAGGGTTCTTTTGTGATCTTAAGTTTGTCTGCATTTGTATTCTCGTTTGCCTCATTGCTTACAAAATAAAAGTCACTTTGGCAAAGTTTTCCTTGTGTTTCATTTAAAAAAGAGGAAAGCGGGAACTAATTCTTTGGTGAGAAATGTCAAAATAAAATGTAATTAATGTTATTAAAGCAGGAATGGTTTTATTTCATCCTGTAAATCCCCTTATTAATTGATAAGGACTGAAAAATGAGTGACTGCTTTGTGGTCAGTCAAGTGTTCCCAGATTAGATGCTGCATATTTTTCATTACTCATTGAATAATTTAAATGTTTAATTACTCATTGAGTGAACAATTACTTCATTTTGTCCATTCTGAATCTGTTGCCCATCAACTTCCTGGGGTTGCCTCCATTCTAGTAAGGGTGAGGGAGGTGGTGCTCTTAGTAAATACCATGGGAAATCCTGGTCAAATGGCAGGATTTAATCTTGGGACAACTGGTAGTTACTCTGAAAATGCTAACTCAGCAATCCGTCCCGCAAGTTTGGCTATGCTGGGTTGCATTGTGCGTGCAGTATTTCCTGGTAATAAAGACAACTTGGAATTTATGTAGTAGACCTTACCCTGCTCAAAGCATTACCCATACATTATCATAGTAACCCTTACAAGACCCTTGTAAGGTAGGCCAGTATCTGTGGCACAGGTAGGCCACGGATGCACACCAGGACAAATTGGCCTCGCTTTCAGTGCATGCTCACCGCCAACGGGTGGTTCCCCCCCAACACCCATAACCAAGTAAAGCCCCTCTATACCCCCATGGGGAGAGGGGCCAAGGACGCACCCCTGGACAGGCGGATCAGGGTAACTGAGGGAGGCCCCTCTCCACCCCCTTGGGGAGAGGGGCCAAGGATGCACCCCTGAATGGGCGGATCAGGGTAACTTAGGGAGGCCCTTTGGGGTCACGGACGTGCCACTGGCTGGGTGGCTCAGGGTAACAGGGAGGCCCCTCTCCACCCCCTTGGGGGGAGGGGCCAAGGATGCACCCCTGGCTGGGTGGCTCAAGGTAACTGAGGGAGGCAGCTGTCCTCCCCCTTGGGGAGAGGGGCCACAGACACACTGCTAGCCGGGTGGCTCAAAGTAACAAAGGGAGCACCCTCTCCACCCCCTTGGGGAGAGGGCCCACAGATGCACCCCTGGACGGGCGGCACAGAGTGAGAAAGGTAGGCCACAGGCAAAACACGTTGTCCTGCCGTGGCAGCCAGCAGGAAGCAGGGAAGAAAGCGAGGAAGACGGCCCCTCTCCACCCCCTTGGGGAGAGGGGCCAAGGACCCTCTTTGGAAAAAAAATTCCTTGCGCCACCACACTAAGCAAGTCTCTGATTAAAGGAAGGGGGTAAGCATTGCTCATGGACAGTGTTTATTCCACAATAATCAGTGCACAGTCTCAGCCCCCCATCTTTTTGCGGAATAACACAGGAGCAACATAGGCGGAACTGGCAGGGCGGATGAATCCCCGCTTCAGGTTTTTATCCTGGGCTCATTTTGAGGGGGAATGTGCCGGAACACAGTTCCGGCAATTCCCCAAAGATGTCGTGTCAAGTGGCCGTGCCCACCTGACTCGGCCATTTTGGGCCCGTTTCAGCCTGGATTGGGGCTGAAACAGCCCAGATCGGGCCTCTGATGGGTAGTGGATCACTCTCCCACTCAGCAGCGGCCCGATCCTGACCATTTTGGGCCCTTTTTCAGCCATTTTCAGCCCCTTTTTGCCATTTTGGGTCCAATTTCATCCCTGAATGGCCAGGATTGGGTCCAAAACAGCCAGGATAGGTGATGTCAGGGGGTGTGGCACATGCAAATCAGTTATGCCAACTACACGCTTCCGGTGATATCAAGGGACATGGTATATGCTAATGAGTTATGCTAATGAGTTCCTCCGGCTCTTTTTCTACGAAATGACCCGTTTTTATCAATGAACTCTCTTAGTTCCTTTCTCTCTGCTGGGCTCATAGAATACAATTTTCCTTTAGGTAACTTTTGCCCTGGATTGAGTTCAATAGCACAGTCCGTTTCTCTATGAGGGGGAAGCTCGTCAGCTTCTTTTTCATCACACACTTGTTTTAAATCATGATATTCAAGAGGAATGGCTTTTTCCTCCTCCGTGGTTAATAACACAGTGTGTAACGGGGAGGGTGCCTCCCGTCCCCACACTTTAGTCCATGCATGTTTTGCACAACAATCTCCTTTAAAAATCACCATTCCAGTGGACCATTTGATGTACGGGTCATGGTCCCACAGCCACCGACTTCCCAGTGCCAAGGGGTATTCGGCCACATCACTGACTACATATGTTCTGTTCTCCCAGTGATTAATGGCAGTGACCCTGAGACCAGTGGGAAATACAGCCCTACCTCCCCAAGCACAGACACCTGAGGTGCACAAAATTTAGAATTAATAATTGAATAAAGAAGGAATAAAGAGAAAGAAAATCCCCTCCCCCCCAATAGGCCTCAGTCAAGCAAGGCCCCAGTCCAGAGCCGAGTGGCCCAGGCCCTGGGTGGGAATGGGGTGGGGTGGAGGAAAGAAGGCACCCTTCCCAGTTCCCAACAATGCAGACTGGGCTGAAACAGAAGAGGCTTTTCAGTCTCTTCAACCAGCCAGCAGCAGCAGCCAAGCTCCCTTCCAACAATCCCACTTCCTCTCGCTCTCTCCCTCTCCCTCCAATTCCAGCAGCAGGCTGCCCTCTCTCACTGCCTGCAGAAACTGAAAAGAGCCGGCAAGGTGTGGCCTTTTATAACAAACGCTCTCATAGAGCAAAGCAGGAGCTCTCTGGTTGGCAGACAGAGCTGCCTAACAGGGTTTTGAGGGATGAGATTGGAGTTCCCATGGCTACACAAGGCCCGTCTCCCCCCTGCTCTTGGCTACCAGGAAACAGACTGCGAGCTCCACGGTTGGAAGGGAGACCTGCCTATTGAGGTAAGCTGGGCTAAGATTGGGGTCTCCACAGCAACTGAAGGTCTGCAGATGTTGCAGGCCTCCGTTGCCTGGGAAATCAATGGATCGGCGCCAGCCTGTCTGCGCTCACGAAGCACTCATGACATGACGAATCAGGCCTGAAAAAGTTGTGGGGGTTCGGTAACACGTTGACACCACAAATCACGTCTTAATGAACCTCGAATTGGCCCGTTTTGTGCGGGTTTTTGGGTCGTAATTCAATTCGTGCCTATCTCTAAGCAGGAGTAGATGTTGTGGGTTCTTTCCCCCACTGTCTGGGTCATGTAGATACCCCAGGTAAGGTTTGCCAGCTTCAGGTTGAGATATTCCTGGAGATTTGGGGATGGAGCCTGGAGAGGGCAAAGTTAGGGGAGGGAGCTCAGCAGGGTATAATGCCATAGAGTCCACTGTCTAACAAAGCCATTTTCTCCAGGGGAATGAGGTCTGTTGGCTGGAGATCAGTTGTAATTCCAGGAGATTTCTAGCTACCACCTGGAGGCGGGCAACCCTAACCCCAGGCCTTGCTCCTGCTCCAGCCCAGGTGAGCACCATCTGTCTTGGAAACTTTGCTACCACAAGAAAAGCCACAGGGGGTGACAGACTCCTCCCAAGTATATCTGGGATTCCTCATTACCTTCAGCGTGCAGGAAGGAGGCGGCAGCAAATTCCCACCACATGAAGGCCATGTGAAAAAGTTGTGGTGGTGAGCTTTGGAGACAAAGGAGGGGAAAATGAACCATCTTCTACTTGGCCAGAACACCCATATATACTTAGAACAGTATCCGCCCCCCCCCTCACCTTGCACTTTCTTGACACGTCTGTTGGGATGAAAACAAATGGCTAGTCCTGGGATGGGCCAACTATTAATTTTACTAGAATTCCATCATCGACCAAAATGTTTTAAACACAGAAGATCAAGAGTGGGCAATGGTAACTCCTTTCTGTGACCAGCGAGTCTGAATAGCCAAAGTGAAGGCTCTTTATTTTTTGTAAGCCAGCGGGATGCAGTCATGCTACGAACTAGCAGTGAGCCACAACCTCTCCTTGGTTGAGCAGCACTAATTCATGGCTGCTCAATAGTAGAGCATCTGCTTGGCATGCCGAAGGTACTAGGTTAAAACCGTGGTATCTCTGGTTAAAAGGATATGATCGTAGGGGTAGTGGTTAAGAGCGGCAGGACTCTAATCTAGAGAGCCAAGTTTGATTTCCCCACCCCTCCGCTTGAAGCCAGCTGGGTGACCTTGGGTCAGTCATAGCTCTTCCAGAGCTCTCTCAGCCCCACCCACCTCATAGAGTTATTATTGTTATGGGGATAATAATAACACAGTTTGTAAACCACTCTGGGTGGGTATTAAGTTGTCCTGAAGGGCGGTATATAAATCGAATGTTGTTGTTGTTATTAATGTGAAAGACATCTACTTGAGACCCTGGAGATCTGTTGCCAGTCTCTGTAGACAATACCAACTTTGATAGATCCAGGGCTTTTTTTCAGCAGGAACGCGGTGGAACGGAGTTCCGGAACCTCTTGAAAATGGTCACGTGGCTGGTGGCCCCGCCCCCTGATCTCCAGACAGAGGGGAGTTGAGATTGTCCATTTTGTCCAAGGGCAACCCACTGAGTTCCACCACCTCTTTTCCCAGAAAAAAAGCCCTGAATAGATCAATGATATGATTTACGTGTGGCCAAATAGATGCATCTCTCATATATGTGAGGAACTTCCATGCTCAAGAAAAGAGTAATATAATAATGCCCTTCGATTGCCTTGTGAACTTAACAGCTCTCTGAAAGCCGGTGTGTTAGAATTGCTATATTCACACCATTAATATCAGGGCAGGATCGGGGGGGGGGGGGGGGAGGAAGAGCCCCCCCCCTTAAAATGTAATTGTGTTTTATGAATCAGCCTACAGAGGATTTTGTTTCTGGCGGAATTAATTGATGCATTCTCGACTAATTCCAGTTTAGCAGAACTGCCACAACACGCTCTGCTTTGCTGACATCATGATTCCTAGAACAGGGGAAAGGAGAACAGATCAGTCTGTGCTCCATGAAAGGGTTGCAAAATTAATTTGTTGCCATGAATCAGTGGGAGAAAATATAAATCCCCTACATACACCGACACAATGTGCCAGATTTTTTTTTTTAAATTCCGGGCACGAAAGGCAGAGTGTCCCTACGCATATGAGCATTATATGATTCATAAACCAGTTAAGCTTTGATTTAAAAAGGCTGAAGACAGTCGCATTGGTGTAGCGTTCTTGTAGACCAATTACTGATATTCAGCGGGATGCATGTGTTCTGTTGAACTGTCTGGATGGGATGTTTGATATATAAGAAAAATCCGTGACTTCATCCCGGGCCACCGGTTATGCTTGGCTAATTGCCCGTGATCAGGGCCAGTGAAAATATATTTACACCAATTTTAACAAAGAAAGTGTTAAATCATAAAGACAAAAGACACGGTGGTGGTGGAGAGTGCCCTCAAGTCATAGCTGACTTATGGCGACCCCCCCCCCCCAATGGGTTTTTCATGGCAAGCGACTAACAGAGGTGGTTTGCCATTGCCTGCCTCTGCAACCTTGGTCTTTGTTGGAAGTCCCCCATCCAATTACTAACCAAGGCCATCCCTGCTTAGCATCTCAGGTCTGATGAGATCTGGCTCACCTGGGCTATCCAGGGCAAGGCACAAAAGACTTAAGCGACTGTAAAATAACTTACGCTGTGCACCTGAGCAGAATTACCCTCTTTTAAGCACATTGATTTAGAAGAGCATAGCCCAGGCTAGCCCAGTTTTGACAGATTTTGGAAGCTAAGCAAGCTCAGCGGTGGTTAATCCTTAGATGAGAGACAACTGCAGAAGTCTAGGGTTGCTACACAGAGGTAATGGCAAACCAGCTCTGTTTGTCTCTTGCTTTGAAAACTCTACGGAATCTCCATTAATTGGCTGCGGCTTGATGGGGGGGGGGACACACCTCTTCTTAGGACTGTACTACCAAATAGTTGTGAACTGGAATGTACGCAATGATGTTCTCCATCTTTTCCATCAGAGCTGTTATATGAGGGGTTCAGCTACTTGGAAACACAATGGGTTAGATCCAGTCAACTTTCTTACAATTGTGTGCCTTTTGTCCATGTGGTCCCACAATCCTCAGCACAAATGTTTTGGTTGTCAAAGGGGGTTCCCCTCCCTTCCTTTTTCCCCACCAGAAAATCTGGTTGGATCCAACCTGGTACATAAGCTAAGCGGCAAGAGTGTACTAGTTTAAGAACTGCTCATCCTACTATTCAGTAGAGCCAGTTTGGTGTAGTGGTTAAGAACGGCGGGACTCTAATCTGGAGAACCGGGTTGGATTCCCCACTCCTCCGCTTGAAGCCAGCTGGGTGACCTTGGGTCAGTCACAGCTCTGTCAGAGCTCTCTCAGCCCCACCCACCTCACAGGGTGATTGTCGTGGGGATAATAATAACACACTTTGTAAACCGCTCTGAGTGGATATTGAGTTGTCCTGAAGGGCAGTATATAAATAAAATGTTGTTGTTATTCAGATTCTGAACCAGATAACACATCCACACAATAGGAAACCTGTGTCTTTGCCAGGATAGGCCCTTTTCAATCACTTTAAAGTAGAGCTAATTGAATTACATTTGCTTTCTCAAATGTACTTCTTAGCTTATTATCTCTTTAAAACATGCAATTTTAATTTCTCCTTCTTCTGGGATTTCAGAATGGCTCCATTCTTGGAGCTATTTAGAAAATTAAAGATAATTGCCTTGAAAAAAAACCCCTTTGGAATCCAAATAAACCCCGTATTTCATTTTACCTTTCTCTCCCCCTTTCTTTTCCAGCAAAAGACAGGTGAGAGGCCCACTTTTGCAAACTAATTGCCAAAACAATTGAGACATTTCTTCTGCGCTCGTACCACAAACCTGGGTTCAAAAGCAGCATTTTAAAAAGTGGGAAAGAAACAAGGCAGTAGTAATTTCAGAAGTCTGAAACACACAAGAATTAGGATGTGCATAGTATTTACACATTTCGAAAACCTGCAGTGACTCATTTATCTGCCATTAAAAGTTTGCACTTCATACGTTTCGAGTTCAGCTGCTTAAAAAACGCTATGTTGCACACCCACGGGATCTGAGGAAGGCAGGCCCCTGCTTCTATTACTTTTTGTGTGCACTGACAGATAGGGTCACCCAGGAACGAGCACGTGGGATGCGACTGAGTGGTGCGCACGTGGGTGGAATCTTATTGCTCCCTACGGTAGTTTTGGACAGAGATTTGTGAGGCACCCAAATTGGCTGTTAAACACAGTTGAGATCCGTGAATAAAATGCTGAGGGCGTCGGAGAAAAGCAGTCCCCTGTTCCCTCCTTGAGAAAGTGGGTTTGAAGGACCATGGTGTGCAATTTGCGCATGGAATTGTATGCCCTGCTGTGTAGTCTACACAATGCAAATGTTAAGCTTCCCAATAAAACCCAGCTGTCAGTAGAATTGAGGTTAGATCCGGCTGGTATGATTTGTAAGCTACCGAGAAGCAGCCAAAAATGATGTGTGGGTCATTCCTTGGTGGACTGCAATACCTGGAGGGTGTTTGTTGCATGGGTATTATTGCCAACCTCCAGGTGAGGCCTGGAGTTTTTCCAGAATTATACCTGGTTTGTGCACTGTAGAGATCAGTTCTCTAGACAGAAATGGCTGCTTTAGAGGGTGAACTCTATGGCATCACATCCCTGCTGAGTTTAATCTCCCCAGCCGCTGCTGCCAAATCTCCAGTCATTTCCTCAGCCAGAGTTGCCTAGAGAAAAACATCCTTTCCCTTTACAAGAGGCTCAAATGTGTGGAAATGGGCACTTGACGTTTTCATGGAAGTAAATAATAACATTAAGAATAACATTTGATTTATTTTCCGCCCTTCAGGTCAACTTAACGCCCCCTCAGAGCGGTTTACAAAGTGTGTTGTTATTATCCTCACAACAATCACCCTGTGAGGAGGGTGCGGCTGAAAGAGCTCTGAGAGCTGTGACTGACTCAAGGTCACCCAGCTGCAGGGCTTTTTTTCTGTGAAAAGAGGTGGTGGAACTCAGTGGGTTGCCAGCACAGGGGGCAACTCTTGGTGGGAGGTGGTGCCCCTGGTACCACATGTGCACACGCAAAGTGCATGCATGTTCCCAGGGCCAATGACATCACTTTGGGTCAGCTGGAACAAGGGGGGAGTTTTAAAAAGTTTAAATCGCCCTTGGCGAAATGGTCACATGGCTGGTGGCTCCGCCCCCTGATCTCCAGAGAGAGGGGAGTTTAGATTGCCCTCTGCACCGCTGGAGGGCAATCTAAACGGTGCAGAGGGCAATCTAAACTCCCCTCTGTCTGGAGATCAGTGGGCGGGGCCACCAGCCATGTGACCATTTTCAAGAGGTTCCAGAACTCCCTTCCACCACATTCCAGCTGAAAAAAAGCCCTGCCCAGCTGGCTTCAAGCAGAGGCGTGGGTTCTCCAGATTATAGCCCTGCTGCTCTTAACCACTTCACCACCAGGTGAATAACGGCCCATTAAGCCTCTGTTCAAGGGACAGGACTTCCCCCCCCAGGTCTGTCTGCAACTCTAAACCGCCCTATGCATGGAAGAGATTGGGGGGGGGGGGGTCCAACACCTTTGAGAGGTGTGTAAATAGCAGGTGCCTTCTAAGGGGAGAAGAGATTTGGGGTTTATTTTATTTTGATTTTAACTGGAATTTTTTAAAAAACTATTATTGTATACCGTCTTGAACCATGAGTTAATGTGAAAGGAAGAAAGGAAGAAAGGAAGATTCGATTTATATACCACCCTTCAGGACAACTTAACACACACTCAAAGCGGTTTACAAAGTGTGTTATTATCCTCTCGACAATCACCCTGTGCGGTGGCTGGGGCTGAGAGAGCTCCGAGAGAGCCGTGACTGATCCAAGGTCACCCAGCGGGCTTCAAACCCGACTCTCCAGATTAGAGTCCCATCGCTCTTACCACTACACCAAGCTGACTGTTCAAGCTGAAGAAAGAAAGAAAGAAAGAAAGAAAGAAAGAAAGAAAGAAAGAAAGAAAGAAAGAAAGAAAGAAAGAAAGAAAGAAAGAAAGAAAGAAAGAAAGAAAGAAAGAAAGAAAATGAATTGGGGCTAGATTTTCAAAACAAGGTTCATCTTTGGTTGAGCATAACTAAGGGCTTCAGTCTACCTTCAGACCGAGGCTAAGAGCCTTATAAAATCTCTTCTGAGGTGGGAGGGAAGCAGCTGGTGGTGGAAGAATTGCACTGGAAAAGGAGCAGGTGCTTTTCTTTTTCAAATTTAGTAACTAGGATTGTTTCTATTAAGGAGGAAAACATTGTGGCGAGAGGAGGAAATTTTTTAACCCTTTTCTCGCAATCTGGGAAGGAAGCTGCAAGTCCGTCCTTCTGATTCTTGCTCTGTTTCCCTAGGACGCAGCAGAGAGCTCTTCTGTGCTTGTTCTCCCACTGTCCCAGGGAACCCACCCCTCCAAAAGTCCCTCAAAGTGTTCCCTTGGGGTTACCAACCTCCAGGCGGGACCTGGAGAGCTCCCAGAATTAAAACGGATCTCGAGGGATCGATTTCCCTGGAGAAAATGACTTCTTTGAGGGTGGGTGATTCTATGATATTATAATCCAATGAGATCCCTTCCCTCCTCAAACCCTACTCTCCCCAAACTCTACTCCTAAATCTCCGGGAATTTCCCAACTCAGAGTTGGCAATCCAATCTCCTTCCTTTTTACATTGTAAAGATAGCTGTGATAACCGTAGTTTGTAGCCAAGAGTTTCACAAAAAGCGATCACCTCTGCGTAGTGTATGCATCTCTATCCCTGGTAAATTACAGTGATGTCCTTCTCTTTCTCATGCATACTCAGGGAATCCATGCATACTCAGGTTTTTTCTTCCTTCCTTCCTTCCTTCCTTCCTTCCTTCCTTCCTTCCTTCCTTCTCCAGGAGTCATCCCTAATTGCAGAAACAAACACCTGATAAGCCTTGGCATAAATTAATTCTGGTAATGAATTCCAGAAGATAATTCCAGAGGGGTAGCCTGGGTTAGTCTATTGCGAAATTAAACAGGAGTCTGGTGGCACTGTAAAGACTTTAACAGATTATTGTAGCATCTCATGGCAACAGAGTCTATTTCAGCAAATACATGAAGTTATTGTCAGTAAATACATGGTTATGAATGGGAAATTGTGGACAGGATGGTTTCAAAGCCATGACATTCAGGTGGTACAACTTAACGATATTTTTATGCAAAGCTCAAAGGTACAAGAAAAGCAAAGTGACCAGCGGCAACAGCTGTTAACTAGTGTCCGTTTAAGTCCTGGTTAATACAATTGCATCTATTGTTCCATTTTGCTTCAGCATTTATTTATTAAGCCATTATCTGTGTTACAATAAATCTGTTAGAGGTGCCACAAATCTTTCTGCTTATAGGAAAGGAGTGCAAAGGTCCATTACAGTATATTCTGCCACGGGGAATCTTTTCAATGAATTATTAAATATTATGTATTTAGAAAATGATCTCTCTGGAAACATGGTTATTTGCCATGAACCCATGCTCTGTTTTTAAGGAACTAATTTGCGAAAGGATTGAACTTTGCTTGGGATGGCAACGTACTTTGAACCCGTTCTGCATATTACCTCCAGCTAATACAGAAATAGGGAAAGGCAGGCTGAAAGCAAATCCAGAAAATATCCACATCATAAATATGCACACACACAAAAACCCAATAATTAACAAATCAACAGCTGATCCAATTCTTCCTTTAAAATGCAAGCAACCGTGCAGCCTGAATACATCTGAAGGAAAGCTCAGTGACATGCCGAGCCTTTTGCCACGAATTTCTTGGCACTGCACTCCTTGCCAGATCTGAAATGCGACACGTTAATTTCAGCACTTCAGCAGCCTTGTGTCACGGCAGCTATTCGGGTGAAGACCGCGTTCCATCCTAGAACTGCCCTTGCTTGCGTCAGGCCAAATATGCCTTTCCTTTCCAGGGTTGAACTCAGAGGAGGGGGGAGAATAAACAGGCAGTTCCGGTAGTTCTCCAAAGAGGTCACATGTCAGGTGGCCCTGCCCACCTGGTTTTTTGGGCATTTGGGGCCCATTTTGGCCTGGATTGGGCTCAAAATGGCCAGGATTGGGCCTAAAACAGGCAGGACCAGTCCCAAAACAGCCAGGATCGGGCCTCTTACAGGTGGTGGATCACTCTCCCACTCAGCAGCGGCCCAATTCTGACCATTTTGGGCCCCTTTTCAGCCATTATCAGCCCCTTTTTGCCATTTTGGGCCCAATTTTGGCCCTGAATGGCCAGGATTGGGTCCAAAACAGCCAGCATAGGTGAGGTCAGGGGGCGTGGCATATGCAAATCAGTTATGCTAATGAGTTCCTGCTGCTCTTTTTTGACGAAATGATCTCTGGGTACACACAAGCTGCCATTCTGCGCCCTCCCCCTTGTCACAAGGCCCTGACACCAGCTCCTTCTTGTCCGCACTGTTGTCTCTTCAGATCTGCTTGGCATTCTGAGAGATGCTTTCTTGAGAGATGGAATGAGAGGTCCACCTGAGTTGCGGCAAGGGGACACCCTTCCGGCTGAGAGGTGTGTGTGTGTGTGGCAAGAGAGTAAGCAGGGAACTGATCTGATGCGGGGCAGCCGGTCTACCGCCTTGGAGGAGCTCTCTCTATGTATCTGGAAATGAAACAAATATTAGAATAAACTCCCCCGTCCCCAGTTTTGTCTCATATCCCAGGGGACACACACACACACACACACACACACACACACACACCCCAAACCAGAACTCCTCGCCATTCAGGGAAGGAAGGAAGGCCCTGTCCATAGCACTTACTGACTGCGGATATAAGTATTAATTCCTTATTAATTCCTCTGGCATACCTCAGCCTACACACCTATTTGAACCAAATCTTTTTTTAACATTTAATTCCTCCCCCCTCCCATTTTACTTCGTGCTTGATTAAGCTACGAGCCACAATGCTCGGCATGTTATGACAGAATTTGACAGGTCTCTGTTGCCGTCAGAAGTGTCTGCAAGCCCAGAAGTGCAGAGTCTCCCCACAATGCTCCTGTGTGATCATAAAAAAGTTGTAATTTTTTAAAAAAATGTTGTGCAGATTTAACACCTCTTTTCCTTTTCTGAGTTTAGGAAAAGTATCAACCTTCTTTCAATCATAAAACGCATAAGTAATAGGCTTCGGTTGTTAGTGACGCCTTTCCCTCAAATTTTTATATGACTGTGGCAGGTGGGCGTCTACAATGTTCACATGAAAACTTGGCGGGGGGGGGGGGTTGAAAAGTTTCTGCTTTCTTAGCAGGACTCCTGCCTTAAACTGTGAATGTCAAGCAGAAATTCAGAAAAGTTCACCTGTTGGATTCTTGCTGTCACTGGGCATGTAGCAGTTGGACTAGAATTTGGAACACCTGGGTTGGAATACCCAACTCTGCCAAGAAATTCGCTGGGTGACCTTGGGCCAGTTAGTGTAACTTACCTCACAGGGCTGTTGAGAGGATAAAATGGAGGCAGGGGAATGGACCATGCTATAACTGTCTTTGGTCCCCTTTGGGGAGAAAAATGGGGTATAAATAAAATAAAATTGTCCCTTTTGCCAGTATCAGCAGCTGCAGGCGCAGCCCTCTGACTGCAACGGGATTTCCAGGGCTGCTAAGCTCCTGTTCTTAATTCCACCCACGTACAAAAACAAAAGCCCTCTACCTGACTCATCTGCTCAATTAAGAGCTTTTTAATTATTCACTCCATTGCGGAACATTTAGCGCTGTGTGGACTATTTCTGTTGTGTTTCCTTTCTTGTTTCAACACATGTTGAGGCCACGTAATTCCACCATGGAGGAATCCTCCTCAGCAGATGGCAGAAACCTGTGTGAAGTGCCAGTATTGAGGGGGGAAGGGGGGGCGGGGATCTGCAAACCGAGTGCAAAGTTGTGTAATTTAACACCACAGGTGAGATCAACAAAGGATTACAACAGGTGAGGGAGGTCTCTGCTTGCTCTCTCCTCCACACCCCTCCACACATTAACTGTCACTTGGTTTTTACCAGGGCTTTTTTCCAGGGGGAACGCGGTGGAACGGAGTTCCGGAACCTCTTGAAAACAGTCACATGGCTGGTGGCCCCGCCCCCTGATCTCCAGACAGAGGGGAGTTGAGATTGCCCTCCATGCCGCCGAGCGGCGCGGAGGGCAATCTCAACTCCCCTCTGTCTGGAGATCAGGGGGTGGGGCCACCAGCCATGTGACCGTTTTCTCCGAGGGCAACCCACTGAGTTCCACCACCTCTTTTCCCAGAAAAAAAGCCCTGGTTTTTACACTCTCCAGTGTGTAAAGATTAGAGATGTTTATATATATACACAAAACCAAGGAGGCTTGAGATCGATGTATTATTATTATTTAAATTTCATACAACACAATCAATAATAAATAAAGATCACATGTTATTATTGATTGGCCTTGCTGAGCTGATACAAGTTTCCACCAGAGACCTAAGTATCAGCCAGGTATCGGTGTAAAATGTACGCTGTTCCAAGTAACACCATCTTTTGCATTTCTGTAGGTGTTATATCAGAAAGCAGCAGTTTTTCCATATAAGTTGTGAAGTTTTTCAAAATAGTTCCCAGCGCCCTGATGACAATGGGGACTATTGTTGTATTCTTCATCCATAGCTGGGTGGTTTCTATTGCCAGAAACCACCCAGCTATGGATGAAGAATACAACACAATTGCAATGTCAATTATCCAAACTTTTCAATTTTTTCCCACAACTGTTATGTTTGGCGTATTATGTTCAAGGTGTTGATCAGTTTGTATTCTAAAATCCCATAAGATCTTGACTTGATCATTTTGTAGCACCTTTTCCACTTGATGTTCATATGAATTCTTTGATACTGGCAGATTATACTTTTTACTCAGTGACCAATGAATCTGCTTTGTGATTCTGTCACTTTGTAATCCGTCTGTGCAATTTTGCTGCATTCACAAATAAGGTGGGACACAGTTTCCACTTGTTTTCTTCGTACTTGCCGAATTATAGGCAGTCTTTGTCATTCACTGCTTTGGCTGGCATGACTCAAAATGTTTTCTTTCAGAAAACTTTGCTGTTCATGAATTATTATTATTATTATCCATTATTATCATACTTTATTATACTTTTTATTATTATTTATACTTTTATTTTTATTATACTTTTTATACTTTTTATTATTATTTATTTTATACTTTTATTAATTATTTTATTATTATATACTTTTATACTTATACTTATACTTATACTTATTATTATTATTATTGGTACATGTGCATATTAGTGCAGTCTTAGCTGGTGCCTTAGACTTTTTCTAACATGCATGGAAGCACAGGCCACAATCCTGAATGGTGCTGGGTTTTTGTAAGGGTCCAAACACATGAGGTGCTAGGAGATTTACACAGCTCTTTCCATCGATTTGGAAAGGACAATTGCAGCTGGGGAGAGGTATGAGTGGGATTACGGGTGCCATTTATCCACTTAAAGTGGTCAAACCTCTGCTGGCACTCCCTCATCCCCAGGCAGTGCTCAGAGAAAAGGGGGGGGGGAGATTGGGAGTGATTTTTGTGCAACATCACTTCCAGCTAGAACCCAGAACTAGGGCTGCTAGGTCCCCTGGTGGAGACAGAAGATCCCCTGCCCCTACCCTCCGCCCCCTACTATGACTCAACTGGCCAGTGAGGGGGGAGTCAGGGGAACAGGTGCCCCGGGCATGCTCCGGGGTAGCATGACAGCATCACTCCCAGGAGTGATGTCATCGCACCACCCCAGGAGTGGTCCTGCACTTTGCAGCAGGCCGATTTGGGCCCCAAGCAGCCCAAACCGAGCCCATTTGGGGCCCAAACCAGCCCACTGCGAAGCGCAGGAGTGTACCTGGGCCTTGTGCAATGATGTCTCTTCCTAGAAGTGACATCATTGTGCTACTGCTAAAGCGTGTGTGCAAAGACTTCAAAATAGTAAGTGCCTCCCATTGGCAGGGTAAGGGGATCATGCAACTCTACCCAGAAGTGATATTGCCGCAACGTGTGATACTCTGGAAAGTTTCCTGATTTGTATGGCTTTTATTATAGAAATCGGAAAATCCTAGAATACGGTGTGACACAGTGACGTCACTTCTGGGTTTGCAACCTAAAGTGATGCCATGGCATCACATGACACCATTTTGTGAGTCTCTGTCCCAAAACGCTCCGGCTGCTGTGCAGGACTGGGCTGGCAACCCAGGGATCAATATGTTAGGATCTGGAGAAAAGTGACTTGCTACTTTAACAGAACCTTAATGGGATGTTATTTACTCCTGTGACACAAAAAGCTTCAACTGCCCATTTCCACACATTACATTTCTTGTTTTATAGATTACAGCAAAGCTTTTGACTGTGTAGATCATGAAAAGCTATGGAGAGTCTTAAAAGAAATGGGAGTTCCACAACATCTGATTGTTTTGACGCGCAACCTGTACTCTGGACAAGAGGCTACTGACAGGACAGAATATGAGGAAACAGAATGGTTTCCAATTGGCAAGGGTGTCAGACAAGGATGCATATTATCTCCCTACCTGTTCAACCTCTGTGCAGAGTATATCATAAGGAAAGCTGGATTAGATCTAGAAGAAGGTGGAGTGAAAATTGGTGGGAGGAACATTAACAATTTGAGATATGCAGATGACACCACATTACTAGCAGAAAATAGTGAAGACTTGAAACGATTACTGATGAAGGTAAAAGGGGAAAGTGCCAAAGCAGGAATACAGCTGAACATCAAGAAGACAAAAGTAATGACTACTGAGGAACTACACAATTTTAAAGCTGACAATGAGGAAATTGAAGTTGTTCAAGATTTTCTATTCCTTGGCTCAGTCATCAACCAACAGGGAGACTGCAGTGAAGAAATCAGAAAAAGATTGAGACTTGGAAGAGCAGCTGTGAGGGAGCTAGATAAGATCCTTAAAGATAAAGATGTCTCTCTGGGAACCAAGATCAAGATAATCCAAACTATGGTATTCCCCTTTACCATGTATGGATGTGAAAGTTGGATGGTAAAGAAAGACAATTTTTAAACTTCCATGAGGTATTTAGAAATTTTGGAATCCGATTAGCCAATTTATGAATTATAATAATTGTATGTAATAATAATTCTTTTCAAATCATTCATCTAACATATTTATTGCAATATTTGTATTTATTATATTTATTGATATGAGAGGCACGATGTACCCTCGTCCCTTTCTTGTGACTTCAGATTGTAATTACAACATACCTATCAGGTAGGAAGTTGATGTCCCATAGAATATACGGAGAATGGAATTTTAAATTGTACTAATTTATTGTGTTTATTGTATTTATTATATTTATGTCAATTATTGATATGTATATTGGGGATTCCAACTTTCGAATACAGTAATAGGAATGCTATATACACATTGGGCAACTCATGGAGGTAACTAGAGCTTGTAAATAATTGGTTAGATTGTTATATGACTGTTTACAAATGGATTGGTTATGCTGTTCTGGAAGTGTGACTTTACGTCAGAATTGATTGGTTCTCACAGAACCCAATATAACTGTGAATCGGAGGCGAGTGACTATCCCACCGCTATCGTTAATTGCACGGAGCTGGAGTTTTGAATGATTGAAATGAGACGTATTTGTGAGTAGAGATTTTCTGGTTGATGGTATTTGAATATATTTGAATACTTACTGTCCGGAGGCTTATTGTGCTGCGGTTTATTGTAGATTTAATGGCCTGAAGAAGAAAATAATTTTTGAAACGAGTGAAGTGGAAAGAGGCTGGCGTGGCTCGTTGCCTTTAACATCCTCAGCAGCCCGTATCGTTTACCGGCAAATTACGGACGCCAGCTACTTTCAAGCCACGAGACAAATGCAGGGCGGGCCGTTTAACTTTTCAATACCAGGATTGCCTTTAACATCTTTAATACCTTCAGTAGCCTGTATCTTTTACCGGCAAACTACGGACGCCAGCTACTTTCAAGCCGTGAGGAGAACGCGGGGCGTGCCGTTTTACTATTGGATACCAGGACTGTTTCACTGTCACGTAATTGAGGATTTGTTGGGATTGATGATTGTACATTGTATGTGAATTGAGATTATTAATGAGTCTGCTCAAATAAGCACATTCAATATAGCGGATATAGATATATAACCTGTTTGTGCAGTGTCATACTTCCTGAGCCATAGTGCTCTCCCTGAGATTCGGTAAAGAAAGCTGACAGGAAAAAAATGGATTCATTTGAAACGTGGTGCTGGAGGAGTTTTGCAGATACCATGGACAGCCAAAAAGACAAATAAGTGGGTACTAGATCAAATCAAGCCAGAGTTCTCCTTAGAAGCTAAAATGACAAGCCTAAAACTATCATACTTCGGTCACATCATGAGAAGACAAGATTCTCTGGAAAGGTCAATAATGCTAGGAAAAGTGGAAGGCAGCAGGAAAAGAGGAAGACCTAAAACGAGGTGGCTTGACTCAATAAAAGAAGCCACGCCCTCCAGTTTGCAGGATCTGAGTAGGTCTGTTAGAGATAGAATGTTTTGGAGGTCTTTCATCCATAGGGTCGCCATAGGTTGGAAAAGACTTGATGGCACATAACACACACATTTCTTGTTAAAGGGATGAAGACATTGTTTTCCTCCCAGATTGTTGGCATCCCTAGTCTGGTTTTACTAATTGCAAACAACGCCCTCAACCCTACCTTGTCCTCATACTGTTATTCTGGTTTTTTTTTCTGGGAAAAGAGGTGGTGGAACTCAGTGGGTTGCCCTCGGAGAAAATGGTCACATGGCTGGTGGCCCCGCCCCCTGATCTCCAGACAGAGGGGAGTTTAGATTGCCCTCCGCGCTGCTGGAGCGGCACGGAGGGCAATCTCAACTCCCCTCTGTCTGGTGATCAGGGGGCGGGGCCAACAGCCATGTGACCATTTTCAAGAGGTTCCGGAACTCCGTTCCACTACATTCCAGCTGAAAAAAAGCCCTGCTGTTATTAGTCGGTTAACAAGAGAAAGGAAAGCCTGCTTCTCTCTTATTCTCATGACAGTCCTGCAGATAGGGTTGGGTCTGGAGATCTCTGGGAATTATAACTTATCTCCAGACCACAAAGACAGCTTGGGGGGGTCCCTGCTGAACTCGCTTCCGAAACCTGCCCTCCCTAGGCTCCACCCCCAAATCTCCAGAAATTTCCCAACCTCGAATTGGCAACCCTACCTGTACGGTAAGTTGGAACTGGAAAAAATGACTGGCCCAGGGTGCCAGGAAGTGCACAGCAGAGTGCGGAACTGCATCCAAATTTCCCCTGTCCTTGTTTGACTCACTGACCACTACGTGACACTGTGTTTATGCTGCTGCGTCTGTGTCACATTCCCTTTCCATTGCAGAGAGCTGTGCACGATCAACACAGATAAATGGAATCCCCCCGCCCTTTCTCTCTCTCTCCGTATTGCATGTTCAGCTCATAATTCCCCCAAGTCATTCAGGGTGAAGTACATTGCTCTTCTCTCTCCCATTTTGTCCTCACCACAACCCTGCAAGGTAGGTTAAGCTCTAGGGAAATGACTGCTCCAGGGTGATTGACTCAAGGTCCCATGGCAGAATGGGGATTTGAACCTGGGTCTCCAAGGCCCTGGTTTGACGCTCTGGCCACTAGACAACACTGCCATGCACAATAACAGCACAATACCTTTCTTTGGATAATTGAACATTGTTTTTACAAGCCTTTACATCAAAATCATGCTTCCTCCTGCAGAGAAGTCCATCCACCAACTTTAGAAAGCAGAAATGATAACCAAGATGTAAACAGCTTTTATTCTCTTGCTTTGATAATCCAGTCTGTATATTCTGTACTATTCTACTACTTCAGTAAGTTTTTACTCTTAAGGATGTGGGATTGTGGCTGTTTAAGGTTGTCTAAGAATATTCTACATTCTCAAAAACCACACTCTTTATTGTTATTGCGTACATTCAAGCACAGAGTCTTAATAATTTTCCAAGGTTTTTTTAAAATTATATTTTGTTAATTTGAATACATAATTTTGAACCCATAAAATTAGCTTTCAACAACTTTCCCCATTCATTTCATCCTTTTCCAATTCCCTTTTGCACAGTTCTTGCCATTTCAAAACAGCATAAGAAGAGCTTTGCCGGATCAGACCGAAGGAAATCACAACTGTAAATCATAATATAATAGAACATTTCATGTTTGCCATTCCTATAACCCTTTTCAGACATTTGCTTTTTGGCGTTCTAAAATTTTGGCACTCTAAACTCTCCCAATACATAATCTTCCCTATACACAAATTCACCATTTTGTATGAATGTTCGGTACACACAAATAGAACCCTGAATTTTGAAGGGAACATGTTTGCATGTGCTGAAGCTATACGCCTATGGAAAACACGTTGTCTTATTCACACAAAATGGTGGCTGACGATGGCCGTTTCCCCATATCTTAAAAATAGCGCCCCACTCATGGAACGTTGGCAGCTTTTCCACATGATTTCTGGCGTCACTGTGAGTGGGGCGCTATTTTTAAGACATGGGGAAATGGCCTGTGTCAAGAGAATCGCATATAGCGCTTACTGCCATCGGGCACACCTGAAGCACCTGAACATCTGAAAGGCTTCTCATGTCATAGTAGGCGTGCTGGAGGGACCCAGGTTCAAATCCCCAGTCAGCCATGGAGTTTGTTGGGTGACCTTGGGTGACATTCGGTGTGTTCTCTTTCTCTCTCTCTCTCTCTCTCTCGCTGAGGATTGTTATGGGACAGGGAATGTCTTTTTCTGAAATGCACTTTTTAGATATAGCCACCGACTCCTCTTATTCTCTTTTTTCTCTTTTAAGAGCAGGATTTCCTCTTCCATTTCTCTTTGAAGAGATATCCGATGCTCCCTTTTGTATCTTCAGCCTTTGCAGTTGTTTTCTGGTATACACCCCAGGATGGTGCTCTAGCAGGAAGACTTAGGAAGACTTTGCCTGACTCTGAGCATCTACAGAGGAAAATTCTGAAATTTTACAAAAGTTACCTTCCTGCCCCTCTGCTCTTCAAATTTCTCTTTGATCAAAAAGGAATTGAATAGAAACTGACTCCAAGTTCGAAGGAAGGAAGGAAGGAAGGAAGGAAGGAAGGAAGGAAGGAAGGAAGGAAGGAAGGAAGGATGGATGGATGGATGGATGGATGGATGGATTTCAGGGAGAAACTGAGTAACGAGGAATAAATGGATTTTTTCTTAACAACCTTAGTTTCTCTGTCTGTCTCTCTCTCTCTCACACACACACACAGAGCTTAACTTAACAGTAATACATTTAATTACATCTGTGGTTCTACTAAATATTCTTTATGTCTAAACTGGGCCCTGGCAATCTCCTTGTAAATCTAAATGCTCTGCGTCTGAGGCACAATGGGCTCCAGAAAAAGATTCCATTTGCCTCCCACATCACCCTGATCCAAACCAAATAGATCACTTGGCATGCTGATACCGTTAGGGTTGCTGGCCCCCATGAGAGGGCCACTTCCAGCCTCCACCCCCCCCCCCCACCACTCACCTGGCTAGCAAGAGGAATAGGCGTGGGAACGCCCCCCCCCCGTGCATTCTCCCAGCATGCCATGACATCACTCCCAGGAGTGACTTTGTTGTGCAGGCCTCACAAGGTTCACATCAGACCAATTCTTTAAGAATTGGCCCGTTTGGGGCCCAAATCAGCCCAACGCAAAGCCCAGGAGCATTCCCAGGGCCTGTGAGATGATGTCACTCCCAGAAGTGACATCATTGTGCTGCGCCAGGACCACACGTATGGTGTGCTCACAAGAAGCTCCCAGCTCTCCCTCCTCCCACAAGGAGGATACCTGGCAACCTTAGATATCCAGCATCTGTAATAATAAAAGATTCTGTGGGTCCGTTCTTCTCTCCATTTGTGGCAGGGGTAACTCATCAGAAAATAAAACTGTGAGTCTCAAAACTGGTCATCAGCTTCAAGTTGATCAGGGGAGTTCCGGCACCAAAAATGAAGGGAAGCGGAATATCTTGGCCAAGATCAGGGGTCATTTCATACACAAAGAGCTGGAGGAACTCATTAGCATAACTCATTAGCATATGCCACACCCCTTGACATCACCAGGAGTGTATCATTAGCGTAACTGATTTGCATATCCCACACCCCCTGACATCACCTATACTGGCTGTTTTGGACCCAATCCTGGCCATTCATGGCCAGAATTGGGCTGAAAATGGCTGAAAGGGGGCCCCAAATGGTCAGGATCGGGCTGCTGCTGAGTGGGAGAGTGATCCACCATCCGTCAGAGGCCCGATCCGGAATCCAGGCTGAAATGGGTGCAAAGTGGCCGAGAGTCAGGTGGGTGGGGCCACCTGACACGTGACCTCTTTGGGGAACTGCCGGAAGTGCATTCCTGCACGTCCCCCCTCGAAATGAGCCCTGGCCAAGATTATGTCCAGACTGCACCCCTCCACTCCCCCCTATGCTATTTCCAATGGAAGCCAAGGTTCTCTGTTTATGGCAGGCAAAACTCATCAGAAAATAAAGCTAGGAATCTCAAAATTGGCCACCAGCTTCAAGATGATGACGGAAGTGCCAAAATGAAAGAACGGGAGCATTCTCGGTCAAGTTATCTCCACACACCCACCATGTTATTTGCAATGGAAGCTAAAGTTCTCTATTTGTGGCAGGCATGACTCATAAAAAAATTAGCTTCAGGATGATCAAGTGCCAGAAACGAAGGGAACTGGGCCAGGTCACCTCCATGAGAGGCAACATATAATAGGATGGCTTTTAAGCAACCTGTCATGTGACTGTCATACTTGAATCCCCCCCATCTGCCAAGGAAGGTTGCTGAGTGACACACACTCAGCCAGATCTATCTCACAGAGTTGTGGTGAGGATAAACTAGAGGAGAACAATCGAAGCTGCTTTGGGTTCCCGTTGACGAGAAAGATGGTACTTCACCTACCCACTCCCAACAGCTCTAGCTGTTGCTTCATCAAGTATTGCCGCAATGTTTTTGGCAGGAGAAAGAACTGCTCGTTCAGCATTTAGTCTACTGTTAAATTGCAGCAATCAGCAATTGGGGCAGGCCCCTACTATCTACAGAAGCCATCATAATTGTGTAAAAGAAGCGGGAGCAGTTGTCTTCACCTCTTTCCAACCAAGCTGCTCCTGCCCAAAATGTCATAGAATCATAGAGTTGGGCCATACAGACCATCTAGTCCAACCCCCTGCCCAGTTCAGGATCAGCCTAAAGCATCTCTGACAAATATTCATCCAGCCTCTTCTTGAAAACTGCCAGTGAAGGGGAGCTCACCACCTCCCTAGGCAGCTGATTCCACTTTTGAACTACTCTGACTGTGAAAAAGTTTTTCCTAATATCCAGCCGGTACCTTTGTGCATGTAGTTTTAGCCCATTGCTTCATGTCCTACCCTCTGCTGCCAACTGGAACAGCTCCTTGCCCTCCTCCAAATGACAGCCTTTCAAATATTTAAAGAGAGCAATCATGTCTCCCCTCAATCTCCTCCAAACTAAACGTTCCCAAGGCCCTCAGCCTTTCCTCGTAGGGCTCAGTCTCCAGACCCCTGATCATTCTTGTCGCTCTCCTCTGCACCCTCTTGATTTTGGCCACATCCTTTTTGAAGTGAGGCCTCCAGAAGTGCACACAATACTCCAGGTGTGACCTGACCAAGGCAGTATAGAGAGGGGCTATGACCTCCTGCGATTTCGACGCTATAGCCCCTTTGATACAACCCAGGATTGAATTAGCCTTTTTTGCCACCGCATCACTCTGACTGCTCATATTCAGTTTACAGTCCACTCTTACCCCAAGATCTCTTTCACATATACTACTGCCCAGAAGTGTATCACCATCCAGTATTTGTGCTTCCCATTTTTGTGGCCCAGATGTAATACTGTGCACTTGTCTTTGTTGAATTGCATCCTATTCACAGCTGCCCACTTCTCCAGAGTATTCAGGTCTTGTTGAATTTTAATTCTATCTTCTTGGGTGTTTGCTACTCCTCCCAATTTGGTATCATCAGCAAATTAAATGAGCAGTCCTTCCACTCTTTCATCTAGATCATTGAAAAGTACCGGGCCCAAAACCGAGCTCTGCAGCACCCCAGTGGACACCTCCCTCCAATCTGATGAAACGCCGTTGACCACCACTCTTTGAGTGCGGTCCTCTAACCAGTTCCCTATCCACCGAACTGTCCTATAGTCTACTCCACAGTCTTCCAGTTTGCCCATCAGAATGTCATGGGGGACCTTATCAAAAGCTTTACTGAAATCCAGATAAATCACATCAACAGAGTTCCCCTGATCCAGTAAGCTGGTCACTCGATCAAAGAAGGAAACCAGGTTGGTCTGGCAAGATCTGTTAGGGACAAAACCAAGCTGACTTCCCCGGATCACCGAGTGGTCCTTCAGATGCTTACAGACTGATCCCTTTAAAATCTGTTCTAATATCTTCCCAGCAACAGAAGTCAGACTGACCGGCCTGTAGTTTCCCGGGTCATCCTTCCTCCCTTTCTTAAAGATTGGGATAACATTCGCTGTTCTCCCAGGAAGGCCCAGTGTGGCACATCTCCAGTCCTCCAGGAGGCCTTGAAGATGATGGACAGGGGTTCTGCAAGTTCTCTGGAAAGTTCTTTCAGCACTCTTGGGTGCACCCCATCCGGCCCAGGGGATTTGTATTCATCCAGTGCAGCCAGATGCCTCTCCACAACCTCTCTGACAACGTTAATTAGCCACTCAGGTGTCCTGCCACATTTTCTACTATCTCTAGATGTGCCTGAGTTCTTCAGGGAGAAAACAGAGGCAAAAAAGTCATTAAGCCTGTCTGCTTTTTCTCTGTCCTGCATCAGAGTTTCTCCATCTACTCCCAACAGTGGTCCAATTGCCTCTTTTACCTTGCATTTGCTTCTCACACATCTGTAGAAGTTTTTCTTGTTGTAGCGAGCCCTCCTGGCCAGACCCAGCTCGTACAGAGCTTTGGCCTCTCTGATGGCTGATCTGCAGTACCTAGTAACCCTCTGTAATGATTCCAAGTAAATGGGTGCGTGTGTCTTTAAATGCTTGGTTTGAGCTAGGTGAAGAGTGGGGGTGAGAGAGGGATGAGTGAGTGATATGATTGGTTGATGACTGAGAGTGTGGGCGGAGCAAATGCAGTTTAGACTGACAGTGCAGGGAGAGAAAAAGGGCAGTCAGAGAAACGAGGCCTGCCCCTCGAAGATCTCTAGAGCAGCCCTCCTGCATCTCCCCAGGGGTTGAAATGGAGTGGTAGGGATCATTGCCTGGAGGACCTCCACGTCTCTTGTACCCAGGCCCCAAAGGGACATCAAGTGGCCAATCCGCACAGCCACTTCCATCCTCCCCGCATCCTCTAGGGACACTAGAGGCACGGAGCGTTTCCGGGACTGCAAAGGCATCCCCCCAGGGCGGACCAACTTCGGGAGAGGCCGAGTGGATGTCAAGGCTGTACATTTCCAAGACAGCTTGATAAGAGCCGGAAAGGTTTCCAGTTGCACCTCCATGCATTTCTTAGACCAGTGGAGCTGAATCTTTTCCAGGATCTTGGGTCTTAACATGGGGATCTCCTGGGTCATCTGTGGGGCAGCAGCCCCCCTTCTCTTAGTGTAGCACTCAGGGCACAGAGCACCCATAGTCAGGGCGGCCGGGAGGCTCTGGCACCCGGCGTTGCTGGAGAAGCTTCCTCTAATCTGTACAAAAGGAAAACGTGATGGATTTTGACTGAGAGCGTCATCCTTCCAGTTGGGGTGAATCTGCCTCATGGATTGAAAGACCCTTCTAGGCAGCTGCCATCGCTGGTTGATTATTCTCTTCTGCACATTTCTCTCCAGCTCTCGTCTGGTGACGTTGCTCAGGAAGGTGAGCTCGGGCATGGAAACACCCAACTCTGTGTGCCTTTGTCCCTTTGGGGGGCCCAAAGGAGGGGCAGCAGGTAGAAGGTAGCAGAGGGATCTCTGAATGAGGCCCGGGAGCCCCCAGTTGTGCTGCAGGCTCTTCCTTCTCATGTACCACTCCAGCACCTCTTGGCTTCCGGGACTGATGAGCGGAGTCCGTATTGCAGTGAACTTGGGCTCGGTGGATTTTCTGGGGGACAGGGCAGTGGGGGCTGGAGACGCTGCCTCCTGGAACAGCCGGTGAAGGGACTTATTGTACATTGTGGGCAGCCCCCAGCTGTACATCAGGCCTTAGTGGATGAGGTTGAGTTGGAGATGCCCAAGGACAGCCTGGTCCACAAAATTGAGCTCCTGCGCCCATCGCACCAGTGGCCTCTCTCCTTGGGGAATGACTTTGGGGAGCGAATGCTCCTTCTTGGCCCAGCAGGCAGCATCCTGAGATCGTCGGGCCACGGGAGCAATTACCCCCAGCTGGACCTCAAGGGCTTTCTTCAGTAGGTGTCTCTGCAACACCATCTCTGAGGAAGCCATCAGCTTCTTTGAGTTTCTTGGTGTGTTCGCAGAGGGCTTCCTCCAGATTACATTCTTTCCATAAAGTAAGGCGAGGGTCTTCCCATCCTCTTTGACTCTTGTGATGAGTGGAGGAGAGACCGGTATGAACATGCATAGAGAATCCAGCGCCCTCTTGGGGAGGCCCCACCGTCTCTCGATGATCTTGCTCTTCACGTGGGCCTCCAGCTTCTCCTTCATCTCCAAGTGAGCTAAAAGAAATGTAGTAAAGTCAATCAATATCTTCACTTCAAGGTGGCTACAGAGCACAGAAGAGCACGAGTGGACGATGACGGCCCGGGCAGGAGGAACTGCTGCACAGACCGGCGCACCAGGCCTGGCAGACCCCACTGGTGCTGCAGCCTCTTCCAGAGGACATGTGCTTCTAGGTTCTCCCAGGCCCCCGGCTCTAGAAAGGGAGGCTCCATGCTGTCAAACTCAATGGATGCGTGCAAGTAGACAGGGGCTGTTAGCAGTGCAGGGCTGCTGGGTGCCATCTTTTCCAGGGACTGCATGTACAGAGTTGGGAGCCTCCACAGGAAATAGATGCATTTGCACTTGATGTTCATATCCACAGTGTCCGCTTTACTCCAAAGAAGCAAAGGCAGCCTGCTTCTCAGCTGAGGACAGCTTTGGCCAAGCCGAATCAACTTGGGCAGGCACAAACTCCTTGACTTAGAAGCCATCTTCTGAGAATGCCCCACAATTGCAGGGAAACTCTCCAGCCTTATCTCCAAAGACTTTCTCACAAGGTGGGACTGGAGCTCTGCTTGGGAGGCCACGGGGGTCTTGGAGCCTGAGACGTCTGCTGTGCTGGGAAGCCTTGCCAAGCTCCTCTGCACTTTCTTTGCACCCTTAACCTGAGATGCCTCTTGATGGCTGAGAGAGGCTCCTTCCCTTCCGGCTGGAAGGGGGGCTTGATTTGAGTGAGGGCCCTTTGAATCCTCTGCCAACGCTTCCAATGAACCATTTCGTTCAGGTGGAGCTCCAGCTTCTTTCTGGTGCCAGAGCCCACAAAGGAGAGGCCTTGAGGCCTTGTCACCCAATCAAATTGCCTCTTGTGCCACCGAGGGGTGAAATCAGGAGCAGGCACCATAAATCTTTGGAGGGGCCTGAGGAGCGTGATGGGCAACCCCAGATGGTGCTGGACTCTCTTCACCAACACATGAGATTCCAAGCTTGCAATCACACTCTCCTCTAGAAGGGGAGCCCCCACCTCTGTGAATTCAGTCACCTGGGCCTTTCTGGCTCCAGCTGGCACGTGGGTTGTCCCCCTCAGTAGTGAAGTTAGGGAATGGTTTCTTTTCTGAAGAAAAGTTTCCTCCTGATATGTCCCCTGATGTTCAGAAGAGGCCTCGCTCTCAGTCCAGGAGGACTCCTTATTGTCCTCTTGCTGGGTGAAAGCCATCTTAAGGTGAGAGGTGGACCTGCAGAGTGTCCAGCGATCAACCGAGAACTCCGACAAGCCAGAAGAGGATCTTGTCTCGGTAAAGAGAGAGGTTGTGTGGCTGCTAGATGAAGAAGCGAACTCTGCTGCACCTCGCTGAGAAGAAGGGTGACTACGTTCATCCCAGGCACGGGCAGCGTGATCTTCAAAATGGAGATGAGGTTCTTTTTTAGCCGTTGGGGAGCCAGGAGGATAATTGGAGGAGCCTGGATTCACTGGACTGCAGGGGAAGGGGCCAGAGATGGGAGCTGGCTCACTGGTGCTCCGTGAGAATGTGTTTGGGCTGCAGGGCTGCAGGTTCACGGCTCAGTGCTCTTCCTATGACGTCTATGTATTGACTGGCCTCACGTGCTGCATGCTCACATACGGTGCACTCCCGGTCATCACAGAGCAGTCGATGAATGCGATGCCAGCGAGCCTGGGAGACTCTTGCTTGTGTTGTGGGAGACCTTCGCAGGTTGAGTCCTGCAAGAGACGGGAAGACACCAGTTAGTTGCGTCTCCTCCCCAGATGTGCCGTTAACGAAACCAGAAAGTGCACTGATGGACTTGTTTGGTTTTTCCATTTACTTTTCAGGGCAGAATCATATTTCAAAAGCAGATGACAGCAGATCCAGAATATACAATTTACAATGTGAATTAAAACAGGAAGAAATTGAAATAATTGAAATACCAGTTTAGTAGCAGGTTTTTCAGTCACTTAAAATTATTCAGTACACTCCGCATACACACAGTCTAATTTTTATGCGTTACAGGGACAGAAGATGACGCAGACATATCTATGCTAAACTTTAAGCTATATTTTCACAGAAGACTACCTGCAGGATCCCCGGCTACACCTGGAATGTGTAAAGAAATAAATACAGCAATAATTCAGTGGCATCAAAGTCACAACCACCTTAGGGCTTTGGGAGGCAGAGGTGGTTTGCCATTGCCTTCCCCTGCATAGCAACTCTAGTCTTTCTTGTTCACGTCTCATCCAAACACACAGGCAACCCTGCATAGTTTCCAAGTTCTGGCAAGCTTGGGCTGCTCTCTGCCTACTTGAAAACGAAAAGTAGACTCATATTTGCACCTTGCTTGGGTGCCTACCTCACTCCTGAGTCCTAGAGATGATGGTGGAAAACCTGGCTGAAACTGAGAGCAAATGGAACATTTTTCCATAGGGACTTTTAATCATGGAACACAACAGCCAGGTAGTCTGATCATGGAAATAGCTTCAGGTAGGTAGTTGAAGAACAAGATAAAAGTTCAGTAGCATCCGACCACTGAACATCCGGTTGGACTTTAAGGTGCTTGTAATGATTTCAAGGAATGGGTGCATGTGTCTTTAAATGTTTGGTGAGATAGGTGAGGAGTGGGGGTGAAAGAGAGAGATGAGTGAGTGATATGATTGGTTGATGACAGAGAGTGGGCGGAGTGAAGGCAGTTTTCAGTTACTGAGGGAGAGAAAAAGATTCAGTTAGGGCAAGAGAGGCAAGCTGTGTGCTGCCTGAGCAGGTTTAAGCACTTCTGTGAAAAGATTCAGTCAGAGGAAAGCAGGCAAACTGTGGGTGCGCCTGAGAGAGAAAGG
This sequence comes from Eublepharis macularius, assembly GCF_028583425.1. Classification (NCBI taxonomy): domain Eukaryota; kingdom Metazoa; phylum Chordata; class Lepidosauria; order Squamata; family Eublepharidae; genus Eublepharis; species Eublepharis macularius. The sequence continues at coordinate 223,754,643 of NC_072791.1, read as the reverse complement.
ATGGAGAGTGAAAAGAAAACAGGCTGGCTGTGTGCTGTCTGAGGGATTCTCTGTGAGGGAAATATAGAGCCTAGAGAAAGAGGCCAACTGTGTGTGAAGCCTTACAAGAGATCTGTGTGAATGAGTTTGGATGAAGCAACTAGAAGAACTAAGAACTACTTTTATGTAACCAATACGCTTCTTAAAAAATAAACTTTTATTTTGTTTTGTTATATCCCAGAGTAGCAGTCATTGTTATCTCCCATTCCTATCCTCAGGGCCACACAGAACCACGAAGGAGCCCGATGCATAAACACGTTACCAAAGGGAAAACTTAAATAAAATATATTGGAATTTAATATTCCTGGTGGCAGCTAACTACCCAGAGGGTGTGAAGGGAAAGATTAAAGCAAAATCCACCCTAAAGAAAGTGAAGATCATAACAAGTGGTGGTAGCAGTGGGATCCAAACATCCTGAGGAGAAGAAAATATTTTAAGGGGGATATAATAGCCTGGGAGGAGGGAACATTCTGAGAGAAACGCATTCTGAAGGGACAGATAGCCAAAGAGAGAGAGTGTTCAGTTAAATCCTATGAGGAATATAGAACTGTTATAAAGGAAAGAGACACAGAGAACTAGTAGGATTTATAAGCGAGAACATAATCTGGTGAAGTTTAGTACAATTGTACTAAAGTCTTTTAGTGCCAAGCTGACAGACTATTTTGATAAGTGGATTTCGTCTGCCAAAGCTAACTCTAAAGAGGGAATAAGGGATCTAATTATTTTGGATCAGTTTTTATTTCAACTTCCTTCAGAGATCAGACTTCTGGTTAAAGACAAACTTCCAGACAATATCAACCAAGCATCAGAGTGGGCAGATAGATTAACACTTAACAGAGGAGGATGGGATTGCCATGAAAAGACTACTCTTATAAACCAGAGTTTAAATCCAGTAAAGGACAAGAGGGAGAAAGGAAAGGAACATATGAGAGAGCTGAGATTATAAAAAGTCAGGATAAAAATATAGAAAGAAACCAAGATGGATACTGGAATGATAAAAGATGTTTTGTATGTGGTCTGAAATGACATTTAGCTTACAAATGTTTAAAGAACCAACCCAAGCAAACAACACTTGAGCATGTAAGGAGGGTCACTAGAACTGACTTAGGTGATCAGAGTGATGAAGATGATAGAAACTCCAAAGGCTCAACAAACACAAATGAAACTCCCAGTAAGAACACTGCCTTACCCATAAACACTGAAGAAGCAGTCTACTTGTGTGGGGTAAAGACAGATAAGGTTGCTCAGGGTACTGAACTGAGAGAGGTGGTACAAATAAATGGGAGAGATACTTTAGCCATTCTAGACACAGGGGCCTCAGTAATGCTAGTCAGGGAGGATTTTGTTGATAAGAAAAAACTGATTCCAGATAAGCAAATATCCTTACAAGGTGTGTGGGGAAATTCTAAAAGAGTGCCACTAGCACAGCTAAAAATTAACTGGAGAGGAAAGGAAGAATATTTTCCTGTAGCAGTTATTAAAGAACAGAAAATACCAGTAGTATTGGGAAGAGATGTAAGGGGAGCAAAGGCAAGAATTCAAATATGCACTGACTCCAATGATTTGCTACAAGCTGAAGCCAGGGGAGCAGAAGACAAGCCCCTCGGTATCCTAGCAACAGACACAATTGATACATTGCAGGAGGGAAAGAGAGAGAGACAAACTCTTGTCAGTAGTATTACTGCTGAAATGTCCCAAGAAAAAGCAGGAGGCATAAATAAAAACTCTGAGGAGTTTAAAAAAGAAATTATGAAGGATCCTGAGTTAAAGGACGTAAGAGAGGAGGCCAGGCAGAATGAGATGAATGCAGAAACAAACATTTTTGCATGGGAAAATGAGTTGTTACAGAAAAGGGTTACTAACCTAAAGCTAATTTGTGAAAAAATAGATACGTCACAGCAAGAAAACTCTTATCTGGATATAGGAAATAGAATGCCAAAAAAGACTCTAACTAGCCAGAGAAACCTCAGATTTCAACTAGAGTCCTTAGAGAAACAGAATACACAAATTGATCAAGGGAATTTAGAACTCAGAACAGTTGAATCTTTGAAGGGTATGAACCTCAAGATGGCTCAGTTACAATTAGAAAGCAAGGAATGGGAAAGTGAGAAACAACAGCTTCAGAAAAGTCTAGAGCTTATGAAAACCTCTTTTAAGAAGGCTAAACGTTTAGAAGTCAGTTACCAAGGTTTGGATATAGAAAACCAAAGGCTGCAGAAAGCCCTAGAAAACAGCAACAAAAAGATTCATCTTTTAGAAATGGTGATTTATTTTGCCGTTGTTGCCTTTTTAATTGTCTTTCTACTAACGTACAGAAGCTATCAGTCAATTAGAAACAGACTTTATGTTGGAGGAGAGAAGAAACTTGATAGTAAAGTTGCTGAACTGATTGAAGACAAATGGAAAGTACTAGAAAAGCTCAGCATGTGCAAAAAACAGTATAAAGAGTTAGGAAACTTCTTAAAGGATGCTAGCCTTTTAAATGCGTCACCCAGTGCATCAAACATGAAGAGAGCATGTAAAGAACTGAGCTCAAACCCTGTTCGCAAGAAAGAAATAGACTGTTTAGGAAAGAACAGAATATTGATAGAGAAATAACCAGAAGAAGCAAACAACGACCTAGTAGAGAAGGCCAAAGCCGAGATGACCTCAGCCCAGCAGTAGAACATCCCAGAGAGCGAGATGATCTCTGCCCAGGAGTGGAACATCCCAGAGAGGAAGATCCTGCAGTCTTAAGCTGCTGTCTTAAGATGCTGCTAAGCTCAACTGCACTGTCGCACTTTTTGTAATCAATGGTATTGCCGCCATCAAGAAAAGAGTGCTGCTATTTTTAAAATCTTTGTATAATGTTTTTAAATGTTTTATATGCAATGTTTTAAATGTTTTAATGTTGTTATCCGCCCTGAGCCTGCTTGTGGGGAGGGAGGAATATAAATACGATAAAATAAAATAAAATAATAATAAAACAGGATAGGAATAAGGAATTGAGAATAAGAGCCAAACCACATGATACGAATTACACACAAATGACACGAAAACTTACTTGCACGTGTTCCAGTGTTGTTTTCAACTACATGCTCCAGGACTGCAGGACCTCCATCGAACCCGTGTTCGTGGTGGCACGGGTTTTCTCCACGTACCTCCAAGATATCCCATCATGCATCTCTACTTTGCACAGATAGGAAGTGGAAGATATAGGAAATAAGGACACTCTGCATTGCCAACTTACTGATCATGACTGCATACCACGCCGTCGTGGCTACACTGGAGCAGAAAATTTTGAATGCGTGCTTGGACCAGGACATGTGCTCATCAATAGAATGCTGGACACAGGCATTTGGGGTAAGACAGGACTCATGACACTCGCTCGGTCTCGTGTAATTCGTATCGTGTGGTTTGACTCTAAGAGGCTCTCTACACAAGATGCCTTGGCGTATATTTGTCAAGTGTAGGGAGATGCAATGTTAGCCAGGAAGCGTAGTTCAAAAAGACAGAGCTGGTGGAGATCCTCCTCAGAGCGTTTGCTAATTTCATCTTCACCTCCCTGAAGGCTCTATGAATTTCACCTATCCAGTCTAAGACTATGCCAGGATGCATAGTTTTAAAAGACAGAGCCAATGGAGATCACTTCTCAGAGGGTTTGTTAATTTCATCTTCACCTCCCAGAAGTCTCCGTCACTTTCACTTTTCTGTCTCTTTTAAAACTACCCTTCCTGGCTAACATTGCATCTTCCAACACGTGTTCTTCACATGTCAGATGTTTTGTGTAGAGAGACTCTAAGACTGAAGAATGGGCAGTCAGAACAGTTTAAAACAGGGAAGGAAGAAATGAAGGCAGGTCATAAAAGGACAAGAGCAAAATTAAGGAGGACAAAAGTGTGAAAAAGTGGGAGAGAAATGAAAGAAAATAGAAGAAAAGGTTTCATTTTGCTACAACACACTAACTGAGCTACCCATTTGCAATACCTGGCTGAGCAGACAAAACTATGGAGTTGGGTGGAAGAAAAGGTAGAGAGGAACAGACCGCCAGAAACGACAACTTTGTTAGAAGGCCGCAGTCAGGCAATTTCTGTCGAAACCACGGTCCTGTGTTCGATGGACTTGTCTTGCTCCATGCTGGCTGGTTGAAGGGCTTAGCAGCATCTTACAAAGCATCTTACAAAGAGTTTGCTTCAGTCTTGTTGTAGTAAAGTTTGCGGAGCTACTGTGCTGCTTACTCCCTTCTGCTTCCCAGTGCCCTTAATGGCTACAGGCAGAACTGCGTTAAAAGCAAAATCAATGGAAACACATTCACTGAATGTCGCATGACTCCTGGACCCCAGGGATTTCGGCCCCCGTCCCCCCTCCTCCTAGTGGCCCTATTTTCCAGTAAAAGACAAACCCTTTCAGTGTCAGTTGATTTTTTAACATTTAATATATGTAGGAGTGGAGTGGAAATATCTTAACTTTGTCTTGAAACTGATTTGTATTCTAAATGCAAAGCAAAGCATTCTGTTGTAATGGGGAGAGACACATGCCTTTTCACAGTTCATCTGCATAATTAATAGTGCATAAATTAGTAGCTTTTACGAGCAACCCCAATATCTTAAGTTATTCCAGTTTTAATGAATGAAGGGCTAACCCTTTCCCACCTAGCTATAGACGAGTGCATCAGAAACAAACCTGCCATGCTGCTGTTGGCGTGAACAGAATGACAATTAGTGCTGTACTGTCAATGTTAATCCTGGTTAGGTAGTTCCTGGAAATTGAGCCGCCTCCAAATTCCCAGGCAACGTGGCTGTCTTGTTTGTGAGCCACAGCCAGAATCAAGCAGGCAATATTGGATTACCAAAACAGCCTCATGCTTTAAGCACGACAAAAGAAAGAAAAGATGCAACCGTAGGGCCTGCTTATTTTGCCTTTAAACTGACAGAGTTTTTCAACTGTTTCCTTTGGATTGTTCAGCCAGTCATTTTGCTGGCATTTGTCTGACACTCGGCTAAGTCATTCCAGAGGTTGGTTAGGCACGCCTTACCCTATACCCTAAAGCAGAAATGATGTATTCAGATATTTTATCGATACATCCGTTGGTATTGTACTCAGCGCCGGATCTAGGCGTGTGGGCGCCCGGAGGAAACCTTGCCTGGGAGCTCCGTGAGCGTGCACAGTGTGTGCGTGCTCCCGGCGCTGCGTGATGACATCACTTGTGATGTCATCACATGGGCGGGAGCTATGCCCGCCTGTGCGGCAAGCCTGCCACTCCAGCGCCCGGTGAGCCGTGGAACTGGCCGTGGCATTGGCGGGCGCTAGGGCGGCTGGCTGCCTTGCCACGCACGCAGGACCTCCCAGCCCTGCGCTCAGCTGGCCCCACGGCAAGCCAGCTGCCCCAGCGCACGCTCTCGCTGCCGACAGTTCCGAGGCTCACCAGGCGCTGGGGTGGCCGGATTGCCGCGTGGCCAGTTGAGCGCAGGGCTAGGAGGCCCTCCGCGCAGTTAGCGCACCCCACTGCCCTGTGCCGCCCACGCGGCAAGCCGGCCGCTCCAGCCCACAGTGAACCGCGGAGCTGGCGGCGGCGAGGGTGTGCGCTGGGGCAGCTGGCTTGCCGCGCAGGTGGCTGAGTGCCGGGCTGGGAGGTCCTGTGTGCACAGCAAGCCAGCCAGCCACCCCATCAGCGGGGCTGGCGAGGGTTTCCCAACTCTGCGCTCAGCCTCCCAGGAAGCTGGCAGCTGTGCCTGGCGCCCCCTCTTTGGTGGTGCCGGGGGCAGGCTCCCCCCTTGCCCCCCCGGATCCGGCCCTGATTGTACTTGACATTTTATTTGACAACTCCTTTGTTCTGTCCATTGCAAAATCCTCCATTAGTTTGCGATTTTGGTATAAAATGCAGGAGAGGAGAATGATGCAAGCTGCTTTGGGTCCCCGCTGGGAAGAAAAGCAAGGTGCAAATGAAGTAAATAAACAAACAGTTTAGATTTAGAAAGCAGGGTGGATCCAGCCAGCAAAGTATGAAGCCTTCTTCCAGCCTAAGGAGCCGAACTGAAGGAAGGCCCCTTAAGTTTGAGGAGGGCTTCTTGTTTTGCTGAGTAGAGCGCTTTTTTCTGGGGAAAGAGGTGGGGGGACTCTCATCTGGGGCAACTCCAGGGAAGAGGTGCTTGCCCTGTCAGTACATGCAGGTGCATGCAACACATGTGTGCTTCCGGGACTGCGTGATGATGTCACTTCTGGGTAGTGATGTCATCATGCAGGCCATGGCTGCCCCAGGAGTACTCCCATGCTCCAAGGGGGACCCAATTTGGCTCAGATCGGGCCTGAATCGGCCTTGAACAGGCCACTGTGGCATGGGAGTGCACTTCCCCACCCGACAGCAGACAGATCAGGGCTGTATTGGTCCAAAACGGGCCCAAAATGGCCTGGATCAGGCCCAAATCAGCCTGGAACAAGCTGCTGCCACACAGGAGAACACTCCCTTGCCCAGCAGCGGCCCGATCCTGGCTTTTCCGAGCCTGATCCTGGCCATTTTGGGCCAAAAGGGGCCCAAAATGGCCAGGATTGGGGTGCTGTTGTGCTGAGCAGGGGGCTGCTGCTGGGTGGGGGAGTGTTCCTGGCCCATTCTCTAACAGGGTTATAAGGAATTTCTGGGAGTGATAGTTACTAATATTTACAGTCATTTCCTGTCAGCAGAGTTAAAACTCTCTTTGTCTCCCTGCTGCTCCCTCCCCTCCCCTTGTCTCTCAAATTTAGATTTTATACACTCATCAGAACAAAAATTATAGGGCTATCGTCACCTCCACGCTTGTGAAAGATACACGAGACTCTGCTCAACTTTTTTTTTATCCGGACCATTCACTGGAATCCTGAAATTGTGCCTCTCATGAAAGCTCACCTCATTTCCAGCAACTGAGAGCCAAGCTACAAGTGACGCCTGGCACTAGTTGGACACTTGTCAGCTTCCCTCAAGTTTTGATGGGAAATGTAGGCGTCCTGGTCTTGCAGCTTGGCTCTCCGACTGCTGTCCAATGGACTTTTCAACTGAAACTTGTCCAACATTCCGCCAAGCTGCCTACATTTCCCATCAAAACTTGAGGGAAGCTGACAAGTGTCCAACCTGTGTCATTTATCACTTGTAGTTTGGCTCTGAGAGATGTAAGCACCTGAGAGGGGAGGTGAAATTGATAGAGTATTTGGGGAGGCAAAGAGGAAATTGACAAACCCTCTGAGCAGCTATCTTTGCCAGCTGTGTAGAGAGGGGAAATTGACAGAGCTCTTGCCTCTGTCTTTTTAAACTACGCTTCCCAGCTAAGATTGTATCTCCCTTCACCTGAGAGTCCTCTTGTAAGAGGTCTCCTGTAGAGAGACTCTTGGCAAAGCCAGAGATGGGAGTCATCTGATCACAACGTGGAAAAGTCTCGGAGGATTAACTAGTTCAGTATCCTTTTAGGGATGCTCAATAACCTGCTGGTTTGGTTCATGTCCTCATCACCAGCTAGATCAGGTTGTTGAAAGGTTGCCGAGCTGTGTCCAGGGCTTTTTGTCAGCAGGAACGCAGGGGAACAGAGTTCTGGAACCTCTTGAAAATGCTGGGAGAGTTTAGATGGCCCTCCGTGCCACGGCAACCCACGGAGGTCAATCTCAACTCCCCTCGGTCTGGAGATCAGGGGGCAGGGCCACCGGCCATGTGACCATTTTCTCCAAGGGCAACCCACTGAGTTCCACCACCTCTTTCCCCAGAAAAAAAGCCCTGGATGTGTCCAAACTAATTTGGGTGTCTTCATTTGCCAGATCAGACTGTTTCTCAGAGCAATTGCCTCCGCTCCTGTCTGCCACCTTCATTCATTAAAAGACTCAGAGTTAAAAGACTTGTTACTTAAACTATTTCTGTTTGCTTCTGATCTCTTTCCATGAACCTAGTTAATCTTACAATTATTTCTTGGGATCACTTTACAATAGAGACCACTCATTGCAGAGTTATTAGAAAGGTGCATCTGATTATACAGGTGTAATGGGGGGACAGAGTACAAGCGATTCCAAGCTTAACAAATAGGTTGCAACTATAACTTTGAGAAACACAATGCCATTTCTCTGGTGGTTTTGTTCGTGGACCATCCGAGTGCAAAAGCAACTGCAAGATGCAGTTGATTTTTCATTTATTACCAAAGCACAGTTAGAGACTGAGCAGATGTAAAGTTGCCGGGCAGAGAGTTTGAGACGAATGTTAACAGAAAAAAGCGGTTTGCTTCATGTCTAAGCAATGGATCAAGGTAACTCATTTGACTAATGTGCTCATATTCCAATTCTAATAATAACTGCGCTCTTCTGGACAGATTAGACAAATTTCATACCTAAAACAATTTTTTTCACGGCGCAGGGGATAGTGTGTATGGGATGAGGGACTGTGGTGTTGGGGGAGTGTGCATTTGTGAGTGGGGGGCATTTTACAAGTTTGCACTGGGCCCCCTAAAATAATGCTTAGACTCTCCAACGCATCTGGTTTCTCCAGAGTTGCCAATTCTGGGCTAGGAAATTCCTGGAGATTTGGAGGAAGACTCTGGGGGAAGTAGGGTTGCCCCGTCTGTTCACCCTCCCGTCGGGAACGGGGGAACCAAGCGCTCAGCTTCCCAGGGCTTGGGGACTCTCCTCGTGTGTGCGCCTTGTGCTTGTGCACCACCACAATGACGTCACTTTTGGAAAGTGACATCATTGCGCAAGGCTCTGACAGAGGCACAGACAGAAAGAACTGCTCAGAGGGCCAGAATTGGCACACAGGTTCATCTTGGGAAAAGCAGCCCTTTAAGGATATGGATCCTGGGCCCTGGAAAGAAACAGGTAGCAGATATGTGTAACAGGATCCGATCTGCAAGCTGTAATCAGCAGATGAACAGCTGGGTTCTATACCTATTGAAGATGCCAGCTTCTCTGCAACGGCAGCCCTATGCAGAGTGTGTAGGAGTAGTCTAGCATTGAGGTTAAAGATGCATGGATCAGCATAGCCTGGCTGAGTCTAGAACGGGAGATAATTTTCACCCCAAACTGCCATTTCTCTCCTGGGTTGCCAGTAAATAGCAACTGCAGGGGGCCACCTGAGATCGGGGGGGGGGGGAGGTTAACCTATCTCCCTCCCCAAGGCTGTATCCATGACTTCAACTAATGTCTGTCCCCATAGGAATAAAAACGTATCAGGAGATCCGTTCATGGATCTCTCAGTGTCCTGCCTGGACTGGCCATAGGAATGCAGAACGGTTCGTGTTTGATCTTGTCGTGCAGGTCGGTACACCTGCACAAAATCCCCAAACACACTGAAGGGGCTCCAGCCAAGGCAGCTTCATGCCTGCTTGGCCCACCAGTGTCAGCTGTGCCTCTGGCTGAGGGCACAGAAGCTCCTTGGAGACCCAACTTTGCTCTTTATGATGTGCTCCAGAACATTTTGAGGCGCCTGCTCCTATCTGAACCAGCCAGGACTGGGAGCACAACTCCTTGGTTGTCGAGAGTGTACGCACATTCACACAAACATCAGCCAAGGGAAGCAAGGGGCAACCACGAATCCAGTCAAAAAAGTGGCCGCTTTTATTTCTCCTGACCTGAAACTCCTTTTCTGCACAGATGAAGCCCTGGGTCTCCTAGAGTTTCATATCCAGCGCAAGAAACTCCAGCATATGTGGGGCCTGCCATCTAGTGTGCTAAAGTCCCTGCATGCCTTTGCCCCATTTCCCTTAGAGCCCAAGAAAGACGTGCAACACTCCAGGAAGACTGCAAGAGAGATGCCCTCGTGGGATAGAGGAGAAGTGCGAGTCATTCCATCAAGTCTCTCGTTCCTGAGTCCAGACACAGAAGAGCGTTTGGATGCCCACCTGACGAATTGGGTTGCCATGCACCGGTGGGCCCTTCCAGCACTGGTCCAGGAATCCCTGAAGGGTTTCCTGCCTCCCACATCAACTTCCCAGTTTAAATCGGCTCAAACAAAGCCTCTTTCAGCTCAGCCCTCCGGATCTGGGCCAGAGGCCAGGCCTTATAGGCAGGCAGGTGGAGTGTGCCGGGAGGAAATGGACAACAAGGTGCCAAAGGCCGAATTCACACCACCTACCCCTTTGCATTTCTTCCGCTTTTCTCCCGACGTTCTCTATCGCGCATCTCCCCTATCGGTGTTCACATCCCCTTTCTGATCGCGGATGTTGCACGCTGAAGTTTGTCCACATCCCCGTAAGAAACGCGCTTCTCGGGGCGTGTCCTGCCATCGCGCCCGTGTTGACGTCATCACGCTTTTAAAAAAATTTTCATAGATATTTCCGATATATCGATTTTGTGTGAAAATGCAGAGTCGATGCCACCTGCGTTTTTAAGTCAGGGGCGTCCCCACCACTTGCGTGGCCGATGCCGCCACCACACATTTTTTTAAAAAAAGGTTTTATTTTAATTCCGATAGGTCGATATTATTTTAAATTGCAATTGCGAAGACACACCCACCATCTTTTCAGCTATTGGATGCCTCTGTTTGCCGCCACCTCCTTCCAACCATTGGTCCCTTTTGCAGCGCGGGTCAATTTGAATCTTTATAAAAACTGTGTGCAAGGCATTTTTCCTTTGTGGGTTGTTAGAGGAGGTTGCGGGTAACCATTATGGCTCCTAGAGAGACAGTTATGTTTCTGATAGGACAAGTGGTTGCCATTCTGCTTCGCTGCAGTTCCGAGATGTTTCGGTCATACAGTCGATACATCGCTCGTTCGAATCGAGCGGCTGCTCGATTCCTTTATCAGAGAAGACGCATCCGTCGTCGGCTGGGTGTCATCGCATCCCGCCACCGTCGTCGGATCCTTGCAGGAGGGAATGTCCAAGCTGTCCAGTGGTGTGCTCTAGCTGAGTTGGATGATCCCAGAGATTTCTGGGTCTATCCACGAAGCAGTCATTGGTGGGACCGGATAGTTCTCCAAGTATGGGACGACCACGAATGGATATGCCGGTTCCGAATGTCCAGGAGCACCTTCGGTGAGCTGGTGGCGGCACTTCGTCCCCGTTTAGAGAGGCAACATACCACAATGCGAGAAGCCATATCTGTAGAGAAGAGGGTGGCTGTGGCTGTATGGTTCCTGGCAAGCGGCTCCAGTTACCAAGTGGCGAGTGACATCTTCGGTGTCGGACGCTCCACCGTCGCCCATCTGGTAGTTGAATTCTGTCTGGCCGTCTAGCTTGAGCTGCTGTCTAAGACCGTTCGCCTTGGGCCCCACGTTGGAAGGGTAATTTTTTTTGATTTGTTGGTGCATTAAATCGTTATATCGACGCCGCAGGACATTGAAAAATTGCTGCATGTCATTCCTTAGGGCTGCCCCCCCCAGGGTGTGTGTGTGCATCATTCGTTCAAAAGTTAGAGTGGCTGTGACTTGTCAAAGATTCGTTGTTCACTGCTTTGCGCAAGGAAGGTGACTCAATTCGGAACTGCCGCATGGTTGACATGAAATCTGTCCTCATTGAAATTGGATTGTCATGTAATGGTTAAGGAGAAAATCATGAGATGTGTTCCCTTGAATGATTTGTTTGCAGAACTTAATATTTTTGGGGGGGGGCTTACTTTTCAGATAATGGACGGTTTCCTGAAATTGGGGATGCCACACTGCATTGGGGCCATTGATGGCACACACATCCCCATATGTTCCCCCGGAGGAAAGGCGGACCAGTACGGGAACAGAAAAAGTTTCTCCTCAATACTTCTCCAGGGAACTGTGGATCACCGGGGAAGATTCATCGATGCGGAGATTGGCTGGAGCGGTCGCAACCACGATGCCTTCGTCTTCTCCCACTCCGCTATCTGTGTCGCCATAGACTCTGGGTCCTTTGTGCCGGGCAACCCCACCATTTGTGTAGACGGAGTTCATGTTCCACCCCTGGTACTTGCAGACGGTGCCTACCCCATGCACCGTTGGCTGCTGAAGCCATTTGGAAGATACGCTGAATCAGAGGCACATAGGAACTTTGACAGGTGTCTTTCACGGGCGCGCAACCGGGTGGAGTGCGCTTTCGGCCGTCTAAAAGCAAGATTCCGGTGCTTGTCCCACCGACTCCAGGCCAGAGAAAAAAATGTTGTATCCATTGTGACCGCCTGCGTGGTACTACACAACCTCTGTGAGGACAGGGGGCACGAAATTCTGGGAGAGGTGAGCACTGTAGACCCGCTGCTCATCTCCAGGGTGGAGGGACAAGAAAGGGAAATGCTAGACAACCACCTGGAGCAGGGCAAGGCCGTGCGTGAGGTGGTGGCGAGTTGGATAGCTCATGGTGTCAGACATGGACACAATCATTAGTTTGTTTAAAGCGTTGAGATCACGAATCTTTCCTTCTTTTTTTTAAAAAAATTTGTTTTATTGGATTAGAAACATATAATATCAGTTACAATCACATTCCCTTAAATTTTCCAATTCTAACCCCCTCCCTTCCCCCCCCTTTTGTTGACTTCCAACAGTTTTCCAACCCCTTATCCATTCTCCCTCTACTCATTTCAAACTTATTTTATTTATTATAATATACTTTTAAACTCTTCCAAGCTGTCTATAATAATAGTGCTATCTCTAGTTGCTTTCCAATATAGATTGTCAGGTAGATAAAACCCTCTTAACCTTTCTTCTTCAATAATACTAATAATAATCATTTAGATAACCTGTACTCTATCTTACTCTTTCTACTCTCTTCAATATAGGACAAGCAATTTGCCCCACCTTATACATAACTTCAAGTACTTCTATAAGCATTGCATACATATACGTATTATAAGTCAATCAATTTGACTTCTACTCTATATATTATTCTTTGCTTCTTTTTACTTATCTTATCCATTTTAGTTATCTAATTGAGGCAATCTAACAAAGGTGAACAACTCATATACACATTTAACATAAGTCTATCAATTAGACCCACCTTCAGATTTGTATGCTAGTGTATGTTCATTCTACATTGTACAGTTATCTACCAACAAATATATTGATTAATTTTTATCCTTATAATTCTTGTAATAATAACACTATTAATACCCAATACTATGCATAATAATCAAATAAAACAATTGCTTAGAATTTTTCAGTTAACTCTCCGCCCCCCGGTATAGTCACTTCCCTCTTCTTTTATTGTATTTCAGTAATTTTCAAACTGCCACAGTTCTCCTCCCACTTCCCACTTTTTCACCAGATATTGTTTCAGCTTCTCCCAGTCTGTGTTAAACTGTCCTGGATCAAGGTCTCTCAATTTTCTTGTCATTTTATCCATCTCCGCCATGTACAGCAATTTGTAAGTCCAATCCTCAATAGTTGGCACTTCTTGTACTTTCCACTTCTGCGCGTACAAAAGTCTAGCTGCTGCTGTCATATAAAATAACAATGTCCTGTATTGTGCTGGTATGTCCTCCATTCCCAAGTTCAGTAGCAGGAGTTCTGGGTTCTTATTAACTTGAAATTGTAAAATCTCACTCATTACTCTTATTATTTCCCCCCAGTACTGCCTAGCTACCTCACAAGTCCACCACATGTGATACAGAGATCCCTCATGCTTTCTACATTTCCAGCATTTATTAGACATGTTCGAATTCCCTAGCGCAATTTTCTTTGGTGTCAGATACCAACGATAAATCATTTTATAGAGATTCTCTTTTATGTTGGTGCACGTCGTAGTCTTCAATGTATTTTTCCACAAGTATTCCCACGCCTCCATTGTTATTTCTTTATTAAAGTTTATAGCCCACTTCACCATTTGCACTTTGACTGTCTCATCTACAGTGTACCATTTTAACAACACCTTATAAACCTTAGAGATTTCCTTTTTATCTTCTTGCAAAATTACTTTCTCTAATTCTGAATTCCCCATTCTTATCCCTCCCTTCGCACAGTCCGAATAGTAAAGATCTCTAACTTGTCTATATTGAAACCAGTCATAGTTTGGAGACAACTCTTGTTGCGTCATTATTCTTATTTTAGAAAATTCTATTTGGGTTATCTCCTTATACGTTAAACACTGTTGTTCATTATTGACCGTTCTTGGATCTATTACTTCATATGGAACCACCCAGGAGGGGATTCCATCTTGTAAGTAGACTTTGTACTTCTTCCAAGTTGTGAAGAGGCTTCTCCGAATATAATGGTGCAAAAACATAGAGTCTGCTTTCACTTTGTCGTACCATAAATATGCATGCCATCCAAACAGTTTTTTATATCCCTCTAAGGCCAGCAGTTTGCGATTTTTCAGCATCATCCAATCTTTCAACCATACCAAACAAATTGCGTCATAATAAAGTCTCAACTTGGGCAGTTGCATTCCACCTCTTTCTTTTGCATCCTGTAATACTTTCATTTTCACTCAAGGCTTCCTGCCTGCCCACACAAACTCCGATATTTTCCTCTGCCATTTATCAAACTGCTTGGAATCCCTAATAATTGGTATTGTCTGTAACAAAAACATCACTCTTGGCAACACATTCATCTTAACTACTGCAATTCTTCCCAACCATGACAAGTTCAATCTATTCCATTTAATCAAACCATGCTCTATTTGAGTCCATAATTTCTCATAATTATTCTTGAATAGATCTATATTTTTTGCAGTCAGTTCAATTCCCAAATATTTCACCTTACTTGTTACTTCACAATCTGTTGTTTCCATTAATAACTGCTGTTTTTGTTTAGTCATATTTTTACATAGTATCTTTGATTTCTTTTTATTTACATAAAACCTGCCAGATCTCCAAACTCTTTGATTTTTTCTATTACCTTAGGCATGTTTTCAATTGGATCTTCCACAATTAACATTATATCGTCTGCAAATGCTCTGACCTTATAGGAAAAGTCCTTTATCTTTATTCCACGGATTGCATTGTCTTCTCGAATCTGTATCATCAGAATTTCCAAAACCAAAATAAACAACAATGGGGACAACGGGCAACCTTGTCTTGTACCTTTGCCAATAATCAGTTTTTTAGTCAACTCGTCATTCACCACAATTGCTGCACTCTGGTCTCTGTAAATTTCTTTCACTGCTCTTATGAATCTTCCGGTTTGGGATCCATGGAGGTCTAACGCAGCTCTAATTGCGGAGCTGACCGGGCTGCCGTTTCAGCGGCCGGCGGGGCAAAACTAGCCCGCGGCCACCTGCTCTCAGGCGGAGAACAGGCAAAGAACGCTCAAGAACCTCAGGGCGCATTGATCTCGGGCGAGGGGGGGTTCTGCGCTAAGGACTCTCTCTCGTCCCTTGAGGTCCCACCCTACGACAGGTCGGCATAAATCTCTGCAGCAGAACCGGGGCCAGTGCGGCTGGCATAAGACCTACGTGCCCAAGCTTCAACAGGGGAAAATAAGTTGGAAGAGAATTTGAGATTGAAGCAGTGATTACAACCCAGAAAGACGCTTGAAAAGGTAAAGATCACTATCTCTCGAACCAGGATGGATTGCTTAAAGTAACGAAGTTTTAAAGTGAACTTTTAAACTGCAACAGGCGGATTATAATGAGGGGAAGACTCGGCAAGAAATAGATTTGAAAAAGGACTAAGTTAAACGAAGTTATTTAAGAAATTGAACAATTGTTTTTCATACCTGTGGTTATAAAGTGATAGCAGGCTGTGAGAAAATTTCTATCATCACGAGTGATAGAGTCGCTGGAGAGAGACGGTCCTTATCGGAGGACAGGAAGAAGGGAACCGCCATCTTTGAAAAGGGAAGGGCTTTGACTTCAGCAGGAGCGGAAGTAGGACATTTTGGATTACAAAAAGACTATAGAAAAACCATAGAGAAAAGACGCCCGACATTTTGGATTTTTTGAACGTCTCTTGTTTATTTTAAGAACTGGGACATTTAAATTAACTTAAAGGGATATTAATTTAGACGCCACGGAGCTAAGGAAACGTGCAGACTCGTGGGAGCGAGGTAAATCAAGCCCCACGATGTCGAAGAAAGAGTGGCAAACGGCTATAGAGAATTTGGACAAAATTTTTTTTGAAATGTTAAAGGAACTGAAGGAAACAAAACAGGAGTTGGTGAGAGAAGTTAAAGATGTTAAAGAGACAGTAAAAAATGAATTGGCAGAAGTAAAGAAGGGAATGGAAACAATACAAACTGACCTGCAGGCAGCGCAGCAAAAAGTTAATGTTGTCGAGAAGGCGATGGAGAATCTCACAGAGACGCAACGAACAGACATGAGAGTGATGAGGGGAAGAATGGCAGTTGCAGAGAGCAAGTATATGGAGAAACAGCTGAGGTTTCGAGGTTTGCCGGAGGTAGAGGGAAAGACAGCACAAGAACAGGTGATTGAAGTGTTAGCTGAATACCTGGGAAAGGAGGAGGAGGAAGTTGTGGCTATCCTGGATGTGGTGTATCGAATAAATTCCAGATTTGCAACCCAGAGGAAATTACCAAGGGATGTGATTGTGCAATTTACAACAAGGAATGCAGGAGAAATGATAGTGAGTAAACAGTTTCAAGATCCATTGGTAGTTGATGGCAAGACGATTATCATCATGAAGGAGTTACCCAGATCGGTGCTGCTTGATCGGAAAAAATATAAAGTGTTAGTCCAAAATTTGAAAGACATGAAAGTAAGATATAGATGGGAATTACCGGAAGGGATATCTTTTGAATTCGGAGGAGTGAAAAAGTGCATTAGATCTGAATTGGAGATGGAAAAGTTTATGAGGGACAATGAAAAGGACTTACCAACAACAGGGCTATGAATATGGAGTGCAAAGTTTTATCTTGGAATGTAAATGGACTTATTTCACCCAATAAGAGAAAAAGCATTTTCCACTGGCTATTAAAACAAAAATGTGACATTGTATGTTTGCAAGAGACCCATATTAGAAATCAGGATGTAAAATATCTTAAAGTGAGTAAGCTGGGCATTGATTTTGTAGCAGCCTCAAAAAAGAAAAAAAAAAGGAGTAGTATTATATATAAGAGAGGAGCTACAGCCAAAGTTAATGATTAGAGATGCGGAAGCTAGATTTATAGCAGTGGAATGTACATGGAATTTAAAGAAAGTGTTGGTGATTGGAATTTATGCACCAAATGGAGCTAAAGAGAGCTTCTTTGAGGATTTAAGGAAGCAATTAGATGAACTTTCTTATGACCAGATAATTCTTGCAGGAGACTTCAATGGAGTTACAAATTTAGAACAGGATAAAAAATCAGTAACTGCACAAAAGAAAAGAGGACTACTACCAAAGACCTTTTTCGCATTAATGCAACAGGAAACGTTGGAAGATGTATGGAGAATGCAGAATCCCAAAAGTAGACAATATACATTTTTCTCCGCAAGACATTCTACTCTATCACGAATTGATATGATCTGGGCCTCAAAGGACTTAGTGCTTTGGACTAAGGATGTAGAAATAATGCCCATGGTAGGCTCAGATCATAACCCAATCATGTGGAAGTTTGGAAAAAGAACTAAGAGGAAAGGATGGAGAATAAATGAGGACTTGTTACAAGAGGGAGAAAATATGGAGATGTTGAGAAGGGAAACTAAGTTCTTCATACAATATAACATGAACCGAGAAGTACCAACCAATAAGGTATGGGATACATACAAAGCAGTAATAAGAGGCACACTAATGGACTTAAATGGACAAGCCCGAAAGAAAAGAGAGAAGAGACAGGAGATTATGGAAAAAATAAAAGCCAAAGAAGTACAATTAAAGAAAAGACCAGGGAAAAAGAAAATTTATCAGGATATTAAAATCCTTCAAGAGCAGTTGACGGCAATGAATAATAAAGAACTGGAATGGAACCTTAAGAGAATGAATCAAAAGTCGTTTGAAGGTGCAAATAAACCTGGGAAATATTTGGCATGGCAACTGAAGAAGAGAAAGGAGAAGAAGACAATAAATAAAATATGTGAGGACAATAAAGTGTATTTGGAACAGACTGCCATTGGTAGAGCTTTTTACAAATTTTATGCTAAATTGTATGGTAAAAAAGAAGTGAATAAAGACTCAATAGCGACATATTTGGGAAAAGTAAAGCTCCCTGTAATTTCGGAAGATTGGAGAGTCAAATTAAATAGTGACGTAACAGAGGAAGAGATAAGGAAAGCAATACAGTCAACAAATCTGGGGAAAGCGCCAGGACCTGATGGACTTACAGCTAAATTTTACAAGGTAATGGCTAATGAACTGGCACCGTTTTTAAAAGAAGTGATCAATGGTGTTTTGAGGGATCAAAGAATTCCAGACACCTGGAGTGAAGCTAACATATCATTGATCCCCAAAGAAGGACAGGACTTGACCAATGTTAAAAACTATAGACCTATTTCCTTACTTAACAATGACTACAAGATCTTTGCGAAGATCTTGGCAGAGAGACTAAAGGGATGGCTAGCCGAAGTTATCGGGGAAGAACAAGCAGGCTTTTTACCAAATAGACAAATCAGAGATAATTTAAGGACAGTTATAAATGCTATTGAATACTATGATAGGCGTTGTGACAAGGAGGTTGGCTTCTTTTTTGTAGATGCTGAAAAAGCATTTGACAACTTGAACTGGGACTTTATGTTTGCCACCATGGAACAGCTACAAATGGACGAATCTTTCCTTCTGACATTCCTTTTCTTATGCAAATTGTTTGATATACAGTAAATTTTCAAATTGTGTTGGTTTAATAAAAACAATTTTATTTTACTGAAATTTATTGACAAGAAAGAATATTTAATTCATTGCTGACTTTGGTTGGTTTGCCACAGTGTATCGAAGTTGACACAGACAGGATAACAGAAAACATTTTCCACCCATCTGTTTTACACTGTGCAGTGAAATCCTATCGGGAAAAAAAGGCACAATGAGTAAGAGGCAAGTCTCTGGACAATCACAACACATGTATCCAAAACATGTCTCTTGCCCTGAAACAAAACATGATTTCCATGGATCGTCCATCACATTTCTAATATTTTCAAAATGTGTGCCACACATTTCACATAAACTGAAAGGGGAGACACAAACCATAAGACATATTCTGTTCCTAGGGTCTTCTAAATTGGTATCCTGTGATGGGCATCGTGGAAATGTCAAACCTAAGGTCATGACAATAAAAGATTTTCTGATTGCTAATTGAAAAATGGAACTTGGAGCCTCCACCTTTGATTTAATTTTCAAAAAGATGTCCTCATTGGTAACAGCATGTAGATAATAAAAAAAAGTTATGTTCTCTGGTCTACACCATGGATGGTGAGCTATAAGCATTAATCAACATGACCACTTGGGTGTTGGATTCGTACATTGGCATCAAAGAATCCAAGATAATTTTAAATGAAAGGTGATTCTCTGATCTACTGTTAAACCAGAAAAATATTCCGTGCGTCTTCCTAGGGGGGGCCATTGAAAGATGGAAATTTGGCATTGATTTATCTGACTAGGAATCCCCATCATTTTATTACAAAGAAGCTAGAAACGGTGGTAAGAAGACCACTTTATTCACACAACACTCATGGTCAATTATGCCTGCCTTTATAAGCAGTGAATTGTGATCTCCTCTCTAGAAACGTTGTGTTATATAGAGCATTCAAAACTGCGACCATTCGCACACTCGCGAATAGCACCTGTCAGAATGATAAAGCCAGCGGCGTTTCCCGCGCACGCTCAATTTAAAAAAGGCGCTCTTTTGGAAAACGCTGTCATAACGAGCATGCGCAGAAGAGGAGAAGCAATTTATCGATATTACAAAAAGCATTACTAAAAATGGCACCCACCGGTAAGGGAGTGTTTTGGAGGGAAGCCGAGGTGGAGGCCATGCTGGAACTCCTCGAAAGGAGTGGGAAAGCGGAACGGGTCATGAAAAGCACCCATCTGCCTACTCGCCTAATTTTTCTCAGGCTTTCAAGGCAGATGGGTGCTCGAGAATTCGACCGTTCCGCGGAGCAATGCCGCTCCAAGTTCAAGAGGGTGAAGGGTGCCTTTTTCGATGCCCTCGAGGCCTGGCAGGGTATCCCCCGCCAAAGCGCTCGCCCTGCACACTTTTCAACCATGCTACGCCTCTGGGAGCAAGCTGGGCGACCTAGCTGGATTGCCCGCCGCCACTCCGGTAAGTTTTTTTTTTTAGATTTTGAATGAGGAGGCCGTTTAAGCATGGCTTCATCCCATGCTCCTATCCCTTTCAAAATGCCCTTATCTGCAATGGATCTGCAACCACCGAGACATTGCTTTGGTCTTCTAAAAAAAGAAAACATTGCAGACGATCAAAAGATCGATATATCAAATCACCTTCTACTGTTGGCATAGACTGCAGAGATTCATCTCTGTACTGGCTGTTCACGAAGATTTGTTGAGTGTCCCCCCGCCCTTGCAATATTGCTTAAAAAAAAAAAACATTGTGGTCCATGGTGTTTTGTCACGATTTAAAAAGTACGCTCATCAACTACACAGATCAAGCAGCAAAACATCCCCTGCCATTGTTTGACCTTCTTTTAGTCCCCCACATTGAACCAAGGGCACGGGGTTTTTCTTTATGAATCCTTAATTTTTGTGGTTGGAAAGGGTGGAGGATGACTGTTCCTTTGTACGAAACCACTGGGCTCTGTTCTTGGCCTCATTCCGGCTCAGCTGCTGTGTGCTAATTGATGGAATCCAAAACACCAAATTTGACCCTGAATCAGAGAAAACCACTGAATAAGATGTGCAAATAGTCCTCTAA
Organism: Eublepharis macularius; assembly: GCF_028583425.1. Taxonomy (NCBI): domain Eukaryota; kingdom Metazoa; phylum Chordata; class Lepidosauria; order Squamata; family Eublepharidae; genus Eublepharis; species Eublepharis macularius. The sequence goes on along the minus strand of NC_072791.1, from coordinate 223,733,992 downwards.
GTTTTTGGTTGACACTTGGAGCTGGCTGAAACACAAAGAATACATCTAAGAGTCTCTGTAGTGTGTGTGATCTACTTTCAGTTGTTCATCGTAGCCAGGACGAGCGGCAAGCGTTGCCTGCAGAAGGGGAGACCAGTGGAGCGCAGGATGACACCACCGAAGAGATACCTGGTCCAAGTGTTGCGTCCCAGGTTCAAACTCCCGCCTCACGTAAGCCCAAATGAAGCATTCTCTTGGAAAAGAAATAATTGACTGTGCACATCATCATACTGCTTTGTGCCCCCAAAATAATCCAAACTGACCGTGCTGCAACGGACTGCAAACGTGCATAGAGTGGTTCTCTCTAACATCATGTTTATGTCATGAAAACTATTCCCCTTATACTTCTGTGGTTTTCATCCTTTCAGTGTTCCCAAAAGCATAGAGGCCACTGTCAAAAAAACAGGACAAAGTCCACCCACAACTATTTTTCCTTGGTGCATAGGAACACGTGACGTTGCATGAGCAACTAAGAACAGTTAACATCAGTGCCAAAGGATTGACATGCAATTTATTTCTGCACTCCCCGTAAAAAAATCCCATCAACGTGCAATTTAACGTCTGAATTTGGGCCTGTCTGCTTGTAGATAACAATGCGTGCAATGCCCATGAAAATATCAAAGCTGAACAGGGTTTTTTTCCAATTTTTTTTTTTACCCAGAGACAGCAGAGGAACAGCCACAGTCCTCCGCACAGCAGCAGCAATCCATGGCACACCTTGGAGGATGTATACCGCCTGGTGCGTGGAGTGGAGGGGCGAATTGGAGGCACCAGTGAGTGATACTGCAACTTTCTGCTTGATTGACACTTGCTGGTCAAAAGACCGCGCTTCACGTTGCTGGTGATTCTCCAATCCATCACCGTTCAGCAGAAATCAGAAACATTGTGATTAGCAATGCTGATGACTGCCCAGTGTGTGATGATTTTGAACATCTGCTTTTCTGTCTATGTACACCAGGTTATGTTTTGTTTTATGTTTTGTCTAGGCCACCCTATAACTGATGACACTGAAACACGCACTATCAGTTCATCTCTTATTAAAACCCTTGTCAGGCAATGAACGTTTGACTTAGGGCAATGCTACACATGAAAAATGACACTTGAACGGCATTTGGATTGAGTGGAGGGCAAGTGAACTGGGGGAAACACACTTGCCATTCAAGTGTCACTTGTCATGTGCAGCTTGGGCCTTAGTACCTGTATGTTATTCCTTCTTTCAGGGACTGACTTGAAATGGCATTGGATGTCTACGTTTAAATTTGCTTAATACCTCATTCAATACTTTCTTCACAGTAACAAAACTAATGGACCGCATGTCAGCATTCGATGACAGACTGACAAGACTCGGCAGAAGGGTGACAAGGATGGAAAGGCGGGAACGGCAGAGAGAACAGGCCAACAGGGGTTCAGCCGAGACAGGGGAGGGTGTTTAGGTTTTGTTAGTGTGTCATCCTTGTTGGTGTTCCATGTAATATAATGACTTTTGCTCTTGTTTGCCAGACCGTGAACTGTAAATAGTTTGAGGTTTTTAAGTTATCGTTAACAATTGTTAATAATTGCGTCATTCTCAAGTGAAGGTGTTATTTTTTGGATTGATAAAGAAAATTTTGAATTTTCTCATCTTTGTTTGTGTGATTGTTTCTTTGTTCGCATCTGCAATGGTCATGCAGTGACGGATCACAACGGTGGTCGCTGCATAAGCATGTGTCCCGAAGGCTAGCACAAATGACAATCAATGATTTTTTTTTCCTATCCACACAAAGCAGAGTTTGCAACCCATCTTCAATGGTCCATAATCGCTTGCAGTTCTCCAAGGTCTCCCTACTTAGTGCTGTTTGAAACACGCTTCTGGATTTGTTGCCCATTGTAAACGATTCACTACACAACATGCTGTAATAGAAAAGGGGACACCAGAAGTCATTCATTGAGGAGATTTTAAAACAGGTTTTATGAAAATGAAAAAAATTCAGTAATCATTGCAGAAATCAATTGAGCATCAGTCAGTCTGATGTGGTTTCTAACCTTTTTTTATTTGTGACTTTGAAGCAGCACAAGGAACATGCATTCATGACCTTCAACCTATCAGAAATTCCTGGAAGAAATTTTTTTCTTTACATTTGTCCAAAGTAAGCATTGTGTTTTTGTAACTGGTGTGTCCACAGTTGCTAACTCAGGAATCCACACAAATATCACAGAACAAACACCATTTTTTCATCAAAGTGCCCCCACATGAATAGCATTAACAACAAACATCACCCAGGACACTGTTGTGCGTGTAGACAGTCTGCAGGTTATCATCAACTCTCTGACGAGGTTCAGGATGGCAAATGTACATGGTATGTTATCTGAGAGGCAGTTGAGATGAACCAGCACCTGCTTCTCGTTCCAGTAGTTGGCCACACTAGAAAATAAAATTATTTGACCACCACCAAATCATGTTGATAGAAAAGAGCACGGTAGAACTGAGAAACATTCTATGCAACTCTGAAGAAAAAAACCCCACTTTAACAGACACCCTTTATAATGAGCTGGATTTCAGTAGCAATATAAATTTTAAGCGGAATTTCTCATAACGCTCACAGTAAAAGAGGTGAAGCTGGCTTTTGGAAAAAGGCAGAAATAATCATTACTCTTGATGCCATGCATCACGCATCACCATTACTCGTTGATGGCTAATCATCACATTATGATACATAGGTATGTTTTCCCAGACATTGGACAGTTAAGACAATACACACTGGAAATAGAAAGATGGCTTTGGCCCCAGCTCTACAACGTCAACCTCTCCCTGGCCCTACCCACACATGAACGCCTCATACTGGACACTCTAGCAATTGATGGCTGTGAATCTGGAACACTGAGCGCCACATCAGAAGGGTTGGGTGTCAGCTTCTGTTGCACCATTAATTCCCCAAGTGTTTGCAGTGTGCTGACTGCCGCCTTCATAACGGTAAGGTTTTCCCTCCAGGACTCCTTCAAATCATTTCTTTCCCTCCTTGCCTCCTCCAAAAAATCCATTTGAACCCGCTTATCCTCCTCCAACCACCTGAGATTTTCCTGTCTTTCAGTCCTCCATTCCAGAAGCTGTTCTCGGTGCAAATTTCTTGTTTGGCTTAGCATTCTGTCCGCCACACCATACAGGGCGGCATTTTTACATTTTCGGTTTCTGATTTTTGACAGACGTGTTCCCGGGGAGAGCTCTGCGGGTTCCAGTGGAGGGGTTCCTGTGCGTTTTGAGTGAGAGGAAGTAGAATTGTGGATAAATTGGCCAAAATTTCACGTATAATTTACTGGAAAATTTTTTGGGGGTATTGCTCTTCAGAATCAGAGATTTAAAATAAGGCATGCATTACCAAATGGTGCTTCATTGGGTGATGTGGCAAATTCCTGAACACCAATCCAATCTTCCTGTGCATCGTTGCAAGGCGGCGTGTTTTCTGTGGAAACCAGAAAAAGAAGAGAGTCAAAGTTGAACCGTGCACAGTGTCTCAGGAAGGCTTTCAGCGAGGCTTTAGTTGTTGGCCTGACATTCCTGTTCAAAAAAAGGCACCAAGGGATTAAATGGCTTGCTGGAAGAGTCTTAGACTTCTTTTGGAGAGAGCTGGGTCGGCCACTAAGAGGGCACGAAGAAAAGCGGATGATGACCGAGATCTCCCTGTTTCACATGAGGTCTCACCCCAGCATAGATGTTTCCCCCGAGGTCATTTATTACGGAAAAAAAATGGAAAAGAACATTATCACAAATCATTAGCGCAACAACCATATAACATGTCCTAAGACAGCACTATAGGTGGGTCATTAGCAGTACTGATCGGCATTTGACACTACAGCGAACATCAAATATTTCTGCCATATGGGACCCTATCATGGAAATGTGTGGCCAGTGATATGAAAAAAAAATTCTGATAATTGCATGGGGTGGATAAGAAATGGTCAGGATTGGGCTTCTGCCGAGTGGAGAGTAATCCTGCATCCATCAGAGAGCTTGTTCCGGCTTTTTTGGCCAAAAATTAATGCTCAAATTGGCCCTGAAAATTGTAAAGCGTCAGGTGGCCAGGACCACCAGACGTGTTACCTGATTGTGAAACCGCCAGAACTGCGTACCTTTCCATTCCCGCTCAGAATGAGACCTGGGTGTCCTGACTGGCCTTCCAGGATAAAAGGGATACCGCTCTTAGGCTGAGGAAAAAGTGAGGTGCGGCTGCGGCCCATGTTTGCTTTTGCTCGGCAATTCCAGTGGCCACTGCTGATTTTAAGGGCATCTCCACTGGACATTTATGAGTGGGCCTGCCATTACTGCCTGGCTAACCCACACTCCACCAATTTTTGTGAGACCTAGTGGGCAGCATCTATTTAGGAGAAAGTGTTTTGTTGAAACAGTTGCATGTGTCCAATTGTCAACCCCACTCGTCTCACCTTTGTCTGCCAGTCCATCAACTGTGGTGTTCCGTTCACAATCTGTTTTCATGACTCATGACTGCGCTTTTTCATGACTCTAAGACTTCCTGTGCAGGCTGGGAACATGGAGATAAACGCGCAGAGGATTTCCACAACTGGCTAAATCTGCATTTCTTTTGAAATTCAGACAGTCTCGTTCATTCTGGTGGGATTTCTACCAAGAATACTCCAAGCCAGACTTGGCAGGTTTTTATATCAACAAAAAGAAGTCAAAGATATTATGTAAAAATATGACTAAGCAGAAACAACAATTGTTAACGGAAACAATGGATTGTGAAGTAACAAGCAAAGTGAAATATTTGGGAGTTGAACTGACTGCAAAGAATATAGATTTATTCAAAAACAACTATGAAAAACTATGGACTCAGATAGAGAGAGACTTGATTAAATGGAATAGACTGAATTTGTCATGGTTGGGCAGGATTGCAGCAGTTAAGATGAATGTGTTACCAAGAGTAATGTTTTTGCTACAGACAATACCAATCATCAGAGACTCTAAACAATTTGAAAAATGGCAGAGGAAAATATCAGATTTTGTTTGGGCAGGCAAGAAACCTCGAGTGAAAGTAAAAGTTTTACAAGATGCAAAGGAAAGAGGCGGAATGCAACTGCCCAATCTGAGACTTTACCATGATGCAATCTGCCTAGTTTGGTTGAAAGAGTGGATGACATTAAAGAACAAGAAACTATTAGCCCTAGAGGGATATAAAAAAATATTTGGATGGCACGCATACCTATGGCATGACAAAGTAAAGGTCAACTCGATGTTCCTGCACCATTTTGTACGGAGAAGTCTATATATAATCTGGAAGAAGTACAGAATTTACTTACAAGAAGGAACTCCCTTGTGGGTGGTTCCATATGAGGTGATAGATCCGAGAGCTGTTGATAATGAACAACAATGTTTAACGTACAAAGAAATAACTAAAACTGAAGCATCTAAACTTAGAATAAAGACGCAAGAGGAACTATCACCTAATTACGACTGGTTCCAGTATAGACAGATCAGAGACTTATATAACTCGGACTCTGTAAAGGGGGGTATACGAACAGAGAATTCGGAACTAGAGCAGACCCTTCTTAAAGAAGACAAGAAAAGAATATCCAAGGTATACCAAGTACTGTTGAAATGGTATACCGAGGACGAGACAGTTAAAACACAGATGGTGAAATGGGCTATAAATTTTAATAAAGAAATAACAATGGAGGCATGGGAATACTTGTGGAAAACTACAATGAAGACAACGACATGTACTAATATTAAAGAGAACATTTACAAAATGATCTATTGTTGGTACATGACACCAAAGAAGATTGCGCTAGGGAATTTGAACACTTCTAATAAATGCTGGAAATGTAAAAAGCATGAGGGCTCCCTCTATCATATGTGGTGGTCATGTGAGGTAGCCAGGCAGTACTGGGGGGAAATAATAAGAGAAATGAGTGAAATTTTACAATTTCAAATAAATAAGAACCCAGAACTCCTGCTACTAAACTTGGGAATGGAGGGAATTCCAGCCCATCATAGGACGTTAATATTTTATATGACAGCAGCAGCTAGACTTTTGTATGCGCAAAAATGGAAAGTACGAGAAGTGCCAACTATTGAAGATTGGATCTACAAATTGCTGTATATGGCAGAGATGGACAAGATGACAAGAAAACTGAGAAATCTGGACTCAGGGCAGTTTAACACAGATTGGGAGAAGCTGAAACAATATCTGGAGAAGAAATGGGAGGTGGGAGGAAAACTGTGGCAGTTTGAGAACTACTGAAGTATAATAAAAGTATAATAGAGGGGGGTGACTTTACCGGGGGAGGAAGAGATAAATGTGAATTTATAAGCAGTTTAGATTAACAGATTGATATATATATAGATATATATAGGTTAATAGATAGAATATTGATAGAAAATAATTAATGATAAGGTTTAAATATAAGGATTGAGTAACCAACAATATTTTCTTTCTTTGATAAGATTTATATAATGCACCAAACTGAATGTACAGAAGAGTCAAACTGATTGACTATGTGATGAGCTATATAGAATTACCATAAAAAGATAGAATGAGTAATATATAGAGAATAAGTCAAATTGTTTGATTTAAATGTAAGATTTTTATGGTTTATGATATATAGGTTTATGATATATAGAAATATTTAAAACTGGAAAAAGGGATAAATTGTTTATCCAAGATGGAAATAAAGACTTACAGTTTGGGTATATAATAAGAAAAGTAGTTAAGGATGTACTGCTTAATATAATGGAGAATGTATATCTGTTTTAGATAGAGGAATTTAATAGAAGTAAGGGAAAAGGGACAAAGGGTGGGAAAGCTGTTGGAAGTCAACAAAAGGGGGGGAAAGGGAGGGGGTTAGAAATGAAAAATTTGGGGAAAATTGAATGTAATGTAAAAATAATGGATTCTAACCCAATAAAAATTTTTTCAAAAAAAAAAAAGAATACTCCAAGCCTAACTTAGCACAGTGGAGAAAAAAGGCGCAGCTGTTTTACTTGTACGGTTTCTTATTCCCCATGTTAGTGTGTACAAAACACTTAAATCCATTACATATTGAATAGTGTTATAAAACAATTCACTGAATCCCAGCCTTCATTTTTTTTAACAAGGTCTCTATCCAATTTTATTACAGAGATATGTCTTTCCCCTTATATCTCTTCAACATAAAGGGCTAGAGGCTTATCTTTTTAAAAAAAAATTATTGGATGGGTTAACAAATATAAACATACAAGTCATTACCATTTTCCACCCCATTACATTTTCCCCATCCTTTCCCCCCCCTTTTTTCTGGTGACTCCCATCAGTTTTCCATCCCCAACTTCATCTAAAGAATATATCATATCCTAAAATCTATAATAATATATATCATATATATCTAGTCTATTTACTTATATTAACTATCATAATATAATACTTATATAAATTAAGAGTATGAAAATTATATAACCATATAATAAGTACATATATATATATATATATATATATATATATATATAAAATATACTATTCCTTAACTCCCTATTATCTGTATTATAAATCTATTACTTCTATTACATCCCTAAAATATCATATATACTTACTATTACCCATGTTATTCAATCTTATACTTTCCCAAATAGTTATACTATCTTACTCTTAAATTTATACTACTACAATACTGTAACTCTCTAACTCTCTACTATACCATTAAAATATAATAATATACCCCCTTTTAACCTTAAGTAAGTTTCTATCTCCCCTTAACAACTATCCAAAGACCACAATTTCCCCTTCATGTCCCACTTTTTCTCCACATATTTCTTAAATTTTTCCCAGTTTAATGTATATTCCAGTTCTTCCTGTTCTTTCAATTTCCTTGTTAACTTGTCCATTTCTGCCATATTTAGAACTTTCAAAATCCAATCCTCCATAGATGGTATCTCCTGAGTCTTCCACAACTGTGCATAACACATTCTGGACGCCGTAATCATATAAAATACCATAACTCTGTACATTTTATCAAAGTCCTCTAGGTTCATGCATAATAACAAAAATTCTGGGGTTTTATTTATATTCCTTTGTAAAATATCCGACATAACCTTAACTATATCCCCCCAGAACTGTTTTGCCTTATCGCAAGTCCACCACATATGATAGAATGAACCTTCATGCTGTTTACATTTCCAACATTTATCAGACATCTGGCTATTACCATTGGCCAACTTCTTCGGTGTTAAATACCATCTATACAACATTTTGTATACATTTCACGCACAGTGGTACATACTGAAATCTTAACTACATTTTTCCATACCTTTTCCCAAGCTTCCATTGGAATTTCCCTATTACAGTTTATTGCCCATTTAACCATCTGAGCTTTAACAACCTCCTCCTCCGTGAACCATTTCAATAGTATCTTATATATTTTAGAAATCATTTTCTTCCCTCCTTGAAGCAAACAATTCTCAATCTCAGCATTTTGTAGTCTAAAACCATTTTTCCTCTTGTCTTTCTCATACAAATCTTTTATCTGCATATATTGAAACCACCCATATTGGAATGGCAATTCATCATTAACTTTAAGCATATAATTATTCTGTTTTATCTCAAGAATTTCTTTATATGTCAAAGGGCTAGAGACTTATCTTCTTTAAAAAACGGAATTATTCAGGAGGGCTTTTTACTCAGATAAAAGGCCTGCATTTTAAGGAAGTGATCTCAAAGATATGTGTAAGTAAAGGGACAGGGATTATAAACTTTACTTCTACGTGCTGAACGTTGCTATACCGATATAAGAATTCTTGGCAGCAAGGAGAGCACAACATGGAATTGTCCATGGGTGGAAGCAGCTTTTGAACATTCCCTGAGAACGCACTGTCTGGATATCAGGTTATCTTCAGCCCATTAACTTATATGACATTTATGACCAGGGACTTTTTTCTGGGAAAAGAGGTGGTGGAAGATTAATAGTTCAGTCATGAATAATGGTGTAACAAATCTCCTCATAAAACATCCTTAAGATGTGAACATTCTCTAACAGGTTGAGAAGGAATTTCTGGGAGTGATAGTTACTAATATTTACAGTCATTTCCTGTCTGCAGTGTTAAACTCTCTTTGTCTCCCTGCTGCCCCCTCCCCTCCCCTTGTCTCTCAAATTTAGATTTTATACACTCATCAGAACAAAAATTATAGGGCGATCATCACCTCCAAGCTTGTGAAAGATACACGAGATTCTCTGCTCAACTTTTTTCTATCCGGACCATTCACTGGAATCCTGAAATTGTGCCTCTCATGAAAGCTCACCTCATTTCCAGCAACTGAGAGCCAAGCTACAAGTGACGCCTGACACAGGTTGGACACTTGTCAGCTTCCCTCAAGTTTTGATGGGAAATGTAGGTGTTATGATCTTCACTTTCTTTAGGGTGGATTTTGCTTTAATCTTTCCCTTCACACCCTCTGGGTAGTTAGCTGCCACCAGGAATATTAAATTCCAATATATTTTATTTAAGTTTTCCCTTTGGTAACGTGTTTATGCGTCAGGCTCCTTCGTGGTTCTACGTGGCCCTGAGGATAGGAATGGGAGATAACAATGACTGCTACTCTGGGATATAACAAAACAAAATAAATGTTTATTTTTGAAGAAGCGTATTGGTTACATAAAAGTCCTTCTTAGTTCTTCTAGTTGCTTCATCCAAACTCATCCACACAGATCTCTTGTAAGGCTTCACCCACAGTTAGCCTCTTTCTCTAGGTTCTATATTTCCCTCACAGAGAATCCCTCAGACAGCACACAGCCAGCCTGTTTTCTTTTCACTCTCCATCCTTTCTCTCTCAGGCGCACCCACAGTTTGCCTGCTTCAAATAGAGTGAATATATAGTCCCACAGACACACTCAGTTCAGGCTTCCCCTCAGGCTGCCTTTCCCTCCCAAATACATGAACACCCTCAGGCTGCACACGGCTCGCCTCTCCGGCCCTGACTGAACCTTTTTCTCTCCCTCAGTAACTGAAAACTGCCTTCACTCCGCCCACTCTCTGTCACCAACCAATCATATCACTCACTCATCCCTCTCTCACCCCCACTCTTCACCTATCTCACCAAGCATTTAAAGACACAGGCACCCATTTCTTGAAATCATTACAAATCCCCCCCCCCTTCTCCTTAAGCGGAACACATCTCTTTTCCAGAAGAGTTGTGTGCAGCTTCCTCTGGCTTAGGGAATAGTTTATTGTCTCTACAGTTCCTGTTAGGTCCATTTCTCACTCTTCTGTGGTTTTTGTTTTAAAGTACTGGGTTTCTTTATCTTGCATTCCTCCTCTGCTGGGGTGTCATCTTCCTTTCTGGGATGCTCCACTCCTGGGCTGAGGTCATCTCGGCTTTGGCCTTCTCTACTAGGTCGTTGTTTGCTTCTTCTGGTTATTTCTCTATCAATATTCTGTTCTTTCCTAAACAGTCTATTTCTTTCTTGCGAACAGGGTTTGAGCTCAGTTCTTTACATGCTCTCTTCATGTTTGATGCACTGGGTGACGCATTTAAAAGGCTAGCATCCTTCAAGAAGTTTCCTAACTCTTTATATTGTTTTTTGCACATGCTGAGCTTTTCTAGTACTTTCCATTTGTTTTCTATCAGTTCAGCTACTTTACTATCAAGTTGCTTCTCTCCTCCAACATAAAGTCTGTTTCTAATTGACTGATAGCTTCTGTACGTTAGTAGAAAGACAATTAAAAAGGCAACAACGGCAAAATAAATCACCATTTCTAAAAGCTGAATCTTTTTGTTGCTGTTTTCTAGGGCTTTCTGCAGCCTTTGGTTTGCTATATCCAAACCTTGGTAACTGACTTCTAAACGTTTAGCCTTCTTAAAAGAGGTTTTCATAAGCTCTAGACTTTTCTGAAGCTGTTGTTTCTCCCTTTCCAGTTCTTTGTTTTCTAATTGTAACTGAGCCATCTTGAGGTTCATACCCTTCAAAGATTCAACTGTTCTGAGTTCTAAATTCTCTTCATCAATTTGTGTATTCTGTTTCTCTAAGGACTCTAGTTGAAATCTGAGGTTTCTCTGGCTAGTTAGAGTCTTTTTTGGCATTCTATTTCCTATATCCAGATAAGAGTTTTCTTGCTGTGACGTATCTATTTTTTCACAAATTAGCTTTAGGTTAGTAACCCTTTTCTGTAACAACTCATTTTCCCATGCAAAAATGTTTGTTTCTGCATTCATCTCATTCTGCCTGGCCTCCTCTCTTACGTCCTTTAACTCAGGATCCTTCATAATTTCTTTTTTAAACTCCTCAGAGTTTTTATTTATGTCTCCTGCTTTTTCATGAGGCATTTCAGCAGTAATACTACTGACAAGAGTTTGTCTCTCTCTCTTTCCCTCCTGCAATGTATCAATTGTGTCTGTTGCTAGGATACCGAGGGGCTTGTCTTCTGCTCCCCTAGCTTCAGCTTGTAGCAAATCATTGGAGTCAGTGCATATTTGAATTCTTGCCTTTGCTCCCATTACATCTCTTCCCAATGCTACTGGTATTTTCTGTTCTTTAATAACTGCTACAGGAAAATATTCTTCCTTTCCTCTCCAGTTAATTTTTAGCTGTGCTAGTGGCACTCTTTTAGAATTTCCCCAAAGGATATTTGCTTATCTGGAATCAGTTTTTTCTTATCAACAAAATCCTCCCTGACTAGCGTTACTGAGGCCCCTGTGTCTAGAATGGCTAAAGTATCTCTCCCATTTATTTGTACCACCTCTCTCAGTTCAGTACCCTGAGCAACCTTATCTGTCTTTACCCCACACAAGTAGACTGCTTCTTCAGTGTTTATGGGTAAGGCAGTGTTCTTACTGGGAGTTTCATTTGTGTTTGTTGAGCCTTTGGAGTTTCTATCATCTTCATCACTCTGATCACCTGAGTCAGTTCTAGTGACCCGCCTTACATGCTCAAGTGTTGTTTGCTTGGGTTGGTTCTTTAAACATTTGTAAGCTAAATGCCCTTTCAGACCACATACAAAACATCTTTTATCATTCCAGTATCCATCTTGGTTTCTTTCTATATTTTTATCCTGACTTTTTATAATCTCAGCTCTCTCATATGTTCCTTTCCTTTCTCCCTCTTGTCCTTTACTGGATTTAAACTCTGGTTTATAAGAGTAGTCTTTTCATGGCAATCCCATCCTCCTCTGTTAAGTATTAATCTATCTGCCCACTCTGATGCTTGGTTGACATTCTCTGGAAGATTGTCTTTAACCAGAAGTCTGATCTCTGAAGGAAGTTGAAATAAAAACTGATCCAAAATAATTAGATCCCTTATTCCCTCTTTAGAGTTAGCTTTGGCAGATGACATCCATTTATCAAAATAGTCTGTCAGTTTGGCACTAAAAGACTAAAAGATTTCTCTTTCTGAGGCACTAGGCTTCTAAACTTCTTTCTGAAGTAATCAGCACCTAGCCTAAATCTGTCATATACTGCCTCTTTGTATTCAGCATAAACAACAGGCTTATCTGAGGGAAATGTGTTGTAGATCTCAGCCAGTTCCCCTCTAATTAAGCTGGGTAAATACTTCATATATTGTGTCTCTGGTATTTCCCAGTTCTGAGCAGATCGTTCAAAAGTGGACAGGAAAATTTGAGGATCTTTTCCTGACACATACACAATAAAATCTTTTGGGGTAACTCGAGGTAAATCAGCTCTGGGTTTAGAGTTTCCCTCCTTTTTGTCTCTCTCTTTCCCTTCACCCACAGTTAGCCTCTTTCTCTAGGCTCTATATTTCTCTCACAGAGAACTCCTCAGACAGCACACAGCTAGCCTGTTTTCTTTTCACTCTCCATCCTTTCTCTCTCAGGCGCACCCACAGTTTGCCTGCTTTCCTCTGACTGAATCTTTTCAGAGAAGTGCTTAAACCTGCTCAGGCAGCACACAGCTTGCCTCTCTTGCCCTAACTGAATCTTTTTCTCTCCCTCAGTAACTGAAAACTGCCTTCACTCCGCCCACTCTCTGTCATCAACCAATCATATCACTCACTCATCTCTCTCTTTCACCCCCACTCCTCACCTATCTCACCAAACATTTAAAGACACATGCATTCCTTGAAATCATTACAAGCACCTTAAAGTCCAACGAGATGTTCAGGGTATGGATTCGGTTTCGTTTTCTCAGCCATGTCGGACGCTCCTCTTTGCGGGCTCGAGAGGAAGCGCCCGAGCACTCTGTCCGGGCGGCTGATCTGCGAAGATTAGCCCCCAAAACTCCCAGTGAGGGAGGCTGGGTCCGGGACGCTGCGGGAAGAGCCCCCTGGAATCAATGCGGGGGGTTAATTGCCCGTTTGTCCCTACGGAGGCCGGCGGACGTGCACGGCGCCTTGAGTGCTGCCGGGCCATGGAAAATGGCAAAGAGCAGAATTAGGCGAGAGCCTGCAAGTAAGCGAATCCCTTCTGATACTACAAGCGTGTGAAGGAGTGGTGGGATCTGAAGCTAAGAAGGCTTGTTCTCCCCCTTTGCTGAGTTTTAGAATCCGGCTGGCGGTTCCCCCCCCCTAAAATGGCAACAAAAAAACAAAGTCCTGCCCTGGGCAAGTCAGTTTCGGCTGCCCTAAAGGGAGAGTCGTTGGAGGAGGTAGTGCGGAGGGCGGTTGGTGAAGCTATAAAACCCTTTGTTGACAAGCTGAATGAAACAGACCAAAGGGTGGGCTTAATTGAGAGCGAAGTGAAAACCATTAAGGAAGCAGCGGGGGGGCAGAGAAGTCTGCTCGGGAAAGTGCGTCACTCGTGAAGGCTACGAATAAAGAGCTCAAACTAGTGGAGAATCAGCTGATCGGGCTACAAGTGGAACGAACACAGACAATTTTGCGTCTCCAGAATGTGAAAGAGGAGGAAAATGAGGATTTACGGGGTCTGGTCTCGGAGCTATTGGCGACACCCGCGAGGGCAACTAAAGAAGAAGTAAAAAAGCGCCATTTTGGAAGTCCGTCGGGCTACTTCAAAATATGCAATGAAGCGTCAGTTGCCTCACGAGATCATTATTGATTTTTCATCTAAGAGGATCCGGGACACTATCCTATATAATTCATACAATGCGGATTTGGACTTTTTGGGTAATAAAGTTAAGATATTGAAAGACGTCCCATTTCTAGTTCGGAAAAGACGTTTTAAGTATAAGAAGTTCGCAGCTCTTCTGAGAGAACGTGGAATAAAGTACAAATGGTTATTTCCGGAAGGAATCTGGTTCAGTCACAAAGATCAAGCTTTCAAGTTATTATCAGAAGATCAACTAAGGGATTTTGAGGATAAAAATCCGGAATTTCAGTGCACCAAGCAAGACGAAAAGGAGAAGTCTGAGGGGGAGGGGGAGGAAATGAGCACGGCGGCTGCAGCTGCTCAGAGAGAATTGCGTCCGGGACCCAGGAGGGGAAGAAAAATTTAATTTGAATTTAAATTGTTAGTAAGGTCAACCACTCCATCAATATAATATAAAGCTTTAACTTTTGAATAATGGCAGTATGAAGGGAAAACATGAAACGTAGTGTTTAGTGTTTGTAGATTACCTTCCCCTTTCCCCCTCCCCCTTCCCTTTCTTTTTTTTCTCCTTTCCTTCCCATCCCTTGTGCTATTGTAGTCTTTTGTAGTTACTGTTTTGTAGGGTATGTATGTATGTAGTAGTTTTGTATGTTAGATATTGAAAAATAAAAAATATTTAAAAAAAAAGAGATGTTCAGGGTATGAGCTTTCGAGAGTCAACTTTCGAGAGAGTATTTTTTGGTGGTCGGATGCTACTGAACTTTTATCTTGTTCTTCAACTACCTACCTGAAGCTATTTCCATGATCAGACTACCTGGCTGTTGTGTTCCATGATTAAAAGTCCCTATGGAAAAATGTTCCATTTGCTCTCAGTTTCAGCCAGGTTTTCCACCATCATCTCCAGGACTCAGGAGTGAGGTAGGCACCCAAGCAAGGTGCAAATATGAGTCTACTTTTCATTTTCAAGTAGGCCGAGAGCAGCCCAAGCTTGCCAGAACTTGGAAACTATGCAGGGTTGCCTGTGTGTTTGGATGAGAGGTGAACAAGAAAGACTAGAGTTGCTATGCAGGGGAAGGCAATGGCAAACCACCTCTGCCTCCCAAAGCCCTAAGGTGGTTGTGACTTTGATGCCACTGAATTATTGCTGTATTTATTTCTTTACACATTCCAGGTGTAGCCGGGGATCCTGCAGGTAGTCTTCTGTGAAAATATAGCTTAAAGTTTAGCATAGATATGTCTGCGTCATCTTCTGTCCCTGTAACGCATAAAAATTAGACTGTGTGTATGCGGAGTGTACTGAATAATTTTAAGTGACTGAAAAACCTGCTACTAAACTGGTATTTCAATTATTTCAATTTCTTCCTGTTTTAATTCACATTGTAAATTGTATATTCTGGATCTGCTGTCATCTGCTTTTGAAATATGATTCTGCCTTGAAAAGTAAATGGAAAAACCAAACAAGTCCATCAGTGCACTTTCTGGTTTCGTTAACGGCACATCTGGGGAGGAGACGCAACTAACTGGTGTCTTCCCGTCTCTTGCAGGAATCAACCTACGAAGGTCTCCCACAACACAAGCAAGAGACTCCCAGGCTCGCTGGCATCGCATTCGTCCACTGCTCTGTGATGACCGGGAGTGCACCGTATGTGAGCATGCAGCACGTGAGGCCAGTCAATACATAGACGTCATAGGAAGAGCACTGAGCGGTGAACCTGCAGCCCTGCAGCCCAAACACATTCTCACGGAGCACCAGTGAGCCAGCTCCCGTCTCTGGCCCCTTCCCCTGCAGTCCAGTGAATCCAGGCTCCTCCAATTATCCTCCTGGCTCCCCAACGGCTAAAAAAGAACCTCATCTCCATTTTGAAGATCACGCTGCCCGTGCCTGGGATGAACGTAGTCACCCTTCTTCTCAGCGAGGTGCAGCAGAGTTCGCTTCTTCATCTAGCAGCCACACAACCTCTCTCTTTACCGAGACAAGATCCTCTTCTGGCTTGTCGGAGTTCTCGGTTGATCGCTGGACACTCTGCAGGTCCACCTCTCACCTTAAGATGGCTTTCACCCAGCAAGAGGACAATAAGGAGTCCTCCTGGACTGAGAGCGAGGCCTCTTCTGAACATCAGGGGACATATCAGGAGGAAACTTTTCTTCAGAAAAGAAACCATTCCCTAACTTCACTACTGAGGGGGACAACCCACGTGCCAGCTGGAGCCAGAAAGGCCCAGGTGACTGAATTCACAGAGGTGGGGGCTCCCCTTCTAGAGAAAAGTGTGATTGCAAGCTTGGAATCTCATGTGTTGGTGAAGAGAGTCCAGCACCATCTGGGGTTGCCCATCACGCTCCTCAGGCCCCTCCAAAGATTTATGGTGCCTGCTCCTGATTTCACCCCTCGGTGGCACAAGAGGCAATTTGATTGGGTGACAAGGCCTCAAGGCCTCTCCTTTGTGGGCTCTGGCACCAGAAAGAAGCTGGAGCTCCACCTGAACGAAATGGTTCATCGGAAGTGTTGGCAGAGGATTCAAAGGGCCCTCACTCAAATCAAGCCCCCCTTCCAGCCGGAAGGGAAGGAGCCTCTCTCAGCCATCAAGAGGCATCTCAGGTTAAGGGTGCAAAGAAAGTGCAGAGGAGCTTGGCAAGGCTTCCCAGCACAGCAGACGTCTCAGGCTCCAAGACCCCCATGGCCTCCCAAGCAGAGCTCCAGTCCCACCTTGTGAGAAAGTCTTTGGAGATAAGGCTGGAGAGTTTCCCTGCAATTGTGGGGCATTCTCAGAAGATGGCTTCTAAGTCAAGGAGTTTGTGCCTGCCCAAGTTGATTCGGCCTGGCCAAAGCTGTCCTCAGCTGAGAAGCAGGCTGCCTTTGCTTCTTTGGAGTAAAGCGGACACTGTGGATATGAACATCAAGTGCAAATGCATCTATTTCCTGTGGAGGCTCCCAACTCTGTACATGCAGTCCCTGGAAAAGATGGCACCCAGCAGCCCTGCACTGCTAACAGCCCCTGTCTACTTGCACGCATCCATTGAGTTTGACAGCATGGAGCCTCCCTTTCTAGAGCCGGGGGCCTGGGAGAACCTAGAAGCACATGTCCTCTGGAAGAGGCTGCAGCACCAGTGGGGTCTGCCAGGCCTGGTGCGCCGGTCTGTGCAGCAGTTCCTCCTGCCCGGGCCGTCATCGTCCACTCGTGCTCTTCTGTGCTCTGTAGTCACCTTGAAGTGAAGATATTGATTGACTTTACTACATTTCTTTTAGCTCACTTGGAGATGAAGGAGAAGCTGGAGGCCCACGTGAAGAGCAAGATCATCGAGAGACGGTGGGGCCTCCCCAAGAGGGCGCTGGATTCTCTATGCATGTTCATACCGGTCTCTCCTCCACTGATCACAAGAGTCAAAGAGGATGGGAAGACCCTCGCCTTACTTTATGGAAAGAATGTAATCTGGAGGAAGCCCTCTGCGAACACACCAAGAAACTCAAAGAAGCTGATGGCTTCCTCAGAGATGGTGTTGCAGAGACACCTACTGAAGAAAGCCCTTGAGGTCCAGCTGGGGGTAATTGCTCCCGTGGCCCGACGATCTCAGGATGCTGCCTGCTGGGCCAAGAAGGAGCATTCGCTCCCCAAAGTCATTCCCCAAGGAGAGAGGCCACTGGTGCGATGGGCGCAGGAGCTCAATTTTGTGGACCAGGCTGTCCTTGGGCATCTCCAACTCAACCTCATCCACAAAGGCCTGATGTACAGCTGGGGGCTGCCCACAATGTACAATAAGTCCCTTCACCGGCTGTTCCAGGAGGCAGCGTCTCCAGCCCCCACTGCCCTGTCCCCCAGAAAATCCACCGAGCCCAAGTTCACTGCAATACGGACTCCGCTCATCAGTCCCGGAAGCCAAGAGGTGCTGGAGTGGTACATGAGAAGGAAGAGCCTGCAGCACAACTGGGGGCTCCCGGGCCTCATTCAGAGATCCCTCTGCTACCTTCTACCTGCTGCCCCTCCTTTGGGCCCCCCAAAGGGACAAAGGCACACAGAGTTGGGTGTTTCCATGCCCGAGCTCACCTTCCTGAGCAACGTCACCAGACGAGAGCTGGAGAGAAATGTGCAGAAGAGAATAATCAACCAGCGATGGCAGCTGCCTAGAAGGGTCTTTCAATCCATGAGGCAGATTCACCCCAACTGGAAGGATGACGCTCTCAGTCAAAATCCATCACGTTTTCCTTTTGTACAGATTAGAGGAAGCTTCTCCAGCAACGCCGGGTGCCAGAGCCTCCCGGCCGCCCTGACTATGGGTGCCCTGTGCCCTGAGTGCTACACTAAGAGAAGGGGGGCTGCTGCCTCACAGATGACCCAGGAGATCCCCATGTTAAGACCCAAGATCCTGGAAAAGATTCAGCTCCACTGGTCTAAGAAATGCATGGAGGTGCAACTGGAAACCTTTCCGGCTCTTATCAAGCTGTCTTGGAAATGTACAGCCTTGACATCCACCCGGCCTCTCCCGAAGTTGGTCCCCCCTGGGGGGATGCCTTTGCAGCCCCGGAAACGCTCTGTGCCTCTTGTGTCCCTAGAGGATGCGGGGAGGATGGAAGTGGCTGTGCGGATTGGCCACTTGATGTCCCTTTGGGGCCTGGGTACGAGAGACGTGGAGGTCCTCCAGGCAATGATCCCTACCACTCCCTTTCAACCCCTGGGGAGATGCAGGAGGGCTGCTCTAGAGATCTCCGAGGGGCAGGCCTCGTTTCTTCCTGAACAGGCTCAAGAGGCCCTGGAGCTGCACGTCAGGAAGAAGAGGTTGCAGCACGAGTGGAGCTTGCCCGTCCTCGTCCAGAGTTCCATCCAGGCCTTCATGCCAGGGCTTCCCCAGGCCTCTGCCTTCCGTAAGACTACGGTGGATGTCCATACCCTGGAGCAGGAGCTGACCTTCTTTCCGCAGGCTGCCTGCAGCCATCTCGAGCATCACCTTCAGAGGCTGAAGCTTCAGCGGCAATGGGGGTTGCCCCGCAGGGTCCTGAAATCCCTGCTCTTGCTGGCGCCAGAGATGGGACCTCACCCTGCTGAAGGGATGACGGTGTTGTCGACGATAAGCTTTTCTAGCGAGCCCAGCTGCAAACTTGGCAGCAGACCTTGGGATGAAGGGGCCATAGAGAGGGAGCAGGACAATAAGGAGGGCCAAAGGGAGGTGGGGGCAGCCCCGTGTCAGACATGTCAAGGCTCCATGCTCAAGGGGGCGAGCTTGGAGAAACTGCAGCAACACCTGGCTAAAAAATGTGTGGAAATGCATTCGGCGTTTCCCCCTGCTGTCCCCAGACTTACTTGGAGGCACACCTTGTGGTCCCTGAGGCAGCCTCTTCCCAAGATGATCCCCCCGGGCCACAGGGATATGAAACCCCGCCACACCTCCTTCGCCATCCTCAGCACAAGGTCCCTCAGATCACGTACGGTGATGCTGTCCTTCCTCACAGGCGAGGCCTCGGATCTCCTGGAAAGCCACATCCAGAGTAAAAAGCTGCAACATGAGTGGGGCCTGCCGTCCACTATCGTCAAATCCCTCCATGCATTTGCTCCCTTCCTTCCAGAAGTGCAAAGGAGCGCACAGTCCAGGAAGCAACCAGGTGTTGCTCCCACAAGACCATGTTGCATAGAAGTAAGCGTGGCCCCCCAGAGCGTGCTGTTCTTGGATGCAGCCACAAAGAGGCTCCTGGAGGAATACGTCAGGAGCTGAACTGCAGCTCACAGATGGGACATTCCCCAGAGGGTTCAGCAGGCAGTGAAGATGTTTCTTCCACCCATGTCCCTTTCCCGAAAGAAGCAGAGCAAGGCAGAAGCCTCACAGTTCAAGGTTACGAGGAGAGGAGTTTCCCCTGGGAGAGCCCCAGCAAAGGAGAGTGGGGCCCAACAACTCCACCTTAGTGCAGAATTATCTCCAGAAGAGAGGCACCAAGATCCAACATCGAGGCGAGGAAGGGTGACTCCAGAGAAGACGTCTCGGCACAGGCAAAGGGCAGAGAAATTCCTCATGGGGCACGCTTGGGACCTCCTGGAGTTCCATGTACGGCGCAAAAGGATTCAGCACGAGTGGGGCGTGCCACCCCTTGTGCGTCGATCCTTACATGCCTTTGCCCCACTTCCCCCGGACTCACAAATGAGAGTGAAACCCAGACCAGGAGCATACATGGCCGCAAGGAGCCTGGCGGTGGGAGGAACGACTGCTGCCAAGATGCTGTTATCAGTTGGAGAAGTGAGCGTGCCTTTCCAGGTGTTGACAGTTTTGGAGCCAGACGTCAGGAATAGTCTGGAAGCCCACGTGCGGAGTTGGACCACCTCGCACAGGTGGGGGCGTCCCAAGCTTGTTCAGGATTCTCTGAAGGCATTTCCTCCTCCCGAACTCCATCCGCATTCGGCAGAGAGCAAAGACTGTCCCCAGACACATCACCGTACATCCCAGCAGCAGCACGGACCCCGTTTTCCTTCCCAGGGGGAAGAGTCAACAGAGCAAATCAAGATCACACAAAGAGCCCCTAAAAAGCTCAAGAACATCAGCCAAGGGAAGCAAGGGGCAACCACGAGTCCAGTCAAAAAAGTGGCCGCTTTTATTTCTCCTGACCTGAAACTCCTTTCCTGCACAGATGAAGCCCTGGGTCTCCTAGAGTTTCATATCCAGCGCAAGAAACTCCAGCATATGTGGGGCCTGCCATCTAGTGTGCTAAAGTCCCTGCATGCCTTTGCCCCATTTCCCTTAGAGCCCAAGAAAGACGTGCAACACTCCAGGAAGAATGCAAGAGAGATGCCCTCGTGGGATAGAGGAGAAGTGCGAGTCATTCCATCAAGTCTCTCGTTCCTGAGTCCAGACACAGAAGAGCGTTTGGATGCCCACCTGACGAATTGGGTTGCCACGCACCGGTGGGGCCTTCCAGCACTGGTCCAGGAATCCCTGAAGGGTTTCCTGCCTCCTACATCAACTTCCCAGTTTAAATCGGCTCAAACAAAGCCTCTTTCAGCTCAGCCCTCCGGATCTGGGCCAGAGGCCAGGCCTTATAGGCAGGCAGGTGGAGTGTGCCGGGAGGAAATGGACAACAAGGTGCCAAAGAGAGGGAGAGGGAGCAGGCTAGGTTGGAATAAGGAGAAGAAGAAGATGCTGGCCCACCTCACACGACACCAACCATCTGTTAGGGTGCTAAGAAAATGGTCTTCCAAGGCCCTGTGTGAGGCATGCCGCAGCCTGAAACTTCCTCTACTCCAGAGAGGAAGTGATAAGCCCGAGAGTCTGATGCGTGCAGCCAGACAATTCCAAACATCTTCAAAGAGTGTGGTCCTCAGTGAGGAAAGGTCTGCTTCAGTAGAGATCCAGAGAAGTCGTGCCTTGGGTTTCGCTAGTGATGGAGGAAGAATGGTCGCCAGAGAGGACAAGAACCAAAGATGTAGGGAAGAGGGGAAAAGGATGCTGCACCAGAGAAAGGGGGCATCACCCAAAGGCCCTCTTGCTGGCAAGAAGGAATTTGTGGGGCTCGGCAGCAATCATCCACTTGGGATGCCCAGAGGCAGTGGCCCCTCCGAAGGAGAAGCACGCAAGAGAGGGCAAAAACTCAGAAAGGGGAGCTGGGAGCAAGGCCACCTCTCTCGGTTCATTCCTGATGTCTCTATCAAAAATGTATCTGAGAAATTCTCTCTCCTTGGTGCGATCATGGAGAAAAATCTCTTCTTGCAGGAAGGGTTGGTCGGCTGGGAGCTCAGCCACGAAAGTCAAAAGGGGAGACAGCTAGAGAAGAGCCCTGAAGCATCTCAGCCGCACATCCTAAAAGCACATTCAAGTGGGGAAAGAGACACCTAACTGATTGATACAAGTTACGAATGCAAACATCTTGTTCAAATTCAATAAAGATCTATATCAGCTGATTTAGTGCATAATTGCACAAGTCCCATTCAACGACTTTGTTTGAATAAACATTCCAGTAGTAAATTTTAAAAGAGGTTTGTTTATGCTGAAAAGTCAAGCTGAAATACTACATTGAGGGCTTTTATTCTGGGAAAAGAGGTGGTGGAATTCTCAAGAGGGAAATGAGGGGAACTGATCTCTGTCTGGCGATCAAGGGGGCGGGGCCACCAGACAAGGGAATATTTTCTCGAGGTGCCGGAACTCGGTTCCACTGAGGTCCAGCTGAAAAAAAGCCCTGGATACACCCCAGTAAGCACCAAGCATGTACAATTGATGGAGATTTGAACCCTTCATCCTGTATATGGAAGTGAGTTTAGCTCTAAAAGTTTTGCTCTAGCTCGAAAATAATAGTAAGAAGCTTGTGCTATGTAAAAGAGATACAAGGCAGGCTAACATTCTGATGCCCGGAACTGGATGCTCCAGGCTAGCCTGATCTTGGAAGCTAAGCAGGGGTGGCCTTGGTTAGTACTTGGATGAGAGACCCCCAAGGGAGTGAGTGTTCCTACACAGAGGCAGGCAATGGAATATCACTAGAGATGGGCATGAACAAGGAAAATGGCGGTTCGCTGTGGTTTGTGGTTCTTTGCGTTTCACAAACCACAAACCAGTATGAAATTGGCTGGTTCACGGACTGGTTCATTTGGTTTGTGAATATGTCACTTCTGGGGCAGCAGATCTGCAGAAAGCCCATCCCCCTGTTGCCTAGGAAACTGATTGATCAGCACCAGGCTGTCTGCAGTGATGAACCGTGGTTCGTCAGAAACGACCTCCGATGAACCACCGGTTCACGAACCAAAAAACGGCCTGGTTTATGACGAACTCTGGTTCATATTTTAGTTCGTGCCCACCTCTCAATATCACATCAGTTTGCTTTGTGTCTTGAAAACTCTACAGGTTCACAACGTTGGCTATGTACTGATGGCGCACAGAGTTCTGACATCAAAAGCTACCTGTCTGGAAGCACAACTTGTTTCTTTTTCTCCATGTCTCTATCAAATCCCACTCTCCTTATTTGGGCAATGGACGATGGCACAGTGGTACGGCACCTGCTTTCACAGGTCTCATACTGATGGTGCACGGCAGAGACCTCACACTGCCAAATTTGCAGTTTATATCATATCGTGACGTCTTTTTGGGGTCGCCGTTGTTTTTGCTGAGAACAAGACCTCCCCACCCAATAGTCAGAAGAGGTAGAGATCAAAGGATTAGCCACATCAATATGGAAACCAAGGCTTACTCGGCTTATTTCCACCCTCTGCATCCAAGTTGTACCCTAAGCTTCACGCCCCTCTCTCACTGGTGGCAGCCAGGGCAGCAGGATGGATTCTGGTGCCTCCTCCTAAGCAACGACACATCCTGTGTTTTTGCACTATAATGTGGCAGAAAGTTTTCTGGTGCACCATCAAATGTAAGCTATCACCCTATCACTCCCTTTGCCTATAGAAAGTCCCAGCCTCACCCCCTTTCATCTCCAGGTAGCTGGTATGGAGAACTGAGCTAGGGGGGCTGCCAGCTCTGGGCTGGGAAATTCCTGGAGAAGCCCGAGGTATGAGAGTGGGGTATGGGGAGGGGAGAGATCTCAGGGAGGTAGAATGTCATAGAGTCCACCTTCCAAAGCAGCCCTTTTCTCCAGGGGAACTGATCACTATGGCCTGAAGATCAGTTGTAATTCCGAGAGATCCCCAGTCTCCACCTGGAGGTTGGCAACCTTAAACTGAGCTGCTGTCAGTCAGCATACACAATATGAGCAAGGTGGATCAGAGGGCTGGGGTTTGCTGTGGCCGGCAGGAAGGAGGGCCGGCCAGCCTCACTAGCGTGCCCTTGAGTGCTGCGGCCAGGTGGCTTTCCTCCCCAAACCGGACAGGGCCTTTCCCCCCTTTAGGCACACGCTCCAGGCCCAATGTGAGGATGTCACCTCTGTGACATCATCACTGGAGTGCCAGAGGCCAGGTGAGCTGGCTGGCTGGCTGCTCCCTGAGGGGGAGGGGGTGGCGCACTGCACAGCAGGCCAGGCAGGCAAATGGGACAGCCGCTCCTTGGGAATGTGGCAGGTCAGCCTATGTGCTTTCCCGGGCACATCACAGGCATGCTTGCAGGCTTCTGGCATTTCAACTTTGTTTCCCCAGATGGTCTGGAAAAAAATCCGGATTGTCCAGGGAAAACTGGACACTCGGTGACCCTATGTAGGTTTTGCATGGCCATCAACCTCAAAATCCCCAGAGGTGGGCTTTTCAAGAGCGAATATGCTTTTGGGGGGCAGGAGACCGTTGAACCCCAGGCTAGATCTTTGCCACCAGTTTCCTCTGACTAACCCTAAGCCGAGGAAATAATGTCTCCAGCCATACTGGGTGTTAATCAAGAAGTCAGCCCTGCGAGGTAGGCCACCCGAATACAAAAAATACTGTTAACTGGTAGTTGCGATAGGCCCAGGTGCTGGATTCATATTGAAGTCCAAAATGCAATAACATCATTTACAACGGTAAATATTAAGAATTGTACAAAAAGATAATCTATACATAGAATGTGCAAAGAGGATAGGACTACTTAACTAAAGTCTCTAAATTACATAGCAGGATCATTTGCCTACTGGACCACGGAGTCCAAATGGAACAGAACACCAAGGTCTAGCGCTCCGGACTAGTCCGAGAACAAGAAGGTCAAGGGCCAGCAACCATGTCTAACCGCTGATCCAAGAGCAAAAAAAGATCTCAGAAACTCCATTTTTATCCCCTATCAGCCAGCAACAGGGTCGGATTATAAGAGCCTGTCAGGGCCTTGCTAAGACCTGTGAGCGTGATTCTTTGCCGCTGAACCACACACACACAAATCAGATTGATTAGCTATGCTCTGATAGCTTATCACGATGGAAGGCACAGGACGTGCCTCTCTCTGGCCACTGGGTCTTGGCACTCCCATGATCTCCCTGGTACCTGGGTTCTGCAAAACATGTACAGGCTTCTCTCTCTGGGAACCACTTTCCACTGAGTTTGTTTCCCAGAACAGTCCTTTGAGGCCTAACCAGACAAATTTGCCTGAACATAAAGTTGACCAAGAAACAGGTAAAGATTGGGTTGCCCGTTGCCTGCCAGTAGCAGGCAATCTCTTGGGGATCTACTGGGTTAACTGCTGATTGCCTATGAACAGTGAGAGGTGGCCAACCCTCTGGGGATCACCCACCATCAGCAGGCAACCGGGGAAAGAGTGCACTAGGTGCGCTCCCAGGGGGAGCAACAACATTTCCTAAAGTGATGTTATTACGCTGGCCACAGGAGTGCTCCAGCGCTTCACTGGGGCCAATTTTTGCCCCAAACAGGCCAGAATTAGCCCCACGCAAAGTGCAGGAGCGCCCCTGTGGCCAGTGTGATGATGTTACTTCCTGGGAGTGACATTTCCCAGAACTGACATCATCACGTAAAGCCTGGGAGCACCAGAGGGTAAGTCCTCAGTCCCCCACCTCTTGCCAGGAGGGGATATGGAGCTGAGAACCCGAGCAAAGAGCAGGCTGGTTTCCCGGCAGATGAGTTAGCAGGGAGCGCTGCAGATCTCTAGGCGATGTAACACTAAATCATGCTGGCCCTTGAATTATCCCATCCCAAAGTGTCGGCTGTTCGTAGTCCACACCTACCTGCAACATAGCTGTGTGCAGGGCTCATTTTGAGGGGGAACGCACTGGAACACAGTTCCGGCAGTTCCCCAAAGAGGCAGTTCCCCAAAGAGGTCACATGTCAGGTGGCCCCACCCACCTCTCTCTCGGCCATTTTGGACCCGTTTCAGCCTGGATTGGGGCTGAAACGGCCCGGATCAGGCCTCTGACGGGGGGTGGATCACTCTCCCACTCAGCAGCCGCCCGATCCTGACCATTTTGGGCCCCTTTCGGCCATTTTCAGCCCCTTTTTGCCATTTTGGGCCCAATTTCGGCCCTGAATGGCCAGGATTAGGTCCAAAACAGCCAGGATAGGTGATGTCAAGGGATGTGGCATATGCAAATCAGTTATGCCAATGACGTGCTTCCGGAGATGTCAAGGGGTGGGGCATATGCTAATGAGTTATGCTAATGAGTTTTTCCAGCTCTTTTTCTAGGAAATGACCCCTGGCTGTGTGCCTCTCACAGCTGCAAAAGCTGGCCCAAGAAAATCTGTAACAGGCTGTTTTATTATATCTATATTACGCTGCTGAAGAAAGGGGGAAGGTTTGGTCAAACAACGTGCAGCTTCCTCTCTATGCGTATGGTCACATAAGCATGCACAAAATATTGCTTAAGATTAAAGAGTCCGCTGCAGGAAAAGAAGTAAAATCGGAGAGAAGCTGGGGCGCCTCATCATGTTTTCCCTCATGTTTCTTCATATTTTCCCCTGCCCTGCCTCCAATGGCAAGTCTGAACGCAGCAGGAGGCTCAGGGTGGTGATTGACAAGTACAAAGCGCTTTTTCATGACTCTAAGACTTCCTGTGCAGGCTGGGAACATGGAGATAAACGCGCAGAGGATTTCCACAACTGGCTAAATCTGCATTTCTTTTGAAATTCAGACAGTCTCGTTCATTCTGGTGGGATTTCTGCCAAGAATACTCCAAGCCAAACTTAGCACAGTGGAGAAAAAAGGCGCAGCTGTTTTACTTGTACGGTTTCTTATTCCCCATGTTAGTGTGTACAAAACACTTAAATCTATTACATATTGAATAGTGTTATAAAACAATTCACTGAATTCCCAGCCTTCATTTTTTTAACAAGGTCTCTATCCTATTTTATTACAGAAATACGTCTTTCCCCTTATATCTCTTCAACATAAAGGGCTAGAGACTTATCTTCTTTTAAAAACGGAATTATTCAGGAGGGCTTTTTACTCAGATAAAAGGCCTGCATTTTAAGGAACTGATCTCAAAGATATGTGGAAGTAAAGGGACAGGGATTATAAACTTTACTTCTACGTGCTGAACGTTGCTATAAGTCTGATCCGACTGGATAGTATATATGTTGTTTAAAATGTCCATCTTAGAATTGCTTACGCTCTGTTTAGGATGTCCTCAACTCTGTATTAGATTCCTACTAGTTTTAAAGCTTTGCCAGTTTGCATTTATACACCCAATTACATTGTTTATTGAAACGTCTTTGAATTTAACTGTACTGACTCAGACCGTGTAATCATCCTTAGGTCTCAGCGAGAAAGGCGGACTCTAAACAATGTAAATAAATAAATGTTGGAAATTTTGAGAACTTGAAACAAACATTATACCGATATAAGAATTCTTGGCAGCAAGGAGAGCACAGCATGGAATTGTCCATGGGTGGAAGCAGCTTTTGAGCATTCCCTGAGAACGCACTGTCTGGATATCAGGTTATCTTCAGCCCATTAACTTATATGACATTTATGGCCAGGGATTTTTTTCTGGGAAAAGAGGTGGTGGAACTCAGTGGGTTGCCCTCGGAGAAAATGGTCACATGGCTGGTGGCCCCGCCCCCTGATCTTGGTGGCGCAGAGGGCAATCTAAACTCCCCCTCTGTCTGGAGATCAGGGGGCGGGGCCACCAGCCATGTGACCATTTTCAAGAGGTTCCAGAACTCCATTCCACGGTGTTCCAGCTGAAAAAAAGCCCTGTTTATGACTAAACTGATCAAATGCAATGGAGTCTTGCATTGGGCATGTGAGATTGCCCATAAGAACCTTGTCCCCGTTTATTGCATTGCTTTCCTCAGAGAATGACTCTTGCGTTAGACCCCTCCATACACACATCTTTTGCTAATGGCTTAAATGAAGAATAAAAACACTCAGTCCTATAGAAATAAACACTCTTAATTTTTTTAAAGCCTTCTTTTGTGTCTGTCTAATCGACACGAATGGATCCCAGTCTTTCTGCATCCGCAACAAATAGTCATTTTCATATACCGGATACTTTTTGATTCCGTTAATAATGTTTTACAACACTGAGTGATACTGGATGAAATCCCATCGATTTTATGGCTAGAGCAGTTACTTAGTTGATTGTTAAACATTAATAAGCCCAATTTTTAAAAAATCCACTTGCCTATTTCACTTGAATCATTTTAAATTGCTCTCCCAGACTGATGCGGATGGCACCCTTAGAGTTGTGAAAACCACTGCACGTAAACTTGATTTTTGCCCTTCTTGGTTAATTAACAGCACAATCCTATACAGAGTTATTCCAGTCTACTGATTTCTTTTTTTTAATTTTTATTGATGAGTTTTAATTTCATATTTAATACATACATTCCCATTATATCTAATTTGATCTAACCCCCCCACCCTTTTCCTCCCCCCTCCTTGTCGACTTCCAACAGCTTTCCAACCCTTAACCATTCTTATTGCTTAACTTCACTTCACTTATATTCTTCTATAACACATATTTCATAATCTCTCTTACTCTAAGCATATTCAAATTATTTTATATATATACTATATTAAATCCACTAATATATCCATTTTACTCTTCCTTAATTAAATTATATGTTCTAGATAAAATTTCCTTAAACATAATACAAGCTTAGATTGTAATAGTTAAATTTCCCCCTTAATGGTAAAGTTGCTTCTCCCTTCTATCTTCAACATCACATTTTAATAATTCTCAAACTGCCACAGTTCTCCCTTCACATTCCATTTTTTTTCTAAATATTGTTTCAATTTCCCCCAATCAGCAGTAAATTGTCCTGGATCAAGATCTTTAAGTTTTCTTGTCATTTTGTCCATCTCCGCCATGTACAGCAATTTGTAAATCCAATCTTCTATAGTTGGTATTTCTTGTATTTTCCATTTCTGCGCATACAAAAGTCTTGCCGCTGTAGTCATATAAAATAACAATGTTCTGTACTGCACTGGAACACCTTCCATTCCCAAGTTCAGTAGCAACAATTCTGGGTTCTTATTTATTTGGATTTGTAAAATCTCATTAATTACTTCAATTATATCTCCCCAGTATTGCTTAGCTACCTCACGAGTCCACCACATATGATACAATGATCCTTCATGCTTTTTACATTTCCAGCATTTGTCTGACATGTTAGTATTTCCTAACGCAATTTTCTTTGGTGTTAAATACCATCTATAGATCATTTTATACACATTCTCTTTAATGTTCGTACAAGTTGAGATCTTCAGTGTATTTTTCCACAAGTGCTTCCACGCCTCCATTGTTATTTCTTTATGAAAATTTATTGCCCACTTCACCATCTGGACTTTTACTGTTTCATCCTCCATATGCCATTTTAGAAGTACTTTGTAGATCTTAGAGATTTCTTTCTTGCCTTCTTGTAATATCACTTCTTCTAATTCTGAATTTTCCATTCTTATTCCTCCTTTTGAACAGTCCGAGTTAAAAAGATCTCTGATCTGTCTGTATTGAAACCAACCATAACAAGGAGACAACTCTTCTTCTGTTTTTATTCTTAATATTGAATGTTGTATTTGTGTTATCTCCTTGTAAGTTAAACGTTGCTGTTCATTGTCAACAGTTCTCGGATCTATTACTTCGTACGGAACCACCCATGAAGGAATTCCATCTTCCATGTAAACCTTATACTTCTTCCAGATTGTGAAGAGGCTTCTTCGAATGTAATGATGCAAAAACATAGAATCCGCTTTTACTTTATCATACCACAAATATGCATGCCATCCAAATATTTTTTTATATCCCTCCAAAGCCAGCAATTTACGGTTTTTTAACGTTATCCAATCTTTTAACCATACCAGACATATTGCTTCATAGTATAGTCTTATATTGGGCAGTTGCAAACCACCTCTTTCTTTCGCATCTTGTAATACTTTCATTTTCACACGTGGTTTCTTGCCTGTCCACACAAAGTCTGAAATTTTCCTTTGCCATTTGTCAAATTGTTTAGAGTCTCAAATAATTGGAATTGTTTGCAACAAGAACATCACACGCGGTAAAACATTCATCTTTACTGCTGCTATTCTTCCCAACCATGATAAATTCAGTTTATTCCATTTTATGAAATCTCTCTCTATTTGTATCCACAATTTCTCATAGTTGTTTTTGAGTAAGTCTATGTTTTTCGCAGTCAGTTCAATACCAAGATATTTTACTTTGTTAGTTACCTCACAGTCCATTATTTCCATTAGTTCTTGCTGCTTCTGCTTAGTCACATTCTTACATAGTAACTTCGACTTCTTTTTGTTCACATAAAATCCAGCCAAATCTCCGAACTCCTTTATTTTGTCAATTATTTTGGGCATGTTCTCAATTGGATCTTCTACTATTAACATTATGTCATCCGCAAATGCTCTGACCTTGTAGGAAAATTCTTTTATTTTTATGCCTCGGATTGTGTCATCCTCTCGTATTTGAATCATCAATATTTCCAATATCGAAATAAACAACAATGGAGACAGAGGGCAGCCCTGTCTTGTACCTTTACTTATTTTCAATTTTTTAGTTAGATCATCGTTCACTACAATCGCTGCACATTGGTCTCTGTACATTTCTTTAACCGCTTGTATGAACTTTTCTCCCATTTGCAGCTTTTCCATGGTGGCAAACATAAAGTCCCAGTTCAAGTTGTCAAATGCTTTTTCCGCGTCCACAAAAAAGAAACCAACTTCCCTGTCACACTGCTTGTCATAGTATTCAATAGCGTTTATTACTGTCCTTAAATTGTCTTTGATTTGTCTATTAGGCAAAAATCCAGCCTGTTCTTCTGCAATAAATTCCAGCAGCCATCCCTTTATCCTTTCCGCCAAAACTTTTGCAAATATTTTATAGTCATTATTCAGCAACGAAATTGGCCGATAATTTTTAACATTGGTCAAGTCCTGTCCGTCTTTCGGAATCAGTGATATATTAGCTTCGTTCCATGAATCAGGAATCTTTTGGCCTTGCATCACTTCGTTCATTACCTCTCTCAAAAAAGGTGCCAATTCGTTAGCCATCATTTTGTAGAACTTTGCCGTCAGCCCATCCAGTCCCGGTGGTTTCCCTAATTTCGTTGATTGGATGGCCTCTTTTATTTCTTCCTCTGTCACTTCCCTATTTAATTTTTCTTTCCATTCCTCTGACATCGTTGGAAGTTTCATTCTCTCCAAATACTCCGCTATTGAATCTCTATTCACTTCTTTTTTCTGGTACAATTTTGCGTAAAATTTATAAAAAGCTTTACTAATAGCTGATTGATCCAATAATGTTCTGTCTTCTTCTCGAATCTTAATTATAGTTTTCTTCTCTTTTTTATTTTTTAATTGCCAAGCTAAATATTTGCCAGGTTTATTTGCACCTTTAAATATTTTTTGATTCATTTTTTTCAGGTTCCACTCCAATTCTTTATTATTCATTGCCGTCAATTGCTCCTGCAATATTTTTATGTCCTGATGTATTCGCTTCTTCCCTGGTCTCTTCTTAAGTTGCATCTCTTTGGCTTTGATTTTTTCAGTTATTTACTTTCTCTTTTCTTCTTTTTCCCTTCTATCTCTTGCATTCAAGTCCATCAATATTCCTCTTATTACAGCTTTGTAAGTGTCCCATACCTTATAAGTTGACACATCCTTGTTTATATTATATTGTATAAAGAACTTGGTCTCCTTTCGTAGCAACGCCATATTATCTTCTATCTGCAGCAAGTCTTCATTTATTCTCCATCCTTTTCTTTTAGTGTTTTTCCCGAATCTCCACATGATTGGGTTATGATCTGAGCCTACCTTAGGCATTATCTCCATATCTCTGGTCCACAACATCAGTTCTTTGGAAGCCCAGATCATATCAATTCTCGATACTGTAGGATACCTTGCAGAGTAAAAAGTGTATTGTCTGTTTTTTGGGTTTTGTCTCCTCCATACATCTTCCAGACTTTCCTGTTCCTTGATCGCAAAAAACAACTTTGGCAAGTTTCCTTAACCAAAATGCTCAATTCTTCCTTCCTGGGAAGCAACCTTCCTAAGGTTTTAAAAGTGGCAGTGGTAAAAATATCTTCTTTGGCAATAGAACCTTTCTTTTTTGGGCAAAGAGATTCGAGCGTGTTGTGGCAGAGTAACTTCAGGCAGACCTGGAGGACACGTCTTCCCTTGATTATTTCCAGGTTAATTTTTGGTCCAGTTTTGGGGCCTCTTTCCCTTTTCACAGTTCACTTGCAAGTCTTTAAAACCCAACAAGGTAAATCCACAATCCTGCAGAAAGTTGGCAAGCGGGCCTGTACCTTTTGCCACTGCGTCACTGCACTCAAACTAGTCTAATCTGAGCAGCCCTTACAGTAGTACTGTCAGTCCTCTGGTTCAGCTGTCCATCAAGAACAGTCCTGATAAATTTAAGAGCCGGATTGTGGCTCAAAAAAGATGGGATGAAAGTTTTCTGATGTGAAAGGGGATATCATTCACCATATCCATAAAATAGCAAAGAATCCAGTCGCGCCTTTAAGACTAACCAACTTTATTGTAGCATAAGCTTTCGAGAACCACAGCTCTCTTCATCAGATGCATCTGACG
The DNA here is from genome assembly GCF_028583425.1 of Eublepharis macularius. Lineage (NCBI taxonomy): Eukaryota > Metazoa > Chordata > Lepidosauria > Squamata > Eublepharidae > Eublepharis > Eublepharis macularius. Next base: position 223,701,648 of record NC_072791.1, on the reverse strand, counting down.
AAGAGAACTGTTGTTCTTGAAAACTTATGCTACAATAGTTGGTTAGTCTTAAAGGTGCGACTGGACTCTACTATTTTGTGACTACAGACTAACTCCTCTGGATCCATATCCATAAAGAACAGCACCAAGAGATTTAAAACATAAAGGGAGGTTTACTTTAGAGGAAAGATTCTACCATTTCATAAGAGCAGCAGTGGAGAAAACTATTTTGGGATAATGTAGGGAGCCAGTTTAGTGTACTGGTGAAGAGCAGTGGGACTCTAATCTGCAGGACCGAGCTTGATTCTCCACTCCTCTGTCTGAAGACAGCTGGGTGACCTCAGCTCAGTCACAGCTCTTTCAGAGCTCTCTCAGCCCCAGCCACCTCGCAGGGTGATTGTCCTGAGGATAATAGTAACACACTTTGTAAACCGCTTTGAGTGGGCATTACATTGTTCTGAAGGGCGGTATATAAATCGAACGTTGTTGTGGTTGTGGTTGTGGTTGTTGTGGTTGTTGTTGTTGTTGTTAGGATGTTATTTTTCAGATGTTGTCTAGAGAGATCTGTCTAGGGATCCTAGAGGACAGGGAATCCTTCTGTAGGTATGAGTAAGTGTTGCAACCGATGCCAATCCACTCGATCAGTTTTCCATTTGCATATATTCCTCCAGCAGCCCTGAACGGTCTTAGCTGTGAAACTATTAATGGCAAAGAAGACAAATAACATCCTTACGTAAGGGCTTGAGAAGGCCGTGGGTTGTAATGCACATTTATGATACACTCTCAGCACAAACCTCTGCTCCCACATGCCTTTTGGCACCGTCACAAACACTCCCACGCACCCACCCATGCTCACAGCCCTGCGGCCACCCACACACATATGTCATGTTTGTTCCACCTCATGTGGAAAGCCGCTCTGGCGATGGGAAGCGGTTAATCTTATGTACACACAGATGTATAGCATGATGCAACCTGCAAATACCCTTCTGAGACCTTTTATCTTTCTGCTTCTTGCTATGAGTAATATGAGAACCAACAGCAAGGGCTTCATTTCCATTCTTTGGGATAGTCCAGAAAGAAGAACTCAGAAGGTGAAAACGCGTTTGGCTTTTCCAACGAATTAAAACCTTTTTGCTCGGACTCGGGGAGTTATGTTAGGTTTCTGAAACTTCTATCAAGAGACGTCTGTGTGTTTTATTTTTAAGAGGGCGTGTCTTATTTCGAGGAGCTGAAAACGGAATGAAAGAGGCGGTGGTGCTCTTTGCTTAGATCCTAAGTGGCCATTCTAGCAGCTGGTCCTCCGAAGGAATGGCATTTCCATTTGTGGAAGAGGGTGGGTGATATTTCCACTTTACCCTCCCCAGTGTTGTAGGGTTGCCAGCCTCCAGGTGTTGGCTGGAGATCTCTCGGAACTACAACAGATCTCCAGGCAACAGAGATCAGTTCCACCTGGAGGAAATGGCAGCTTTAGAAGGTGGACTCTACGGCATTATACCCAGCTGCGTTCCCTCCCCTCCCCAAACCAGGCTCCATCCCCCAAATCTCCAGGAATTTCCCAACCAGGAGCTGGCAACCCTAGTTCGTGGGGAGCACAGGAACCCTGTTGGGGCAGGGGGGAGAAGGCTGCAGTTGAAAAGGGTGTCAAAGAGGCTGCTGGGTGCAGCAGCTCCCTGCTGTCGATGCATTACAAGTACGAGGTTGCTATTGCTGACGTGGTGTTTGGCAGAAGTTACAGGTGAGGCCAGCGACATGTTCAAGCAGGTCCACTTAAAGTGAACACTCAGGTCTTCCTGTGCTGGCTACATGCTCTCCTCCTTGGGTACCCGAAAACAGTCATGTATAATGGGCCAGCGTTTCTGTGCTTCCTCCGTGCAAGAATTCCTCACTCTAATCAGCAGCAGCCAGGCTAATTATACCGTCCCCATTTTTCTGTATCGGATCCGTGATAGAAATTCAGGCCTCATTGACTACAATGAAGGTTTAAAATAATAAACGGCTCACCCCTCCCTAGCAATCTCTGCTGTGACGCATGGTGCAGTACCCTGCCGAAGGAGGAACAGCTTGTGTTTTGTTTGGCAAGCGTGCCTGCCGCTCTGCTTCCTCCTTTCCCCAATGCAAATAGCATTATTCTAAAGAATGAAACAGGAAGCGGCCCATGGAAGGGATGAGGCAGGGCTGGGGGACGTCAGCCTCTTCCCCACTGGGTCACAGAGAGCCGCCTTCAGCTCTGAGCCCCATTAGCTATGATTTCTCTCCTGGCAACAGATTCATGAAAAGCTCCCACCCACACAAACAGACAGAGCCATATTGGGGGGGGGCAGGGGGGTCGCTTGCCCTGAGCACCACCAAAGAGAGGGTGCCAGGCGCAGCTGCTGGCTGGGAGTGCACGGAGCTGGTGGCAGCAGTGCGGGTGGCTGCACAGGAGGGCTGAGAGGCCTCCCGGGCCACCTGCCGTGCCAATGGGGGAGCCATAGCCTGAATCGTGAGAGCGCTCCCACGGGTGGCTGGGCCCTGTGCAATGATGTCACTTCCCGGAAGTGATGTCATCGCATGGTCCTGGGAGTGTGCACGCGCTTTGTGCACATGCATGTGTGGTGGCAGGGGCGCCACCTGACAGGAGTTGCCCCGGGTGCTGGCAACCCACGATACGGCTCTGCAGACAGATACACAAGCTTGCTACCTCCCATCCATCCCATTTTACTCAGCTACTGGAGTCTTCTTTTCAATATTTTTATCAATGATCTGGATGAAGGAGTGGAAGGGCTGCTCATTAAATTTGCTGATGATACCAAATTGGGAGGAGTAGCAAACACCCAAGAAGATAGAATTAAAATTCAACAGGACCTGAATGCTCTGGAGAAGTGGGCAGCTGTGAATAGGATGCAATTCAACAAAGACAAGTGCACAGTATTACATCTGGGCCACAAAAATGGGAAGCACAAATACTGGATGGGGGATACACTTCTGGGCAGTAGTATATGTGAAAGGGATCTTGGGGTAAGAGTGGACTGTAAACTAAATATGAGCAGTCAGTGTGATGCGGTGGCAAAAAAGGCTAATTCAATCCTGGGTTGTATCAAAGGGGCCATAGTGTTGAAATCGCAGGAGGTCATAGCCCCTCTCTATACTGCCTTGGTCAGGCCACACCTGGAGTATTGTGTGCAGTTCTGGAGGCCTCACTTCAAAAAGGATGTGGACAAAATCGAGAGGGTGCAGAGGAGAGCGACAAGGATGATCAGGGGTGTTATGATCTTCACTTTCTTTAGGGTGGATTTTGCTTTAATCTTTCCCTTCACACCCTCTGGGTAGTTAGCTGCCACCAGGAATATTAAATTCCAATATATTTTATTTAAGTTTTCCCTTTTGTAACGTGTTTGAGCGTCAGGCTCCTTCGTGGTTCTATGTGGCCCTGAGGATAGGAATGGGAGATAACTCTGGGATATAACAAAACAAAGTTTATTTTTTTAAGAAGCGTATTGGTTACGTAAAAGTCGTTCTTAGTTCTTCTAGTTGCTTCATCCAAGCTCATTCACACAGATCTCTTGTAAGGCTTCACCCACAGTTAGCCTCTTTCTCTAGGCTCTATATTTCCCTCACAGAGAACTCCTCAGACAGCACACAGCCAGCCTGTTTTCTTTTCACTCTCCATCCTTTCTCTCTCAGGCGCACCCACAGTTTGCCTGCTTCAAACAGAGTGAATATATAGTCTCACAGACACACTCAGTTCAGGCTTCCACTCGGGTTGCCTTTCCCTCACAAATACATGGACACCCTCAGGCTGCACACGGCTCGCCTCTCTTGCCCTGACTGAACCCTTTTCTCTCCCTCAGTAACTGAAAACTGCCTTCACTCCGCCCACTCTCTGTCATCAACCAATCATATCACTCACTCATCTCTCTCTTTCACCCCCATTCTTCACCTATCTCACCAAACATTTAAAGACACATGCACCCATTTCTTGAAATCATTACAAGGGGTCTGGAGACCGAGCCCTATGAGGAAAGGCTGAGGGCCTTGGGAATGTTTAGTTTGGAGAAGAGGAGCAGCTTGGCTGGAAAGAGGTGAAGACAACTGCTCCCGCTTCTTTTACACAATTATGATGGCTTCTGTGTTACTGGAACTGCTTTTTATTTGGATGAGGAATTAGCTAGCAGTCCAGAACTGAAATTAGCGCAGATCTAACCAATGTATACCAAGGTCCTTTTTCCAGAGACTCACGTGACAAAGAGGCTGGTTAAGGGAATGGTTGTCATTGAAGCATTTGAAGCTATTAGCACTGGAAGGATCCAATAAATTATTTGGATGGCATGCATATCTATGGTATGACAAAGTGAAAGCAGACTCTATGTTTTTACACCATTATGTAAGAAGAAGTTTGTTTGTTGTATGGAACAAATACAAGAAATGCATGGAAGAGTCTATACCAATGTGGATTATCCCTGCGGAAGTAGTAAACCCAAGAACAGAATATGCAGGGGAAGACTGGTTGACATATAAAGAGATTCTTGAGATAAAGCAGAACAATTATTTGCTTAAAGGTAATGATGAATTGCCATTCCAATATGGATGGTTTCAATATATGCAGATAAAAGATTTATATGAGAAGGACAAAAGGAAAAATGGTTTTAGATTACAAAATTCTGAGTTTGAGAACTGTTTGCTTCAGGGGGGGAAGAAAATAATTTCTAAAATATATAAGACATTGCTGAAATGGTTTACAGAGGAGGAAGTTGTTAAAGTTCAGATGGTCAAATGGGCAATAAATTGTAATAAGGAAATTTCAATGGAAGCTTGGGAAAAGGTATGGAAAAATGTAGTTAAGATTTCAGTATGTACCACTGTGCGTGAAAGTGTATACAAAATGTTGTATAGATGGTATTTAACACCGAAGAAGTTGGCCAATGGTAATAGCCAGATTTCTGATAAATGTTGGAAATGTAAACAGCATGAAGGTTCATTCTATCATATGTGGTGGACTTGTGATAAGGCTAAGCAATTCTGGGGGGATATAGTTAAAGTTATGTCAGATATTTTACAAAGGAATATAAATAAAACCCCGGAATTGCTGTTATTATGTATGAACCTAGAAGATTTTGATAAAATGGACAGAGTTATGGTGTTTTATATGATCACGGCGGCCAGAATGTGTTATGCACAGATGTGGAAGACTCAGGAGATACCATCTATGGAGGATTGGGTTCTGAAAGTTTTGAACATGGCAGAAATGGACAAACTAACAAGGAAATTGAAAGAACAAGAAGAATTGGACTATACATTAAGCTGGGAAAAATTCAAGAAATATGTGGAGAAAAAGTGGGACATGAAGGGGAAATTGTGGTCTTTGGAGAATTGGGGGAGACAGAAACTTACTTAAGCTTAAAAAGGGGTATATTTTACTGTATTTTTATATTTATAGGGGAGTATAAGTATGAGTAATAAGGTTATAGGGAGTATATGTGAAATATAGATAATATAGTTAATTGGTATGTAAGGAATAGTAGGTTATATATATATATATGTAGTTTTGCTTTAGTTAGTACATGTACTTATTATTACTTATATGATTTTTATATTTTCAATTAAGATAAGCAATATAGTTAGTGTAGATAGTTAAGATAAGTAAAGAGATTTGATTAGTATGTATAATATAGATATATATTATAGATTTTAAGAATTTATATAATATACTTTTTAGATTAAGTTGGGTATGGAAAACTGCGGAGAGTCACCAGAAAAAGGGGGGGGAAGGATGGGGGGAAATGTAATGGGGTGGATAATGATAATGTTTTTTATGTTTATGTTTGTAGACCCATCCAATAAAAATTCTTTTTAAAAAAAAGGAAAATAGAGACGATTGCATTGGCAGGAGCCCCATGATGACAAAGGCATACTTACAATCTGTAGGCAGGTCAGAGAGATGGCAGCGGCGTGGTTCAGTGCCAGCCCCAGAACCACGGAAAGACAGCAAGGGGGCTGGGATAGGAATGGTGCGCGCACCATGTGGGCTGGGAGGCCAGCTTATATACTTTCAAATTACCCAGGGGCTGATGCCCCGTTCAGTGGTTCTCACGACTTAAATCAAAGGATTTGGGGCTATTGGAACAGCCTTGATTGGACAATGTTTGAAGTCTGATTGATATATCATGACACCTTTTGGGAGAGGGGATGGGGGAAGGAAGGGGATCCGGGCAGTTTGCACATTACCAGTGCTCATCCTGGTGCCATCAAGTCCGGAGTGCGGAGGCTGCTTTGATGTGCGCTCGTTGATCGCTCTGGCTGACTGGCGCTCAGTCTTCATTCTGGACAGGTGTTAAGATATGCAGAGGAGAGCGGAATTCTCTCGCTGTGTACGTGGTCATCTCGCTTCTTTGAAATGGCTTCCCAAAGCAGACAGTCCCCCTTGGTTTCCTGGCTGCCTGAGAACATGGCTGTCGTCTGGGCGCGGCTAGGGCTCACCAACAGACTGCCTGGCAGTGAGGGCACGCTTGGTAACCAGCCCGTGGGAGGCTCCCGGCGGGAGTTGGCCAGGGGTCGCCTGGTCAAGCTCGCTGAAGGTCTCCCTGGCTGGCACCTGGCTGCTGGCAGCGTGGCTGGGACCCAGGGTAAGGCAAGCTCTCGTGGCAGGCGAGGGAGCAGCGTTTAAGACACAGTCCGTGGTTGGCAACAGGGCAGCATCACCCAGGAGAGTCCAGATATAAGCTTGGGCAGGGCAGTGCCACACAAGGGTCCTGAATGCATTTGTCCAGGAAACTGGCACAGTCTGTGGCAGCCTCAGATATGAAACTGACACGCGTGTTGGAGGCACACGCGTGCAAGGCCATCTTTTAGTGTAGGCTTCAAACACAGTTCGTGGCTGGCCTTAGGGCAGGAAGGGGGAGGGCTGCTCGGTAACATCTGTAGATAGTAGGGGCCTGCCCCAGTTGCTGATTGCTGCACTCACAATATTTAACAGTAGACTGAATGCCGAACGAGCAGTTCTTTCTCCTGCCAAAAACATTGCAGCAATACTTGATGAAGCAACAGCTAGAGCTGTTGGGAGTGGGTAGGTGAACTACCATCTTTCTCGTCAACGGGAACCCAAAGCAGCTTCGATTATTCTCCTCTTCAGTTTATCCTCACCACAACTCTGTGAGATAGATCTGGCTGAGTGTGTGTCACTCAGCAACCTTCCTTGGCAGATGGGGGGGATTCAAGTATGACAGTCACATGACAGGTTGCTTAAAAGCCATCCTATTCGTGCCCATGTCTAGTTACAACCCTCAGATGCTCAGCCCGAGAAACGAAAGGCATACCATCCTGCCGACTATCCCATATAGCCAACGCTGAGAAAATACCTTGTCTTGGCAAGATATCTCCCAGGTGCCTGAAAGGGAAGCCAGAAAATGGAGAGGCAACAGCAGAAGAGACCCTATCACTTCACAAGAATAAGGCTTGAACGTTCACCAACCTTGAGACTGCCATTGGACCCATGTAACAAAATTAAACATGGTAGAATAGTAGACAGGCTGTCGAGAAGGGGCGTTGGAGAAGCAACAGCCTGCTAAGAATCTAGTTACTCTAAATACTGCTGAAAAAGTAGTTTAGTCCACTTGTACCCTAGGGGGAGCTGTGGAGCATCATCTAGAGTTTAGGGTTCATTGAATGTTTTATTTTGCCGTTCAACTTACCTCTTGTTGTGTTTCTCTCTCTGCTGTGTGCAGTATGTGTTAGTGCTTGTGCTCCGGAGGCCTCTCTGTTGCATTAATGGCCTGCACTCAGTTACTACCTTTTGCAAAAATCCTGTTGCAGTAAACTCATTGAAAGCAAATTCCAAAGTGTGGACTGGATTATTTCCTGAACTTTGCCAACAGAAAGGAGAAACTTACCCAAGGCCACCTGCAGAGCTGATGGTAGTACTTTGGTGTAGTGGTTAAGAGTGGCAGGACTCTAATCTGGAGAGCCAGGTTTGATTCCCCATTCCTCCGCTTGAAGCGAGCTGGGTGACCTTGGGCTAGTCACAGCTCTCTCAGAGCTCTCTCAGCCTCACCTACCTCACACCACTCTGAGTGGGTGTTGCTATCTGCAGGTAGGTGTGGAATGCATACTACACCTGTTGTACCCTCATTGCTTTGGCTACCAGTGAGTTCTCACGTTCAGTTCAAGGCGTTGGTTGTTACTTGAAAAGCCCGCATATCTAAAGGACAGCCTCTCCCAGTCCCACAGTGATAGCTCATCTGAGCACAGCCTTCTGAAGGAGTCGCTCTGCAAATGGGTAAGATCAGTTGCCCCTACCAGAGCCTTCTTCGTGGTAGCTCTCATCTGGTGAAATGAGGAAGTCAGTAAGGTCCCCACATCTCTGTTTTTCCCAAGGATGCATAAAACGGAATTGTGCCAGAGAGCACTTTTATAAAGGGAATAAGGTTGCGTGTTGTACCGTCTTTTGGTGTAGTGGTTAAGAGTGGCAGGGCTCTAATCTGGAGAGCAGAGTTTGATTCCCCACTCTTCCGCTTGGAGCCAGCTGAGTGACCTTGGGTCAGTCACAGCTCTCTCAGCCCCACCCACCTCACAGGGTGATTATTGTTGTGGGGATAATAATAGCATACTTTGTAAACAGCTCTGAATAGGCCTTAAGTTCTCCTGAAGGGCAGTATATAAATTGAATGTTGTTGTTGTTAGTGGGATTCTAACTAGCAGAGTGCTGATTTGCATCCCAACCACTTCACCAGTATGCTGCAGCAGCCCCTATAACCCCCCCCACCCCACCCCCGGAACTGGAGATATGATTCAAAGAAACACCTACATGCCAAACTGAATTATTCAAAAAGTGTCAGGCTGTGGATGACAGGATACAGCAAATAGATCTCTGGACCATTGTAGCAAGACACAAGTTCTTGGTCAAATGGCTTTTATTCAGAAATCAGACCTTTTCCATATACAAGTCCATAGGACCACTTAGAAGCAAGGTAGACATCTAAGCAGCATGAGTAGAAGTTGACAGGAATGACATCATCTGAGAAAAACTTCTCTTTTAACACTCTATTTTACTCCTTTCTCCCCCCTCCCAACTGTAAACAATACTTTGGCGCTCTCTTGGTGTGAGAACGTTTCACATATTTGTGATATCACGTTGAGCTACTGGGAAGCAAGACACAGCACTGTCTGGGAATGAGCACAAGGTCATAAACACTGGAAGCTGTTACAGTCCAACAGATAAACACCTGTGAAAGCCTGAGAAAAGAATAGTTATGACACTAGCAAAGTGATATTGAGCTATAGCAAGATACACTGTGTTCAGCAGAACAGAATCAAAATTGGCGTGGACGGGGCTCAGACATGACATTAAGCCTTTTTACTCAGATAGGACATTTCTCTCCTGCCACTGCTGCATCCGATATTTAACTGATAAATGACAGCTGCAATGTGAATATGTGGATATTTTAAATACATCACCTCCAAAGCAAGACAGAGGCAAGTGAAAGAAGACGGTGCTGTGCTGTGGCTACTAGAAAACAGGGACAGTTGTGGCTATGGTTGCCAACCTCCAGGTGGGGCCTGGATATCTCTGGGAATTTCAACTGATCTCTGGACAATATAGATCAGTCCCCTTGGAGAAAATGGCCACTTTGGAGGGTGGTCCATATGGCATTATACCCTGCTGATGTGCCCCCTTCCCAAACCTTGCCCTCCCCAGACTCGTTCCCCAAATCTCCCAGAATTTCCCAACCTGGAGCTGTCAACCCTAGTTGTGGTGTATACAAAAGAGGTTAAGAAACTGAATTCACTGTGCCTCGTTGCTTAGGACATGAGGGGTTTTACAGCATGGCTGAGGTACTGGGATGGTGGTGGCTAGGGCTGATTTGGGGATAGATGCTTTGCTTGCTCTGGATGGGGTTACGTTCCCTGTTAAAGGTCAGGCTCACAGCTTGAGGATTCTTTGGGACACTGCACTGTCTTTGGACATACAGAAGTTGCCTGGAATGTCTTTTCCCAGCCAAGACTTGTTCCCCCGAGCTACAGCTGTTCCTTGGGAACTTCCAGATTAGAATGCTGTTCAGTTCTGACCTCCACCCATGATGCCCTCCAGCTAGAACCAGGCCCAGCACAGGTCAGAATGGTTGAGACATTTTCTGTGGGACAGATTTTCTGGCCTCCACCCGAGATGGAGGAATTCCATGCCCTAGGAGAAGAGGTGGAGGCTGGCACTGTCCCTTCCCATCTGGAACGCCTTTGAATGGGATTAAATAGCAATTGTGCTGATCGTTTTATCCCTGAGTTTGATGATTTAGATGTTTTTGATATTTTCCTTAACCTAAGGAAACTTAAGGATCACCTGTTCCCGTATCAACCTAATTGTCTGCTCTGATCCTCGTTGGGTGCCCTGATTCAGGTGCTCACGCCATCTGAGGCAATCCGAGAAAGGGTCTTCTCAGCTGTGGCGCTGACATTTTGGAAACGTCGTAAATTTGGGAACTCTCTCCCCAGAAGGATTCATCTGCTTCCCTCATTGTTGTCTTCTGCCAGTGGGCGAAGACATTTTTGTTTGCTTTGGTGTTCCCCAAATAACTGTTCTTGGCCTCCCTCCCTGATTGTGCTGTTATGTGTTTTTATATATTTTATTGGATTGCTTCAATATTTTATATACACCTATATTTTCATTGTTGTTTCAATGTCTTGATGTTTTAACATTAGGAGGGAAGTATTGTAGGGAGGGGGTCTCAGATGCTTGGCTAATGAATTAGGGACCATAGACTTCACCACTATGTTGCCTTGCATATTATTTGTTGCTTTGAATATGTACTCCTATGTACCACCAGTGCTTCATGTTATTTAGCATCAGTCTTAGAATTGATTATGTTCTATTTCAGCAATTCTTCAACTTTGTATTGGATCCTTGCTAATGCTCTGTCTTTGTAAAATCCTATGACATTGTTTACGGAAATGTCCTTGATACTGGTTGTACTAATCTCACACGATGTAATCCACCTTGAGTCTCAGTGAGAAAGCCAGACTATAAATGACATGCATGCATGCATGCATGCATGCATGCATGCATGCATACATACATACATACATACATACATACATACATACATACATACATACATACAGGGCTTTTTTCAGCAGGACCGTGCTGGAACAGAGTTCCAGCACCTCTTGAAAATGGTCACATGGCCAGTGGCCCTGCCCCTGATCTCCAGACAGAGGGGAGTTTAGATTGCCCTCCGTGCCGCTCGGCCATGTGACCATTTTCACCGAGGGCGATTTAAACTTTTAAAAACTCCCCCCTTGTTCCAGCTGACCCAAAGTGACATCATTGTGTGGTCCTGAGTTCCATCACTGAGTTCCACCACCTCTTTTCCCAGAAAAAAAGCCCTACATACATACATACATACATACATACATGTTTTGATGTTTGTGGCCTTCAGGGCCCTATTTGAATGGAAAAGCAGCATAGAACTTTTTAAAATAAATCAATACATTTAAAGGAAGTGTTTAATATTTCAAATCATGTGGAGGACCTATTTGGAAAGAAAGGCAGTGAAAAACAATCTAATGAATAAATATATCCTGGATGTTTTAAAGCATCTTAATTGTTCCCTCCGGGTACAAAATAATGGGTATAGGCGCTCTTTGCTGAACTGGAATCAATTTTATGGCATCCTGTACATCTTGAATTCTCTGTTCTCACTTTTGCCAGAACTTATAATTACGTAGGCCATGAATTTTTCAGCAAATGGTGGGACAGTCAAACATACCACATTGAACTGTGATGACTGTTAAGTTTGGCACCAAAGTCTGCCCAACAGGTTTGCCTCAATAGCTAAGAACGAAAAGTCACTAAGGACGAGTTCCCTCTTTTTAATAAAGAGCCTCTGACAAAGTGAACAAGAGAACTCAGCAACTGGTTTGTGATGCGCACAGTGTTGTGATATTATTGGGTTGGTTCAGCTAAAAGTTATTAGGAGACTTGGTTTCATACAGGGCTTTTTTTCAGCGGGAACGCGGTGGAACGGAGTTCTGGCACCTCTTGAAAATGGTCACATGGCTGGTGGCCCCGCCCCCTGATCTCCAGACAGAGGGGAGTTTAGATTGCCCTCCGCGCCACTCAGCGGCGTGGAGGGCAATCTAAACTCCCCTCTGTCTGGAGATCAGGGGGCGGGGCCACCGGCCACGTGACCATTTTCTCCAAGGGCAACCCACTGAGTTCCACCGCCTCTTTTCCCAGAAAAAAAGCCCTTGTTTCATATATCTGTGGACCAATGTTGCTGTTTGCCACCTTTGTGGTGGGAAATAGATGACGTGATACTCTCATATCACCTTGAATTGGGCCGATTCTGCAACCCGCAACAGTTGAACTAATGTCTCCCTTCTTGTGACATTCAGCCAGTAAAGCAGTAACACCTTAGAGACCAACAAGATTTTCAGGGTATAAGCTTTCAAGAGTCAAAGCTCTCTTCTTCGGATAGCAAGTTTTTCAGATAACAGAGCTTTGTCTCTTAAAAGCTTATACTCTGAAACTCTTGTTAGTTGAAGGTGCTACTGGACTCAGATCTTGTGGTTTTACTGTAGACCAACACAGCTATCTACCTGAAACTATCGACCAGTGAAGGTGATCTTAGAATGGTCTCTGGCACATACCTGAAATGTGTGCATCCAATCTTTGGGGGAAATATCCCATACAAATATAGTAGTACTTAGCCCTGTTTAGTCTTTCGAAACCATGATTGGAACCCATAAGGAAGGCACCCGACCCAAATTGGCAGATCTATTTCAAGACCAGCGGGAAAATTACCATTCCTTCCTGTTTGGAGCAAATAAAGGCCCTACCTTCAAGTGTCTATTTTGGGTTGTTTTTATTGATTCTCCTAACACTTATTATTTTGAAAATGATTCAGTAGCAGTGTTGATAACTCCAGCTGGTGCGTCTTTATTTTTAATTCATAAGTGGTGTCACAAACTATGTGGAGTAACATTAGGAACCCAGGAAACCTAGATATTCTTGGGCACATGCAAAGCAATTAGGTTGGATTCATGTTGTAAGCAAGGAGATGCCTTTCGGAATATCACCCTCTGACTTGGACTGCCCAGGTGAGCCTGATCTCATCAGGTCTCAGAAGCTAAGCAGGGTCGGCCTTGTGACGATTCTGCATGGCCTACCTGAAGCTGGAATGTTGCGGGACGTTGCGGAACATGCCAGCAAAAACACAAAAGATCGCGTTTTCTCGCACGAGAAAACACAATCTTCTGCGTTTTTGCTGGCATGTTCTGCAACGTCCCAGCTTCAGGTAAGCCGTGCGGAATCGGTCATGGTTAGTAATTGGGTGGGAGACCTCCAACGAAGAGCAGGGTTGCAGAGGCAGGCAGTGGCAAACCACCTCTGTTAGTCTCTTGCCATGAAAACCTCACCAGGGGTCGCCATAAGTCAGCTATAACTTGAGGGCACTCTCCCCCACCACCTCTGGGAGGTCAGGGGGAAGATGGCCTTAAACTCAAAACAGTTTGACCTCATCACAAAATGTGAAATCTTGATGTCAAAATCCACACATGGCCAGTAATTTATTTCTTCAGCATTCTGGGCCCTTCTGAAAAATATTGAATAATGGATGGTCAGTCTGCAGATCAAGACGCCCTTAAATGAAGAAGCTTAGGAGAGGGACTATGGCTTAGGGGATAGGTTGTGGCTCAGGGAAAGAGCATTGGCTTGTCATGCAGAAGGTCCCGGGTTCGATTCCTAGCATCTCCAATTAAAAGCATCAAGTAGGAAGTGATGTGAAGGACCTCTGCCTGAGAGCCGGCAGAGCTGCTGCCTGTCCAGGTAGACAATACTGACCTTGACTCTTACCAGTGGCCCAAGATAGCTTCATGTATTCATGAGCAGATGCTGTTATTCTTTTGTTAAGGCCGTTTGCTCCCGTTCCATGTTTAGCCGGCCCATGGCACAGTCTCCTCTTAGGCACCCACTAAAATCTCCATTTATTTCGCAATTCATTGCGAAAATTCGATGCATGAAACCACAGGGTGTACCTAGTTTCCTACTGAATGTATGGTGGAAGAAATGCACTTGCCAGACCCATTAGAATGTCTGAGTCCATCTGGCAGAGATATAAAGTCTTGACTGATTGGGTTTTATTGGGAAGTGTTAAGCTGATATTAGAGAAAGGGATGGAATTTTCTATCCTCTGGTGAGTCATAGATGAAAACAGGGACACTGGGGCATAGGCATTGCAACGTCCGAACCCTGAATGGCCAGGATTGGCTCCAAAACAGCTAGGATAGGTGATGTCAGGGGGTGTGGCATATGCAAATCAGCTATACTAATGACACTTCTGGTGATGGAAAGAGGCGTTTAATATGCTAATGGGTTATGCTAATGAGTTCCTCCAGCTCTTTTTCTACAAAATGACCCCTGCTGGTTATTGAAGGCAGGTATAATAAAATCCTTTACCTAAAAAAGTTATGCTCATGCCCCCTAGGAGACGTCGAGTCTGTAGAGCACAAGTCCTTTAGCTGTCCATTTTATAGGGAGGCGCGTCGATTTTTCATCCCATTACTTGACATGATCCTTGGGCATATAATCACCAATAAAGCTGGTTTTTATCTGATGAAAATGTTACGATTACGTGCCAAGTTGCTAAATTCTGTGCACTGATTCTTAAACTATGGGGTTTGCATTTTAAAAATGCGTAACTTGCTTTTTAATTGTATCTTTTCTTTGATCAATTTGCATGCTGGTCTTAGGACCGTAATAAAACGGATGAGGATGATGAGGCCCAATTTCATCACTGAAACCATCATGCATGGTTCTGCATGATCTATGCAGCCACTGGGCTCTGAAGAAGGCATCATATAGTCAGCTCTCCGTCGCAGGTTCCTTTTCTTAAAACAAAAGACTGTCATCGAACGCTTCATCTCACAACGGATTGGGTTGAATTTCCTATGCAGGCATTCCAATGCATTCAGTGGCTTGGCAGTTACAGGCCAACGTGAGCCTTTTGCTGGCATCAGGTGTCTTTCCACATGTATTTGCTTGCCTGTGTGCTAGAGGATGTTATTAATGAGGCGGGGTGGAAGAAGCTGCTAATTAACCCACACAAATGCTAGACTAATGAAGGTTGCTTATTAAGATAGTTTACAAAGATGGAAGCACCGGTAGCTGTGGAGTCTTTTGGAAGTCTCCGCTGGTTAAGAGGAAGGACGGAACACTGGAAGTGTCCGTGACCATTGCAGCGCCTTCAGAGAAGGTGAGTGAATACAAAATTTCACCAGCCCATTAATAGTAATAACTGCGCTTATATACCGCTCTTCTAGATAGATTAGTGCCTCACCCAAAGCAGTGAACAAGTTAGTGTTATTATTATCTCCACAATACAGCTGGGGAGCTGGGGCTGAGAAAGCCACCTACTGAGCTCATGGCAGTAGTGAGACTTGAACCAGTAGAGTGCTGATTCGCAGCCAAACTACTTGGCTTTCTACTCTAGGTGTACAAGGTCTCCTCCGCTCTTTGAAGCTATTTTTCTCCTGTTCCCACAACAGCAGTTAACCAGGGGTATTTGGAAGCATGTGGTCAGCAGCATTTTACTTAGTGGAGGCAGGGGGAGATGGTGGATGGTGGGGAGATTCTTACCTTCAGGCATATGCCAATGTCGTGATGACATCATTTCTAGTAATGACATCATCACACCAGAACCATTCTGGTATTTGGGTAAAACCCTCTATGGTTTTTGCCCAAATATCACAGTTTCACCTAGTGGTGTGATGATGTCACTTCCAGGTGCACAGGAAGTGACATCGTCGCATAGCTAGTGACCTCACAGTGTCACCTGGAAGAGCCTGCTGCAAGCCAGTAAATCCTCCCATTTCTCCCTCCACCGGCCAGCTGAGCTATGGCGAGGGCTGTGAGCTTGCCAGTGGAGGGAGAAATGGGGGGGATTTATTGGTTCGCAGCAGGCTCTTCCGGGTGACTCTGCGATGTCACCAGCGATGCGACAGTGAGCTAGCAGGGGCAGTGGACAAGGAATCCCCCCACCCTGGCATGGGGCTGACAACCCGAGGCTGAGGCCTGGTCGAAACTGCTGCAAGAAGACTGACAGGAGCATGGGGACTGATGAGACGATAGATTTAAATGCATGAGAGCCAGCAACGTACTTCGCCTCTGTGGAAGCAAATAGTCTTAGAAGGGTGTTTGCCCTAGCTAGGTGCTCCGCTCTTCCACCTGTGCTTATTGAAGGCAGATTTAATAATCAAATCCTCTACCTAAAAAGTTTGAGCTCATGCCCCCTAGGAGCGGTCGAGTCCATAGAGCACATGTCCTTTAGCTGTCCATTTTATAGGGGAGGCTCATTGATTCGTTATCCCGTTACTTGATATGATCCTTGGGCATGTAACCAGCAATAAAGCAAGACTTCACTGGTTTTTTATCTAATAAAAATGTTACGATTACATGCCAAGTTGCTAAATTCTGTGCACTGATTCATAAACTATGGGGTTTGCATTTTAAAAATTTGTAACTCTTTTTAATTGTATCTTTTCTTTGCTCAATTTGTATGCTGGTCTTAGGACCGTAATAAAACTGATGCCGATAAAGGAATACACGGATTCCTTCTCTTAACCGTTCAGAAAGTCTTCCTTCGACCATCAGGGCACACTGAAGCAAGAGTGATAGGCAGCTCCCACTGTGGCCTTTAAAGATGGTATGCAAAGGGCCAAGTAGAGAAGTGCTGCCCTTTCCAAGGGCATGTGAATTGAATGGGTTGGTATTCTACATCCCGGCCCTCAGGACACAGGGCCAAACCACACATGGGCCGTGACTAGATTCCCAGGCATGTATTTCAGCTGCAAGAAACAGCCATGCAGGGTCCCAGTCTGGATAGGAATTCAGAGAAGGGGTTTCTCTTCCTGCTGTCCCATGCCTCTGGTTGAAAATGATCCCTCTGGTCTGCTTTAAGCCCTCATAGAGAGAAAAAGACAGGCACAATACCGGTGCCCGTCTTCTTTTCTTGCCCTTGGATGTTAAAGCAATTGGGAGTGGGGCATTTTCACCTGGGGAAACAACACAGTGAGAAGACTTCAACTCGGGCACCACAGCCTGGCCAGATTAAGAACATAAGAACATAAGAACATAAGCAAAGCCATGTTGGATCAGGCCAGTGGCCCATCCAGTCCAACATTCTGTCACACACAGTGGCTAGAAATCCAGTGCCATCTAAAGGACTGTCAGTGAGGCCAGGACACCAGATGCCCTCCCACTGCCTTCCTTCCAGCACCAAGACAACAGAGCACCACCTCCCCACAAAGAGAATACCATCTATCTCCTGTGGCTAATAGCCACTGATGGACCTCTGCTCCATATATTTGTCCAGTCCCCTCTTGAAGCTGGCAATGCTTGTAGCTGCCACCACCTCCTGTGGCAACGAATTCCATGTGTTTATCACCCTTTGTGTAAAGTAGTATTTTCTTCTATCTGTTCTAACCCGACTGCTCAATAATTTCATAGAGTGCCCACGAGTTCTTGTATTGTGAGAAAGGGAGAAAAACACATCTTTCTCTACCTTCTCTAACCCGTGCATTATCTTGTAAACCTCTATCATGTCTCCCCTCAGTCGTCTTTTCTCCAGGCTAAAGAGCCCCAAGCGCCTCAATCTTTCCTCATAGGGAAAGTGTTCCAACCCTTTAATCATTTTAGTTGCCCTTCTCTGTACTTTTTCCAGTGCTATGATATCTTTTTTAAGGTGTGGTGACCAGAACTGTACACAGTACTCCAAATGAGGCCTCACCATCGATTTATACAGAGGCATTATGATACCGGCTGATTTGTTTTCAATCCCTTTCCTAATAACCCCTAGCATAGCATTAGCTTTTTTTATGGCAGTCGCACACTGTGCTGACGTTTTTAGTGAGTTATCTATCATGACTCCAAGATCTCTCTCTTGGTCAGTCTCCGCCAGTTCAGACCCCATCAACTTGTATTTATATTTTGGATTTTTGGTTCCAATGTGCATTACTTTGCACTTGGCTACATTGAACCTCATTTGCCACATGGATGCCCACTCTTCTAGCCTCGACAGATCCCTTTGGAGTGCCTCACAATCCTCTCTGGCTTTCACCACCCTGAACAATTTCGTGTCATCTGCAAATTTAGCCACTTCACTGCTTAATCCCAATTCCAAATCATTAATAAACAAGTTAAAAAGCATTGGACCCAATACCGACCCCTGTGGCACCCCACTGCTCACCACCCTCCACTGTGAGAAGTGCCCGTTTATACTCACTCTCTGTTTCCTATTAATTAGCCAGTTTTCGATCCACAAGAGGACTTGGCCCTTTATCCCATAGCTACTGAGCTTACTTAGGAGCCTTTGATGAGGAACTTTGTCAAAAGCTTTCTGGAAGTCAAGATAAACAATATCTATCGGGTCTCCCTTGTCCACTTGTTTGTTCACTCCCTCAAAGAACTCTAACAGATTGGTGAGACAAGATCTTCCCTTACAGAACCCATGCTGAGTTTTCCTCATCAGCTTTTGGTCATCAATGTGCCCACTAATTTTATTTTTGATAATAGTTTCCACCAACTTACCCGGTATTGACGTCAGGCTGACTGGCCTGTAATTTCCCGGATCTCCCCTGGAACCTTTTTTAAAGATGGGGACAACATTAGCTACCTTCCAGTCCTCAGGAACAGATGCAGAGTTTAATGACAGATTACATATTTTTGTGAGGAGATCTACAAGTTCACACTTGAGTTCTTTCAGAACTCTTGGATGTATGCCATCTGGGCCCGGTGATTTATCAGTTTTTAAATTATCTAGCAGTCGCATAACCTCCTCTCTCGTCACCTCAATGTGACTCAGGTCTTTCAAAACCCCTCCCAAAGTCAGTGCTTCCGGAGTGGGCATGCACTTCTTATCTTCCACAGTGAAGACAGAAGCAAAGAACGCATTCAGCTTCTCGGCCATTTCCCTATCACCCTTTAGTAATCCTTTTACGCCTTGGTCATCCAAGGGCCCCACTGCCTCCCTAGCTGGTTTCCTACTTCTAATATATTTAAAGAATTGTTTATTGTTTTTCTTTATGTTCTTTGCAATATGCTCCTCATATTCCCTTTTTGCCTGTCTGATCACAGACTTGCACTTTTTTTGCCACAGCTTATGCTCCTTTTTATCAACCTCACTCCGACTAGTTTTCCACTGCCTAAAAGAATCCTTTTTACCTTTTACAGCTTCTATTACATTGCTTGTTAACCATGCTGGCCTTTTCCTAAACCTATTTGTGCCTTTCCTAACCAGCGGTATATATTTAATTTGAGCTTCCAGGATTGTAGTTTTAAATAGGCTCCAAAATTCCCCAAGTGTTTTGACCTTTTTTACTTTCCCTTTCAGTTTCTTCTTCACGTACCCCCTCATCTCAGAAAAGTTACCCCTTTTGAAGTTAAACATGGCTGTGTTGGTCTTATTTGGCAATTTCCTATTTATACATATGTTGTACTCAATAACATTATGGTCACTGTTCCCAAGAGGTGCAATCACATTTACATCTCTCACCAGGTCTTCAGCATTACTGAGGACCAAATCCAGGATCACCTCTCCCCTAGTAGGTTCTGTAACCATCTGTTCCATAGCACAGTCATTGAGACAGTCTAGAAACTCACTTTCTCTCCCCCGATTCGAACACCCATTGGCCCAGTCAATGTGTGGGTAGTTAAAATCACCCATTACAACACAGTTTTTTTGTTTAGCAGCCATCTTTAATCCTGTCATCATTTTATAATCCTCCTCTATTTTCTGATCTGGAGGGCGATAACAAACTCCCACAGTTAAGTTTCCATTTGGGCCCGTAATTTCAACCCATAGCATTTCCAGAAGCGAATCTAATTCAGTTACCTTCTCAATCTTACTGGAATGTATACCTTCTCTGACATATAGAGCCACCCCACCACCAACCCTTCCCTCCCTATCCTTCCGATATAATTTATATCCAGGAATCACCGTGTCCCACTGATTTTCCTCATCCCACCAAGTTTCTGATATGCCCACAATGTCTATGGATTCGCCCAACACTAAACATTCCAGCTCCCCAGTTTTACCTCGGACACTTCTAGCATTTGTATATAAACACCTGTAACTTCCCCGGCACACTTTGCCTCGAGACGTAGTTAGGTCATCTGCACTGTTTGTCTCCATCTCAGTTGACAACTCTAATCTATCTCCCTGTAGAAGTGTTATACCTAGCCCTTCATCTCTCTGAGATGAACCATCCTGAACCAGAGACACTTTATCTCTTGTCGGCTTTCCCCTAGCATTTAGTTTAAAAACTGCTCTGCCACCTTTTTGATTTTAAGTGCCAGCAGCTGGGTTCCTTCTCGGGACAAGTGGAGACCGTCTCTCTTGTACAGCTCCCGCTTGTCCCAAAAAGAATCCCAGTGCCTAACAAACTTGAACCCTTCCTCCCTACACCATCGTCTCATCCACGCATTGAGACTCCTGATCTGCGTTTGTCTCTCTGGCCCTGCGCGTGGAACAGGTAGCACTTCTGAGAAGGCTACCTTGGAGGTCCTGGCCTTGAGTCTCCTGCCTAACAGCCTAAATTTTTGTTCCAAGACCTCACGACTGCATTTCCCAACATCGTTGGTTCCAACATGGACCACGACCGCTGACTCTTCCCCAGCACTATCTACCAGCCTATCTATAACACGCGTAATGTCCGCTACCTTCGCACCAGGCAGGCAAGTCACCATACGGTCAGAACGCGGTTGTGCCACCCAGCTATCTACTTGTCTAAGGATCGAATCACCAACTACCAAGAGCCTCCCTCCCGCCCCACCCAGGGATGGTTCCTTGATGCGAAAGGAAACCTGCTCACCAACTGAAGAAGAGGTCCCTTCTGAGGGCATGTTCCCCTTATCCTCAGTACGGTGCCCTGATTCCACAAGATCCTCATTCTCCTTGACAACAAGAACGCTGCCATTTTTAGAGTGGGACACATCTATCCTGTCCCTGAGAATCTTGTCCTCGTGCCTATCTAACTGTCTCCGCTTCTCCAGGTCAGCCACCTTGGCCTCAAGGGTACGTACTCGTTCCCTGAGAACCAGGAGCTCCTTGCAGCGAGCACACATCCAGGACTTCTGACCAGAAGGCAGATAGTCATACATGTGACACTCAGTGCAATACACTGGAAAGCCCCCAACCCCCTGCTGGCATTCTGACTTCATTATTCTGTTTTAGGAACAACACACTAAGAGGAAAGAAAACGGCTATGATCCCCCGGCTAAGAGCCACAGGCCAAGAGCCCTTTAGCTCGCGCCCCTGCCCAGCAGTTGCCTTTTCAATGCAAAAGGTCACTTCCTGCTAAGCACAGGAGGTGAGCACAAAGGGGGGGTGTGGCTTGTACTCCAGCAACCCCCAGCAGCCTTACAAACACACTCACCCTCAAACACAATCAAGCCCAAACACACTTAGCCTCAAAACTACACTCAAATCAACACAAAACTACACACAAAAAGCCCCAAAGCTAGAGAGGACCACCCTTAGCTTCTCAGCTTAACCCACCACAGCCAAGAAAGGCAAAAAGCCCTTACCTCCTCTAGCAGCTGCAGACCATGTGCTCCTGAGCCCAGGTGACTTTGCTCTGCCCTGCCCCTGCCCAGCAGTTGCCTTTTCAATGCAAAAGGTCACTTCCTGCTAAGCACAGGAGGTGAGCACAAAGGGGGTGTGTGGCTTGTACTCCAGCAACCCCCAGCAGCCTTACAAACACACTCACCCTCAAACACAATCAAGCCCAAACACACTTAGCCTCAAAACTACACTCAAATCAACACAAAACTACACACAAAAAGCCCCAAAGCTAGAGAGGACCACCCTTAGCTTCTCAGCTTAACCCACCACAGCCAAGAAAGGCAAAAAGCCCTTACCTCCTCTAGCAGCTGCAGACCATGTGCTCCTGAGCCCAGGTGACTCTGCTCTGCCCTGCCCCTGCCCAGCAGTTGCCTTTTCAATGCAAAAGGTCACTTCCTGCTAAGCACAGGAGGTGAGCACAAAGGGGGGGTGTGGCTTGTACTCCAGCAACCCCCAGCAGCCTTACAAACACACTCACCCTCAAACACAATCAAGCCCAAACACACTTAGCCTCAAAACTACACTCAAATCAACACAAAACTACACACAAAAAGCCCCAAAGCTAGAGAGGACCACCCTTAGCTTCTCAGCTTAACCCACCACAGCCAAGAAAGGCAAAAAGCCCTTACCTCCTCTAGCAGCTGCAGACCATGTGCTCCTGAGCCCAGGTGACTCTGCTCTGCCCTGCCCCTGCCCAGCAGTTGCCTTTTCAATGCAAAAGGTCACTTCCTGCTAAGCACAGGAGGTGAGCACAAAGGGGGTGTGTGGCTTGTACTCCAGCAACCCCCAGCAGCCTTACAAACACACTCACCCTCAAACACAATCAAGCCCAAACACACTTAGCCTCAAAACTACACTCAAATCAACACAAAACTACACACAAAAAGCCCCAAAGCTAGAGAGGACCACCCTTAGCTTCTCAGCTTAACCCACCACAGCCAAGAAAGGCAAAAAGCCCTTACCTCCTCTAGCAGCTGCAGACCATGTCCAAGAGTCATGTACGGGGTGACCACTAAGATTTCTCTTTCTCTGCATTCAGATGAGTTCACACGCTGCAGAATTGTTTTAATGTGCTTCCCAGTGGCCAGTTGGCATTCCATGTGTTTCTGTGATCCCTCAGAAGGAACCAAGAGATTCCAGCAGCCACTCGTGGTCTTAGTAAGTTATGCACCGGAGTCAACATCCCCACTCAGAGATTTAATGTATAGGGATGGGGTGAGCGTTTAGCCTGAAGGACGGTATATACATAGATTCAGCACCCCTGATATGTCCTCAAACAGAATAAAGGCAAAAGGGGTAATATCGAGACAGTTACAAGAAAACAGGGGATATCATTGGTAAATAGAAAAAAATGAAGCTCATGGAATTTTAATTTTGGGACCAGCAGCTGTGACTGTCATCTTCAGAGGTGTAGCACCAAAAGACAGAGATAAGATGCCAGTCACAGCTGCTGGCGAAACGTCAGGAACTACAATGCCAAGACCATGGCGATACAGCCTGGAAAATCCACAACAACCATCGTTCTCCAGCCGTGAGAGCCTTCGACAATATAAGGTCACTGACAGAAGCTGTCCAATGGCTCAGGCCCCACACCTTTCACATCACCTACTGCCTGGTCCTTTGAACTGGAGATGTCAGGAATTGAACCTGGGACCTTCTGCTGTACTACTGAGCCATGGCCCATCTCCCCGGTGCTGATATGATGATTGTATGCAAGAACTAGCCCTAAAAATGGAGGAACGGGATTGGTGAATGAAATCAACAGAATAACATTTTAAATGCTGTGTTTACCTTTGAAATGATGATGACGACGACAACGACAACAACATTAGATTTATATACCGCCGTTCAGGATGACTTAATATTCACTCAGAGCAGTTTACAAAGTATGCTATTATTATCCTCACCTTGTGAAGTGGGTGGGGCTGAGAGAGCTCCTAGAAGCTGTGACTGACCCAAGGTCACCCAGCTGGCTTCAAGCGGAGGAGTGGGGAATCAAACCCGGCTCTCCAGATTAGAGTCCTGCCCAGGGCCTTTTTTCTGGGAAAAGAGGTGGTGGAACTCAGTGGGTTGCCCTCGGAGAAAATGGTCACATGGCCGGTGGCCCCGCCCCCTGATCTCCAGACAGAGGGGAGTTGAGACTGCCCTCCGCGCCGCTCCAGTGGCGCAGCGGGCAATCTCAACTCCCCTCTGTCTGGAGATCAGGGGGCAGGGCCACCCGCCATGTGACCATTTTCAAGAGGCTCCGGAACGCCGTTCCACCACGTTCCAGCTGAAAAAAAGCCCTGGTCCTGCCACTCTTAACCACTAAACCAAACTGTCTCTCTGAAAGAAGATACATAAGCAATAAGTAATGGCGGTGAGATCCTACTGTGGAGGCAACAAACCCAAGGAGGGAGATAAATTGGCAACTTTTACTCCCATAATGGTAATGTATCAATATCTTTAAGCATATTCCTCAAAGAAGGCAGGTGTGAAAAGGAAGGAAAAATTGCAGTTGCCGTCATCTTCAGCAAACAGCACAAACCTTCATATTTATCATGGGCCATTTCCACACGTCTTGCCTGCCTGCCGAACATCGCGGGAAAGACCCAGAAGACAGCGTCTTCTCGTGCAAAATCGCGCCAGGAAGATGCTGTTATCCAGGAGTTTTCTGCAATTTCGCGCAAAACTCCTGGATAACAGCATCTTCCTGGCGCTATTTTGCGCGAGAAGACGCTGTCTTCTGGGTCTTTTGGGCGATGTTCGGCAGGCAGGCAAGACGTGTGGAAACGGCTATGGTTTCATTCCAGATTATTTCAAAGACAAAAACAGCAAACTCAAAGGTCGTAGTCTGCAATGGTCCACATCTCCAGACCATCTCTTTGGTCTTGCCTCCACAGCAACCTTCTACGACTTGAGAACCACCAAGCTGAACACACCCATGATTTGTGGTTTTCTAGATGTTTCAGTCTCCTCCCCCTCCAATTTTGTAATTCAAGATATGTAGCAAACCAGGGGTTTTATATTTTTAAAAACCTCTGATGGAACACCAGCCATGGTTGATGATCTGCTCCCTGCTTGATGTGTCCAGAGTTGAATAGACTTGCTAAACAGTGCCTGTTCAGTATTGTCCTGTTACAATGATTTTGTATTAGTCTCAGTTCTTGTAAAAGGTGTTACATGGACTGCGCTTTGTTTTTAGATTTGGGGTTTGATTTTGGACCCATATGGCTGCATACCACTTTTGCATCAGTATGATGGCTGCGTATTTCTCATTTTCTTGCTCAGTCCTTGTCCTCCCCTTGATATTTTCTTTGCAATGTCTAGAATGCAAATGGTGGTGAGAGAGGATTAATTGTGCTACTTACAAGGGGGCAATGTAAAGAATTGGCAGCCCTGCCTACAGGTCCTGCCTACGTAGCCCCTCTAACTACATGCAACGTAAGCCAAATTCATGTGTACATGTAGGTTCTACTTGATGGGGTTTAAATCAGAGAGCGATAAAATGAGTCACAGAAATACATGGAAACAGATAAAGAGAAATAGCACATGTCTGAAGAAAGTGTCTGCGTTAGGCAGGGGAGTGGGGGATTTTTTGACAACCATTTCTGTACATGAGTCAGAGGAGGTTTGTGTGGGTGGGTGTGTGGGCGGATGCATCTGTGGGTGTCAGAGAGAGACAGACACAGATAGATGGCTGTAATTAAGTAGTTAGTGAAATAACTATAATAGTCAAATGAATTTAAAGGCACGGGTTTCAAATGGAGCTAAGCTTTTAAAAAGCTCATTTTTAGAGAGAGAGAGAAAAAATCTCCAGGCGTTTATTTGAAATATGGTTCGGAGGCATCCCAAAAAACAGCAAAAAGCACCCGTTCCATTTACTTGAAAATCTGGCTGCTGATCACTTGAATTGAGACGGGTCCCCGTTTGTTTTCTTGGAAAGGAGCATTATTCAGCAGCAACCTGTACGATCACTTCAAGACCGGGTATTTGCAAAAGGTTTCCTTGTAGTTGAGAATGTGTATTAGAAGCTTACAAGCAAAGAAAAACAAAAATAATTCAAGAAAAAAAGGGTCACATTTTTATTTAATAGGTTAGTATTTTTATTAAAATATTTTCCCTTGCCTTATGCTAATGCATGCCCCACAGCACTTCGGGTGGTTGGAGGGTTGGTCTACAGCACAGTACTGCCCAAGACAGACACTTTAAATCCCGTTGATTTCGGCGGGAGGGAACTATTAAACACATGCTGCAATCTCCTCCCGCGGAAATCAACAGGACTAAACCTTAGCTGAATTATATACCCCCTTAATAAATGTGATCATTCACAACCTGCCCTTTTCATTACATTTAAGGGGACTTAAAACAAAACAAAACAAAAATCACCGAAAGCTGCTGAACAATAGGAAATCTGAAAAGAAGAGTAGCACCTTTAAGACTAACCAACTTTATTGTAGCATAAACATCCGATGAAGAGAGCTGCGGTTCTCGAAAGCTTACGCTACAATAAAGTTGGCTGATCTTAAAGGTGCTACTGGACTCTCTACTATTTTGCGACTGCAGACTAACACGGCTAACTCCTCTGGATCTGAAAAGAAGAGTAACAAGCCACTCATTTAAATATAATGTAAAAGTAGGCACGTCTTTCAGGGCTCTGCTGCCAATTCCAACAGAGCTGCGCTTTGCACGTCCGTCAGAGCTGAGACCACTGAAGCGAACGCCCACAACCAGAGACAGCCAATCTCTGAAACAGGTTTGCCAACTCCGGTGGGGAAATTCCTGGCGATCTGGGGTGGAGCGTGGGGAGGGGCAGGGTTTGGAGAGAGGCCGTGTATAATACCATACACTCCACCCTTTGAAGCTGCCGTTTCCTCCTGGGGAACTGATCTCTGTAGTTTGGAGATCAGCTGTAATTCCGGGAGATCGCCAGGTCACAACTGGAGGTTGGCAACCCTGCACTGGAACTCAGAAGCCGCACCAAGGAAAGTGGTTGGCCTCTGTGCTGAGTTCATTGTTGGCCCTTTCGCTTTGTATAGACATGACTGTGTTCATAAGAAAAGTTCGTACTATTCCTTGGTTATGCTCACGTGATTTAGCATGAGGGAAAGCTATATATTATATAAAAGGCTAACCGTGCTCCAGAGAACTCACTTCCTACCCTGGTGTGCCTTCAGAGGGTGCTGCCGTGGTGGGAAGCCCAGAAGAGGCAGCCCATCCTGCCGAGAGCATGCTGCAGCGGATTAAAGCAGAGCAGGTGGCAATGTCCACCCCCCACCTTCTCCTATCTGGGATCAGGAGCGGAGCAGGTGGCAATGCCCACCCTCTACCATCCCCTGGCCAGGATCAGGAGCAGAGCAGGTGGCAATGCCCCCCCTTTCCCCAGCTGGGATCAGGCACGAAGCAGGTGGCAATGCCCCCCCCCCTTTCCCCAGCTGGGATCAGGCACGAAGCAGCAGGCACTATTTATGCTGCTGGTATTTTATTGTGTTTCATTGTTTTAGTGGATGTCATAAG
The DNA here is from genome assembly GCF_028583425.1 of Eublepharis macularius. Taxonomy (NCBI): domain Eukaryota; kingdom Metazoa; phylum Chordata; class Lepidosauria; order Squamata; family Eublepharidae; genus Eublepharis; species Eublepharis macularius. The sequence goes on along the minus strand of NC_072791.1, from coordinate 223,674,586 downwards.
TGGCTCAGCATTGTTTAAAAATCAAGTATATAGAATTTTTTCAAACAAAAGCTTACTTCTTAGTTTTGAGTGCCGTTTTGTCAGTTTGTGTTACTTTCAATGGACAGAAGCACCTGCCATACTGGCAAACTGGAATTTAGCAAGAAGTGACATTCCAGCTAGAAATCCTGCTTTCAGACACGGAAACAGGCTTCGCTGATTTATCTTTATCTTTTTCCTCTACTACATTCGGCAACAGCTGTGATTATAGACTTGCCAAATGAACAGAGCTTGGTGGCAGCACTGATTTGTTCCAAATACTTGGAAAACTCTGACTGCGATCTAGGAATGATTCTCAAATAGAAAGCTTTATCGGTCCAGTCCAGCATTTACGAAGAATTTATCTGCCCACATTCCTACTGTGTTGAATGACAGGGAACATGTACCCAGTAAGAAAAAAAAACGTATGCATGAACCTATCAGTCTGCAGATCATACGGATAGCCAGTATTATTCATGCCTGGACTGGCTTTGCCTGCTCTTGTCTCATATTCATGTGATTACTGTGCAGTACTACTCCGTCTATGCTACAGCAGAATTCAGTCATAATTCCTGCAATTTTTAAAGGAATAAGGAGGTTATTTTGTGCAACCATTTGTACCAAAAATTGGGTGCCCCCTCCAAAGAACGTAGGACTGCTGTAACTAGTAAAAGATTGTGTTTTTAATGCAAGCTCCTTGCAATTCAAAATAGAAATGAATGCAGAATAATAGCCACAATTTCCAGCAATCATTCCGATTTGCTTCATAATTACACACCCACACGGTTTTGCTCTGATTAAATAAATATGAAAAGACGTTCAACAGCTGTTGGGCTGGGCCTGGTGATGCCACTAAGTGACCCTCAGCAGTTGGCAGGCTCGTTTTATACCCATGCGCATGCACACAGACACATAGCAATAGATGTGACAACGGCCTGAAATCCAAACTGTGTGGAATGTGTGGGTTCCACACAAGAAAAAGGGCCGAGCATTGGGAAACCCACCAATTTCACTATATCCAGGGCTTTTTTTCAGGGGGAACGTGGGGGAACGGAGTTCCGGAACCTCTTGAAAATGGTCACATGGCTGGTGGCCATTTTCTCCGAGGGCAACCCACTGAGTTCCACCACCTCTTTTCCCAGAAAAAAAGCCCTGACTATATCACTAAAACTCTTTTCAGGGGTGGGTGAAGGGATGGCAAAAATCACCAGATTTACAAGGCAGGAATTTTTTTAAAAGATTCCCATGTGGAACAACTTCTGTGCAGTTTGGATTTCAAGTTTCCAATCCCTTCTCATGTGCGCTAAACACGAGTTTGATTGGGGAAAACCCCCAGTCATCTTGCTTTTAATGTGTGATTTGAAAAAATCTCTTTAAACGAGATCTCTTTAAAATCTTTTTAAAATCCCTTAAATCTCTTTTAAAACCTCTTTTAAATCTCTTTAAAAATCTCTTTTAAAACCTCTTTTAAATCTCTTTAAAATCTCTTTAAAAGAGAGGGATTAGCTCTTATGCACGCATGGAGGCAGGAGAATTGTCCTTCTCAGTGCACACACTTTAGGTAACAGATAAGGGCTGTGCAGAAAGGATATTTGTCTTACAGCTAACCACCTCTGTCCAGGTATGACTAGACAACATGGGTAGATCCTGGGCAGACATAGGCCAGCAACAAGTCAAACAGCCTTCACCTCACGGTCCTTCTCTGTTAGTAAAAGCGTGTGAGGTAGAGAGGAGGGAATAAAGATGCTTCTCCCCACGTGTGCACAGGAGCTGATTTGCACGCCTCCCCTTTTAAAGGTAAGCTTGGGGCCACACATTAAAACTAGCTGAGCTGGGGTATCCCCCAATCAAACTCATGTTTAAAGCCAGGGCCTTTTTTCTGGGAAAAGAGGTGGTGGAACTCAGTGGGTTGCCCTCAGAGAAAATGGTCACATGGCTGGTGGCCCCACCCCCTGATCTCCAGACAGAGGGGGGTTTAGATTGCCCTCCATGCGGGTGGTGCGGAGGGCAATCTCAGCTCCCCTCTGTCTGGAGATCAGAGGGCGGGGCCACCGGCCATGTGACTATTTTCAAGAGGTTCCGGAACTCCGTTCCACTGCGTTCCTGCTGAAAAAAAGCCCTGTTTAGAGCACATGTAAACAGACCCTCATGAATAAGCAGTAAGTATCCGTTCATTGTGGTTTATGTCTTTTGGATTCTTCCCCAAAGGTTGACATTGTAAAAAAAGTTGTACGTATTAAACCCTCTTGTCTTTTAGGCAGTTTAGAACTTGCCTCATTAACGACATGAAACTTTGCAACATCTGTAAAGCTTTATATCCCAGCTGTTATCCAAAAACTGACCCTTCCAAAGAATAGACACATTGCCGTTTTCTGATTACCCTAGGCTGCCAACAATCACGCTTGGCATAAGCTACAAAATAGTAATAAAAGAACAGAGAGGTATTTTAGATTAGCCGTGAGCATTTGAAGACAACGAACATGCTTTGAAATGCTTATCTTGTCATCACTAATAGCCAAGTGCCCCCCTTTGGACACTTAATTCCACTATTTGAGGCCTCTTGGCCACAAGGCAGATGCTTCGTGCCCTCCCCTCCAGTGTTGCAGAAAAATGTAAAAACAAGAAAAAATGAGAAACGTGAAAATGAGGGGGAAAAAGTATTGGAGGGGGGGTTAAACCCCACCCATACCAAGTTTGCACTAATCTCGACATGCATAGACCATGACCTCCTCCTCCAATTCCCCACTCCTCCGCTTGAAGCCAGCTGAGTGACATTGAGTCAGGCACAGCTTCTCAGAGCTCTCTCAGCCCTGCCTGCTTCACAGGGTGATTGTCGTGAGGAGAATAACAACACAGTTTGTAAACTGCTCTGAGTGGGCGTTAAGTTGTCCTGAAGGGTGGGGGCCTTCCTCTAACTCCCCTCTAACAACCCCCCAAGTTTCAGAACGATTGGACCCCCAAACCAGGGGGCCCCCTATCCTCTCCTAAAAAAATCCGTAGCTTTAGATTGCTGCTGCTCATCTTCATTCATTTTTTCCTGTGTGGAAAAAATGAAGAGGAAGGCTTCCTTTGCCAGGGGTGGCATTTTGCATGCAAAATGCCCCCCTACCCTCAGGGGCCCTTCTCCCACCTTTACTCCCACCCCCCACCAAGGCTCAGCCTGCTCCCACTTGGGGGGGGCATTTCATGGCCTCCCCAAGTAGGTGCTCTCAGCCCCCAAAGTCCGCCCCCTACTGCCCCATACAAACCCAATTCCCCCCCAGCTGCCACACACAGGCCCAAATCCCAACATTAGCCCCTCACTGACCCAAATCCACCCCCAGCAGCCCCACACCCACCATAACCCCAGGAACAGGCTGGCCAGCCCTCCCCCTTTGGGAACTTCCTAACTCCCGTTCCCAGGGCAAATCCGCATAGCCCAGGGGTGCCACAATGGTGGGCACACTCCTGAGTGCCAACTTATCCCTGGGAAAGAGCACCTGACCTGGCACACAGACAACCACCCCCTGACCCCCCCCACCTACAGAGAAGGCTGGCCAGCCTGCCCCATTGTTCCCAATGCTGGGAATCAACCTCACATCAAAGAAGGTAACACACACACAATGATTCAAGCTTAAAAAAACTTTATTTTATCACTTTCAAAGTACAATAGGTCAACAAATCACAACATATCACACTAATTGTCCCCCACACAAAAGGACTACACAATTAACTACACATCAGAGAATCTAAAAAATATATTTTTTTTAACAAACTAAAATTTTTGCACTGAATCGGGTTATACAGTAGGAGTGCACAACAGGGCATGAAAACAGAAGTCCCATAGACACAATTAACACAACCAACCTCAAATCACAGATTCAACAAAACCTTAACAAGAGCTTTCAAAAAAACTTCATTTCATGAACTGCTTAAATTCACACATCAGCAGGGCACAAATGGGCATTAAAACAGCAATGCTTGCAGCGAGTCACACCACACAAACATAACACTCAACCAACTCAATTAATATTAGACAATCAGTAAAACTTGAAACCAGCATTTCAAGATGTGTGTTGCACAGGGGGTGGGGGGGGGGCAAAATGGGTCAAAAACACTTTCTGTCTTGGACACATGTAGGCAACATGGCAGCAGGGCACAACCACAGGCAGGACAGCATTGTCTTAGACTCTGAGTCGGAAAATAACACAACTATCGTGAAATAAAATACTAATTTGCTCATCCCCTCAACACCTCCTCCATTACAACAAAACACAACACAAAAAGACTTCTTCTCTTTCACAATTTCTCTATTTCCAGGCGCGTGAGCCCATCTGTCAACCACCCCTCCATCAACAAACTTAATTGGGGGGAAACCACTGCAACAAGTTCCAGCAGAACCAAAGTCACTTCCTTGGGCTATGCTTTTGGTTCAGCAACACAAAGCTGGAGCTGGCACTGCCGAGGCACAGAACACTGGTATTTGTGGGGCGGTGTTGCAGAGCCCCCCCCCCCCCAGCCTCAGCATGTTACTGGAAACATCTACGAGACATCATCATTGGCTGGCGCCCATCCCCAACACTCCCCGCTTCCCCCCCCAAGCAAACCAAACAGCAACATTATAATTTTTTTTGGTTTTTTTTTTTAAAAAAACACACAAACATTTGAACTCTTAACAAACATTTCAACTTTTTTGGGGTTTTTCATTTTTTTAAAGAAAAATACAACTCTCAACAAACACGTCAACTTTTTTTGGTTTTTTTTTCTTTTTGTGAAAAACTACAACACTGAAAAACATTTTAAACATTCCAAACAGAAGGATATTACAGTTTCCCATTCCCTAATCCCCACCTAAGCAATCCCTATCTTACCTATTTCTCCCTCCAGTGGCAATCCATGTTTCTGGGGCATTATTTTTCAGAAAAAATTTGGTCCCACAGGGTCTGTCTCAGTGCTGGGAGATTTTTTGAATTCCCTTTGGGATGGGGGCTTCAAATTGTTGGGGGGATTCCCTTTGCCACTGGTTCCTAACCACCCTCCCTCTACTGGCCGGTTTTAACTGCGTCTACAGGGTTTTATGCAGGGGAGAGCGCGATTCCAAAGGACTGGACTCGCAGAGGATGCAGGCCACAAGTTGGGCTCACCTCAGTCACTCTGGAAGTCCAGTCCTGAGAAATCGAAGAGGCGAGAGTTGACCTTCAGGAAGGTCAACTGCTCGACTCTCCATGGGAGAAGGCAAGTGCGATGTGGGCCGACAATGTCGCCCGCATGTGAAAAGACGCGCTCGCTCTCCACGCTCGTTGGAGAGCATGAGAGCAGCCGCTGCGCCTCGAGGGAGAGGTCCGGCCAGACCGACTCCTTCTTGGCCCAGTAGCTGAGCGGATTGGTGGAGAGCGACTCGCAGGGCTCCGTGAGGTAGTCCCTGACCATTGCCTCCGCCGGATCCTCTCTCACGGTCCTCACGACCCCAGAGGGGACGAGCGCCCACCGGAGGAGCTCCATCTCCATCAGCACTCCGGTGGTGGCCGCGGGGGGGGGGCCTGCACAGAGGGGGCGTCAGAGGGACCCGCATGGCAGGGCCCCTCTTGCATCCCCCCTGTCGACAGGCGTCCCCTCGCGGCCTGCCTGCGCCTCACCCAAGAGCAGAGCCCGTCTCTGGCTTGGGTGAGGTTCCTGTCCCGCTCGGCGAAAGTGCCCTTTATGTGCGGGTCACACATGGTCGCCAACATGTATGACTCGTCCTGTGTGAGAGGAGTTAGCCTGGCAGCTATGCCATGCTGCAGCCTTCTCACCAGTGCGCACACCGCTGGAACAAGGTCAGCACGGGGCGCGACCCGGTCTGCAAGGGTGGCCAGATTCCTCTGGAGCGTGTGCACCAGGAGAATGACCAGACCGAGGAGAGGTCCACGAACGGTCAGCAACCTGTTTGTGAAGCATGCTTGTGAGTGCCAGGCCAGCCAGCAAACAGGCACCGTCCAAAGCCAGAGCAGCAGGCTTCTGGTCTGTGTAGGCCCAAAGCTGGCACACTGGTTTGTGAGCCTGGTGGGAAGCATGGGAGGAAGGGGGCCATAACCAGCAAAGCCAGACACACCGATCCAGTTTGTTAAGTGTAATTGTGAGAGCCAGGCCAGCAAGCAGCACAAAGCACCAAAGGCAGAGCAGCAGGCTTCTGGTCTGTGTAGGCCCAAAGCTGGCACACTTGTTAGAGAGCCTGGTGGGAAGCATGGGAGAAAGGGGGCCATAACCAGCAAAGCCAGACACACCGATCCAGTTTGTTAAGCGCAATTGGGAGAGCCAGGCCAGCAAGCAGCACAAAGCACCAAAGGCAGAGCAGCAGGCCTATGTGTGTGCCAGAGGCTGACACACTTGTTAGAAAGCCTGGTGGGAAGCATGGGAGGAAGGGGGCCATAACCAGCAAAGCCAGACACACCGATCCAGTTTGTTAAGTGTAATTGTGAGAGCCAGGCCAGCAAGCAGCACAAAGCACCAAAGGCAGAGCAGCAGGCTTCTGGTCTGTGTAGGCCCAAAGCTGGCACACTTGTTAGAGAGCCTGGTGGGAAGCATGGGAGAAAGGGGGCCATAACCAGCAAAGCCAGACACGCCGATCCAGTTTGTTAAGCGCAATTGGGAGAGCCAGGCCAGCCAGCAACACAAAGCAACAAAGGCAGAGCAGCAGGCCTTACTTACTTACATGTGTTCCGTTGTTTTCAACTACACACGCCAGGACTGCAGGACCTCCATCGAACCAGTGTTCACAGTGGCACGGGTTTTCTCCATGTACCTCCAAGATATCCCATCATGCATCTCCACTTTGCACAGATAGGAAATGGAAGATATAGGAAATAAGGACGCTCTGCATTGCTGACTTACTGATCATGACCGTCGTGGCTACACTGGAACAGAAAATTTTGAATACATGCCTGGACCAGGGCCGTTTCCAGACGGCCCCCTGCCTCGCGAAACGTCGCGCGTCGTCGCGCGTCGTTGCGCAGAAAACACGAAATATCACGTTTTCTCGCGCGAGTTTTGTGCGATGTCGCGCAAAACTCGCGCGAGAAAACACGATATTTCGCGTTTTCTGCGCAACGACGCGCGACGACGCGCGACGTTTCGCGAGGCGGGGGGGCCGTCTGGAAACGGCCCAGGACACGTGGTCATCAATAGAATGCTGGACATGGGCACTTGGGGTAAGACAGGACTCCTGACACTCGCTCGGTCTCATGTAATTTGTATCGTGTGGTTCGACTCTAAGAGGCTCTCTACACGAGATGCCTCAGCGCATGTTCATCAAGTGTAGGGAGATGCAATGTTAGCCAGGAAGCATAGTTCAAAAAGACAGAGCTGGTGGAGATCCTTCTCAGAGAGTTTGCTAATTTCATCTTCACCTCCCTGAAGGCTCTGTGAATTTCACCTCTCCAGTCTAAAACTATGCCAGGAAGCGTAGTTTTAAAAGACAGAGCCAATGGAGATCACTTCTTAGAGGGTTTGTTAATTTCATCTTCACTTCCCAGAAGTCTCCATCAGTTTCACTTTTCTGCTGTGTCTTTTAAAACTTTGATTTGTCTGCAAGAAACTCATATTAGGGATCAAGATGTCAAATATTTGATTAACAAAAAGTTAGGAAAACAATTTGTTTCGGCAACAAAGCAAAAAAAGAGGGGAATTGTGATATATATAAAAGAAGAACTACAACCTAAATTAATTATGTCTGATAAAAACGGAAGATACCTGGCAGTGGAATGTTTATGTAATGCAAAGAAAACTTTGGTACTCGGACTATATGCGCCAAATGGCTCCAAAGATATATTTTTCAAGGATTTACGAGAACAAATGGAGCAGTGGACCTATGACCAAGTAATTTTAGCTGGAGACTTTAAGGGAGTAGTAGACTTGCAATTGGATAAAAGTCAATCAACAAGTAAAGTAAGGACGGGGAAATTACCAAAGTCTTTTTTTGAAATTCAGGAACAAGAAAACTTAGAAGATGTTTGGAGAAAATATAATTCTGAAGTGAAGCAGTATACTTTTTTTTCATCTAGTCACCAATCTTTTTTGAGAATAGATATGATCTGGGCGTCTAAGGAACTGGTAGTGTTTTCAAAAGAGACTGATATATTACCAAAAGTTAGCTCGGACCATAATCCAGTGATGTGGAGATTTGGAATGAAACACAAGAAACAAAGATGGAGAATTAATGAGGATCTTCTGAGCGACCCAGAATATGTTGAGGTGTTGAGAAGAGAAACGAAGTTCTTTATTCAGTCTAACGTGGATAAAGAGGTGCCAACGCATATGGTCTGGGACACATATAAAGCTGTAATTAGAGGTGTTCTGATGGACTTAAATGGCAGAGAGAGGAGGAAAAAAGAAGCGAAATTAAAAGAGATACAGGAAAAAATTACTCAAGTTGAACAGCGGTTGAAAAAGAGACCAGGTAAAAAGAAATTGTTGTATGAAATAAAGTTACTGCAAGACCAGATTAGAGCCATGGAAAATAAAGAACTGTTGTGGGAGTTGAAGAAAATGAAGCAAAGATCATTTGAAGGAGCTAATAAACCAGGGAAATATTTGGTGTGGCAAATAAAGAAAAAGAGAGAGAAAAGAGTAATTAGTAAGATTACAGAAGAGGGAAAGGAACTATATGATCAAGGATTGATTGAGAGAGCATTTTACAAATATTATGCCAAGTTATATCAGAAAAAAATAGTGGGTTATGAAAAGATAAGAGGCTATTTTGATAGGATTGATTTACCAAAGGTACCGGAGAAGTTGAAAGAGAAGCTTAGTGCTGAGATATCAATAATGGAAGTGTTACAAGCAATACAAGCTACTACAGTTGGTAAAGCTCCGGGACCAGATGGAATTACTGCAAAATTTTATAAAGGGATGGCAGAGGATTTGAAGCAACTGATGCAAAAAATGATGAATGGAATACTGGAAGGGGTTGAGATGCCAGACACATGGAATGAGGCTAATATTACATTGATACCGAAGGAGACATTAGATTTAAGCAACGTCAAGAACTATAGACCAATATCTCTAACTAACAATGATTATAAAATATTTGCAAAGATACTAGTGGAAAGACTTAAGGCTTGGCTAGTGGAATTTATTGATGGAGATCAAGCCGTTTTTTTACCGGAAAGACAAATAAAAGATAACTTACAAGTCTTGCTGAATGCTATTGAGTACTATGATAAAAATCCAGGGAAACAGGTTGGTTTCCTCTTTGTGGATGCGGAGAAAGCGTTTGACAATTTGAACTGGGATTTTATGTTTGCAACAATGGAGAAGATGCAGTTGGGAGAGAAATTCATACAAGCAATTAAGGCAATATATAAAAAACAATCTGCAAATATAATTGTCAATTCTGAAGTAACTAAAAAGTTGGAAATAAGAAAAGGAACAAGACAAGGGTGTCCGCTTTCCCCACTTCTGTTTGTAATGGTACTGGAGATTTTACTTAGGCAAATAAGGGAAGACAATTTAATAAGAGGATTGAGGACTAAAGGATTTGAATACAAACTAAGAGCTTTTGCTGATGACATAATGGTGATAGTGGAAGATCCAATAGAGTGCATGCCAAAATTAATGAGGAAAATGAAGGACTTTGGAGATGTAGCGGGTTTGTAATTAGCAAGGTGAAGTCCAAAATATTGTGCAAAAATATGACTAAACAACAACAAAAGGAGTTGATGGATAAGGTGGAATGTGAAGTAGTAAACAAGGTTAAGTATCTGGGAGTAGAAGTGACAGTGAAGAATATTGATTTATATAAGAATAACTATGACAAGTTATGGCAACAAATAGATAAAGATATGATTAGACGGAATAAAATGAACCTGTCATGGTTAGGTCGCATTGCAGTAATCAAGATGAATGTTCTTCCAAGAATGATGTTTTCACTACAGACAATACCTATTGTTAAAGACAGTAAACAATTTGAGAAGTGGCAGAGAACGATGTTAAACTTTGTTTGGGCTGGAAAGAAACCGAGAGTTAAAATGAAAGTACTTTATGATGCGAAAGACAGAGGAGGATTACAATTACCGAATTTTAAATTATACCATGAAGCGATATGTTTGGACTGGTTAAAGGAATGGATGACATTGAAGAATTTGAAGTTGTTAGCACTGGAAGGATATAATCAAATTTTGGATGGCATGCATATCTATGGTATGACAAAGTAAAAGCAGACTCTATGTTTTTACATCATTATGTAAGAAGAAGCTTGTTTGCTGTATGGACTAAATATAAGAAATATATAAAAGAGACTATACCAATGTGGATTATCCCTGCGGAAGTAGTAAATCCAAGAACAGAATACGCAGGGGAAGACTGGTTGACATATAAAGAGATTCTTGAGATACAACAGAATAATTATACGCTTAAAGGGAATGAAGAATTGCCATTCCAATATGGATGGTTTCAATATATGCAAATAAAAGATCTATATGAGAAAGATAAAAGGAAAAATGGTTTTAGACGACCAAATTCTGAGATGGAGAATTGTTTGCTTCAGGGGGGGAAGAAAATAATTTCTAAAATATATAAGATATTATTGAAATGGTTTACAGAGGAGGAAGTTGTTAAAGTTCAGATGGTCAAATGGGCAATAAATTGTAATAAGGAAATTTCAATGGAAGCTTGGGAAAAGGTATGGAAAAATGTAGTTAAGATTTCAGCATGTACCACTGCGCGTGAAAATGTATACAAAATGTTGTATAGATGGTATTTAACACCGAAGAAGTTGGCCAATGGTAATAGCCAGATGTCTGATAAATGTTGGAAATATAAACAGCACGAAGGTTCGTTTTATCGTATGTGGTGGACTTGTGATAAGGCTAAGCAGTTCTGGGGGGATATAGTTAAAGTTATGTCAGATATTTTACAAAGGAATATAAACAAAACCCCGGAATTGCTGTTATTATGTATGAACCTAGAAGATTTTGACAAAATGGACAGAGTTATGGTGTTTTATATGATTACGGCGGCCAGAATGTGTTATGCGCAGACGTGGAAGACTCCGGAGATACCATCTATGGAAGATTGGATTTTGAAAGTTCTGAACATGGCAGAAATGGACAAACTAACAAGGAAATTGAAAGAACAAGAAGAATTGGACTATACATCAAGTTGGGAAAAATTAAAGAAATACGTGGAGAAAAAGTGGGACATGAAGGGGAAATTGTGGTCTTTGGAGAAGTAGGGGAGATAGAAACTTACTTAAGGCTAAAAAGGGGTATATTTTACTGTATTTTATTGGACTAGTATAGAATATTTACAGGGGAGTATAAAGATGATTAATAAGGTTATAGGGAGTATATGTGAAATATAGACAATATAGCTAATTGGTATGTAAGGAATAGTATGTTATATATACGTATGTAGTCTGTTTTCCTTCTTTAGTTAGTATACCTACCTATTATTACTTATATAAGTTCTATATTTTTAATTAGGATAAGAAATATAGTAAGTGTGGACAATTAAAAAGATTTGATAGGTATTATATAGATATATATCACATTACTATATTAATACTATAGACCTTAAGAATTTATATGATATACTTTGTAGACTAAGTTGGGTATGGAAAACTGCTGGGAGTCACCAGAAAAGAGGGGGGGGGAGAAGGATGGGGAAAATGTAATGGGGTGAATAATGATAATGTTTTTTATGTGTGTTTGTAAACCCATCCAATAAAAAATTTCTTAAATAAAACTACCCTTCCGGCAAACATTGCATCTTCCAACACGTGTTCTTCACATGTCAGATGTTTTGTGTAGAGAGACTCTAAGACTGAAGAATGGGCAGTCAGAACAGTTTAAAAGAGGGAAGGAAGAAATGAAGGCAGGTCATAAAAGGACAAGAGCAAAATTAAGGAGGACAAAAGTGTGAAAAAGTGGGAGAGAAATGAAAGAAAATAGAAGAAAAGGTTTCATTTTGCTACAACACACTAACTGAGCTACCCCTTTGCAATACCTGGCTGAGCAGACAAAACTATGGAGTTGGGTGGAAGAAAAGGTAGAGAGGAAAACAGACCGCCAGAAACGACAACTTTGTTAGAAGGCCGCAGTCAGGCAATTTCTGTCGAAACCACGGTCCTGTGTTCGATGGACTTGTCTTACTCCATGCTGGCTGGTTGAAGAGCTTAGCAGCATCTTACAAAGCATCTTACAAAGAGTTTGCTTCAGTCTTGTTGTAGTAAAGTTTGCAGAGCTACTGTGCTGCTTACTCCCTTCTGCTTCCCAGTGCCCTTAATGGCTGCAGTGCAGAACTGCGTTAAAAGCAAAATCAATGGAAACACATTCACTGAATGTCGCATGACTCCTGGACCCCAGGGATTTTGGCCCCTGTCCCCCCTCCTCCTAGTGGCCCTATTTTCCAGTAAAAGACAAACCCTTTCAGTGTCAGTTGATTTTTTAACATTTAATATATGTAGGAGTGGAGTGGAAATATCTTAACTTTGTCTTGAAACTGATTTGTATTCTAAATGCAAAGCAAAGCATTATGTTGTAATGGGGAGAGAGACATGCCTTTTCGCAGTTCATCTGCATAACTAATAGTGCATCAATTACTAGCTCTTACGAGCAACCCCAATATCTTAAGTTATTCCAGTTTTAATGAATAAAGGGCTAACCCTTTCCCACCTAGCTATAGACGAGTGCATCAGGAACAAACCTACCATGCTCCTGTTGGCGTGAACAGAATGACAATTAGTGCTGTCCTATAAATGTAAATCCTGGTTAGGTAGTTCCTGGAAATTGAGCCGCCTCCAAATTTCCAGGCAACGTGGCTGTCTTGTTTGTGAGCCACAGCCAGAATCAAGCAGGCAATATTGGATTACCAAAACAGCCTCATCCTTTAGCACGGCAAAAGAAAGAAAAGATACAGCCTGCTTACTTTGCCTTTAAACTTACTGAGTTTTTCAACTGTTTCCTTTGGATTGTTCTGCCAGTCATTTTGCTGGTGTTCATCCGACACTCTGCTAAGCCGTTCCAGAGGTTGGTTAGGTACTCCTTACCCTATACCCTAAAGCAGAATTGATGTATTTATCCATACATCCGTTGGTATTGAAGTTGACATTTTATTTGACAACTCCTTTGTACTGTCTATTGCAAAATTCTCCGTTCGTTTGCAATTTTGGTATAAAATGCAGGAGAGGAGAACGATGTAAGTTGCTTTGGGGTCCCCGCCAGGAAGAAAAGCAAGTTGCAAATAAAGTAAATAAACAAACAGTTTAGATTTAGAAAGACAACACAGCAGGGTGGATCCAGCCAGCAAAGTATGAAGCCTTCTTCCAGCCTAAGGAGCCAAGTTGGAGAAAGGCCCCTTCATATATTGTCGAAGGCTTTCACGGCCGAAACTATGACACTGAGAGATCTCTGTCTTTTGGTGCTATACCTCTGAAGATGCCAGTCACAGCTGCTGGTGAAACGTCAGGAACTACAATGCCAAGACCACAGCTATACAGCCCGGAAAATCCACAGCAACCAAAGGCCCCTTAAGTTTGAGGAGGGCTTCTAGTTTTGCTCAGTAAAGAGCTTTTTTTCTGGGGAAAGAGGTGGAGGAACTCTCATCTGGGGCAACTCCAGGGAAGAGGTGCTGCCCCTGTGAGTATATGCAGGTGCACGCAACACACATGTGCTTCCGGGAATGCGTGATGATGTCATTTCCTGGAAGTGACATCATCACGCAGGCCATGGCTGCCCCAAGAGTTCTCCCATGCTCTACAGGGGACCCAGCCTGGATCAGGCCAAATTTAGCCCAGATTAGTCTTGAATCGGCCTTGAACGGGCTGCTGTGGCATGGGGGTGCACTCCCCCACCCAGCAGCAGCCAGATCTGGGCTGTATTGGGCCAAAATGGGCCCAAAATGGCCTAGATCAGGCTTGAATCAGCCTGGAACAAGCTGCTGCCATACGGGAGAACACTCCCTCGCCTGGCAGTGACCCGATCCTGGCTTTTTTTAGCCTGATCCTGGCCATTTTGGGCCAAAGAGGGCCCAAAATGCCCAAGATTGGGGTGCTGCTGAGCAGGCTGCTGCTGCTGGCTAGGGGAGTATTCCTGACTAAAAATGGCCTGGGCATTTTAAAAAGACCCACTTGATGTGGGTATTTTTTGAGGTGCTAGAACGCTGTTCCAGGGCGTTCCAGCTCAAAAAAAGCCCTTGTAACCACTAATCCCGGCTGCCTGACAAGTCACAGTGCTTAGTTTGTATAGATCTGAGCAGTGTATTGAAATGTCACAGCCTATGTGTCTTGCATTTTTCCCTCTAAACACATGTATATACCTTCTAATCAAGGCTAACATCATGTACCTGACGAAACTGGCTCTGATCCATGCCTGGTTTATCCACAATAAAAGTGCCACAAGACACTTTCGCTTTTTTAATGGGATCTATCATTTGACCACAAACCTAGGAGGGAATTTAGGTGGAGCTCTTTGTCAAATAACATCAAAACAAACAACCCAAATAAAAGTTAAGTCAATACTATTATTCCATTAGAGGAGGAAGATTAATAGTTCAGTCATGAATAATGGTGTAAGCAATCTCCTCATAAAACATCCTTAAGATGTAAACATTCTCTAACACAGTTCTAAGGAATTTTTGGGAGTGATAGTTACTAATATTTACAGTCATTTCCTGTCAGCAGTGTTAAACTCTCTTTGTCTCCCTGCTGCCCCCTCCCCTCTACTTATCAGAACAAAAATTATAGGGCTATCGTCACCTCCAAGCTTGTGAAAGATACACGAGACTCTGCTCAACTTTTTTTTTATCCGGACCATTCACTGGAATCCTGAAATTGTGCCTCTCATGAAAGCTCACCTGATTTCCAGCAACTGAGAGCCAAGCTACAAGTGATGCCTGACACAGGTTGGACACCTGTTGGCTTCCCTCAAGTTTTGATGGGAAATGTAGGCGTCCTGGTCTTGCAGCTTGGCTCTCCGAATGCTGTCCGATGGACTTTTCAACAGTCACTTCTCCAACGTTCCGACACGCTGCCTACATTTCCCATCAAATGGCGGCATGGAGGGCCATCTCAACTCCCCTCTGTCTGGCGATCAGGGGGCGGGGCCACCGGCCATGTGACCATTTTCTCCGAGGGCAACCCGCTGAGTTCCACCACCTCTTTCCCCAGAAAAAACACCCTGGATGTGTCCAAACTAATTGGGGTGTCTTCATTTGCGAGATGAGACTGTTTTCCCAGAGCAATTGCCTCCGTTCCTGTCTACGACCTTCACTCATTAAAAGGCTCAGAGTTAAAAGAGCAAAACAATTCTGTTTAGGATTTTTAAGTTCAGACTTGTTACTTAAACTACTTCTGTTTGCTTCTGATCTCTTTCCATGAACCTAGTTTATCTTACAATTGTTTCTTGGGATCACTTTACAAGAGAGGCCACTCACTGCAGGCGCAAACCCCAAGCAACACTGCAGGGTTATTAGAAAGGTGCATCTGATTATACAGGTGTAATAGAGGGACAAAGTACAAGCGATTCCACACTTAACAAATAGGTTGCAACTATAACTTTGAGAAATACAATGCCATTTCTCTGGTGGTTGAGTTCGTGGACCATCCGAGTGCAAAAGCAATTGCAAGATGCAGTTGATATTTCATTTATTACCAAACCACAGTTAGAGATTGAGCAGATGTAAAGTTGCCGGGCAGAGAGTTTGAGACGAATGTCAACAGAAAAAAGCGGTTTGCTTCATGTCTAAGCAATGGAACTGGATCAAGGCAACTCATTTGACTAATGTGCTCATATTCCAATTCTAATAATAACTGCGCTCTTCTGGACAGATTAGACAAATTTCATACCTAAAACAATTTTTTCCATGGCGCAGGGGATAGTGTGTATGGGATGAGGGACTGTGGTGTTGGGGGAGTGTGCATTTGTGAGTGGGGGGCATTTTACAAGTTTGCACTGGGCCCCCCAAAATAATGCTTAGACTCTCCAACGCATCTGGTTTCTCCAGAGTTGCCAGTTCTGGGCTAGGAAATTCCTGGAGATTTGGAGGAAGACTCTGGGGGAAGTAGGGTTGCCCAGTCTGTTCACCCTCCCGTCAGGAACGGGGGAACCAAGTGCTCAGCTTCCCAGGGCTTGGGGACTCTCCTCGTGTGTGCGCCTTGTGCTTGTGCACCACCACAATGACGTCACTTTTGGAAAGTGACATCATTGCGCAAGGCTCTGACAGAGGCACAGACAGAAAGAACTGCTCAGAGGGCCAGAATTGGCACACAGGTTCATCTTGGGAAAAGCAGCCCTTTAAGGATATGGATCCTGGGCCCTGGAAAGAAACAGGTAGCAGATATGTGTAACAGGATCCGATCTGCAAGCTGTAATCAGCAGATGAACAGCTGGGTTCTATACCTATTGAAGATGCCAGCTTCTCTGAAACGGCAGCCCTATGCAGAGTGTGTAGGAGTAGTCTAGCACTGAGGTTAAAGCTGAATGGATCAGCATAGCCCGGCTGAGTCTAGAACAGGAGATAATTTTCACCCCAAACTGTCATTTCTCTCCTGGGTTGCCAGTAAATAGCAACTGCAGGGGCCACCTGAGATTGGGGGGAGGTTAACCTATCTCCCTCCCCAAGGCTGTATCCACGACTTCAACTAATGTCTGTCCCCATAGAAATAAAAACGTATCAGGAGATCCGTTCATGGATCTCTCAGTGTCCCGCCTGGACTGGCCATAGGAATGCAGAACAGTTCGTGTTTGATCTTGTCGTGCAGGTCGGTACACCTGCACAAAATGCCCAAACACACTGAAGGGCAGGGCTTTTTTTCTGGGAAAAGAGGTGGTGGAACTCAGTGGGTTGCCCTCGGCGAAAATGGTCACATGGCCGGTGGCCCTGCCCCCTGATCTCCAGACAGAGGGGAGTTTAGATTGACCTCTGTGGGTTGCCGTGGCGCGGAGGGCCATCTAAACTCTCCCATCATTTTCAAGAGGTTCCAGAACTCTGTTCCCCTGCGTTCCTGCTGAAAAAAAAGCCCTGGACACAGCTCGGCAACCTTTCAACAACCTGATCTAGCTGGTGATGAGGACATGAACCAAACCAGCAGGTTATTGAGCATCCCTAAAAGGATACTGAACTAGTTAATCCTCCGAGACTTTTCCACGTTGTGATCAGATGACTCCCATCTCTGGCTTTGCCAAGAGTCTCTCTACAGGAGACCTCTTACACGAGGACTCTCAAGTGAAGGGAGATACAATGTTAGCTGGGAAGCGTAGTTTAAAAAGATAGAGGCAAAAGCTCTGTCAATTTCCCCTCTCTACACAGCTGGCAAAGATAGCTGCTCAGAGGGTTTGTCAATTTCCTCTTTGCCTCCCCGAATACTCTATCAATTTCACCTTCCCTCTCCCATGGTTATGTCTCTCGAATAACACAGGTTGGACACTTGTCAGCTTCCCTCAAGTTTTGAGGGGAAATGTAGGCAGCTTGGTGGAAGGTTGGACATGTGACCAATTTCAAGAGGTTCCGGAACTCCATTCCCCCGCGTTCCCCCGCGTTCCCCCTGAAAAAAAGCCCGGCTGAAGGGGCTCCAGCCAAGGCAGCTTCATGCCCCCTTGGCCCACAAGTGTCAGCACTGCATCTGGCTGAGGGTACAGAAGCTCCATGGAGACCCAACTTTGCTCCTTTGTGATGTGCTCCAGAACATTTTGAGGCGCCTGCTCCTGTCAGAAACCCAGCCAGGACTGGGAGCACAACTCCTTGGTTGTCGAGTGTGTACGCACATTCACACAAACAGGGAGATGGCTTTGTCTAATTTTGTCTTGTTCTTTGGGGAACCCCACTTTCTCTGGGGCGTTGTGGTCATCGTGGTGTTTAACCTCATGTGGAAATTTCTGCACAGCCACCACATGCGGGAGAAGATTCCTCGCTCACTCCGTGAATGGGTAAATATTATACAATTTAGCTTGGCTGGTCCATGAAGTCTATGCCAAGGTCTTGTATGAGGTGAAATTATTTCCTACCCTGTGAAGGAAAACTCTTGTCTCAGCCTTCGGCCCATGGCTTGACCTCTTGCCCAATCTACACCAAAGGGTAGCCCACCTCTCCCTCGTGGCAGCACAGCATAGACTGTAGTTTTTGCCCACTGGAGAACACTGCTGGTTGGATTTAGAAGATATTATTTCATCTTTGCTGGCCTTCAATGGAATGTGTTGGCTTTTAACTTTCATGAGGCTGTTCGTGAATCCAGTAGTACCTTAAAAGTCATTAGGAGCAGATCTGGGATTCTGCCATGTGAAAACCCCAATTCTGCGATTAGAATAAATGATGTAGATCTGTAGAAGGTCAGGGACAGGAAAGATCGTGCAGCGTTGCAATTCTGCGTCAGCGGCTGCTAGTCAGATGAACCAGACTTCTGGACTGGATGGACCAATGGTCTGACACAGGTGAAAGCCGCTTCAGAAGGTGCCCTGGGGTCATTTCCCTTGGGGCTCTGTTGAGGGGCTTCCATGATTTGCTGGATACTCAGAGATCTCCCTTTCTTCTTTCTTCATGGCAGATTTGTTCAAGAGCCAGACGCCTGGAGAGAGCCCTTCGCAAACCAGGTGACAATCTCGTTCTGAACCTTCGAGTTTTCAGTACCTTTGATAAACTGGGTGTCACGGGCCGTTTCCACATGGCTTACCTTCCTTTGGAACGACCCGAAACATTGCACAAAGACCGTGGAAGAGTGTGTTTTTTTTAGTGAGATTTGCACGACTTCGTGCAAATCTCGCACAAGAAAGTACGATCTTCCACGGTTTTTGCGCAATGTTCCGGGTTGTTCCAAGGGAAGGTAAGCCGTGTGGAAATGACCATGGTAGGAAGGGGGGAAAGAGTTTTTTTAAAGGATTCTGCATGGGAATTTATTCCATTGCTTTCCTTTTTGTTATTAATTCCAAAAGGGGCTGTTTCATTAGTGGGTGGTTTGGATTGGATTTCTTCCGTGCTATTCCCCCCCCCCCCTTATTGTTATTTTATTTTCATAATTTGATTTCGTTATTATTTCCCATTGCTTTCAAGGGAAGACCCTCCCCCCTGTTCTCAGGTCTGTACCTTCATGTTTTTACATCCAAACTCAGGGGGGTTGCAGTGTCCCCAAAGACATCCACACAGCCTAATTTCAGATAGATAGAAAACAACGTTCTCCCTTTGAGATAATGAAAAGCACCCGTGTTTAACATGAAAGACTATGGCAGAATGGATAGGAAACATCCCAAAGGGTAGCAGAGGCTGCACTGCAAGTGCTTAGTCTGAAGAAGGGCAGGACAAGGAAGAGGCAGGCTGACACGGCAAGGGTATTGTGGGACACCAGGAGGGTAGGCAGGGGTCATTTTGTAGAAAAAGAGCGGGAGGAACTCATTTGCATAGCTCATTAGCATAGCTCATTGGCATAGCTCATTGGCATATGCCACACCTCTTGCCAGCACCAGAAGTGTGTAGTTAGTATAACTGATTTGCATATGCCACACCCCCTGACATCACCTATCCTGGCTGTTTTGGACCCAGTCTTGGCCATTCAGGGCTGAAATTGGGCCCCAAATGGCAAAAAGGGGGTGAAAATGGCTGAAAGGGGGCCCAAAATGGTCAGGACTGAGCTGCTGCTGAGCGGGAGCATGATCCACCACCCGTCAGAGGCCCAATCCAGGCTGTTTCAGCCCCAATCCAGGCCGAAATGGGCCCCAAATGGCCAATGGGTGGGGCCACCTGACATGTGACCTCTTGGGGGAACTGTGGTCCTGTGCGTTCCCCCTCAAAATGAGCCCTGAGGGGAGGGCATCTGGGAAGGCAGGGGGGCACCAGGAGGACTTATGGTCACGGGGACATTTGCTTGGATGAGGGATGAAGTTTGGAGAGCGGCCGCCAAGCAGGGCAGACCGAAAGGCAGAATTTCGCCCAACTGAGCAGGCATTGAGAGGAGAGAGGAAGGCAAAGTCCCACCCCCCACCCCTAGTCTTCTGGATTGGAGCCATAGCTCACACAGTGTGCAAGCCGAGTGCTACAGCCAGCAGTGAATCAGGGAGCCCACGCAAGCCCCTCTCCCCCTTTCCCTCAGGAGCAGCTGCTCTCTCTGTGCCTCTGCGAAGAAAAGCTGCCTGCCTTGTAAAGATGAAAGCAAGAGAAACACAGACCACAAGGTCAAAAGAAACCAGAACGGAACGAAAGCAAATCCTGTGTTTTCCCTCCATTATATGCTGCTTAGATATGGGATTTATTTCTTTTCTGTATTATTTATTATGAAACACTCTGTAAGTGTTGTAATCAATAATGGAAGTAATGCACGTGTCTAGTGGCTTTCCTGGCTGGCGGGGAAACTCCCTTAGACGAAAGGCTCCCTGGAAACCGGCGGACACCCTTAAGGGATCTCCTGAGAACCTCTAGACTAAACCACTGAGGAGTGCAGTACTAGAACAATGCTGATGTAGCAGTAGGGTGGCCAGGCTTCCTCAGTCTCCCAGCGGGAGATTGGGGCCTGGCTCTTACTGGCGGGGGGGGGGGGGGCATGTACGCGCATGCGCCTGTAAGCATGATGATATCACTTCTGGGAAGTGATGTCATCATGCAGCCCCTGGATTGCACCATTTGGGGGTTGCTGCGGAGCTCAGGAATGCTCCTGCACTTTGCAGGGGCCCAAAATGGACCCGATCAACACCAAAACGGGCCCATTTTCGCACGGATCGGGCCCATTTTGGGCCCCTGCAGAGTGCGGGGGCATTCTTGTGCTCCACAGGGGCTCACAATGGGCCCAATCCATGCGAAAACTGGCCCAATCCACACCTATTTTGGTGTGGATGGGGCCCGTTATGACGTGGATCGGGTCTGTTTTGGGCCCCTGTGGAGCACGGGAACGCTCCTGCACTCCAGAGGGACCCTGATCCAGGGGCAAAGCAGGCCTGATCCTGGCGGCTGCTGTGTGCAGGGGTGCACAGCACCACAGGGGGTGCACATGAAAGGTGCGGGCCCTCCCGCTGTCCAGGTAAGTGGGGGGGTGGGGGCGGGGGATTCCCCACCCCCACTGGGGGTCTGGCAGCCCTATGTAGCAGGGGGGAGCCCTAGAAGATAAATCAGGGCTCTTTTTCTGGGTAAAGAGATGGGGGAAGTCTTACCCAGGGCAACTCCTGGGAGGAGGTGGTGCGCCTCTCACTCTAGGAAGAGACAGCCTCACGCAGGCCACGGCCACCTCAGGGGCACTCCCGATTCTGCCCAGATCAGGCCAAAATTGGCCTAGATCGGGCCTGAATCAGCCTTGAACGAGCCACTGTGGTGTGCGCACGGGGGGGGGGGGTGTTTCCTCCCACCAGGCACCAACCAGATCCGGGCCATATTGGGCCAAAACGGGCCCTAAATGGCCCGGATCAGGCCCGAATCAGCCTGGAATGGGCTGCTTCCAAATGGGAGCACGCTCTTCTGCCCAGTAGCTGCCCAATCCTGGCCATTTGGGGCTTGATCCTGGCCATTTTGGGCCTGATCCTGGCCATTTGGGGCTTGATCCTGCCCATTTTGGGCTTGAATTGGTCCCAAAATGACCGAAAGAGGTGCAAAATGGCCAGGATTGGGCTGCTACTGTGTAGTAACGACACGAGACAAGATCTGGATGCAAAGTCTGTCCCTCCGAAGATGGAGGCGAGAGTTTTATTAGCTTGTATTCAAGAAGTCCCGGATGCCCAAATATGGCTATAGCCACAGTTACAAGTTACACATCCCATTCTCAGCCAACTAAGCAAAATATGCTGTGTTCAGACTTTTGTCTTATCTAGGAAGCATAACGGAAAGAAAGGTACATCATGAGCTTCTGAGCATAGAAGAATATTACTTAGCATGTATGGGAATGTTGTGCTCTGTGAAGGATGAGAGATGTATTGTTACACATTTAAACTACTCCCTGACTCTTCCCGTGGGGCATGCCAACTGACCAGGAGATCCGGAATGTAGAAATGTAAAGAGCAATTAATGGAGGCTGTGTGGCATGCCTACTCCGGCCTACGCTACTGGGCAGAGGAGGGTTCCCCTGCCCAGCAGAGGCCTGATCCTTGCCGTTTAGGGCCCAATCGTGGCCGTTTGGGGCCTGCAATGGACCCAAAATGGCCAAAATGAACCTGAAACGGCCAGGAATAAGCACGTTAGCCTGGAACGGGCTGTTGCCAGGTGGGGGAACCCTCCCCTGACTGGCAGCAGCCCGATCCTGGTTGTTTCAGCCCTGATCAGGGCCGTTTCGGGCCCCGATTGGTCCCCAAACGGCCAAAATGCACTTGAGTCGGCCTGGAACAGACTGCTGACATGTGGAGGAACCCTCCCCCGCTCAACAGTGGCTCGATCCTGGCTGTGGCAGCCATGATCTGGGCTGTTTTGAGCCCCAAATGTGCCCAACATGGTCCTGAAACGGCCTTGATTGGGCCTGAGTCAGCCTGGAATGGGCCGCTGCCGGGCAGGGGAACCCTCCCCCTCCTGACAGCGGTCCAATCCGGGCCCAAATGGGCCCACAATGGCCAAAGGCCGTTTAGAAAATACCCATGTGACACCAGTCACGCGGGTATTTTAAAGAGGTGCTGGAACGCTGCTCTGGGGCATTCCAGCTCACAAAAAGCCCTGATAATGACTATATTATCAGCCCTGATAATGAGATCTAGCGGTTTGGGAAGAGAGAGCCTGCTCCCCCCCACCCCGCTTGCCAGAAAGGGAGAGACCGGGCCTCTTCTTCAAAGACCAACACGACTCCCGGGGTATGAGCTCTCAAGAGTCAGAACTCCTTTTGGACTCTCTAAAGCTCATACTCTGGGAATCTAACTGGTTTCTAGGGTGCTAGCAGACCTGAATCTTGCTATTCTACGACAGACCAACACAGCCACCCGGCTGAAACTAATAAGAGGGAGGGCATCTTCAGTAACCACTGTAAGGTGGAGGTATATGGAGGTCCTTTGGGTAAGATGGCTTGATTAGATGGCAAGTTTTAGAATATTAAAGAGCCAACCACATCCCACTGCATTATCTTTCCTTGACTCTTCCTTTTGTATCTAGACCTTTCCAATGATCAGACTGGAGTCCAGTAGCACCTTAAAGTCCGACGAGATTTTCAGGGTATGAGCTCTCAAGAGTCAGCTTTGATTTTTTGTTGGTCGGATGCTACTGGACTTGAATCTTGTTCTTCAACGACCTACTGGAAGCTCTTTCCATGACCAGACTACCTGGCTGCTGTGTTCCATGATTAAAAGTCCATATGGAAAAATGTTCCACTTGCTTTCCGTTTCAGCCAGGTTTTCCACCATCATCTCCAGGACTCAGGATTGAGATAGGCACCCGAGCAAGGTGCAAATAAGAGTCTGCTTTTCCCTTCCAAGTAGGCCGAGAGCAGCCCAAGTTTGCCAGAACTTGGAAACTATGCAGGGTTGCCTGTGTATTTGGATGGGAGGTGAGCAAGACAGACGAGAGCTGCTACGCAGGGGAAGCCAATGGTGCAGCCCCTCTGCCTCCCAAACCGCTAAAGGGGTTGTGACTTTGATGCCACTGAATTATTGCTATATTTATTTCTTTGTACATTCCAGGGGTAGCCTGGGACCCTGAAGGTCGTCTTCTGTGAACAAATAGCTTAAAGTTTGGCACAGATACGTCTGCGTCATCTTCTGTCCCAGTAACACATAAAAATTAGACGGTGGGTATGTGGAGTGTACTGTGATTGAAAAACCTGCTACTAAACTGGCATTTCAGTGATTTCAATCCCTGTTTTAATTCACTTAGTAAATTCCACACTCTGGATCTGCTGTCATCTGCTTTTGAGATATGATTCTACCCTGGAAAGTAAATGGAAAAACCAAACAAGTCCATCAGTGCACTTTCTGGTTTTGTTAATGGCACATCTGGGGAGGAGGCGCAACTAACTGGTGTCTCCCCTGTCTCTTGTAGGACTCAACCTGCGAAGGTCTCCCACAACACAAGCAAGAGTCTCCCAGGCTCGCTGGCATCGCATTCGTCGACTGCTCTGTGATGACCAGGAGTGCCTCATATGTGAGCATGCAGCGCATGAGGCCAGTCGATACATACACGTCATAGGAACACCAGAGAGCCGTGAACCTTCAGCCCTGCAGTCTGGTCCACCTGGAAGGAAAGGCCAAAAATCCTTCCCGACTCTTATCAAGCTGTCTCGGAAATGTACGGCCCTGACATCCACCCGGCCTCTCCCGAAGTTGATCCCTCCGGGTGCGATGCCTTTGCAGCCCCGGAAACGCTCCGTGCCTCTAGTGTCCCTAGAGGATGCGGGGAGGATGGAAGTGGCTGTGCGGATTGGCCAATTGATGTCCCTTTGGGGCCTGGGTACGAGAGACGTGGAGGTCCTCCAGGCAATGATCCCTACCACTCCCTTTCAACCCCTGGGGAGAAGCAGGAGGGCTGCTCTAGAGATCTCCGAGGGGCAGGCCTCGTTTCTTCCTGAACAGGCTCAAGAGGCCCTGGAGCTGCATGTCAGGAAGAAGAGGTTGCAGCACGAGCGGAGCTTGCCCGTCCTCGTCCAGAGTTCCATCCAGGCCTTCATGCCAGGGCTTCCCCAGGCCTCTGCCTTCCGTCAGACTACGGTGGATGTCCAAACCGTGGAGCAGGAGCTGACCTTCTTCCCGCAGGCTGCCTGCAGCCATCTCGAGCATCACCTTCAGCGGCTGAAGCTTCAGCGGCAGTGGGGGTTGCCCCGCAGGGTCCTGAAATCCCTGCTCTTGCTAGCACCAGAGACGGGACCTCACTCTGCTGAAGGGACGATGGTGTTGTCGACGATCAGCTTTTCCAGCGAGCCCAGCTACAAACTTGGCAGCAGACCTTGGGCTGAGGGGTCTATAGAGACGGAGCAGGACAATAAGGAGGGCCAAAGGGAGGTGGGGGCAGCCCCGTGTCAGACATGTCAAGGCTCCATGCTCAAGGGGGCGAGCTTGGAGAAGCTGCAGCTTCCCCCGTTTAAAAAATGTGTGGAGGTGCATTCGGCGTTTCCCCCTGCTGTCCCCAGACTTCCTTGGAGGCACTCCTTATGGTCCCTGAAGCAGCCTCTTCCCAAGATGATCCCCCCGGGCCACAGGGATATGAAACCCCGCCACGCCTCCTTCGCTATCCTGAGCACAGAGGCGATAGAGCGATTAGAACTGGCCCTGCAATGCCGCCATCTGGCATCTCTGTGGGGCCTGGGAAGATGCTACATCGAAGCCCTGGACGTGATGGTGCCCAGGCTGCCCTCCCACCCAGCGGAGCCCCGAAGCGCTGGCTTTGGACTCACAAAAGGACACCCCCTGTTCTTCCAGGGCTTGGACCCAGCAACCTTAGAACTGCACGTCACAAAGAAGAGGTTGCAGCACGAGTGGAGCTTGCCCGTCCTCGTGCAGAGTTCCATCCAGGCCTTCATGCCAGGGCTTCCCCAGGCCTCTGCCTTCCGTCAGACTACGGTGGATGTCCATACCGTGGAGCAGGAGCTGACCTTCTTCCCGCAGGCTGCCTGCAGCCATCTCGAGCATCACCTTCAGCGGCTGAAGCTTCAGCGGCAGTGGGGGTTGCCCCGCAGGGTCCTGAAATCCCTGCTCTTCCTGGCGCCAGAGACGGGACCTCACTCTGCTGAAAGGACGACGGTGTTGTCGACGATCAGCTTTTCTAGCGAACCCAGCTACAAACTTGGCAGCAGACCTTGGGCTGAGGGGGCTATAGAGACAGAGCAGGACAATAAGGAGGGCCAAAGGGAGGTGGGGGCAGCCCCGTGTCAGACATGTCAAGGCTCCATGCTCAAGGGGGCGAGCTTGGAGAAGCTGCTGCAGCACCTGGCTAAAAAATGTGTGGAAGTGCATTCGGCGTCTCCCCCTGCTGTCCCCAGACTTCCTTGGAGGCACTCCTTGTGGTCCCTGAAGCAGCCTCTTCCCAAGATGATCCCCCCGGGCCACAGGGATATGAAACCCCGCCACGCCTCCTTCGCCATCCTCAGCACAGAGCCGATAGAGAGGTTAGAACTGGCCCTGCAATGCCCAAATCTGGCATCTCTGTGGGGCCTGGGAAGATGCTACATCGAAGCCCTGGACGTGATGGTGCCCAGGCTGCCCTCCCACCCAGCGGAGCCCCGAAGCGCTGGCTTTGGACTCACAAAAGGACACCCCCTGTTCTTCCAGGGCTTGGACCCAGCAACCTTAGAACTGCACATCAGGAAGAAGAGGTTGCAGCACGAGTGGAGCTTGCCCGTCCTCGTGCAGAGTTCCATCCAGGCCTTCATGCCAGGGCTTCCCCAGGCCTCTGCCTTCCGTCAGACTACGGTGGATGTCCATACCGTGGAGCAGGAGCTGACCTTCTTCCCGCAGGCTGCCTGCATCCATCTCAAGCATCACCTTCAGCGGCTGAAGCTTCAGCGGCAGTGGGGGTTGCCCCGCAGGGTCCTGAAATCCCTGCTCTTCCTGGCGCCAGAGACGGGACCTCACTCTGCTGAAGGGACGACGGTGTTGTTGATGATCAGCTTTTCTAGCGAGCCCAGCTACAAACTTGGCAGCAGACCTTGGGCTGAGGGGGCTATAGAGACGGAGCAGGACAATAAGGAGGGCCAAAGGGAGGTGGGGGCAGCACCGTGTCAGACATGTCAAGGCTCCATGCTCAAGGGGGCGAGCTTGGAGAAGCTGCAGCAGCACCTGGCTAAAAAATGTGTGGAGGTGCATTCGGCGTTTCCCCCTGCTGTCCCCAGACTTCCCTGGAGGCACTCCTTGTGGTCCCTGAAGCAGCCTCTTCCCAAGATGATCCCCCCGGGCCACAGGGATATGAAACCCCGCCATGCCTCCTTCGCCATCCTCAGCACAGAGGCGATAGAGCGATTAGAACTGGCCCTGCAATGCCCCCATCTGGCATCTCTGTGGGGCCTGGGAAGATGCTACATCGAAGCCCTGGACGTGATGGTGCCCAGGCTGCCCTCCCACCCAGCGGAGCCCCGAAGCGCTGGCTTTGGACTCACAAAAGGACACCCCCTGTTCTTCCAGGGCTTGGACCAAGCAACTGTAGAACTGCACGTCACAAAGAAGAGGTTGCAGCACGAGTGGAGCTTGCCCGTCCTCGTGCAGAGTTCCATCCAGGCCTTCATGCCAGGGCTTCCCCAGGCCTCTGCCTTCCGTCAGACTACGGTGGATGTCCATACCGTGGAGCAGGAGCTGACCTTCTTCCCGCAGGCTGCCTGCATCCATCTCGAGCATCACCTTCAGCGGCTGAAGCTTCAGCGGCAGTGGGGGTTGCCCCGCAGGGTCCAGAAATCCCTGCTCTTCCTGGCGCCAGAGACGGGACCTCACTCTGCTGAAGGGATGACGGTGTTGTCGACGATCAGCTTTTCTAGCGAGCCAAGCTACAAACTTGGCAGCAGACCTTGGGCTGAGGGGACTATAGAGACGGAGCAGGACAATAAGGAGGGCGAAAGGGAGGTGGGGGCAGCCCCGTGTCAGACATGTCAAGGCTCCATGCTCAAGGGGGCGAGCTTGGAGAAGCTGCTGCAGCACCTGGCTAAAAAATGTGTGGAAGTGCATTCGGCGTTTCCCCCTGCTGTCCCCAGACTTCCTTGGAGGCACACCTTGTGGTCCCTGCAGCAGCCTCTTCCCAAGATGATCCCCCCGGACCCCAGGGATATGAAACCCCGCCTCGCCTCCTTCGCCATCCTCAGCACAGAGGCGATAGAGCGATTAGAACTGGCCCTGCAATGCCGCCATCTGGCATGTCTGTGGGGCCTGGGAAGATGCTACATCGATGCCCTGGACGTGATGGTGCCCAGGCTGCCCTCCCACCCAGCGGAGCCCCGAAGCGCTGGCTTTGGACTCACAAAAGGACACCCCCTGTTCTTCCAGGGCTTGGACCCAGCAACCTTAGAACTGCACGTCACAAAGAAGAGGTTGCAGCACGAGTGGAGCTTGCCCGTCCTCGTCCAGAGTTCCATCCAGGCCTTCATGCCAGGGCTTCCCCAGGCCTCTGCCTTCCGTCAGACTACGGTGGATGTCCATACCCTGGAGCAGGAGCTGACCTTCTTCCCGCAGGCTGCCTGCAGCCATCTCGAGCATCACCTTCAGCGGCTGAAGCTTCAGCGGCAGTGGGGGTTGCCCCGCAGGGTCCTGAAATCCCTGCTCTTCCTGGCGCCAGAGACGGGACCTCACTCTGCTGAAGAGACGACGGTGTTGTCGACGATCAGCTTTACTAGCGAGCCCAGCTGCAATCTTGGCAGCAGACCTTGGGCTGAGGGGGCTATAGAGATGGAGCAGGACAATAAGGAGGGCCAAAGGGAGGTGGGGGCAGCCCCGTGTCAGACATGTCAAGGCTCCATGCTCAAGGGGGCGAGCTTGGAGAAGCTGCAGCTTCCCCCGTTTAAAAAATGTGTGGAGGTGCCTTCGGCGTTTCCCCCTGCTGTCCCCAGACTTCCTTGGAGGCACTACTTGTGGTCCCTGAAGCAGCCTCTTCCCAAGATGATCCCCCCGGACCCCAGGGATATGAAACCCCGCCACGCCTCCTTCGCCATCCTCAGCACAGAGGCGATAGAGCGATTAGAACTGGCCCTGCAATGCCGCCATCTGGCATGTCTGTGGGGCCTGGGAAGATGCTACATCGATGCCCTGGACGTGATGGTGCCCAGGCTGCCCTCCCACCCAGCGGAGCCCCGAAGCGCTGGCTTTGGACTCACAAAAGGACACCCCCTGTTCTTCCAGGGCTTGGACCCAGCAACCTTAGAACTGCACGTCACAAAGAAGAGGTTGCAGCACGAGTGGAGCTTGCCCGTCCTCGTCCAGAGTTCCATCCAGGCCTTCATGCCAGGGCTTCCCCAGGCCTCTGCCTTCCGTAAGACTACGGTGGATGTCCATACCCTGGAGCAGGAGCTGACCTTCTTCCCACAGGCTGCCTGCAGCCATCTCGAGCATCACCTTCAGCAGCTGAAGCTTCAGCGGCAGTGGGGGTTGCCCCGCAGGGTCCTGAAATCCCTGCTCTTCCTGGCACCAGAGACGGGACCTCACTCTGCTGAAGGGACGACGGTGTTGTCGATGATCAGCTTTTCTAGCGAGCCCAGCTGCAAACTTGGCAGCAGACCTTGGGCTGAGGGGGCTATAGAGACAGAGCAGGACAATAAGGAGGGCCAAAGGGAGGTGGGGGCAGCCCCGTGTCAGACATGTCGAGGCTCCATCTCCAAAGGAGAAGCACACAAGAGAGGGCAAAAACTCAGAAAGGGGAGCTGGGAGCAAAGCCACCTCTCGCAGTTCATTCCTGAAGTCTCTAGTAAAAATGTATCTGAGACATTCTCTCTCCTTGGTACCATCTTGGAGAAAAAACTCTTCTTGCATGAAGGGTTGGTCAGCTGGGAGCTCAGCCACAAAAGACAAATGGGGGAGACAGCTAGTGAAGAGCCCTGAAGCATCTCAGCCGCACATCCTAAAAGCACATTCAAGAGGGGAAAGAGACACCTAATTGATTGATGCAAGTTACGAATGCAAACATCTTGTTCAATTTTTTTAAATTTTTTTTATTGTTGTAACATACGTACATAGTTATACATTGAACCGTATACATCTATTTTTACCCCTTCCCTCCCACCCACCCCCCATTATATCTTCACATCTTTAACCATGTGCACAGGTTCTTCATTCGGACTTGAATGCTTGGGTTGGCTTCCCCCTTTTCCACCCAGTGCCTATAACACGACCATTTACTTGTAATCTTTTGACGCTTCTCCTCCCATGTCTCATCTGCAGTTATCTGTACCAATATATCCGACTGTACACGTTCAAAGACATAATTGTTCCATTTTTCCATTGTCCATTTATGCTTGTCCTTCCATCCCAATGCCGTTACAGCCATTCCGGCTAAAATCATAATTTTATATAGATCTTGCTTATTTCCATCTACACTTTTATTTCCCAGTATTCCGGAGATAAGCAGATCCCTATTAACCTCTATATTAACTAGAAATAAACCAGACATTACCCTTATAATCTTTTGCCAGTATTCCTTGACCACATTACACTCCCACCACATATGCGCATATATGCCAACTTCTTGACCACAATGCCAGCATTTAGGGCTCATTCCTTTAACTATATACGATATCTGAGCCGGTGTTCTATACCATTTCCATGTAAATGTCCTGGCCAATTCTTTATCTTTATCCATTTTAATTTTATTTATACATTTCATTATTTCTTGAATCGTCTCCTGATGAGGTAAGCCTTCTCGCTCCCATTTATTCTGTATTATCCTTATCATCCTTTCCTTATCTCTTATCATTAATTTATATAACGCCCCTGCTAGCCCTTTCTCTTTTATTTGTCTTTTACTTAGTATATCATCCATTTCTGTTTCTGCCCCAATTATCTCCTCTACTTTTTCAGATTTAATTAACGCATATAATCCTTGCACCTCCTACCAGTATCGTTTTCCTATTTTCTCCAGCTAGTTATTTGTTGCAACTAAAGTCCCACCTTCAACAAACAAATCTTTTAATCTATTAAATCCAAACTCTTCTAATTTCTTCCACCCGCCAGTGTCTGTATATTCCTTATTTATATATTTTAATGGAGTCCACTTTGAGTAAACCGGCATCCATTTCCTATACCATCTTTTCCAGATACCCAGCACCGTTTTCCTTGGGCCTGTCGCCTTCTTACAAGCCATCTGAACGTCCCTATGAAAGATCCCCTCTCTTCCTATTCTATTATTTATCTCATTCTCCATCCTAACCCATTTAACTCTATCATTATGCCCAATCTCTATTAAATATTTCAATTGAAACGCCTCAGAATACAATTCCAAATTTGGTATCCCCCATCCCATTTCCTCCTGTGATGCATAATTTACTATATCTGGAGTTCTAGCCCTTTTGCTTCCAAAAACCCAGTTCTTGAGCACCTTATTCCAGGTTTTAAACCAATTTGTTCTTATCAGGAGCGCAATTACTTGAAATAAATATAATAATTTTGGCACCAGAAACATCTTAACTGCCTAACCTTACCCAAGATAGACAAGTTCTTATTTTTCCAAGCTCTCATATCTTTCTTAACCTTCCTCCATACTTCTTTATAATTCACATCTGGGATCCTGGCCACATTTTTAATAATATTCACTCCCAAGTATTTAATTTTTTTTTCTCTTAGAGTCCATCCTTGTCATTTTTACTATTTTCTTCCTTTCCTCTCCATTTACATCCCAAAATAAAATTTCAGACTTGTCCATATTGACTCCCAAACCAGACACCTCTTTAAAATCCTTCAAGATAATCAAGAGTTCTCTTACTCCCTCTAATGGGTTTACCAAAAATAATAAAATATCGTCTGCATACATATTTATTTTAATTTCCTTCTTACCCTTTTTATACCCTTGTATCCTTACTGAATTTCTTATCCCATCTGCCAGGTACTCCATACCCATCACAAATAGTAGTGGTGAGAGTGGGCAACCTTGTTTAATGCCTCTTTGTATATTGAATTGTTCCGAGACTCCATCATTCACTCTAACCACTGCCTTTCCCTCTTTGTATAATTCTCCAACCGCCCTCACAAAGTCTTCTCCTCTTCCTGCCTTTGTCATAATATTCCATAAAAACGTATGCCTTATAGTATCGAAGGCCTTATATACATCTAATTTCAGTAAAGCCAATTTCCCTTTTGTCCTACTTATTAATACATTTAACACATTTCGTAGAGGGTGCCCTTTATATCTTCCGCTTATGAAACCATATTGGTCTTCTTTGATTATGTTAGGCAGAACCTTTTCCAAGCATTTTGCCAAAATCTTTGTAAATATTTTATAGTCTGCGTTCAGTAAGCTGATTGGTCTATATGAACCCACCTCTGTAGGGTCCTTCTGTGGTTTTCCTATCACTACTATTTCAGCTAATTTCCACGTGTCTGGAGCCCTTCCCCCTTCTAGAATATTATTGAATACTTCTTTCATTTCTGGGCCAATGATATCAATTGTTTCTTTATAAAAACCCATAGTAAACCCATCTAATCCCGGGGACTTCTTTCTCTTAAATGTTCTAACAGCCTCTACGATTTCCTCCAGAGAAATGTCTTCATTTAACCCTAGTCTTCTATCATCTTCCTCAATCTTGGTTTCCAAACTTACTCTACTAACGCTTTTATTTTCCTCTTTATATAATATTTGGTAAAATCCCGCAAATTCCTTCCTTATTTCTTTAGAGCTTTCTGTAAGTATTTTCCTTTTAGTCCTAATAGCTTTTACTCTTTGCTTATCCCTTCTTTTCTTTAAGTTATTTGCTAACCTCCTAGTTGATCTTATCGACGTACTCTGAAAATCATTCTCAATCATATCATCTCTCTTCCAAATTGTAAACCAATCTAACTCTTCCAATTCTTGTTTTAATTTTCTTAACTGCCCCTGTCTACTTCTTAAATGTTTGCTTTGCTGCTGTTGTTGGAGTGCTTCAATTTCTTTAATTTTCTTCTGCCTTCCCAGATACCATTCCCTCTTAATAAGTTTCTCTGTCATTATACAATGCCCTCTTATAACTGCTTTAAATGCATCCCACACTATCGGGGTCTCTCCCGTACCACTGTTCTCTTTGAAGTACCAGCTACTTTGTTTTCTGATATATTCCCTATCCCTATCTTTACCCATTATTAAGTTATTATATCTCCATCTCCTACTTTGCTCTCCCCCTTCACATCCTAGCTCCACAAACAATGGGGCATGATCTGAAATCCATATTCCTAAGGTCTGGGCTCTCTTAATCTGAAATTCCTTCCTGTTTGTAATTAGCAGATAATCTATATATGTATACGTCTTGTGTCTATTAGAAAAGAAAGTGGGTTTAGTACTAGTGTTCCCCATCTCAAAAACATCTTTTGATCCCCATTTATTCAACTTGAGAGAATGGTCTGTCTTTAAACTCCAATTGAAATCTCCAGTAACAATTCTATTTTCCCCCTCAGCAAAGGTCTGTAATTTATCCAAAGTCTTCCTTATAATTTTTTTTTACCCTTTATTCGGCCCATAAATGCTGGCCACTGTGAAGATCTTCTGCATCGTTTTAATTTTTAAAAACACATATCTACCATCATTATCTTTCTTCTGCTTCAAAATCTCGAAATTGAGATTTTTATTACATAATATAGCAACGCCTCTGGCCTTATTCGTTGCTTTTGACTCTATTTTTAATCCCCAGTATTGGGAGGCCAGCAAAGGTTTCTTATTTTCTTTAGCTCTGTGCGTCTCCTGAAGACATAATAAATCATCTTTCATTTTCCTTGCCAGCTCCAAAACCTTATAACGCTTAGTGTCTGAAGTCAACCCGTTCACGTTAAGAGACAAAACTTTTAAAATACTATCCATCATCCCATTCTAAGTTTATTCCTTGACTTCCTCCGTGCACATATGTTTTCAACTGATTTGTAACTCTTACTTCCCCCCTCCCCCTTCCCACCTGAGACTTGAGTAGAGATCTCAGTGAACTCTGTCTCATGGTAACCTTGGAGGCCCACGTTCCTCCCCCATCCCTCCTGGAACACGAAGAATACCACACCTTGTCTTAACCTTTCGTTCTTTGAACTGAAGGTCTGTCTTCTGCCGCAAAGATTTATAGATCTGATCTCTTATCTTCTCTCTTGCAAATGCCACTATAACATCTCTGGGGGCTCCAGCCCCTCTCCTTGGTGTAACAAGCCAATGTGCTCTCTCGATTTCGTCTTGCTTAATCCGAATTCCTTGCTCCTTGAGCCAGTTCAACATGATTTCTTCCAAGTCCTTATTCTGAATATCTTCTGCAATTCCAGCAAATTTTAGGTTTCGTCTGCGTTGTCTATCATTCATCCGGGCAATCCTTTTTGTCAGTGTTTCAATCTTATCTTCATTTGCCTCAGCTAATTCTTTAGCATGCTCTGCTGTTTTCTTACCCTTTTCCACAGCCATCGTCATTCGTCTCATCTCTGCCTTTAGATCCTGCATGTCAGCCCTTACATTAGCTTCCAAGCACTGGATCATCTCCCCCAGCTCCTTCAACGACTTCGCCATCTTATTAGACATTCGTAGATAAGAAGGAGCTTTTGAACAGTGAAAAGATATTACTCACCCCAGTCCCAGGTTTGAAGACAGCTCCCACAGTCTAATTAACCTCTGGGAGGGTGTCCTTCATTATCAGTTTACTTTAAGTTCGTTTTTTTAGGCTTTTAATTTATGAGTTCCAAGAGCGACGCGAGTGAGCGTCTACCCACTTCGACGCATGCGTAGATCTCCCACATCTTGTTCAAATTCAATAAAGATCTATATCTGTTAATTTAGGGCAAAATTGCACAAGTCTCATTCAACAACTTTGTTTGAATAAACATTCCAGTAATAAATTCTAAAGGAAGTTTGTTTATGTTGAAAAGTCAAGCTGAAATACTACATTAGGGGATTTTATTCTGGGAAAAGAGGTGGTGGAACTCTCAAGAGAGAAATGAGGGGAACTGATCTCTGGAGATCAAGGGGGCTGGGCCACCAGACACGTGAATATTTTTGAGAGGTGCTGGAACTCGGGTCCCCTGAATTCCAGCTGAAAAAAAGCCCTCAATACACCCGAGTAAGCACAAAGCATGTACAATTGATGGAGAGCTGAACCCTTCATCCTGTATATGGAAGTGAGAAGTTGAGTTCTGAAAGTTTTTCTCTAGCTCGAAAATCATAGTAAGAAGCTTGTGTTATGAAAAAGAGATATAAGGCAGGCTAACATTCTGATGCCCGGAACTGGATGTTCCAGGCTAGCCTGATCTTGGAAGTCAACCAGGGTTGGCCTTGGTTAGTACTTGGATGAGAGACCCCCAAGAGAGTGTGTGTTCCTACACAAAGGCAGGCAATGGAATATCACTAGAGCTGGGCATGAACCAGGAAAATGGAGGTTTCCTGTGGTTCGTGGTTCTTTGCGTTTCACAAACCACAAACCAGTATGAAATTGGCTGGTTCACGAACCGGTTCATTGGGTTTGTGAATATGTCACTTCTGGGGCAGCAGAAGATCTGCAGAAAGCCCATCCCCCTGTTGCCTAGGAAACTGATTGATCAGCACCAGGCTGTCTGCAGTGACGAACCGTGGTTCGTCAGAAATTACCTCCGATGAACCATCAGTTCACAAACCAAAAAACAGCCTGGTTTATGATGAACTTTGGTTTATATTTTAGTTCGTGCCCGCCTCTCAATATCACATCAGTTTGCTTTGTGCCTTGAAAACTCTATAGGTTCACAACGTTGGCTATGTACTGATGGCACACAGAGTTTTGACATATCAAAAGCTACCTATCTGGAAACACAACTTGTTTCTTTACCTCCATGCCTCTATCCCATCCCAATCTCCTTATTTGGGCAACGGACGATGGCACAGTGATACGGCACCTGCTTTCACATCACTACTGATGGTGATACCTTGGCAGAGAACTTGCACTGCCAAGTTTGCAGTTTACATCATATCGTGACGTCTTTTTGGGGTCACTGTTGTTTTTGCTGAGAACGAGACCTCCCCACCCAATAGTCAGAAGAGGTAGAGATCAAAGGATTAGCCACATCAGTATGGAAACCAAGGCTTACTCTGCTTATTTCCACCCTCTGCATCCAAGTTGTACCCTAAGCTTCATGCCGCTCTCTCACTGGGGGCAGCCAGGGCAGCAGGATGGATTCTGGTGCCTCCTCCTAAGCAACGACACATCCCGTGTTTTTGCACTAGAATGTGGCAGAAAGTTTTCTGGTGCACCATCAAATGTAAGCTATCACCCTATCACTTCCTTTGCCTATAGAAAGTCTCAGTCTCACCCCCTTTCATCTCCAGGTAGCTGGTATGGAGAACTGAGCTAGGGGGGCTGCCAGCTCTGGGCTGGGAAATTCCTGGAGATGCCTGGGGTATTAGGGTGGGGTATGGGGAGGGGAGAGATGTCAGTGAGGTATAAGGTCATAGAGCCCACTTTCCAAAGCAGCCATTTTCTCCAGGGGAACTGATCTCTATGGCCTGAAGATCAGTTGTAATTCCAAGAGATCCCCAGACCCCACCTGGAGGTTGGCAACCTTAAACTGAGCTGCTGTCAGTCAGCATAGACAATATGAGCAAGGTGGATCAGAGGGCTGGGGTTTGCTGTGGCCGGCAGGAAGGAGTGCTGGCCAGCCTCACTAGCATGCCCTTGAGTGCTGCGGCCAGGTGGCTTTCCTCCCCAAACCAAACAGGGCCTTTCCCCCCTTTAGGCACACACTCCAGGCCCAATGTGAGGATCACTGGAGTGCCAGAGGCCAGGTGAGCTGTCTGACTGGCTGGCTGGCTGCTCCCGGGGGGGGGGGGGGCGCACTGCACAGCAGGCCAGGCAGGCAAATGGGACAGCTGCTCCTTGGGAATGTGGCAGGTCAGCCTACGTGCTTTCCCGGGCACATCACGGGCATGCTTGCAGGCTTCTGGTATTTCAACTTTGTTTCCCCAGAAGGTCTTGTCCAGGGAAAACTGGACACTTGGTGACCCTATGTAGGTTTTGGATAGCCATCAACCCCAAGATCCCCAGAGGTGGGCTTTTCAAGAACAAATATGCTTGGGGGGGCTGGAGACCCTTGTACCCCATGCTAGATCTTTGCCACCAATTTCTTCTGACTGACCCTAAGCCGAGGAAATAATGTTTCCAGCCATACTGGGTGTTAATCAAGAAGTCAGCCCTGTGAGGTAGGCCACCTGAATACAAAAAATACTGTTAAGTAGTAGTTGGGCCAATAGGCCCAGGTGCTGGATTCATATTGAAGTCCAAAATGCAATAACCCCACACAACAGTAAATATTATTAAGAATTGTACAAAAAGATGATCTATACATAGAATGTGCAAAGAGGATAGGACTACTTAACTAAAGTCTCTAAATTACTTAGCAGGATCATCTGGCTACTGAACCACGAAGTCCAAGCAGAACAGACCAGAACACCAAGGTCTAGCGCTCCAGACTAGTCCGAGAACAAGAAGGTCAAGGGCCAGCAACCCTGTCTAACTGCTGATCCAAGAGCAAAAAAAGAAACTCAGAAACTCCATTTTTATCCCCTATCAGCCAGCAACAGGGCCGGACTATAACAGCCTCTCAGGGCCTTGCTAAGACCTGTGAGCGTGATTCTTTGCCGCTGAACCACACACACACAAATCAGAGCGATTAGCCGCAACCTGTGCTCTGGTAGCTTGTCACGATGGAAGGCACGGGACGTCCCTCTCTCTGGCCACTGGGTCTTGGCACGCCCATGATCTCCCTTGCCAACTCTGGAAATTCTTGGAGATTTGGAATCTGTGGAGGGCAGGGTGTTAGGGGGAAGGGGACCTCAGCAGGGTATAATGCCACAGAATCCGCTCTACAAAGCAGCCATTTTCTGCAGACCTGATCTCTGTTCTTTTTGAGATCAGTCGTAATTCTAGGAGAACGCCAGGCCTCACATGGAGGCCAGCAACCTTCTCGTGCCGTGACAGAGATTATATGGATTGGTTGCTCAGGAGTGCTTCTGAACATTGTGTTTCTGAGAAACTCTTTGGGGCTCCTGTCGGTTCACCAACAAACGAGAGGACAAAATTTCATCAAGAAATAAGTGTGGACTGCCTTTTTATCCATCATTTATCACAGCGGAAGAAAACAGTGGTTCCGCTACTACCTTCTTATTGTTTGAATTCTAATTGTGGTCCAAGGGGAGGGGGCAGTCCGTTTTTAAAACATAAAGAAGCAGCAGTATGGCAGCGAACAGCTGCATCAAACGGTACTCAGAAAGAATGATTCAATGTGACGGTGAGTAGGCCTTCCTCCGTGCAAGTGGACGTGGGTGGTTATGACTGAGTATCGCTACAGAGGAGCAAATGAGAATTATGTGTCAGGGACTGCTGCAAACTGGGAGAAGAGACGGGGAATTATTAATCAGTAGCAGGAATGACAGTCTTTGTTTCTCTAAAGAGAAACAAAGGAGGTTTTTTTAAAAAAAATATATTGAAAATACTCTCGACGGCTGCTATTATTATTCTGTACCCTGTGGGCTTTTCAAAAAACAACAAGCCAACCTAGCATTCCAAAGTGTGATTTCAGCATGAATAAAAATTTGTCCCTGCATTGGTTTTTAAGAGGGGCGATGATGGCGGCGCATGAGGCATCGGTTCTGAAGTGCGTCTAACGAAAACTGTTGTCAAGGCCTCCATCGGGGGATCTTGCTTTCTTGAAAAGGATGACAAAACCACTCAGAAGGCGATCGGACATCCGTTTGGCAATCGCCCTGCTTACTCGCCGGACGCAAA
This sequence comes from Eublepharis macularius, assembly GCF_028583425.1. NCBI lineage: Eukaryota > Metazoa > Chordata > Lepidosauria > Squamata > Eublepharidae > Eublepharis > Eublepharis macularius. Next base: position 223,636,380 of record NC_072791.1, on the reverse strand, counting down.
ACAACTCGGAATGAACGGAGGCTGGAAATGCACAGCCTCTGTCACATTTCAAATCGCTTTGTTCCAGATTAAGTGATCACTGTAATTAGAGCGAGTGGAGTGTCATCCAAATAGAAGCTACGAAATTACAGGTCTGAGAGGAGATGTAGAGGCAGGTATCAGACTGCCTGGGAATTCAAATGGGTAAATGAAACTTTGTGTTTGAACGTATTGATAGCTGGTTCAAGATGGTGGTATCCAGAAAAGGGGAACAGAAGCACTGCTGGTAATCTGTAGGGAGTGTGGGGCGAAATTTGGAACTGGCCGTTGCACAGCGGAGTCTTCTTCCTGGGGGGAAAAAAAGTCACTCAGAAATTCATCAGAAACCTTCTTGTGCTACCAAAGACTTCATCAGGAAAATGATAGGACCTGACTGTTGTCCTATGATAACTGCTACCATTCAATTACAAGCCCACCTGAAGCCCCTCCCCATAAGCATATGGAGTCACGTACACCTTTCCCAGTAGGAACAGTAGAGCTAAACAGAAGGCCTCTCTATGAGGCCTCAGTTTTTTCCTGGTAACTGGGAAGTTCGGTTGTCTGGGACATGTTGTCTTTCCGGGGTAGCATTTATGTCATTACACTTCCAGTCTATGCCAACTGAGATGCTACTTGGGCGATTCCTAAAAAAACCCCATCGATCAGCGGATATGTATCTGTGGAACCTCAATTGGGGACTTACCACACTATGTTTTAAATTGTCCCTTATACCAGGAACCAAGGAGAAAATTTCTCACAAATATTTTATCCGGTCTTCATCTTCTGTCTAACTATGGGCCAAGCTACAAGTGACGAATGACACTTGAACGGCAAGTGTATTTCTCCCTGTTCACTTGCCCTCCACTCAATCCACTTGCCATTCAAGTGTCATTCGTCACTTGTAGCTTGGCCCTTTGATAAATTAAATTTTATTCTTTCAGATACAGACCCTTTTATTTCGAAGAGGATGGCCCTCTATGCCCTGGCTGCTAGGAAAATACGGGCAAATGTGGTAGCCAGGAGAGTAAACACCTGACAGATTACAAACCATTCAGTTTTAATGTTGTTTAATGCTTACATTTTAGGTAAAATGCATTTTATAGTAATTTTATTTATGTCTATGTAACTATATCTGTATTCTTGTATTTTTTGTTCTGTTTTTAATGAATGGTTTTAGATTGTGAAGGCCTATGGCCACATACAATAAATTCGCACAAGCGATATACCTTACTTTTGCACCCGATCGGAAATTCATTCAGCAGGGCAGTGAGAAAAAGTCCTGTTACCCCCTGGCAGGATGATACCTGTCTGCACCCCAACAGAAGACCATATTATCCAAGGATAACTTCTGCTCCTGTGAGTTCACAGGGTGTCTGAATTATCCTGACAAGCGGTAAGGAAACATTTAAGGACAAATACGGTGTAGATGCCTGGAAACAGGTTACCCAGAATTCTTGGTTAGGCAGGCTTGCCATGTGTTTAGATTTGCAGCTGTAATGACTCTTCATTACATATATCCAGATTATTCCAAATGTTGCCACAGAAGTGTAAAGTCAGTTCTGCAGTCAATGCTGTTGAATGGCTAGATTGGAGGTGATTTCAGAAGAAAGTTAACTCAAGAGATTTACAGTGGAGGGATGGCAGTTCTGCCCCCCCCCCAACCTTACAGAAGTTCCACATGCTTATAAGTTTAAACCTTACCATGATCAGGGCAGAGTGAAAAATTCCCCCATTAGCAAGCCATGCACTTTGTCCCCAGAGAAAACCAAATGAAGCATATGTCCTGCTATATATGTGGAGACCAGAATGTTCTGGGACAGCCCCATGGTTATCTTGGGGGGGGGGCATAAGATCTTCAGCTGCTTCTCTTATGGCAGTCTCAGCACGGACACACAGACAACAAACCTCAGGATCCTCAACAGCAAATCTGAGACTGCAGTTTTATTGTTGAGGTAATTTTATTTTTCAGTCCATTGCAGTATACTTTCAGAGTAATCCACAGTCCACTCTCCAAAGCAGCCATTTTGTTCAGGGGGATTGATCTGGTTTGTCTGGGGATCAGTTTATTTCCAGATGATCTACAGACTCTACCTGGAGGTTGACAACCCTACATAACAGCCATAGTTTTCTGATAGGAACCAAGTTTAATAACATCCAGGTCCAAAGAGGGTTTCTTGTACGCCACCAATTTGGCTCATGTTCTGTTTGCCAGATGTGACGAGGCAGACCATTTTTCATTGAGCTGTTTGGCGGCTCATGAGCAGTTCAGCCTTATTCGAGCTGCTTTCCATGTATTCAGACAGTGCAGTGGGCAGTATTTCACATGTTTGCAGAAATCCTAATACCCTCTTCACACACCTGTTATTGCTTGGCAGTCAATCGTTTAAATACGAGTGAGCAAATAACATTACATAATGAGCGAGCAAACCAATCTGTCAGTCAATGTTTATAAACAAAACAGGGTTTTTTTAAAAGTCTTGCTGTTTGGTATTTGTTTAAGTCCCGGTTATCTGGTTTATTTCATGAATTCATGAATTCACAGTTTAGTTCATGAATTCATGTTTTCACACAGTCTGCTGGGAGTCATAGTTCCCCCTCTGTGTCATTTAATTACCTCACCCAACCAACAGGAAGTGTTGATTTCACCAACTCCACAGATGCAAATGAGTCCCAAAGGGAGAAAGAAATGAACCTCTGCCGCCACAGCTACAGTGCGGCCACAAAGATATTTTACAGTTGCTTGAGTCAGATGATAGTTAGCTGAGGAGATCCAAGTAATTGAAAACTGAATGCTCACCTGTCAGAAATGTTCACCATGAAGTTCATGGCATCTCTAGGGGGAAAAAACATGGGGGGACAATAAACTAGAAAGGATCCATGTGACATTTCAGATTTCAGTAAGGAGGGGGGTAGATTATGGTAAGTTTTCAAGGCCAACTCTATATTCAAGATTATATTGTGAAAAAAGTATATTTTTGGAAAGTTCATTGGCCGTTTTCACACTACTTACTTGCTTCCGGAACATGGCGAAATGTCGCGCAAAACCCGTGGAAGATAGCGGAAGATAGTGATGTCACGCAAAACTCTCACGAGAAGACGCTATCTTCCGCGGGTTTTGCGCTACGTTTTGCCATGTTCTGGAAGCAAGTAAGTAGTGTGAAAATGGCCTGCTTTTACGCTAATGTTTTCAGTAGGTTAAGGAGCAAACGGATTTGTCACTTTGGTCTTTAGGTTTAATACATCTGGACCCATCACCAAGAAAACTTCAGTATTTTCATGACAAGAATAAGTTGAAATCGTAGTGTTCATGCTCTCCTTTTCTACTGACTCTGTATATAATGCTCAGATGCAAAAACGAGATTCTAAACCACCTGGTTTAGAATCTCGGTTGATAGACAAGAGATCAAATCATAGTTTGTCATTCTGACCAACGTCGCAACCAAAGCCAGTTTGAGGGAAACAATCTCTGTGCTGTGCATAAGGTGGCAATGGGGGGTGAGGGAGAAGTAGAGTTTCACTTTCAGGCTTGTTCTCGTCATTCATGAGGAGATTCATTGGTGAAATCGGGATCTACGTTTGAATTAGCTGTAGATGCTCCTGAGAAATAATCCCATGAGGTCCGAAACATCGGATGGGCCCCTTTTACTTTCCCTAAGGATGGTCCTCGTTGTATGCCATGGATAAATGACAACAGTTGAGGAAACAGTTCTCCGGTGACTAGAGCTGGGGGCAAGGCCAGAGATTTAGGTCCGTGATTCCATGTGATTTGCTGCACATCTTATTTATTTATTTAATTCAATTTGTATTCCGCCCTTCCCACAGCCTGCAGGCTCAGGTCGGATCTTGTGGGAAAGGGAATGCTGCCTTTAGCTCAGAAGTCCTTTCCTGCTTCAAATCTCCTCCTTATGGTTCGAGAGGGTTCTGCCTGCCTGCCTCTCTCTCCCATTAAATAAGATTCCCAGTTTGATCTCCGCACATCTGAAGAAGTGGTGACTGGCAAAGGCTCATATAGAAATAAATGCTGTTGGGCTTTGCCACTGGACTTTTGTTTTATTTTGCTACAATAGATTAACACGGCCACTTCTTTGCCTCTCTTCTTGCTTGGTCTGTGCCTTCATTTCTTTATTCTCCCAGCTGAGTAGATTCCTGCAATCAGAGAATGCTTTGAAAGAAAACGGTTTATTTTGAAATGATAATTAGATAGCAGCCCTCTTTAGGGGGTTGCCAGGCAGACATGATTGACATCTTTCAGTTGTGTTTTTCAAAAACACGCAGAAGAGGAAAGGCGACTGTAGTTGTGCTTTGCAAGGAGAGGCCAAATGTCTGTGAAGATTCCTTATGTGGTTAATCCTGCGTGACCCCTGCTGGCGATAACATGGTACTGCCTCGTTTCCTGCTGCCATTCGGAACTCCAAAGGCTTTTCTTCATGCTCAACTTCTCATTTTCTTTGCAGCCTATCCACAAGCATTGGAATCAGTTGGGGATGAGTTCTTCCACGCATCTGCCCTTTGAATTTTTACATTTGCGGAGTCAGATTATTTTCTTCTTCATGTGCCTTAAATAATCAGGATTTTCAAGGGAGGGTGCTGTCATCATTGGTGGAGTCAGCAGTGGTGTCACAGCATCCTACCCTTTTTTATTTTTTGTGCATGCATATCTTAATATGCCCTGACTTGGATAGCCCAGGGGAGCCTGATCTTGTCAGTAGCTAAGCAGGGTCGGCCTTGGTGAGTAATTGGAAGGTTGCCCAGGGTGTGTCTGTGTGAATATCATTCCCAAGTGGAGGGACTGCAGCTGGCTATTGGGGAGGATCAAGGAAAGCCCCCACTCTGCCTGCCTACAAGGAAACCTAAAAAGGGAGCAGCTCCTCCATGCATCCCACACCATACCTTCTCTAGATCCAGAGGAGTTAGCCATGTTAGTCTGTGGCTGCAAAATAGTAAAGAGTCCAGTAGCACTTTTAAGACTAACCCAACTTTATTGTAGCATAAGCTTTTGAGGACCACAGCTCTCTTCGTCAGATGCTACAATAAAGTTGCATCTGACAAAGAGAGCTGTGGTTCTCGAAAGCTTATGCTATAATAAAAATGGTTAGTCTTAAAGGTGCTACTGGACTCTTTACTATTTTACATACCTTCTCTGTGACTGTTACTGGCTAAATGGAAGAAATACCTAGCTTAGGGCTGTTACCTTTTGTCTATTCTCCCCCAATGATTTTTAAATTGCAGTGTTTCTGTCTCACACACACACATGTGCGCATGCGCACACACACACACAAAGACTGTGGAACTGCAACAGGGACCACACACTTTATTCCCCTGCCCCATCACGCTTTGTTAAATTGCTTTAAAAAACATTTTGGTTATTTATGATCTATATATCAATACACGGGTTGAATTTTTAAAAAATTAAGTTTTTTACAAATGAGTTGAGTTTTTAAAAAAACAAAACAAAACCACTCGTCTGCAGGTGAGGGTTGTTTTGAATACGCATCTGGTTTGGCAAAGTCTGCTTTGAAAGGATGTGTCTACCTGGGGAAAGTATGCTTATAAAATTATTAGCATATCCGCTAAAGGAAATGTCCAATCAGATTTTGAAATGGAAAATACAAGGGATCAAGTTACATCGCTTGGCAAGGGTACACTTCATGCCATCCGGCAGTTTACAAATTGAGTTGTGATTTTGTTTATTTCCCATCTTATTCAGCTTCAGCTTCATATTTTTTCTTAATGTACCACCTTTCCGTTTGGATTTCCAAGGCTAGCTATAGTTAGCCTTGCAGCTATGATCCAATTATTCACAGATTTCAGATGAACTGGAATCACGGTAGCTTTGGACATCTTCAAGAGACACACTTGACAATGTGCACAGCAACCCACAACTCATGAGATTACTGGAAAATGCTTGTTTGTTTGTGAAGTGGATTACACTGTGTCAGTCAAAACAATCAATATAAATAGACATCCACCCATTCTCTTATGTTCCAACTGGGTTCCCTCATGTGAGAATCTGGTTTCCAAGTCCCCCGGTTGGGGTGGGAGATCCCCTGCTCCGAGTCCCTGCCCTCCACTGCCTTTTGGCCGGCGGGGGGGGGGGGGGAAGGTATGGGAAATGGGAACGGGAGCTCTGGAGCTTGCGCCTGTGTGCTCCGGGGCCTTCCTTGTTGTGCTGGGAATGACGTCATTCCCGGCATAACAAGGAAGAGAAGGCCCCCTCACCGGGGTATTTTTGCTTAAAATCAGCCTGGGGCGGAGCCTGGGGAAGATGGTGTTTTAAAAGGGGAAGAGCCACAGCGGGGTATAATGCCGTAGAGTCACCATCTGAAGCCACCATTTTCCTCAGGGGAACTGATGTCTGTCATCTGGAGAGCAGATAATTCCAGGAAATTTCCGGGCCCCGTCCTGAGGTTGGCAACCTTAGGGGGCCCATTTTACAAGTTTGTATGGGGCCCCAAAAAATGACGCCTGGTGCCTGTGTTCCACCATGACAGCATTGCTCATCTGATCGAGCCCTTCTGTGGGCACCATCCTACAATTGGGCAAGATCAATAACAACAACAACATTCGATTTATATACCATCCTTCAGGACAACTTAACACCCACTCAGAGCGATTTACAAAGTATGTTATTATTATCCCCACAACAATCACCTTGTGAGTGAGGCTGAGAGAACTCCGAGAAGCTGTGACTGACCCAAGGTCACCCAGCTGGCTTCAAGCGGAGGAGCGGGGAATCAAACCCAGTTCTCCAGATGAGACTCCTGTCACTCTTAACCAGTATATCAAACTGGCTCTCCAGTAACCACCACACTAAACAACTGCCCACACACATGCTTTCTCTGTCTTAGGGCCAAGCTACACATGACGAATGACACTTGAACGGCAAGTGGATTGAGTGGAGGGCAAGTGAACAGGGAGAAATACACTTGCCGTTCAAGTGTCATTCGTCATGTGTAGCTTGGCCCTAAGTCTCCACCTTGTGTAATGCCCTGCCTGAGTTGATCTAGAAGGCTCTCATGCTCTTGTTGTTCTACAAAGTGTAAAGCAGAGTTGTTCAAGTTATTCATCCGAAAAAGTTTGCTCTAACCTAAACACAACACATAATGACTCGGATGCTATGGAATGTTTTCTTGGGCGCATGGATTTCTGCCTGTAGGGCATAACTTTCTCGCTTCCCCCCTCCTGCCTTATATGCCAGCAGAGTTGTTGAATATCCACACAAAAGCACCTTACTACATCTCGTAATTGGGCCACTAGGAAATACAGGTTAACACAGGGAGCCTTGTAAAATTGTAAATCTGCTTCTGTGCTCCTTATCAGAAAAGTGTTGGTCTCATACCAGCATCAGTCTAGTTAAAATTGTAACAATTTCTGGGGAGGCTTGAGCTGATTTTCAAAGGCATAGTATACCAAAAGCATGTTGCTGAAAAATTAAAATAGCCACCCTGTTTGCATTTCAGCTGCTCTATGAAGTGTGGGGGTGGGGTGGGGGGGTTTCACACAGTGCGAAAATACCCAAACGCTTAGAGCTTGGCTTTCCAACCAGCGACATTTTGGAAAATGTACAGGATTTTGAATGACTGTTTCACAGTGATACTGCTGAGTTCTTTCACTAATTGTTGAAGATTTTTACCTCATAAACAGTATATGAAATTCACTTGTGTCGAGTCAAATAATTCCTTTTGACTGATTTCCTTGTCAGGTATTCATTAAAGTGGGTTTCACATCAAACTGATAGTCACTAATACAATGAAAACATCTGTGGCTTGCAGAACTTTAGATCAAACGACTACTTTGTTATATTAAAATTAACAGCTTGGTCCGAACCTCTTGTGAAACCCGTGCAGCCAGGATAAGGTCACAGTGCCTGGAGTTGATACAGCAAAAAAGACCTGTCTGAGGTCATCCAAAGCCATTTATGGAGTGAGGCCAGAGAACGTGGCCCGTAGATGGTTCTAGATTCATTCCCTAGCATCTCCAATTAAAAGATCTCACAAACTGCACTGAAAAACTGGTGGTGGAGAGTGCCCTCAAGTCATAGCTGATTTACAGCAACCCCTGGCAGGGTTTTCAGGGCAAGAGACTACAAGAGGTTGCCTGCCTCTGCAACCCTGGTCTTCGTTGGAGGTCTCTCATCCAATTACTAAGCAAGGCCGACACTGCTTAGCGTCTGAGATTTGACAAGATCAGGTTCACCTGGACTATCCAGGTCAGATTTGTGTCTAAAAACTTGGAAGCCTACCGCAAGCCAGAATAGAGAATGATGGTTTAGATTGGGGGTCCCCAACATAGTGCCCCTGGGCACCATGGCACCCACTGACACCTTTCCTGGCATGGAGAAAGTGGGTTCAGCCAGATAGGACTTCTGACTGGCCATTGATGATATGATTGGCTATGCAGATTAAAATAACATTGCTGTGGAGGCAGCTGCCTCTTTTATGTTAGTTTTATTTTTCCACTCCTCTTTTCCAGTGTATTTAAAAAAAAATACTCCTCTTGCCTTCTGCACTTGAACTTCCTCTCTCTCTCTGTGTGGCTCTTCCTCCAGCAATAGCCATTTTGTGGTTGTACTCACCACCCTGAGTCAGACTTCCAAAGGGGTCCCAAACTCAAAAAGGTTGCCGCGCCCCAGTCTAGATTCACTCAGTTTAAGGCAGATTTGTCTGGTATTCACTCAGGAGAATCACCCAGAGAGGCAAGATTGAGGAGAAATGTTGGGTATGGCTGTGCCCTCACAGCCCATTTAAAGGCTTTGCATGTCTGTACAGAAATGCAGTTTTTTTTCTTTGGGGGTGGAGCAATGCCTGTATGTTCTATTTAAAGGAATAATCGTTCAGAAAAAGGAAGGCTGCTTCTGTCTGGTAGACCTCCATGCCCACATCCCTTTCTCTAGCTGAAGTAAGACATCTCTTTCCCACAGGACTATTGGAAATAGTTCTATTTCGTTTGGTAGCTGACTTACTTATTCAGAAGCATTTTCCCCAGTGTGCAGTAATTAATCCTCAAGCAATCAAATTGTAGAAAGATAGAAATTACAAGTTATTGAGATAGATTCCATTTGTGGCAATATCTTGGAGTAGAAAGAAAAAGTCCTAATCTAAAAGTGAACTTTCCTTATTGGGCACAGCCAGCGAATCCAGCGTCATGCTTGCATGCAGGTATGTGGATAAGGCCTCCATGGTAGGAGCGCTGAGGAATACATCCTTCCACTTGGAAGGCCATGAAGCAAGAAATCTCCCCAGAAACACATAGAGGAGGAGTTAGGAGGCGTTCCCGCCTTAGACAAAGAGAAGCACCCTACCATCAAGAGTGTTATGCATACACACAGAGAGACACGCAGCTCCCCACAATGGCCAAGGCATGCTGAGTCGCCTGTTCCGTCAAGGACAACATGAAAAACATGACAAGTATGTTTTCGGTCAACCACCATTCAGAAAATCAAGCCATATGCCAATTCTCAAGCAAGTACAGCTGAATCTGTAGAGGGTGTTACAATCACACCTGCTGGCCAGACTCCCATGTATTCATAATAATAATATAATAATAACATTCGATTTATATACTGCCCTTCAGGACAACTTAATGCCCACTCAGAGCAGTTTACAAAGTAGGTCACTATTATCCCCACAACAAAACACCCTGTGAGTGGGGCTGAGAGCGCTCCAGAGAGCCATGAGTAGCCCAAGGTCACCCAGCTGGCTTCAAGCGGAGGAGTGGGGAATCAAACCTGGTTCTCCAGATGAGAGTCCCGCGCTCTTAACCACTACACCAAACTGGCTCTCAGTTTCAACGCATCATTTGCATGTTCAGATGAAGGCATATTGGTGCTGGTAACGCTGGAATGGACTGTGCTTGACTTTTCCAAACCATATTTTCAGGTTTGGAGGAGCAGACATTTGTGATGTGAACGAGCTGCTGTATTGGTTCATAGTTTTCCATGCAGCCTGCTACATACAAAGAAAGCACTCCAGAGTAACTTAAGCTGTATCTTAAATGTCTCTTGCATTTCAGAGTACCCACTCTGAAGGTACATCTGTCTTTTCCTCAGGCATTTTCATTCCCCCCCCCCCCCACTTTGTTCTAGTTTTTAAGAGTTGGGTCCAAGCTTCCCCACAGTCACACCAGAGGTGCAGGGAATGGTTCTTTAAAAAGAACTGAAAAAGGAGATCCCAATATCACTGCCAGGGGACAAAGTCCTGAGGCCTTCCCTTCAGGTCTTTTCCACGAGAAGAAACAGCACTGGTGTGTGTGTGTGGGGGGGGGGAGAGGTGTTCCTCACTTTTTCTGCTCCTCATGGAATATTCTGTGCATGTGAGGAAGCAAAAACAGGGAAATAACTCCCAGCCAGCACTATCCATGCAGGAAAGCGGCTTGTGGGGAGGTAGGAATTTTTCTTTCCTCCCTAGCTGTGGTCCGAGCCCGTTTGGCTTTTCCTTTGTCTTTTAGAAGCCACTCCCTGCAGGGGCTGTGTGGCTGCATGAATACTAGACATAGGTCTTTAAAACCCCAAACTATAGGCTTGTCAGTCCCCCAGTGGGGGAGAGGAATCCCCCGCCCACAGCCTTCACCCCCCCCCCAATACCTCTCACTTGGCTGGCAGGGGTAATAAAGGTTGCTTTCACACACTGCCAGCAGCCCTGCTGGGACCACTTAACAGCAGTGTTATGTTTTTAGTTTTAACATATAATATTTGTTGTTGTTTTAATTGTTTTTAATTGTTTAACTGTTTTTAATTGTTGAAAACCACTTCGGGCACAGTTCAAGGAAGAAGCAGTATAAAAATCAAATAAATAAATAAACACCTGGGTTACATGTTTCAAAAGCACTGTGCAAATGGCGAGCCGGGGCCACTGCTGGGAACGCTTGTGTACAGGCAGCTGTTGGTTTTGCCCTTTTGCGGGATGGTACGTGCAGGAGGCCCTGCAGATTTATTAAAAGAAAGCATAAAAGACTACAAGGAAGCCTTAGAGGTACATCTAGTGGTGGAGAGAGGAACTGCATATATTGGAGCAAAAAAATAGCAAGAGAAAAGCAAACGTTTATCTGCTGGCAAAGGAATAAGTGTAAACGGTGACACGGAAATGAGGTTGAATTGGATCTGAAGTCTGGGTGCTGCCTCCATAAACACTGTCCTGCCCGTTCTACTTTTATACTGTGTTGCCTAGTTTTTTTAGGCCTGTAAAGCATGGATAACTGTAGTTACCTTAAGCTTCATGCTTCCTCCCCAGAAAAGGACATATTTTCTCTGCAGTGATGAAATGTCCTGGTGGAAGACACTTCTTGCTGATGAGCCTAGAAGCCTGAAGCCAAACAGCCATTTGGTACTAATTCAACAACAACAACAACAACATTTGATTTATATACTGCCCTTCAGGACAACTTAATGCCCACTCAGAGCGGTTTACAAAGTATGCTATTATTATCCCCACAACCACAATCACCCTGTGAGGTGGGTGGGGCTGAGAGAGCTCTGAGAGAGCTGTGACTGGCCCAAGGTCACCCAGCTGGCTTCAAGCAAAGGACTGGGGAAGTCAAACCCGATTCTTCAGATTAGAGTCCTGTCGCTCCTAACCAGGTGATTGCTGGTGTTTCCTTCTGTTTTCATTTTTATTTTATATTGAGATTTCTGTTTTGAAACCTATAATAATAGAAATAAATATTTATTGATTTACGTGACTCATACTCTGCTTTTCTCTGCAGTGGGGACCCAAAGGGGATTACGGCACTCTTCTCTCCTCCATGCGATCCTCACAACAGCCCTATGGGGTAGGTTCGGCTCAGAATGCAAGACCGACCCAAAGCCACCCAGCTGTGGCAGAAGGGGGATTTGAACCTGTCTCCTAGATCCTAAACTGTCGTTCTGCACACCATACCATGCCGGGTCTCAACAAAAGCATTTTTCCATTATGAATGTAGGTGACCTTGAATACCTGATGGGGTACAGTTTTCTTAAGTAAATAAAAACACAATATATTTTAATTCTCCATGAAATCTGACGGACAAAGGAAAGAGTGCAGCGTATGTTTTTGGAATGGCTCCAAAACAGATATGAAAAACCTTTGGGGTGCATTGAACATCAGCATGGAGAATTAACTGGAATATTGCACATTTTGAGACTACTCCAGCCCTAGAGGAGCAAATCTGTGTTGCTGATCGTTCATTTTTGGTGGTACTCTGCTGCCACACAGTGGCGGAAAATAAAATTCTCCTCTGCTTCTGCTTCCATTCTTTTTCATCCACGTGTTGTATAGCGGATAAATAATATACAAGTAGGGTTAACAGCTGGCGGAGGGAGGGAAGCACAGCTCATCACCCTCTGTTCTCAGCCAGGAGAAGGAGTTTGTTCTATCGTCTCAGTAGGCCAACACTGGACTTGTAAGGAAGACACAGACCCTTAAAGTCTAACTGAAATGAATTAAGGGATTTCATTCATTCATTCATTCATTCATTCACTTATAGACTTTCTCTTTAGCCCGCCTTTCTTACTGAGACCCAGAGATGAATTACATAAGTCAATGTGATCAACAACTGGGAAATTCAATTAATAATACAATCGGTATGCATAGCAGAAATTTGAAAAGAAGCATAACAATCAAATGCAGCCATTATGGTGGTCAAAGGGACTCCCTGCCACCTCATCACCGGCCCAGCTGGTTGAATCCAATCCAGTATCTTCTTGTTTGCGCTGCACTGTTTTCAAATGTTTGTAATCCAGTCGCTGTTTAGTTCCCTTCTCTTTTATTACATTATTGCCAGCGTTTTGTAGTACACTTTGAGAGTCAGCAAGAATGGTGGGCTACAATAAATAAATAGCATCCAAGGAGATCCATTTACAAGGCCCTGACCAATATGCTTATATGGATATTCCAGTTGGGGATGATATTTACATTAACGGCATTATCTCATCTTCTGGAAAGCAAAATAATATTCTTATTTACAGAAAATGGTAGATAGGATTGTTTCAGGTGGGTAGCCACGCTGGTCTGCAGTAGGACAGCAAGATTTGGGTCCAGTAGCACCTTAAAGACCAACGAAATTTTCAGGGTATGCGGTCTCAAGAGTCAAAGCTCGTCAGATAGGTAGGATTGGTTTCCCAATGCAATACATCCTCCTTGCCTCTCAGAAGAACTTTCACAAACCTACGTTTTTCCATTGTCTAATATCTATCTTCAAGATGGATTCCATCTAAACTTGCACACTTCAGATTTTTGGGGGAAAGGCCACCCTGTTGGCAAGGCTACATTACCAAGCAGAGCTCCCATCCCTTTATCAACCTTTCTTTCTTTCTTTCTTTCTTTCTTTCTTTCTTTCTTTCTTTCTTTCTTTCTTTCTTTCTTTCTTTCTTTCTTTCTTTCTTTCTTTCTTTCTTTCTTTCTTTCTTTCTTTCTTTCATAGCTGCTTTTCTGCCCAGTGGGAACCCAAAGCGGCTTACATCATTCGCCTCCATTTTATCTCCACTGAGAGAGTGTGACGGACCCAAGGTGATGCAGCAAGCTTCCATGGCAGAGCAGAAAATCAAACCTGGGTCACCAAATCCTAGTCCGTCACTGTAGCCACTATACCATGTTGTCTCTCCTAGGAACTCGGTAGATCAGTCACTGTATATGCTATGTAGATATTTCCTCTGATTGCCCTGGGTTGATACGCTGTGTCCTAAATTTTACCAAACTGGGGGATGTTGCCATTGTTTCTCCGAGGTGTTTTTGAAGAGCACACACAGTGGGACAGACATACGGGCCATTTCCACACACGTTGAATGATGCACTTTCAATGCACTTTAGCAATCCTTTGGAAGTGGATTTTTTGTTCCACACATGGAAAAGCAGTTTCAAATGTTCACTAAAGAGTATTGAAAGTGGATTATCCAACGTGTGTGGAAGCAGCCACTGTCTGTGCAGAAAGGATTTCTCTGGCATATGACCCTCAGAAGTTATTGCAAATGTGATGGCTGTACAGAACCCAAGTCAACCCATGCCGTTATGGATGAGCAATTTTGTTTTTGGCTCCAAAAGACCAGAATGTACTTATTGCCCAGTACAAAGACTGTGCTTTGTGTTGGGTACAGGACAGGAGAAAGGGCAGGGTCTTCTGTTCCAGTAATACAGTCGGTGTAGGCTGGCTTCTACCTGATTAGAGTTTTGTGGAGGTGTGCGGGGAGGTGTGCAGGGGAGGTGTCTTTGAGCCCTGCCTATTTCACAAGGACAAACAAGCACATAGATAGGAGAACAGAAGAATGCAGCCCTCTTGAACTCCTAGAAGGCAGGGCAGAATTTAAAAAATCGATACAATAAGCAGACAAATATATACAAGCACACATTTTATATAAATGATGGGGAATATATTATCGGAGGTGTTGCATTTAATCTCCCGTTTGACACTGCAAGCTCCGGGACTCCAAGAATACTAGCCAGAGGGGGCTGCCGCATGAGGCCAAGAATGATTCGCCTCCCAGGAGCCTTTGGCGACTGAGAGCCAAGCTACAAGTGATGCCTGACACAGGTTGAACACTGGTCAGCTTCCCTCAAGTTTTGATGGGAAATGTAGGCATCCTGGTCTTGCAGCTGTAATGGAGAGCCAAGCTGTAAAACCAGGACACCTACATTTCCCATCAAAACTTGAGGGAATCTGACAAGTGTCCAACCTGTGTAAGGCGTCACTTGTAGCTTGGCTCTGATTCAGAAACCGGAGCTTCAATTCCACCTGTTTTCCTTTCATTCCCTGTTGTATCCGTTCATTTCTGTTTATGATGTTCATTAATTCCCACTGGCAAAGATCCTTCTTCCACTACTACTTTGTCCCCCACTTCTGCCGTCTCCATTCTCCTTCCACCTTGTTCTCCCCTTTGATATGCTGTGGGGCTGGGATTGCTGCTTGCCAGCCAGAGGAATACATTCCCGAGGGAGCACCGCAATGCATTGGATGGGGCAGAAAGAACATCTGAGATGCCGGGGCGGGGCAGAGAGATAGAGCGGAGCGATGTTCTCCCATGTTCTTCTTTGCTGTCTGTTTAGGCAGCCGCTTGGCCACAGCCCCATAAGAAGTAGTAACAACTTGGTATGGTTAGAAAATACCTGGAGATTTTGGAGGTGGAGCCTGGAGATGGCAGGGGAGGGGCTGGAGCCCAACAGGTTATAATGCCATAGAAGGTGCCCTGAAACAGCCATTTTCCTCCAGAGGAACGGATCTGTGTTGCCTGGAGGTTGGTTGTAATTCCAGGAGATCACCTGGCCCACCTGAAGGTTGGGAACCTTACAGGGAGGCAGAGCTCAAAGTGGAAGCAGATGCTGAGAAAAGGTGAGGAGGAGGAAGACTCTGGGTCAATGGTGTTGGAATATATGTGTGTTGCAAGGTCTGACATCCAGCCATTATGGAGTTAATGTGTTTACCTACCAGGCTATTGTTTAGATTGACCTGGAAAGGGAACCTGGCACAGAGCCAATAATCTCCAAGCCCGGGAAACTGAAGTGTGTTTTGTAAACTGTTATTGGTCAACAGGTCAGGTGACTTTCTTTCTAGGGTCAAGAAGATGGAGGAGGAAGAAGATTCTCCATTAAGTTATCCCAGCTCTTTGTTTGTAACAAGTAGTAAGAATGTAGCTCTAGGCGTTTGTTGTTTTGTAGCAATCCTGTGAACCTTTTTCCCTTTAGAAGTAAATGATTTTAAAAGCTAAACTTGTGTGCTGACTCTCTATTGATTCAAGATCCATTGCACCTCTGATTTTAAGCTATTTTTTAACCTTTTCCCAACAAATGGAATAAATGTCATTCATTCAGCTGATGCTTGCTCCATTCAGTTTTGTTGTCCAAATTAACAGGACAAATGGGCCTGTTCCTAAGGACCAGGGCTTTTTTTCAGCTGGAACGCGGTGGAGCGGAGTTCCGGCACCTTTTGAAAATGGTCACATGGCCGGTGGCCCCGCCCCCTGATCTCCAGGTAGAGGGGAGTTTAGCTTGCCCTCTGCACCAAGCGTCGCAGAGGGCAATCTAAACTCCCCTCTCACATGGCCACCAGCCATGTGATCATTTTCGCAGAGGGCGATTTAAGCTTTAAAAAACTCCCCCCTTGTTCCAGCTGATCCAAAGTGACATCATTGTGCAGTCCTGAGTTCTACCACTGAGTTCCACCACCTCTTTTCCCAGAAAAAAAGCCCTGCTAAGGACTATCATTTATTTGGAAAAGAATTCTCATCCCTGCTGCCTCAGTCAAATTTGAAAAGCAGCAGAGCAGTGGCTTGTGCATGAGCAGACAAGAGCTTCTCTGTTTTGGGTGCCTTGGTGCCCCCCCTCCCCCAGATATGGGGAAAGGGAGAAAAAGAAATCTTCACACACACCCTCTTTTTGTCAAAAAGTGAATTCTAATCCCAGATTATCTGTTTACTGCTGTAGGATATGAAAACATACCATGAGAGAGCTGTGGGAGGATTAACAGAAAGTCAAAGTAGGACATGATTAGAAAATCTCTCTCTCTCTCTCTCTCTCTCTCTCTCTCTCTCTCTGGACTAAATCAGATGTTACCTGCCCTGTTGTAAATTGTAACCCACCCTGAGCCTGCTTGCAGGGAGGGCTGAATACAATAGCAATAGCAATAGCAATAGCAATAGCAATAGCAATAATACATGGTGGCTTCTGAAGGTTGTGAATGCAGGGGCATGGTGCTGTGGATTTGGTCAGATGAATGGCTGCATAACCCCCCTCCCCCAGCCCAAAGCTGGAAAAGAAATCTGTTGAGGGAAACGTCATTTTGTGAGGAAAATGGAGAGAGGGGAAATGCAGCAACCGGAACGGAGTTTGTAGCCCTCCAAGGCTGCTTCTAATATTTTGAAACCTTTGTTAGTAGATGGTGCCATGTGCCCTCCTTTATGACATCGCGTCTGGCCCTGCTTTGGCCCTCTCTCTTTCTCCCGCGGGATGGGACGGCAGGTCCTACTGGAGCAGATTCACAGCATGGGAGACCAGAGTCTTCACTGACCTCGAGCAGAGTGAGAAATGATGGCATATCGGGGCGGAAGGAAAGAAAAGCTTTTCTCTATCCACTTTCTCTGTGCCTTTCATAACTTCATAAACCTCTATTATATCTGTATAGTCTGAGAAACGGGAGGGAAAAGCCAAGGGTCCGAGTCATGGAGGGGTCCGTTCTGCCACTGAGCAGCCGTGCCTTGCTAGAGACAGGAAGGGCAACACGTGAGCTCTCTACACATGAGCCTTAACAGCAAGTCACCCCCCCGTATCCCCAATGGTTCTACAGAGCCTCATAACCGAGCAGGTTGGATTTCGTGACCCACCTAAAGGTCCCAACCACTGGCATACACCGTTTCCCTCTCCCTTATTTTCTCCTTATAACAACCCTGTGAGGTAGGCTAGACTGAGGCCGTTTCTACGCGTCCTTATAGGGACGGCCCACTCACGGAATGCCGGCAGCTTTCCCCCATGATTCCAGATGTCACCATTTGCAAAACGCTTGCAGGCTGCTTGGTTTCTGTTTTTTCAGCGCCTTTTCTGGAACCACATTTCCGCTGGTCTTTTCTTTTGCCGTGGGCTGAGGGAGCGCTTCTTCTGCATTCTTGGGCACGTGAATGGTTAAAGCGCTCTGAGGAATTGTCCAATAATGGCTCAGCACTCGCGCATGTACAGAACAAAAAAAAAACATTTAAAAAAGGAGGCAGACGATGATGCCCAATCTCCCTTCCTAAACCACAAGGCCAGAGCTTTTGGGGAGTGTTTGTGGAGGCTGAGGGCCAAGCTGCAAATGACGAATGACACTTGAAGGGCAAGTGAACAGACTCACGTGTATTCCTCCCTGTTCACTTGCACTCCACTTGATCATGCAGCTTGGCTCTGAGTTTTCAGACAAACTCAAAAAACGGGCAAAGGGCAGGAACAACTGGCTGGGTAGAAATGGCCTGAGAGAGGCTATCTGGTCCAAGGTCACCCAGTGAATTTCATGAGTAGAGCAGGGGTTTATTTATTTATTTACTTCAGTTACACCCTGCCTTTCTCTCCGGAGGTGACCCAAAGTGGCTTGTATCTATGCTCCTCCATTTTATCCTCACAACAACCCTATGAGGTAGGTTAGGCTGAGATTGGACAACTGGCACCCAAGGTCACCCAGGAAGCTTTCATGGCAGAGTGGGAACTCCAACATGCGTCTCCCACATCCTAGCCCACCACTCTAACTGCTACACTGGATCTCCCAGATTCCTCAGCCATAGCCTAATGTGTTAATACAGCACCTTTTGCCTCCTTCTGTTCTGTAATTAAGAAACTCTTGGCATTGGTATTATTATCATTACAATAACAGAGTCAAATACCACTGCATTTTAGAAGGCAAACGTGCAAAAATGTGTTGAAAGCAGGGCTTTTTTCAGGGGGAACGCCGGGGAATGGAGTTCCGGCACCTCTTGAAAATGGTCACATGGCTGGTGGCCCTGCCCCTTGATCTCCAGACAGAGGGGAGTTGAGATTGACCTCTGCACTGCTCAGCGGCGTGGAGGGCAATCTAAACTCCCCTCTGTCTGGAGATCAGGGGGCGGAGCCACCAGCCATGTGACCATTTTCTCTGAGGGCAAACCACTGAGTTCCACTGTCCGGGGTCTGAGCCCCAGCCCCCAGACTTGACAAGAGGGAACAGCAGGGGACAAAAGGATGGCAGCAACTCCACCCCCCAAGCCGGCAACCAGGGCCAGAACCTACCTACTCCATGGGGAAGGGGCAAAAGGCCAGGACCTCAGAGGGGTGGAGGGGGCAAGGAGAGACCAGCCAGCCCCACCTTCCAGGGGGAAGAGAGGGGGCTAAGCAGGCTGGAGGGAAAGGGCCACAGCAGGGGGAAGGTGGGTCCAGCAGCAGCAGCAGCCCAAGCAGAGCCCTTACCTGGCAGGGAGAGGACGCCGCTGCTGCAGCCCAGAGCCACACCATGGCTAGAAGACAGCAGCCTGGCTCAGGAGTTGCTAGAAGCCAAGCCTCTCCAGGGGGGGCTGCCACAGGTATTCTGGAGGAAGAGATGGGTAACCCCGCCCAGCATTGCTGAGCAGGCAGCGCAGGAACTGGCTAAGGCAGCTCCTCGTGAGCAGGGCTAGGCAAGCTCAGTAGCTCAGAGGCTGGCTGGGGCAGCTCCTCGTGAGCAAGGCCAGGCAAGCTCAATAGCACAGAGGCTGGCTGGGGCAGCTCCTCATGAGCAAGGCCAAGGAGCCCTCAGCTGGGGATGGCTCGCACTCAACCCCACCCTGCCAGCAAGGCAAAAGAGCCCAGGAGGGATTAGTGGTTGGAGGGAAACACCTGGAGGAATGCACAGCTGGGCCCAGTCAGGAGAGGGAACAAGCCTGGAAGGAGGGCGGGGCGGGGAAAGGAAACCCTATAAAGGGTGGCTGGGAAGAGCTCTGGGGTGGTGGGTTTGAGTAGGAGTGATGGAGCAGAGTGAGAGTGGAGAGAAGCCAAGGAAAGGGCAAGAAGGAGAGTGGAGGTTTGAAGGAGAGTCTTGGGAGGAAGAGATGGTGGAAGAGGCAGGGGGTAAGCAGGCCAGGTTGAGCAGGCCAGCGAGTGGACTGAGAGGGAGTCTGGGTGATGTATACTGCCCCTCCTTCCACAGAGCAGGGTCCTGCAGCATCCCTGGCCCCCCTGTGATGTCAGGAGCAGACTGCTCAGTGCAACGCCCAGCGGCAGCTGCGGCAAGCCCTGACATCCACCACCTCTTTTCCCCAGAAAAAAAAGCCCTGGTTGAGAGATATGGACCTGTATCACCCTTGAAGTGATCTTATTTTCTCGTTTCCTCTCTGCTTTTTGACTATCACTTTGAATTCGATGGGAAAGTAAGCCAATAACTCGCACAGAATGTTGCTATATAAGGAAACGGTTGCAATATGCAATTCTCCAAAGAGATTCTTTTTCCGAGGTAAACATATCAGTATATATAAGTCTTTGACAGCCCACATACTCTTGCCAGTCTTTCTGCAGAGCTTTCGGTTTTATAATTTCTCTGAACGTGCCTATCTCTGAAATGTTACGTTGCAAAGAGCAAAGAAGCAAAACGGTGAAAAACTCCGTGCTGCAAAGTGAGAGAGACATGCACGCTAAAAAGGTAATCCTTTAGTAATAACATTTTGAATCCCAGGCAAAAGAGAACAAGCAACTCTTTAAATGGGTCAGGTGGAAGCAGCCACCCTCAAAGATAGGAAGAGCACATTGTATGAAAGGTTTAGGATATTTATTTGAATGCTCTACTTCAGTAGTTTTCCAAAGCCAGGATATTTTTAGTCCAAACCAGAGCTTTGGGGAAAGAAGTTTTAGAACTGCTCAGTGAGATGAGATTGTCATTTGTGTGTGCTGCTAAAATCTACTTGTGTTTTTTGTGCATTACTTTGTACATTGCTTTGCTGCTTATAATCACGCTCCATGATATTCAGAAGCCTACGAAGAGTAGGAGAAAAATCTTCAGAAGGGGGACGTTCACAGCCGTGCAGAAGGCTTGCAAAGTTTTGAACGGCACAAACATTCTTTAGGAATGGCGAGTTCCCTCCCCCTGCACCCGGAACTACACAATTTGTGTCTAGTGCACATTCTTCAATTTGCCCACATTGTCAACATAGTGGGGAACTACTTTCTCTTCCTCCTGCCTGCTTCTTCCTTCATCAGGAACTCCAGCTAGAATTTTCACACCTGCTCTGACAGTGCAAATGCCCCAAGGCGGCCATTATATATTTCTTCTCCTCATCTCCCTCCACCTGCCAAATGCCAGTTACTGCTGCCGTGTGGTGGTGGAGAGTGCCCTCAAGTCAGAGCTGACTCATGGTGACCCCTGGTGGGGTTTTCATGGCAAAAGACTGACAGAGGAGGTTTGCCATTACCTGCCTCTGTAACCCTGGTCTTCTTTGGAGGTCTCCCATCCAATTACTAACCAAGACCAACCCTGCTTAGCTTCTTCGATCTGATGAGATCAGGCTCGTGCGGGCTATCCTAAGTATATAAAATGTTGTAATGTGTTTATCTCTTAGCTTATCTCTTAGGCACACCTAGGCAATTTCCAAGGATGCCAGAGGTGGAGGGGTACTAACTTTAGAGTTGTCACACCCCTGCCCACACCCCCATAGTATCTGGTTTTGCCATGCTTATCTGCTCGTTTTCTCCCTCCACCATAGGGGCATAGATAGGGTAGCCAGCCAGTGGCTGGCAGCTTGTAGGAGTCAAGAAAGGAGGGGGGGCATCAGGCTACAGCATGATGTCAATTCTGGGGGGAAACCTGGAAGTGACATCATGTCTCTCAAGGGATCACTGGAAATTCTATTGTAAAGAATAGAATTTTCAGTTATTCCTATTGATGTCACTTCCAGGTTTTCCCTGGAAGTGATGTCATGCTGTCCCCTAACAGTGTTCTTTCAAATTATTTTTCTCCTGCTGGCTGTAGGAGTGTGATGGGAAACAGGAGCTGGGAACAGGGAATCCCCTACCCTCAGCAGGAAACTAGCAAGCCCGAGTGGAGATGGGCCCTCTTCCTCCTTTCTTCCCTCATCATCGGCTGTGGGCAGGCCGGGGTCATTTTTGCCTCCCCATCTTACCCTGTTACACCACACTGAGCCAGCCTCGACCCCCGTGACTAGGGCTGGCTCTCTGACCGGGGGGGGGGTGCCCAAAATCCTTGGGCTGGTCCTACATGTCACCTGTGATGTGTTGAACAATTCAAGTGAATGGTCACTCCCCAAAAAGACAAATAAAAAAAAGTTTCTCTGTCTCAGTTTTTTCCTTTCTCCCTTCTGTAATTTCCCCCGTAAGAATTCTCAGATTGATTTCCTCTTCCTACATCTGAATCAATGTTGAAATAAATGCTGTGCATCTTTATCATGCCACCGGACTTCTGTTTTATTTCAATATGCACGGGCAGGGCATTTATGTTAGGGGTTAATTGTTTTAGTTGTTGTGCTTCCAGCATTTTATTTTTAAGAATCATGAGTTGCAGAGGCATATTAGCATAGTACTGAGTCACACACTTTTAACTGAATTCAGAGTTAAGGCGCATGACAGAGTCGCAGTATTTATTGTCTAAACAGGGATTATGTTTTTAAAACGTTAATATTTGCAGTTGTGGTGAATTTATGACAGAGTCTGTACATTGTACTCTAGATCTGGGGCCCCGAAGCTTTTTGAGCCTGTGGGCATGTTTGGAATTCTGAAACAAGGTCGTGGGACAACCACAAAATGGCTGGCACAGGAGGTGAAGCCGACCAAAAATCCCAGAGTGAAGCCATCCATAAGTTTAATAGTAACATTTCAGGCAGAAGCTCTGTTTTAAATGAACACATTGGCCGTTTCCACATGTCCTTTTAACAGTGGTCCACCCATGGAACTCTGGTGCCTTTTCCTCACAACTACATTTGCTAAACATGCATATGGTTTTGTTACTGCCTTTTCCATGTGTTTACTGGGAACGTGGTTTCTCTAGTATTTTCTTCTGCTACTGGTTGACAGAGCGGCTTCCTCCCAATTCTTTGGCACACGAACGCTTAAAGCGCTCTGAAGAATCCGCCCATCTCCGTCCAGTTCCTTGCCCGAAGCGCTTTCCCTTTCAGTTCAGCCATGGAACCCTCCTTACAAAATGAGATGAATGAAATTGTACAGGTGCCAAGTAAAAAAACAGTTGAAGGGGAGGCAGGCGGTTTCAGGCTCCGATGACGAAAGTGCCCGACCTCCCCTCCAAAATCGTTTTTGTTAGGGACTGTTTGGAGGCGGTCCTGTGACCTCACAGAGCAAGGTAAGCACTTGTGGGGAGTGTGTGTGTGTGGAGGATGATTTGTCGGAGCGACTCAGCAAAACACACATCTAAAGTGAGAAAAGGGCGGGAACGATGGGCTGTGTGGAAACGACCATTGTTTTAAAATATTTGCACGCGTACACACAGCTCACCTTCAGTAACTCAGTGAAGATCTTTGGGTTGTGGTGGCAGCTGCTGCCAAAGCAACTTTTCAAAAATAGGCACTGCCAATCAGAAGCCTTACAGGGCGAAAGCCCCATCTAGCCCCATCTACTTCCCTAAAAGACCTGGGATGATTCCACACGGCTTACCTGAAGCCAGGATGTTGCGGAACATGCCGGCAAAACCACGAAATATCGCGTTTTCTCGCGCGAGTTTTGCGCAACATAGCGCAAAACTCACGCAAGAAAACGCGATCTTTCGCGGTTTTGCCAGCATATTCCACAACATCCCGCAACGTTCCGGCTTCAGGTAAGCCGTGCGGAATCGGCCCTGGTGAGCACCAGGAAAGAGGTCCGCTGGAGCCTTGGTGCCAGTCCACAAGCACTGCGTTGGGGACTCCTGCTTGAGTTCAAGCCACAAATCACTCTATTCATTTTATTTTTTGACTCAGAAGATGTCTAAAAGTACTTATCTGGAAGCACTTTTTGTGTTGAGTGTGAAAATGCCTGAAACTGGGTTGAACCGGCTTTGAAGTGACTGGCCTGGTTAGAGATGAATTAGAGAGCCTGAATGGATTAGAGAATCAGGTGAATTAGAGTCTTCCTACGCAAGATGTCTTACACGAGTAGGCCCAAGTGAAAGATCTTACACTTGTTCTCCCATTGCGGATACACCTGCACTGCTAAGGAGACAGAATACACTTGAACTGAAGACCACACAGAAAGTATGTCACTTGAGCATCCCTGTATAAGAGTCTTTCTACACAAGACATCTTTTTTTTTTTTTTTTGAAAAATTTTTATTGGGTTAGAATCCATTATTTCCACATTTACATTCAGTTTTCCCCAATTTTTTCATCTCTAACCCCCTCCCTTTCCCCCCCCCTTTTTGTTGACTTCCAACAGCTTTCCAACCCTTTGTCCCCTTTCCCTTACTTTTATTAGCTTCCTCTATCTAAAACAAATATATATTCTCCATTATTCTAAGCAGTACATCCTTAACTATTTTTAACATATGCCCAGACTGTAAGCCTTTGTTTCTATCTTAGATAAACAATTTATCCCAATTTTTCAATTTCAGGTATTTCTATATATCATAAACCATATAGATCATACATTCGTTTATATCAAACAATTTGACTTATTCTCTATATATATTACTCATTCTGTCTTTTTATAATAGTTCTATATATCTCTCCTCACGTAGTCAATCAATTTGACCCATCTATATCTTCAGACATTCAGTTTGGTACAAAACTTGTCAGAAAAAAAAAGAAAATATTGTTAGTTAATCGCTCCTTATATTTAGTCCTTATAATTAATTATTTTCTCTATGTTCTGTTTGTTAACCTACATATATCTATATATATGTCAATCTATTAATCTGACTGCTTATTAATTCACATTTATCTCTTCTCCCCCCGGTAAAGTCTCCCCCCTCTACTTCAATACTTCAGTAGTTCTCAAACTGCCACAGTTTTCCTCCCACCTCCCATTTCTTCTCCAGGTATTGTTTCAGCTTCTCCCAGTCTGTGTTGAACTGCCCTGAGTCCAGATCTCTCAATTTTCTTGTCATCTTGTCCATTTCAGCCATATACAGCAATTTGTAAGTCCAATCTTCCATAGTTGGCACTTCTTGTACTTTCCATTTTTGCGCATACAAAAGTCTAGCTGCTGCTGTCATATAAAATATCAACGTCCTGTGTTGGGCTGGAATTCCCTCCATTCCCAAGTTCAGTAGCAGGAGTTCTGGGTTCTTATTAATTTGAAATTGTAAAATTTCACTCATTTCTCTTATTATTTCCCCCCAGTACTGCCTGGCTACCTCACACGACCACCACATATGATAGAGGGAGCCCTCATGCTTCTTACATTTCCAGCATTTATTAGAAGTATTCAAATTCCCTAGCGCAATCTTCTTTGGTGTCATGTACCAACGATAGATCATTTTATGAATGTTCTCTTTGATATTAATACATGTCGTTGTCTTCATTGTAGTTTTCCACAAGTATTCCCATGCCTCCATTGTTATTTCTTTATTAAAGTTTATAGCCCATTTCACCATTTGTGTTTTAACTATCTCATCCTCGGTATACCACTTCAACAGTACTTGGTATACCTTGGATATTCTTTTCTTATCTTCTTTAAGAAGGGTCTGCTCTAGTTCCGAATTCTCTATTCGTATACCTCCCTTTACAGAGTCCGAATTATATAAGTCTCTGATCTGTCTATACTGGAACCAATCGTAGTTAGGTGATAGTTCCTCTTGTGTCTTTATTCTAAGTTTGGATGCTTCAGTTTTAGTTATTTCTTTATACGTTAAACATTGTTGTTCATTATCAACAGCTCTCGGGTCTATCACCTCATATGGAACCACCCACAAAGGGGTTCCTTCTTGTAGATAAATTCTGTACTTCTTCCAGATTATGTATAGACTTCTCCGAACAAAGTGATGCAGGAACATCGAGTTGACCTTTACTTTGTCATGCCATAAATATGCGTGCCATCCAAATATTTTTTTATATCCCTCTAGGGCTAATAGTTTCTTGTTCTTTAATGTCATCCATTCTTTCAACCAAACTAGGCAGATTGCATCATTCTACACAAGACATCTGACACGAGAAGAACATGTGTCAGGAGGTGCAATGTTAGTTGGGAAGGGTAGTTTAAAAAGACAGAGCCAGCGGCGGGGCAAAGGCTTCGCTATACACTGGAGCTGTGTGAAGGGGCTGTGAAATGCCAGAAGTGAAACGTCAGCCCATTACAACCTCTCCAGGTCCAAGCCTGGCTCTGGAAGGCAGCTCCAGCCCATTTCCATTCCTTGCTGCCCTCTGGTTGCAATCCCACAGTTTTAGCCTGGAGAGGTGAACTTGACAGTCTTGGGGGAGGCAAAGAGGAAATTAACAAACCCTCTGAGGAGTGATCTCTGCCAACTCTGTCTTTTTAAACTACGCTTTCTGGCTAACATAGCATTCCTGTCTGCCTTGGAACATGATGTACAGATGGTGCATTCTTGGAGACACTTGATGGCAGCCATTTCTCTAAAAAGACTGCGGTCTATTTCCTTTTCTTTCTCAGCTGAACATATTCAGAAAATTTGGCCATCTCTGTTAGTCAGCTGTTTACTTGAGGAACGTGTTGTGGGGGTTTCTTTTATTTTGCAATCAAGATCCCAACAGCAATTTAAAATTTATCTCAAAGGACTTACAAATCAGCCTTCTTAATTTTGCATTGACTTCTTCACCCCTTCCCTCCCGTCCACCCCCCGCAGCCGCCGTTGGTCTTTGAGGAGTTACCGTTCTCAAACAAATCTTTAGCTCTCCAAAGGAGATTTTGCAGGAGGAGTCAGCATTTGCAGCTGACTCACATGCAGTATTATATTTCTCAATGAACACAGGCAGTGGGGCAAATGATATCAAATGGAGCGCCAACTTCAGGTGGGACCTGGAGATGTCCCCGATTTACAACTGATCTCCAGACTACAGAGATCAATTCCCTGGAGAAAAGTGCTGCTTTGGAAGGGTGGCCTCTATGGTATTATACACCGCTGAGGAACCCCCCTCCCCAAACCCCATCCTCCCTAAGCTCTACCACCCACATCTCCAGGAATTTCCCAACCAAGAGGTGACCACCCTAAGTAGCATGAACAAGAGAAAGCATTTATTGGCTGCAGGTGAGGTTGCTAGCAACTGGACAGGAGGTTGGGGGTGTGGATATGGTGGGGGGTGTCATCTTGAGCATGCTGATGTTAGTTCTGGGGAAAACTGGTAAGTGATGGCAGGTAGCTCTAGAAATCACCAGAAACTCTATAGCTGCTTTACCCATAGCTGTAAAACCATAGAGTTTCTGGTGATTCCTAAGAACTACCTGCCGTCACTTCACAGTTTTCCCTAGAAGTGACGTTGTCACACCTGCAAAGCCATTGTCCCCACACACACACATACACACCGCGTGGTGCAGCAGTGGACAACAGGAGCTCAGGGGCGATTGCCCACTCCTGGGGGAGCAGGCTTGGCAGCCCTAGGTGGGAGATAGGGAGAAAAAAAATATTTGGAGTCCTGCTATCTGACCCTTCGTGGATTATGTAGATTGATGAGAAGCCTAGGGCCTTTTAACCATGATAAATGTCTTTCTAGAGCCGCTTATGTAGGAGGCGAGGAAATTTATCTTTCTCTAACCTCAATGAACAAATGTTCTACATGGAAAGCACAAGGTCAGGTTTGGGAACATAATTTTGCAAAATACTGACAACATTGGACACAATAGTATCAGCTCCAAAGCCCTTGCCGTGAAAAAACAGACCATTCCCCCCCCCCTCTTCCTGTATTTCTGACGGCATTCTTCATTCCAGGTGGAAAGGAGCCACGACTGCAATGGAAAACGAGGGCTGAGCATTCAGACTTCGAGTGATTCCGCACACGTTGGATAATGCACTTCCAATCCTCTTTATAGATCATTTGAAACGGATTTTTTTGTGTGCGGAACAAAAAATCCACCTTAAACGATTGATAATGTCCATTGAAAGTGCATTATCCAACGTGTGCGGAATCAGGCACAGTTGCCTCTGCATGGTATAAGCCAGAAATGGGACTATAAGAGTTCCAGGAGGAGAGAAGAAAGGCAAGACAGAAATGCAAACTAATAAAATAAATAAGCCACATAACAACAACAGCAGCAGCTGCTGCATTAAGGAAGCATTTCTTATTCCAAGTCATCTTTCTATGTCTTTATTATTCGTTCATGCAGCCTTTGTTTTTTGCTCATTCAGCTGTCACTGTCTCCATGCAGAAAACATCAAATCCATGTCGCCTTTTAGTCAGAGTCTGTAGTGCCAAGCCAGCACAACGTGTGGACCATTGGTCAAGTATTGTGTGCCCCTGCCCGCACAAGTGCTTGGCAACTCTCTTGTTTTTGCAGCCCGCAGTAAAACCAGGTGGAGGGCCACCACGGGCCACCATGGGCTAGTGGGATGTTGTGGGATGCTGTGATGCCCCCTGGCCGCAGGGATGCATCATAAAGCTGATTCTCCATCAGACAGACACGCAGACCGCTGAAAATGCTGGTTCAAGCAAAATGTCCTCTTTATGCAGAGTTCCAGCCCAAACAAGAACAGGCTCAATTGTTGGTTAACTGCAGTGGTGGACTTCTTTGGGGATTTGCCCTAGCAGGGGTCAGTGACTCCAGCAAAAGTTCTCCTCTGGGCCAAACTGCTGCTTCTTCCCATCTCTGCGTCTACCCCTTCTAGCTTTTCTAGGGTTGCCAACCTCCAGGTGGGGCCTGGAGATATCTCAGAATAACAAATTATCTCCAAACTACAGAGATCAGTTCCCCACTTCCCCTGGAGAAAATGGCTGCCTTGGAAGGAGGACTCTATGGCATTATACTCTGCTGAGGCCCCTCCCCTTTCCAAACCCCTCCTTCCCCAGGCTCCCCCCACCAATCGCTGGAATTTCCCAATCCCAAGGTGGCAACCCTAAACTTCACTCATGCTCTCCCTGTGGGCCAGACTCCCCCTCAAGGAAATGGGCCAATAGTCTCTTAAAGAGCTTTGCCTGCCTCCAGGAGTTGCCCTGGAGTCTTTGGGGGGAGGGGGTTAGAAAGTGAGGGCTGCCAGGGAGCCCTCACTTTCTTCTTTTCTTCTTCCGTAATGCTAGAACGTGGGGGCTCCTGATAAAGTTGATGGTCAATAGATACAGGAAGGACAAAAGGAAATGTACTTCTTTATTCAACAAGTAATTAAATTATGGACTGTGGTGCCCGTGGAGATAGTGGTGGCCATGAGCTTAGATGGCATTAAAAAGGGATTCGACCGATTCATGGAGGAGAGGTCCGTTGATGGCTACCAGCCACAGGGATTGAATGGAGCCTCCAAATACAGAGGCAGTCAACCTCTGAAAACCTGCTCCATACGGGCCCAAATCAGCCTGCTGCAAAGCATGTGCACACCCCTGCACCTGCATGATGATATCACTTCCTGGAAGCTGGGCAAGATACGAGGCCTGGCATCACAGTCTAGGGTTGCCAGCCTCCAGGCAGTGGCTGGAGATCTCCCGGAATTACACCTGGTCTCCAGGCCACAGAGATCAGTTCACCTGGAGAAGATGGCTACTTTGCGGGGTGGACTCTATGGAATTATGCCATGCCAAGGTCCTTTCCCTCCCCAAACCCCACTTCCTCCAGGTTTCACCCCCTCCCCCAGATCTCCAGGAATGTCCCAACTTGGAGCTGGCAACCCTAATCACAGTCATATTTAGCTTCAGACGTGGAGGCCGATTCTGCAGGCATTTTGATAGACTAAATCTCCACCCCCCCCCCATAGCTACATCCATCCATAGCTAGTTAGCTCACCATTGGTTAGACTATTAATTTTCGTCCTCAGTGTTCATTTAAAAACTCAGTTAAAGTAAGAGATTTAGCTGCTTTGTTGGATGGAAAAACACCAGATTCTAGCAGCCATCCAGCCAAGCTTCGTCTGCGCTACGGCAGGCCTTTTCCATCACAGTTCATGACCTTTCACCTGTTTGGCTCTTTCCAGAGAGGGGCGATTCCCGCTTTTGTTCTCAGCGCCACTGCAAATCCAAAGGCGTTCGCCACAGCGACAGACCGTCCGCCTGGGGATTTCTCTCTGGCGCTCCTGGTAGTCCACCTCCCTTGCCTCTGGTAGGACTTTTGCTGTTGTGTTTTTAATCAGTAGTAGGTATGTTTCCATAGTATTAGGACGCTATACCACTATCTCCACCACCTATTTAAAAAAGAAACCTGGCAAAAAGTTGGCTTGTGATGGAGGTGGGGGGAACAGTGGATGGTGAGGGGAGGTATCCTGCACTTTTCTATCCATACTCTCCTCAAATCAGTTTTGACTCGTAGGGTTGCCACCTCTGGACTGGAAATTCCTGGAGATTTTGGAGGTGGAACCTAGGGAGGGTGGGGTGCGGGGAGCGGAGAGACTTCAGCAGGGTATAACATTTATTTGCCACCTCAGATGGAAAGAAGAGACAGACACAAGTGTTGGGAACTAATGGGCCATATTTATTTGGCAACAACATATCATTGAACATATATACATGGCAAGGGCCTAACTAGCGGTACAGGTCAAGCCCTGGGGTCACCCTGGACCTCCGCCCTGACCTGTCTGGGCGAGCCCTGCTGCCCCGGGCGCGAGCCATCCACATGCATGGCTGAGACCCAGCTGGCCAGGCAAATGGTTCCCCACTCCAAGCCTATAGCACCTCGCCGCATAGCAGGAGGGCCGTACTTGTCTAGGGGATCCACACGGCAGTCTGCCCTCTCAGCTGGCAGCCGTCAAGCAGTACCAGTGATCCTGACAGACCCCAATTGCCCCCCAAATGGGGATGTGCCAAGGGTGCTCACAGGCCTGCTCATTTCTCCCCCTCCTAATCCTGCCACCGCTAGGGCCAAGCCTCTGCTTAGGTCCGCACCTCCCCTCAAACCATCAGGCCACCACTTGCCTGGGCGCTGCAAGCCTGTGTGAGCCTGTAAGGAAAGGGCCGAGCCCTGTGAGCCACAGTCATTACCATGCGGTGAATAACCAACATGAGGAAGAAGACTGCACCTCCCCTCGAACCAGCAGGCCACTGGGCAGCGCAAGCCTGTGAGAGCCTGTAAGGAAAGGGCCAAGCCCTGGGAGACAAGGTCATTACCATGCGGTGAATGACCAGAACATGAGGCGGAGGCCGCTCCTCACCTCCAGCTCACAAGGCCACCTTGCCTATGTGTGCAAGTCTGCATGAGCCTGTATCAGAAGGGCCATGCGCTGGATCCAAGGTCATTACAGCACAAGTAAATGACCAGGATGTGAGGCGGCGGACCGCTCCTCCCCTCAAGCGCACTGAGCCACCTTGCCTTGCATGTCACTGGGTCCTGTAATGGAAGGGCCGTGCCCTGGAGAAGCCCAGCCCATTGCCCCCAGGTGAATTACCAGGAGTGAGACAAAGGTCCCCACCTCCCACCAAACAGTAGTAGCAGCAGCCTGTCCATCACCAGCCCAGAGGCTAAGTGCAGAGTTGTCAGACCCTACCTTAAGGGCTTGGGCCCTCACTGCGCTAACCCTCAGGAACTAACTCCCATGCCGACCATTAACATTGTGCGACCCCAGAAATCACCTGGGCTTACATCAAACTGAGAGGTTTACTGGCAAACCTAAAGGTGCCAAAGCCACCTGATGGCTGCCACTGGAGATGAGGCCAGCCCCTTAACATTCCCCTCACCATCACTGAGGGAAAGAGGCACCAGCTCGGCCATAATTCCTACAGCCCAACTTGCACCCCAGCCAGAAACTGCTGGCCAGTTGGTCATCGGTTTCCTACATGCTGGGGGCAATGGTGCCCGGTTGCCAAGCAACCACAGCCCTCCCCGCAAGCATAGCTCAGAGGAAATCCAAGGGACAAGCTGCCCCGTTCCATCTGCTGGCAAGGCCAGGCCTTGCCTTGAAACATAAACATCAGGGCCAGTCTCTAGGGCCTGTCTCAACATCCTATTCCACGTGGATGAAAGAGGGTTAGGTATGGGCACCACTGCCTATTTGTCCACGGGAAGAGGGCTGAGGGGTTATCTAGTTCCCTCCTTCACAATCCAACTGCCACGAGGATTGGAAAATTCCAAATATATTACAGTCTATAGTAAGACCCACATTCTGACTGGTCAATGGGCCACTGCTCAGCCCACCAGTGCCCCTGAACTAAACCCAGAAGCCACTGGGCCCCAAGGTAGTGGAAACGCCAAGGAAACTCCACTTCTAGGTGCCAACAAGGCTCGGTGCCCCACCAGCGGCTGTAGCTCCCATAAAGGAGGCCAGATGGCAGCTGCCTGGCCCACGTGAGGTGAACCTTCTTAAGTCTCATTTACTTGTCTCTCTCCTCAGGTCTGCCTCATCCTTCCCTTCCTGAAGAAGAGGGTTAACCCACGACATGCTGCTCCCTTTATGACTCTGTCCCTGGGGGACTGAGTTAAGTAATAGCCCAGGGGCCAAACTGCAAACCCAAAGGCAAGACCCAAGATGAGATAACCCAGGAGTGGAATCATGGGAGCCCAGAAACAGTCATGTGACCCGTGGAGCCCCCACAGCCAGGCACGAGGGGCCAGTGGACTTACCTATCTGGTCAATTGGGTGCCACTGTCACCTCAACATGACCGGATCACTGCAGCCTAGGCCAGATCCGCTACCGGCCATCAATTGTGCTAATCTGGTAGAAAGATCAGATCACATCCTAGACTTCTGTGCCCTGAGTGACAGCTTTGCAGAGTTCAGCAGATGCAATAACACAGCATGCCATTAGGTGGCCTGAGGGACAAAAACAACTCTTTAGGCCCACAAAGGCTGCAAATTGGGCAGGGAAAAGGTGGAGGGGTTTAACCAGCCACCACCCTGGGACTGTAGATCCTTGCTAAGCCAGTAGAAACAATGTGTGCAGCAAACCGCCCTTCAGATGACTGCAAGCCCCCCGCCCCCCCCCAGCCAGGCCTTCACTGCTGCTGCAAGTACACTCTCCAAATAAAGTGAAACAATGAGGGAGGCCTAGATAGGCAGGAGGCCTGCAGGGGCTGGGCCTAACCTTGCTTCAGCCCTCCTGAGTGGTGGACACGGATAGCCCAGCATTTCCCTCCTCCCCTTGGCCACGTCATCATCCTCAAAGGAAGAGTCTGCAGGGCCGCTTTGCAGGAGGTTTATTAGCCAGCTGCTTGCCCTTAGCAGAGCTGCTATCCTTTTGGGGTGGCATGATGGAAATGTACAGTAACGTAATGTAATGAAATATACTGTAAAATGACTGCTTTTTGAGCTTCAAAGCCCAATAGAAACACAGCACCCCCAAAATGGCAGCCCAAATACTGTGTAGGCTGCAGAGGCCTCTATAAAATGGCCGCCAGTGCCAGGAGGCTAAGCAGGCCACCGTGTGACGCACTCAAAATGGCCACCCCCAGCACAGGATACGCTGCAAAGCCCTACCAAAATGGCCACTAGTACCAGTAAGCAGGAGGCAAATCAGGCCACACAAAGCCCACACTCAAAATGCCCGCCCTGGAGCTGTGCCTATTGTAGATGCTTTCACAACATGGCTGCCATTACCAGGAAGCCAAGCAGGCCACCGGGTGCCACTCTCAAAATGGCCACCACCAGCACAGGATAAGCTGCAAAAGCCCCACCAAAATGGCTGCTACTGCCAGTAAGCAAGAGGCAAATAAGGCCACATAAATGCCACACTCAAAATGGCCACCCATTTGCTGTGCATATTGTAGATGCCTTCACAACATGGCCACCATTGCCAGGAAGCTAAGCAGACCACCGGGTGCCACTCTCAAAATGGCCACACACTCAACTGAATAAGCTGCCCAGCCCTCCCACAAAATGGCCCCTGCTGCCTCAAGGTCTTAGGCTGAGCTATTGCTGCTGTAAATACTTCCTCCCAAGTAAGTGTAAATGGAGGAGGGGGAGGGAAAAGTCTGAACAGGGAAGGGGAAGCCTACCAGCATCCCCCCTGGTAGGCCAGTAACAATAATGTATGAAGCAATTCACCCCTGCTGCCTATAGCAAAGCCCCTGCTGGGTCTCACCCTGCTTCAGCCCTCCTGACTGATAGACAACAGGCCCCAAATGCAAGCAAGAAAAAAAAATCCCTGCCAAACCCGTGAGCCTGGCGCTGGCCCCTGGCTCCAATCCTGGAGTCTGAAGGGAGCAAGCAGGGGGATAGCACAGCTTCCCCAAGGCAGCTCCTGCTGCCTAGCCCTGAGGGCCTTCAGTAAAACCAGCCTCAGAGGAGCTGGGCTTGCAGCGCGCTCTGCTCAGGTCGAGCTCAAGGCAACTGCAGGGGAGCAGCCACCTTATAAGGCTCTTGGCTCTGCCCCCTCTAGGGTTGCCAGCCTCCAGGTAGTGGCTGGAGATCTCCTGGAATTATAACTGGTCTCCAGGCCACAGAGATCAGTTCACCTGGAGAAAATGGCTACTTTTGGGGGTGGAATCTATGGAATTATGCCATGCCAAGGTCCTTTCCCTCCCCAAACTCCACTTTCTCCAGGTTTCTCCCCCAAGATCTCCAGGAATTTCCCAACTTGGAGCTGGCAACCCTAGCCCCCTCCTTAATCCCCGATTGGCTGAGAAGTTGTCTGTCAGCTCTTCTTCTTGCGGGGAGGCAAAAGGCAGCCCCCCAGCCTTAAGCAGCTACACTGCTGGCTGCGTGGGCCGAATTATTTATTTATTTATTTGATGTCATGTATAGTCCGCCTTTCTCACTGAGACTCGAGGCGGATTACACAGTGTGAGATTAGTACAGTCAATATCAGGAACATTTCCATGTACAATGCCATAAGGTAACTAGATACATGTTTACAAAGGCAGGAATCCGATACAAAGTTGAAGAAATGCTGAAACAGAACATCAGCAATTCTAGGACTGATATGCGACAACCTGAAGCACAGGTAGCTCATAGGAGCACATATTTAAAAAAACAGATAGTATGTAAGGCAACATAGTGGTGAAGTCTGTGGTCCCTAACTCATTAGTGAAGCATCTGATACCGCTTCCGTACAATACAGCCCTCCTATCTGAGTAAAAAAGCCTTTTTGAATAATTTGGTTTCACATCCTTTGTGGAAAGCCAGGAGATTAGGGGCTCTCCTGACCTCCTCTGGCAGGCCGTTAATACCATAGACTCCACCTTCCAAAGCAGCCATTTTTTCCTGGGTAACTCATCTTTATGGCCTAGAGATCTGATGTAATTCTGGGAGATCTCCAGCTGCCAACTGGAGGTTGGCAACTGTAGTTTTGAGTATAATTTTTAACAAAAGGTCATACAGAAGCACATTTGGGAAGCTGCAAAGAGGGTTGGGGGGAAATCCAGAAGTTGACTGGATCAACAAAACCAGCATTTGCTGAGCCAAACAAGTTTAATGAAAAAGTCATAGTTTAAAATAAAACATGTTAAGCTTGAAATTAGCTTGTGTGTGTGTGAGAGAGAGAGAAAGAAAGAGAGAGAGAGAAAGTGTGTGTGAGAGAATATTTTTCTTTCTCAGACGCACAGGGTCAGTTAGCTCATGACAGATCAGAGTATCAGTTTGGTTCACCTCCAGTGACCTTTCCCCGTAAACAGCCCCTGGCTGTGCTCTGACATGACTTCCTCTCTCAGCGACTGTATCTCAGCAAAGCATACCTACTTTGGATTTTGGCCCACATCACACTCATAAAGCGATCAGGTTGTTATTGTGAGCAATCTGTTTTGCCATGTGACTTTATTGATTGCTCCGAAGTATGAACTTGGTTGTAGAAGGGCACCCGACAGCCTCTGTGGTCTGTGACTGAGCCCGCTGGCCCGAGTGGCAATGAACTCTTGCGATACGTGAGCTGTTTGACCTACGGAGTTAGAACCAGTTTGAAAGCACCCTGAGGCACGGCTTTGCTTGTGCAAGGGGACCAACGTCCTTTCTATTACTAGAACAACATTCCTTTTATGGGTGACACCTGACATGACCTTGATATCACAAAGTGTCATTGGCAGCATATGATTATAGAGTAGCTATTTTTATATTTACTTTACTTTACTTTACTTGAGCAAGTACTTTACTTTACTTGAGCAAGTAAATTTTATAATGGTTTCAGGAGGAAGTTGAGATACCCCCTTCGAAAACTAAGCAGCTGCCCTGTGTGGGAAAATCCTAGCGGCCGGTTATCGTATTTGTTTCGCTTAACTTTTCAATGGGTTCTCAAGGGACGGATGAACCATTAGGCCAAGAATTCAATGGACCAAGTCTGAGCCCCTGAACGGAGGCCTACCATGTCCCGATACAGATTTGAGGATTTTGCTGTGTATGAAGCCTGGTTCTCTGTTTCCCTGTTGCTCAAACTAGAAGCTTTTTCTTACAGAAGAGGAACGTCCTCCAGATCCCCATTTGTACAGAAATTCCAAATGCTGACAAGATCTTGTAGAAACTACATAGTCGTGGGGGGTTAAGGAATATAGGAAACAGATCCTGACCCCACAGATGCTGTTCTTGTACGATGGTGTTGGGCACCGTCTTGCCGGGTGGCCTGGTTTGGAGTCCTCTGAAACACTGGTAAGAAGACATCATGCTATTTGGATTTTTAAATATGAAAAGAGGTGCTTTGGTTAAAAATATTGCCTTATTGTAGCCAAAAATATTGGCTACAACACTTGAAAAAGCTTTTGGCGAAAAGTGGGTGTTCCAGCCGGTTCTCCATTGTGGTGCAGCCGTGGAGCAGCCTTTGAGAGTCCAACTCAACCGTCTGCAGTTTGCCTAATGTGTACAGCACAACCTTAGGCAATTGTGATGTTTGTACATGATAGCGATTCTTCTATGGACTAGGAACCAGGGCTTTTTTTCAGCGGGAACACGGTGGAACAGAGTTCTGGCACCTCTTGAAAATGGTCACATGGCTGGTGGCTCCGCCCCCTGATCTCCAGAAAGAGGGGAGTTTAGAGCAGAGGGCAATCTAAACTCCTCTCTCTCTGGAGATCAGGGGGCGGGGCCACTGGCCATGTGACCATTTTCACCTAGGGCGATTTAAACTTTTAAAAACTACCCCCTTGTTCCAGCTGACCCAAAGTGACATCATTGTGCGGTCCTGAGTTCCACCACTGAGTTCCACCACCTCTTTTCCCAGAAAAAAAGCCCTACTAGGAACTATATTTAAAGACAATCTTGGCATCACTCCAATATTTATGAGGATTGAGTTGTGATATAATTCCCTACAGTATAAAACTATTGAGTATACTTTGTAAAGATTGTATTTACAAGTGTTAATATTATATCTTTTGTTATTATACATTGTGAGATTTTTTTATAACACGCTGTTTATATAAATTGTATCCAACCCTGTTACATAAATTGTTTCTTATATTGTTGATTAGATTGTTGATTTAGTTAGTATTCACAGTAGTCTATCCTTTGCACAATCCGGGCAAACAGGCAGTGTGCATACTCCCAGGTGGCACGACAACTTCCAGAAGCGCCATTATTGTGCGAGCTGCCAGAGTGCTTTCACTCTTCGTGCAGGGCCAATTTCAGCCCCCAGCAGGCCTATATTTAAGGAAGGAATCTCGTTAGTTTTCAAGGTGCCCCAGACTCTATTTAATTTGGTACCTTTTTTCTTACCTGTTCCCCCACCCAAATAAGCCGTACCGGCAGACTGATTTACCATTGTTTATCCCACAATTTTATGATCCATTCCTCTTAAATTGGAGCTGAGATTGAAGGTTCCATAGACTGTACTGCAATAAGCAGTTAGCAGAGCGATTTCCTAAATGGAGTGTGTAGGCCGAGCTTAAAACACTTAAGTGCTCAAGTGGAACCGTTGGTTGTATTCATACCCTCGAAGGCCCTTAAAAAGTAAATGAGTCTGTAGAACACTGAGTTATGCAGGTACATCTTGTCAACTAAAGGATTCAAGGATATAATTCATACCATTATGCTCCCTTGATTCATAAAAGTATTTAATGAGAGCCAGTGTGGTGTGCTGGATAGAGTGACCTACCTCTTGGGGTTATTGGTTTATTTAAAATATTTCTATCCCTGCTTAGAATCAAAGTGACTAAGACAGCAACAACAACAACACATTAAAAATATAACTCATCAACCAGGTGATGATAACACACAAGATAAAAACCTACATGCAAGACGAAAACCACACAGTCAAATCCACCAGAATGCTTTATTCTCCATCCTCTGAAATAAAGTCCTTTTTACTTGTCTTCCTGGATGCAGAAAGTGAAGCACCCAATTTAGTAACCCAGGAAAAGCCAACTTTATTAGACTAACACGACATCGATTTCAGGGGATGGTGTAACACTGGCCGTTTCCAGACGGCTTACCTGCCTCCGGAACATCACGCGATGTTGCGGGGAAAATGCGAAATATCGTGTTTTCTCGCACAAAACTCGCGCGAGAAAACGCAATATTTCGCGTTTTCCCCGCAACATCGCGCGACGTTCCGGAGGCAGGTAAGCCGTCTGGAAACGGCCTCTGTTTTGTGTTGCAATGAAAGCAATGGAATTTGAGAATGAAATTGTACAAGGATGTGATTTTGTTCTGTTTTGTTAAATTTCTCTGTTAGGAAGGCCTTCAGATTGCTCACACCATCTGCTAGCATCGGATATGGATGCAGAAATATTCTTTTTGCTTCTGGATTCTGCTTACAAGCTGAGGGTGCCATGGAAGGTATAACCCACTATTTATGGAAATATCTGATTTCTGGGGAGTTTGCCATTTTTCCACCTGTTTTCGGAGGGTCCAGTTCATTGGCCAAATTTTAAAACAATTGACTATTTACTGGAAAATCCAGATAAAGATACTAGAGCAGAGGCTGGCTTTTCATTCACACTTGTAGGGGGAAAAACTCTATTAGGGTGGCATAGAGTTGCTGTCCTCCAGATAGGTCTTGAAGTTCTCCTAGAATTACAACTGATCACCAGCCAATCAAGATCAGTTCCCCTGGAGGAAATTGAAGCGTTGGAGGGTGGCCCTCAGTAGAGAACAGTGTCGTACAGTCCACCTTCCAAAGCAACCATTTTCTTCAGGGGAACTGATCCTTGCAGGTTGGAGATCAGGGCCGTTTTCACATGTCTTAACAGCTGCTGACAATCACGCAAAACTCCTGGCACGACAGTGTCTTCCTGGCGCGATTTCCCATCATTTCATTTTTTTTTTTTGAAAAAATTTTTATTGGGTTAGAATCCATTATTTCCACATTTACATTCAATTTTCCCCAATTTTTTCATCTCTAACCCCCTCCCTTTCCCCCCCCCTTTTTGTTGACTTCCAACAGCTTTCCAACCCTTTGTCCCCTTTCCCTTACTTTTATTAGCTTCCTCTATCTAAAACAAATATATATTCTCCATTATTCTAAGCAGTACATCCTTAACTATTTTTAACATTATATGCCCAAACTGTAAGCCTTTGTTTCCATCTTAGATAAACAATTTATCCCAATTTTTCAATTTCAGGTATTTCTATATATCATAAACCATATAGATCATACATTCGTTTATATCAAACAATTTGACTTATTCTCTATATATATTACTCATTCTATCTTTTTATAATAGTTCTATATATCTCTCCTCACGTAATCAATCAATTTGACCCATCTATATCTTCAGACATTCAGTTTGGTACAAAACTTGTCAGAAAAAAAAGAAAATATTGTTAGTTAATCGCTCCTTATATTTAGTCCTTATAATTAATTATTTTCTCTATGTTCTGTTTGTTAACCTACATATATCTATATATATGTCAATCTATTAATCTGACTGCTTATTAATTCACATTTATCTCTTCTCCCCCCGGTAAAGTCTCCCCCCTCTACTTCAATACTTCAGTAGTTCTCAAACTGCCACAGTTTTCCTCCCACCTCCCATTTCTTCTCCAGGTATTGTTTCAGCTTCTCCCAGTCTGTGTTGAACTGCCCTGAGTCCAGATCTCTCAGTTTTCTTGTCATCTTGTCCATTTCAGCCATATACAGCAATTTGTAAGTCCAATCTTCAATAGTTGGCACTTCTTGTACTTTCCATTTTTGCGCATACAAAAGTCTAGCTGCTGCTGTCATATAAAATATCAACGTCCTGTGTTGGGCTGGAATTCCCTCCATTCCCAAGTTCAGTAGCAGGAGTTCTGGGTTCTTATTAATTTGAAATTGTAAAATTTCACTCATTTCTCTTATTATTTCCCCCCAGTACTGCCTGGCTACCTCACACGACCACCACATATGATAGAGGGAGCCCTCATGCTTCTTACATTTCCAGCATTTATTAGAAGTATTCAAATTCCCTAGCGCAATCTTCTTTGGTGCCATGTACCAACGATAGATCATTTTGTAAATGTTCTCTTTGATATTAATACATGTCGTTGTCTTCATTGTAGTTTTCCACAAGTATTCCCATGCCTCCATTGTTATTTCTTTATTAAAGTTTATAGCCCATTTCACCATTTGTGTTTTAACTGTCTCATCCTCGGTATACCACTTCAACAGTACTTGATATACCTTGGATATTCTTTTCTTATCTTCTTTAAGAAGGGTCTGCTCTAGTTCCGAATTCTCTATTCGTATACCTCCCTTTACAGAGTCCGAATTATATAAGTCTCTGATCTGTCTATACTGGAACCAATCGTAGTTAGGTGATAGTTCCTCTTGTGTCTTTATTCTAAGTTTGGATGCTTCAGTTTTAGTTATTTCTTTATACGTTAAACATTGTTGTTCATTATCAACAGCTCTCGGGTCTATCACCTCATATGGAACCACCCACAAAGGGGTTCCTTCTTGTAGATAAATTCTGTACTTCTTCCAGATTATGTATAGACTTCTCCGAACAAAGTGATGCAGGAACATCGAGTTGACCTTTACTTTGTCATGCCATAAATATGCGTGCCATCCAAATATTTTTTTATATCCCTCTAGGGCTAATAGTTTCTTGTTCTTTAATGTCATCCATTCTTTCAACCAAACTAGGCAGATTGCATCATGATAAAGTCTCAGATTGGGCAGTTGCATTCCGCCTCTTTCCTTTGCATCTTGTAAAACTTTCACTTTCACTCGAGGCTTCTTGCCTGCCCAAACAAAATCTGATATTTTCCTCTGCCATTTTTCAAATTGTTTGGAGTCTCTGATGATTGGTATTGTCTGTAGCAAAAACATTACTCTTGGTAACACATTCATCTTAACTGCTGCAATCCTGCCCAACCATGACAAATTCAATCTATTCCATTTAATCAAGTCTCTCTCTATCTGAGTCCATAGTTTTTCATAATTATTTTTGAATAGATCTATGTTCTTTGCAGTTAATTCGACTCCCAAATATTTCACTTTACTTGTTACTTCACAATCCGTTGTTTCCATTAACAATTGTTGTTTCTGCTTAGTCATATTTTTGCATAATATCTTTGACTTCTTTTTGTTAATGAAGAAACCTGCCAAGTCTCCAAACTCCTTGATCTTATCTATCGCTCTTGGCATGTTCTCCAATGGGTCCTCTACAATTAACATTATGTCATCCGCAAATGCTCTGACCTTGTATGAATAGCCCTTTATTTTTATTCCACGAATTTCATCATCTTGACGTATTTGTATCATCAGAATCTCCAATACTAAAATGAACAACAATGGAGATAACGGGCAACCTTGTCTTGTTCCTTTACTTATCGTCAATTTCTTGGTCAATTCATCATTCACCACGATTGCTGCAGTCTGGTCTCTATAAATTTCCTTAATTGCTCTGATGAATCTTTCTCCCAATTGTAGCTTTTCCATAGTGGCAAATATAAAGTCCCAGTTTAAATTGTCAAACGCTTTTTCAGCGTCTACAAAGAAGAAACCAACCTCTTTGTCACAACGCTTGTCATAATATTCAATAGCATTGATCACTGTCCTTAAGTTGTCTCTTATTTGTCTGTCTGGCAAAAAGCCTGCTTGTTCCTCCTCTATGACTTCCGAGAGCCACCCCTTCAATCTCTCCGCCAATATCTTCGCAAAAATTTTATAGTCATTGTTGAGTAGCGATATAGGTCTATAATTTTTCACATTAGTCAGGTCTTGGCCCTCTTTTGGGATCAATGATATATTCGCTTCACTCCAAGTTTCTGGAATCCTTTGATCCCTTAAAACCCCATTCATCACCTCTTTTAGGAATGGTGCCAGTTCATTAGCCATTGTCTTATAGAATTTAGCCGTAAGTCCATCTGGCCCTGGCGCCTTTCCTAGATTTGCAGATTGTATTGCCTTACTTATTTCCTCGTCAGTTACTTCACTATTCAACTTATTTCTCCAAGCTTCCGAGATTTCTGGAAGTTTGGTTTTCTCCAAATATGACGCTATTGATTCTTTGTTTACTTCTTTTTTATTATACAGCTTAGCGTAAAATTTATAAAAGGCTCTACTAATGGTAGCCTGCTCCAAATACGTTTTGTTATCTTCGCAAATTTTATTTATTATCTTCTTTTCCCTTTTCTTCTTCAATTGCCATGCCAGGTACTTCCCAGGTTTATTAGCACCCTCAAACGCTTTTTGATTCAGTCTTTTGAGATTCCACTCCAATTCTTTATTGCTCATTGCTGTTAGCTGTTCTTGAAGTATTTTAATTTCCTGGTATACCTTCTTTTTCCCTGGTCTCTTTTTTAGCTGTATTTCTTTGGCTTTTATTTTCTCCTCAATCTCTTGTCTTTTCTCCTCTTTCTTCTTTCTTGCTCTACCATTTAAGTCCATTAGTATGCCCCTTACAACCGCCTTGTAAGCATCCCAAACTTTATTGGTTGGTACTTCTTTATTCACGTTGTATTGTATAAAAAACTTTGTCTCTCTTCTCAGTATTTCCATATTCTCTCTTTCCTGTAACAAGTCCTCATTTATTCTCCATGCTTTCCTTTTTCTCTTTTTTCCAAATTTCCACATAATTGGGTTGTGATCTGAGCCTACCATAGGCATTATTTCTACCTCCTTAGTCCATAATGCTAAGTCTTTTGAGGCCCAGATCATATCAATTCTTGATAATGTAGAATGCCTTGCAGAATAAAAAGTAAACTGTCTGCTTTTAGGATATTCTCTCCTCCATACATCTTCAAGAGTCTCTTGTTGAATCAACTCAAAAAAAAGCTTTGGTAATAGTCCTCTTTTCTTTTGTGCCGTTGTAGTCTTTTTGTCTAGTTCCAAGTCTGTCACTCCATTGAAGTCTCCAGCAAGAATTATCTGGTCATATGCAAGATCGTCTAAATGCTTCCTTAAATCCTCAAAGAAGCTTTCTTTTGCACCGTTAGGTGCATAAAGTCCGACTACCAACACTCTCTTTAAATTCCAAATACATTCCACTGCTACAAATCTAGCTTCCACATCTCTCATAACAAATTTTGGCTGTAGCTCCTCTTTTATGTACAACACCACTCCTCTTTTTTTCTTGTTGGAGGCCGCTACATATTCTTTGCCCAGTTTTCCAGATTTTAAATATTTTACATCCTGCTTTCTGATATGGGTCTCTTGCAAACAAACAATGTCACATTTTTGTTTTAGTAGCCAGTGAAAAGTATTTTTCCTCTTATTCGGTGAGTTTAGTCCATTTACATTCCAAGATAATACTTTACACTCCATACTCATGATCTTGTTGGTAAGTCTTTTTCATTGTCCTTAATAAATCGCTCCATCTCTCGCTCAGATCTGATGCGTTTTTTGGCCCCTCCAAACTCAAAGGACACTCCTTCCGGTAACTCCCATCTGTACCTGATTTTCATGTCCTTCAAAATCTGAATTAGCACTTTATATTTTTTCCGGTCCAGTAACACTGATCTGGGCAGTTCCTTCATTATAATAATCGTCTTGCCATCAATCTCCAATGGATCTTGAAACTGTTTTGTCACAATCCTCTCTTTCATATTTCGTGTTGTAAACTGCACAATCACATCTCTTGGTAGTTTCCTCTGGGTTGCTATTCTCGAATTCACACGGTATGCCACATCTAGGATAGCCACAACTTCCTCCTCCTCCTTCCCCAGGTACTCAGCCAACACCTCAGTCATCTGTTCTTGCGCTGACTTTCCTTCCACTTCTGGCAAGCCACGAAAACGTAGCTGCTTCTCCATATGTTTAGTTTCTGCAACTGACATTCTCCCCTTCACCAATCTCATCTCTGTTTGTTGCGTGTCTGCTAAATTCTCCATCGCGTCTTCTACTGTTTTAACTCTCTGC
Source organism: Eublepharis macularius (assembly GCF_028583425.1). NCBI lineage: Eukaryota > Metazoa > Chordata > Lepidosauria > Squamata > Eublepharidae > Eublepharis > Eublepharis macularius. Next base: position 223,592,781 of record NC_072791.1, on the reverse strand, counting down.
TGCGTTCCTTGTAATTCACTTTGTATTGTTTCCATACCTTTTTTCACTTCTGACAGCTCCGATTTTACTGTCTGTGTAACCTCTTTCACCTCTTTTATCAGCTCCAATTTCGTGTCCTTAAGTTCTTTAATCATATCTAAAAGTTTTTTGTCCAGGTTTTTATCCAGGTTTTCTATTGCCGATTGCCACTCTTTTTTTGACATCGTGGGGCTTGCTTTAGCTCGCTCCCACGAATCCGCTCTCTTCCTTAACTCCGTGGCGTAAAATTTAACGTTTTTCTATTTTAAATGTCCCGGTCTTCTTATAGAAATTAAATTTTAAAGAGTCCAAAATGTCGGGCGTCTTTTCTCTATGGTTTCTCTATGATTTTGTAATCCAAGATGGCCTACTTCCTCTTCCGCTGAAGCCGCGACCCTTCCCCTTTCAAAAATGGCGATTCCCTACTTCCTGCCCTCCAGCAAGGGCCGCTTCTCTCCAGCCACTCTATTGTTATTACGCACTTCCTGTCTCCCGTCTTCCCACAGCAGATCTCGCGATGGTGTCTTTTTCTCACAGCTCCAAAGCCACAGGTATTCAAAACAATAGTCCCATTTCTTTAATAACTTCTTTAAACTTAGTCTCTTTTTAAATTCAATTCCTGCCGAGTCTTCCCCTCCTTTTCACTAGTCTGTTGCAGTTTAAAAATCTACTTTTTTTCCTCTCTGTTTTTATCAATCTGTCCCGTCTCAGAAGATAATGATCTTTACCTTCTCTTCCCTTTTCTCGGGTTGTAATCGCTGTTTCGATTTTAAGTTCTCCTCTCAGCTTCTTCCCCCAATCGATGCTTGGGTATGTAGGTCTTATGCCAGCCGAATTGGCCCCAAAACTGCCGCAGAGATTATAGCCGACCCGTCGCAAGGTGGGACCTCAAGGATCGGGGGGAGACTCGTTGTGTAGAGCCCCCCCTCGTCCGAGATCTAGCTCACCCTAGGGTCTTGAGCGTTCTTTGCCTGCTCCCCGCCTGAGAGCAGTCGGCCGCGGGCTATTTTCACCCCGCCGGCCGGTTAAAACGGCAGTCCGGTCAGCTCCGCAAGTGGAGCTGCGTTAGACCTCCATGGATCCCAAACAGGAAGTTCAAGTCCGATTTCCCATCATTTCTGACGTCATTGCGCTATGAACCGGAGTCATGACGGGAGATCGCGCCAGGAAGACTCCCATCATTCCGGGAGTTTTGCGCGATTTTCTGCAGCTGGTAAGACATGTGAAAACAGCCCAGTTGTAATTCCTGGAGAACTCCATTTGGAGGTTGGCAACCATAAACCACCTAAATCTTCTGGAATTTCCCAACAAAGAGCTGGCAACCCTAGGGTGGAGGCAGGAATGTCACGCTGTTGATTACAGTGATCGTTATTTTTCCTGCAGACAGCTTGCCAGTAGCATGAATTTGTTTTGCATTTCTGCTGATTTATGTATAATGTGAAACTTTTTTATTTGTTGTGACTCAATAGAGTGAGAAAGGTGTAACTCTATTTAGGTTTGAACCGCTGAATCCGATATTGTGCGTGTGGTGCCCTCAAGTCAGAGTTGACTCATGGCGACCCCTGGCGGGGTTTTCATGGCAAAAAATATCAGAGGTGGTGTGCCATTACCTGCCTCTGCAACCTTGGTCTTCATTGGAGGTCTCCCAACCAATTACTAACCAAGGCTGACCCTGCTTAGCTTCTGAGATCGAACGAGATCAGGCTAACCTGGGCTGTCCACGTAAGGGAAAATCTGGCATTAAAACTCTAAATTTTAAAACTGCTTGGTTAGTGGCTAGAGTGGTGGTCCAGGATCTGTGTGACTAAGGACTGATTCCCTGCTCTGCCGTGGAGGCTCACTGGGTGATCATGGGCTGGCCCTACACTCTCAGCCTAGTCTACTTCTCAGGGTTGTTGTGAGGATAAAATGGAAGAGAGGAGAATGATGTAAGTGGGGTATAAATGAAGTTTTCAAAATAATTAATCCGTATTCTGAAGGTAAGGGTATTACTCAGAGTGCATACAGATACTCACAAACAGGGCTTTTTTTCTAGGAAAAGAGGTGGTGGAACTCAGTGGGTTGCCAGCACCAGGGGCAACTCTTGGCGGGAGGTGGTGCCCCTGGTACCACATGCGCATGCGCAAAGTGCACTCACGCTCCCAGGACCAATTATGTCACTTTGGGTCAGCTGGAACAGCGGGGGGGGGAGTTTTTAAAAGTTTAAATTACCCTCGGAGAAAATGGTCACATGGCTGGTGGCCCCGCCCCCTGATCTCCAGACAGAGGGGAGTTTCGATTGCATGGCGCGGAGGGCAATCTCAGCTCCCCTCTGTCTGGAGATCAGGGGGCGGGGCCACCAGCCATGTGACCATTTCCAAGAGGTGCCGGAACTCCGTTCCACCGCGTTCCTGCTGGAAAAAAGCCCTGCTAACAAAAACACACAGATTCAACCTGCAAACGTTTTTTGTATATTCCACATTGCATGTTTGACAAGTTGCATCTTTGGAAGTTCATCACATCTCTCTGCGTCTGGCTAAGGTATGTTTACTCATATTTATAGCATGTACTCGGTGGCTGCCTAAACCACGCGGAACGCTTTGTAATGAAATAATTTATATGGCGTTGTTAATTATTAATCAGGACAGGCCAGATAATTTCTCCTTCCTATAACTTTGCCAATGTCATAAACACTCAGTCATCAACAAAAATTATGAAGCTTAAGAATGCTATGGAAGATTATCATCTTGTTCAAACACAGAATGACCTTAGAGTATAATGAAACATTTTGAGATTCTGCTGATAGCATGAGATTTAACTACCCTTATGCAGAACATATATGCATTTCTGTGCATTTATTAGCCATAGCATTTTTAATTTACTCCTCTCTAAACAATATAGATACACAAAGCAAAACCAAGTTACTAGTTCAAGAATTGTTGAAAGGATTTTTTCAGAGAGATGTAAAGGAATTTCTCCTGTATTGGCATCAGCATTCTAACAACATTTCTTCTTCTCATTATTGTTGTTGTTGTTGTTATTGTTGTCGTTATTGTTATTAATGTTATTAATGTCATGCCTTTCTTACTGAGACTCAAGGGAGATTACATAGTGTGAGATCAGTACAGTCAATATCAACAACACCACTCGATTTATATACCGCCCTTCAGGACAACTTAACGCCCACTCAGAGCGGTTTACAAAGTATGTTATTATTATCCCCACAACAACAATCACCCTGTGAGGTGGGTGGGCTGAGAGAGCTGCTAGAAGCTGTGACTGATCCAAGGTCACCCAGCTGTCTTTAAGTGGAGGAGTGGGGAATCAAACCCAGTTCTCCAGATTAGAGTCCTGCTGCTCTTAACCACTACACCAAACTGGCTCTCTCATTTCCATAAACAATGCCATAGAGTAAATAAATACAAGGTTACAAAGACATAGCATTAGCAAGAATCCAGCACAGAGTTGAAGAAATGCCGGAACAGAGCATAAGCAATTCTAGGACTGACCTTGACAACATGAAGCACAAGTAGCTTGTAGAGGCACATATTTAAAGCAACATAAGGCAACATACTGAAGTCTGTGGTCCCCCACTAGCTCATTAGTGAAGAGACCCCCTCCCTACAATACAAAAGCCTTGTTGAATAATTCAGTTTTGCATTGTTTGTGGGAAGTCAGGAGAGGGGGGGCTCTCCTGACCCGCTCAGGCTGTCAGGTCTGGGATATGTTCCTTGTATGTTCTAACCAGAGAGACTCCATTTTAATCCTGTCAGTGTTTCAAGCTCTTCTTTTGCAGGTGCCAAGCAGTCCAGCAACACTCATCTCAAAGAAGAGGAATGTTTTGACTACAGCCCTTCCAGCCTTGGGAAAGTTTCGTTCTCTCAGCTTCAAGCCGCGTGTTTTGAGAACTGTGGGGGGAGGATGGGACTTGCTGGGCTATGCTATTCTGTATCTTAACCTTTGCCTGTCATTCGTAACAATACTCGTGTACCAGCCAGGATATTGAATCTTGGCCAGTGGACTATAATGGTTGTTTATATTCAGTAAAATCTTTTGGAACCAATGGACTCATGTCTAATTGCAAGAGATAGTCTGGATTGCAACTTTTAATAAGCCACAGTCTGACACAGGCAGGCCATTCCACAGGGTAGGGGCCACCACAGAGAAGGCCCGTGTATGGGCTGCAGTTGATTTCGCCAATGTGCAGAGTAGCACCTTTGAGGAGTATTGATATGGAAGGCAAAAAATTGAAGCTCAATACATGTATAAAAAGTAATTCAGGAATAGAGTCAGCATCACAATAAAGCGACTGAAAAATTACTCACTGTCTTTTCAGACAACCTTATCGTGAGCTTCTTGCAGGTAGGGCTGCTTCTGCAATGTGTGAATGTGCACAAAAGACCCCCCCCCCCACCCATGGCCCCCATACCCCCCCCCCGAGTGCAGCAAACACTCTGTGAATGGACAAGAACAGCCCCCACATACCCTGACCTCATGCCACTCACTTACCTCCATTCTGAAGGCAGAGTTTAGCTCCATATTGGCCCTGGGTAACGCTTCCGCCCATACCTCCTCTTTTGCTCTGGCTTAAGGAGAAAGCCCCAGAGGGCCCCTCGAATCATGTGCGGAAGCACCGAGTACATTCCGGGGCTGCCTGCTTTCCATGTGGCATAAAATCACCGTGTGGAAGCTGCCCTCGATCAAGGGAACCGCCTCCTTCTAAACCAGACCAGCACACCATCAGAGCCAATGCTGGGCGATTTTAAGATAATTAAGATGAAACTATGCAGGGCTTTTTTTCTGGGAAAAGAGGTGGTGCAACTCAGGACTGCACAATGACGTCACCTTGGGTCAGTTGGAACAAGGGGGGAGTTTTTAAAAGTTTAAATTGCCCTCGGTGAAAATGGTCACATGGCCGGTGGCCCTGCCCCCTGATCTCCAGACAGAGGGGAGTTTAGATTGCCCTCCGTGCCGCCGAGCGGCACGGAGGGCAATCTCAACTCCCCTCTGTCTGGAGATCAGGGGGCGGGGCCACCGGCCATGTGACCATTTTTAAGAGGTGCTGGAACTCCGTTCCACCTCGTTCCCGCTGAAAAAAAGCCCTGAAACTGTGTATGACGATGAAGTTCTATGACGGGAACTCCACACTTATTTTTTGGCTCTAAGAAGCAGGACAACGGGCACACTGAAGCCAGAACACACGGGAAAGAAGGGGACAAGCGTTTCCCCTCTGCCTTTTCTGCAACTGAATGTGTGTCGCTGTATGCGCAGCCACAAGGATCTACCATCTCCTTCTGAAAGCCGCCATAAATAGCTGGGTCAAAAGTGACATATCTCATAATGTGACCTTGATATCCAGGGCCATTTAAACTTTCCCCTGCTGTCCCAGGTGTGTGAGAGCCACGTATTCAGGGGGGCCTGGAAAGGGACAGTCAATATACTTGCCAATCAAACTGAAACTAGGCTGACCCAAGTGCTCTTAAAAATCAAGGGTCATTAGAAAGGTCAAGGGAGTCCATTTCAAAGAAGAGAAAACCTGTGACTAGAAAGCAGGCTTCTCGGTCGTGAATGTCAACCGAGCTGTTGGATCCTCTTTGCTGAAAGAAAACCTGGGTGGTTTCGCTTGAGCAGCAGACGCCGTCCTTGAGACTGTCTCTCCGTGCTCCACAAAATCCGCTCCCTAGATCAGCAGCAGCCGGCAAGGTTTTGCAGTCGTAGGCAGAGGAGGGGAGGTCCAGCCACTGATGTCTCCTCTTTCATTACAGGAGCAACACTGGGGCAGTCTGCCCCGACTTGAGTAGAGGGGGATGGCTTTTTGCTCATTTGAAAAGCACACAATCAGAGATATTACTCCTGTCACTCAACAAGTTAAGCTAGAGATAATATCAGGAACCACGCCACAACCATGTGGATTTTACAGGGACTTAAAGCTATCTTTCTCTGAATTGTGCCCATAACAGTGAGGGCCTGATCATATGTTCTCTGTTTATAGAAAACTTTGATTTGGTTGATAAGAGGCTGAGTGAGAGAAGGGAAGATCTGAGTTCAAATCTCACCTCCTCAAGGACTAACAACACATTAATTTTTCCTGGCATCCTCCCTGGGTCCTGCTGATCAGACGTGTTGTTGTGAGTTCTGTACTTGGAACTCAATTCCTGCACATACAGGGACTGCTTTGGACTGGGATCTTGGCCTCTCCCCACTATATTCCCAACCTGAAATGGCTCAGGGTGGTGGTGGTGGTGATATTTTCCCCATGGGCAAAACATTACATACAGCCTATGTGGTTCCCCCCAAGAACACCCTTGAGCTATTTCAAGTCAAGAAAATGGCATAGGATATATGCAAAGTGCTTCGGATCCTTCCAAAGTATTGTTCCTATGCTATGGATTAATTGTAGTGACCAGGGCTTTTTTTCTGGGAAAAGAGGTGGTGGAACTCAGGACCACACAATGACGTTACTTTGGGTCAGCTGGAACAAGGGGGGAGTTTTTTATAGTTTAGATTGCCCTTGGCGAAAATGGTCACATGGCTGGTGGCCCCACCCCCTGATCTCCAGACAGAGGGGAGTTTAGATTGCCCTCCACGCCGCATGGCGCGGAGGGCAATCTAAACTCCCCTCTGTCTGGAGACCAGGGGGCGGGGCCACTGGCCATGTGACCATTTTCAAGAGGTGCCGGAACTCCGTTCCACCACGTTCCAGCTGAAAAAAAGCCCTGGTAGTGACGGTTCTTAGTGTTGCATGCCAATTGATGTCATGTACAGGTTACGCTGTACTGTATATATTCCAACAGAATATGAATGTTTGATCATGTTCCACTTAATATATGATACAGGGCTAATTATACCATAGTCTCTGGGAGTGATTAGGTCTTCTAAGTTCTTTTTAATTATGAAATATTTATTTACTTTGTTGTACCCATCCTTCTTCCCAAGGGGACCCAAAGCAGCTTACATTGTTGTCATCTTCTCCACTCTGTCCTTGCAACAGCCGTATCAGGTAGATTAGGCTAAGAGTGTGTCACCCAACTTGCCCAAGGTCACTCAACTTGCTTCCATGGCAAAGTAGGAATACATACCACGGTCTCCAAGTTTGACACTTTAACCAGTACATTACACTGGTTCTCTTGTTATTCACTGCATTTTTATCCTGCTCCTCCATTTTTTCCTCAGGGCAACCCTAGGAGGTGGTTTAGGCTGATAATTTGTGAGTCTCTCTACACAATACATCTGACACCTGAAGAACATGTGTTGGGAGATGCAATGTTAGCTGGGAAGGGTAGTTTAAAAAGACAGAGACAAAGAGGTGAAATTGACACAGCCTTTGGTGAGGTGAAGAGGAAATTAACAAACTCTCTGAGGAACTCTCTGTGGCTCTGTCTTTTTAAACTATGCTTCCCGGCTAAGATTGAGTCTCCCTGCACTTGATGAACACGCGCTGAGGTGTATCATGCAGAGAGAATCTGTGACTGGTCACCCAGTAAGCTTCCATGGGAGAGCGTGGGTTCAAACCTGGATGGTGAATAATTCTAACATAACGGTAGCAACTGCAAAATTAAAGCTAGGGGAGAGCTTTGAAGTGTGTGTGGGGGGGTGAAACTTTATTTGTAAAGCTTTGGTGTGTCAGGTTCAGAATGCTTCTCTATATATTGTAACCAAAGAGACTCCATTTTAATTCTGTTAGTGTTCCAAGTGCTTTCTTCACAGGTGCCAAGATGTTCCCTAGCAGCTATCTCTAAGAAGAGGAATGTTTTGGCTACAGCTTTTCCAGTACTGGGAAACTTTCTCTGTCTCAGCTTCAAAGGGATTGTTTTGAGAACGGTGGGGGGAGGCTGGGCCTACTGAGTTTTGATACTTTGTACTGTATTCTTTGCCTTTCATTCGTAACAATACACGTGTCCCAACCCAGATATTGCATCTGGGCCCGTGGACTATAATGGCTGCATTTTTCAGTAAATCTTTTGAAAACAACGGACTCTTGTCTGATTGCAGAAGGTAGTCTGGATACAACTATTATTTAGCCACAGATCTGACATGGTGCAGTTTAGTTGCTTCTAAGCCAGAGCTGGTCAATGAGATGCAATCGCTTTGTGTATACACACATTTAAACCAGCTTAGGTGTACTGCATATCAATGTAGGTCAAGTTGATATGGGAAACATATTAATGTTCAACAAGAACTTTCCAGAGGAATGGAGAATGTGACTGCCACATGCATAGATCTGTTGATACGAGGGCAGCCGCATCATCACCATTCTATTTCCTCAAGGAATGCTTGCTAAATAGGATGTGGTTGGGTTCTGTATTTCCCATATATCTGTTGTTCAAAGTTTAATGTTTTGATATTCTGCAATGCTGATAACAACAGCCTTCAGTGTACTTCTGAGAACGGATGGCTTCTTTCTGTGTAACATAGGCAAGTTGATTTCAGTATCGGACACTACAGAGTTCAGATCAGAGTCTGGGAATTTGCTCTCTGCACCATCAAGGGTGCTGAGAAGAAGAGGCAGTTCCAGCTCAGACGTTCACATCCGGTTTGACAGGGCTGCGCCTGGCCCCAGCGGGAGCTTGTTGGACCAGGGCACGGAAAGGGGGAAGCATCATGGCTGATGGAACAGGCTACTCAACAGGCCTCGGACATTGGAGGGTGCAGCATGTCTCTCTGTGTGTACGTGCAGCTGTCTTGAGTAAGCTGCTTCTCTTTGTCTCAGGTGGAAATGCCATCTGACACCTCCTCCTGTCTCTGGTGCCTCTTAGGAAATTCTTTTTTCTTGCCTCGTGGCCTTCCAAGGGTAAAGATGTATTTCTCAGAATTTCTGCCATGAAGGCCTCATCCACATACCTGCATGCAGGCTCGATGTCAGATTAGCTGGCCGTTGATATAGAGAAGTAACTCTTTAGGATTCTTTTTTTCTCCTCCACGATATCGCCATGAATGGCTCATTCAAACAGGGTCTCTTGCAGGTGCCAGCCTGCACATGGGCAAAATCAACTGCAGCCCATACACGGGCCTTCTCTGTGCTGGCCCCTCCTCAGCCTGCCTGAGGACGTCAGGAGAGCTCCCACGCTCTTGGCTTTCCACAAACAATGCAAAACTGAATTATTCAGAAAGGCTTTTTACCCACATAGGAGGGTGGTATTACAGGGAGGGGGTATCGGATGTTTTGCCAATGAGTTGGGAACCATGGGCTCCACTATTATGTTGCTTTACATATTATCTGTTGCTTTGAATATGTACTCATATATACTGCTTGTACTTCATGTTATCTAATGCCAATCCCAGAATGGATTATGTTCTGTTTCAGCAATCCCTCAACCCTCTATTGGATCCTTGCTAATGCTATGTCTCTGTAAACTTGTATTCATCTACCCTATGACATTGTTTATGGAAATGTCCTTGACACTACGTGGAAACGCCTGCCCTTGTCCTTACTACTGATGGTACTGATCTCACACTGTGTAATCCGCCTTGAGTCCCAGTGAGAAAGGCGGACTATAAATGACATAATCATCCTCAACAACAACAACAATAATTGAGGAAAATACTTCTAAGCAACTCTGCTACCACTCTGCTACCAAGCAAAATATGTTTCTAATAATGGCGACATTACTTCCAGGTGAAAACCCAGAAGTGACATCATCGTGTCAAGCATAGGGATGCCAGACCTCTTGCTATAAAGGGAGGCCTTCTGGCATCCTAGCTCTTTGCTAGCTAATGCCTCAGACACTGGCAGGAATAAATGGGGGGAGGGGAGCACACATCAGAGTTGCATCGGCATGCTGATGTTACTTCTGGTACAAAATTGGAAGTGACATAGTAGACACTTTAGCATTTTAGAAAAACTCTATGGTAAACCACAGAGTTTCTGTAAATGCTAGAGTATCTAAAGATGTCACTTCTGGTCTTTACTGGAAGTGACATCAGCATGCTGGTGTGATTCCAGTGCTCCAGGCCTTGCCTCCCCAATTTCTCCTGGGGGTTGCTGGCTGTGCCCTGGCCACCCTAAAGCAATACTCTACGAATTTTCCCAATGTCTATGGTAAATATCATAGAGACTGGGAAGATTCCTGGAGAGTTGTCCAACGCAGTGATGTTGTCCATCCCATTTCCCCCCTGAGGCTCCACTGAGTGCCAGCAGAGGCCAAAGAGCTCTGGCAAGGACTTGCCTGCTTATAGCAGGCAAATGGCCTCCCTGGGTCTAACCATAGCCTTCCTGGCCGAAGAAGTTAAGTCATACTAGCAAGTCAACCTGATGCCTCTGGCTGATGTGAAGTTCCTAGATTAACAACATTTCCCAAGTCTGGACACATCATAGCTGAGAGAGGCCATGGGACTGTTAGTCTTCTCTTGGGCCTGAATGGTAAACATTGTGGCCACATAGGGTTACCAGCCTCCAGGTAGTGGCTGGAGATCTCCTGGAATTACAACTGGTCTCCAGGCCACAGAGATCAGTTCACCTGGAGAAAATGGCTACTTTGGGGGGTGAACTCTATGGAATTATGCCATGCCAAGGTCCTTTCCCTCCCCAAACCCCACTTTCTCCAGGTTTCACCCCCCAGATCTCCAGGAATTTCCAAACTTGGAGCTGACAACCCTATGGCCACAGGATCCAAGCATATTACTAAATTTTAAATGTCGTAAATATCTTCAAGTCCTGACCTGGATAGTCCAGGGAAGCCTGATTTCATCAGATCTCAAAAGCTAAGCAGGGGCAATCCAGATTAGTACCAAGGAAGTCGAGGGTTGCTAGTAGAGGCAGGCAAAAGCAAACCACCTCTGAACATCTCTTGCCTTGAAAACCCTATGGGGTTACCATAAGTCGGTTGCAACTTGGCAGCACTTTCCACCACCAAGTATCTTAAGAGGTCATGAAAGAGGCTTCTGACATTTCAAGAAACAGAGGCTCAGCTCAGCTTCCTTCCACTAATCAGATAATTCAGCATCAGTTTTCATTTCACATTTCATTTTTCACTTTCACGTTTCATAGACTATGATGATTATCTCATTTGATACCGCTACATTTAGCATGTTTTCTTATAGCTCGATGCTTTCGGCCTATATGAAGAGCGAAGCCTGTATGGCATTAAACCAGCTTGCCCTTCTCAGTCACACACACAGAATCAATAAGATCTGAAAGAAAAGGAAACAAAAGAGAGTCTCTTAAGTTCAGATGTCCGCGGACCAGCCACGTTGAATCTGAAATCTGATCCGGCAACATCGTCTTCTTTTTGCGGACAAAAAGTCACTAGAAGCAAGAGCCAATATACCGGGAGACCTGAACCCTGAGGGAGGCCACAACTCAGTTATGGAGCATGCCGTTTTCATCTGTACAGCTTCACATATAGGGTTGGATCCAGCCATCTCAATTTTGCCCAGTTCCCCTTCTTATTACAGCCTCCCTTCTCAATGTCTCATAATCCCCAGCATAACATTGGGGGGGGGGGGCGGTATAAGGAGACTCTCCCCTCCTTTTTTCACCAGTGGAAAAGCTGGTTGGATACAACCCGTAATGTTCAGCACCTGCAAAGGATCTCAGATAGCTGGTCTGGGAGAAGAGACGTTGCCAGCCACACTAGGCAATTTTTGGCTCGACAGACTTCCGGTCTGACTCAGCGCAAGGCAGCTGCCGATAAAAGTATCTGGCAATTCTCCAAGGTGGAAAGGAAAAGATCTCACTGGTGCACTGAAGTCTGATTCACACATGCATTTGTGGCTTCGGTGGTTTCCCTCTCTGTGAAGCTGCACAAAATGAATTGGTGCAGACTGTGTGAATGTTGAAAAGGAGGGGACATCAGAAACTTTGATCACATGTTGCTGCAGTCATCCAGTGATGACCGTGCATATGCGAACTGGTACCTAACTGAATAACTTGCCTTTTTCAGAGGGTTGGAACGCCAGCTGCTGAGCCGGGACCTCTGCAATCACCTTGTGATTTTGCTAACGCTCTGTGGAGAGAGTTGCTGTAATCTGCTTAGTGTTAAGAAAAACACTTTGCGTGGGAAGCATAAAAATACAGGTTTTCTTCACTGAAGGACATTATACAATAACGGATTTGCTTCTATCACCCTCTGTTTCTTCCTGCCTTCCTTCATGTATTATATTTCAATCTGGATATCAGATTACTGTGCCAGAAATGTTTGCTTTCACAGTTTTTCTCTCTTAAAATCACCATAGTTACTGTTTATACGTTTGTTCTTTTCTCCTTGGAGGAATCTGTTGAACAGGAGCTATTCCCATAAGATGAGGAATGGCTCTGACAATTAATTGTAATTGGTGCCAGGATAAAATACATATTATTTTAAGTGTGCAGTGCCAATAAATATCCTCCTGTGTGGCAGATGTGTCCCCTTGGGTGTGCCATCTATGTTCACATTGATAAACTGTGTGCATTGAGAGTAGAAGCTAGGTTCAGTCTGCTGAGGAGAATATGAATCACTTTTTTTCTGTTGGGAAAGGCACTTTTTCTGTTTCAGTTGTGACACATTCCATGAAAGCCCTTTAAACCTGTGTCATTTTCAAGGCAAACCTTAATTGCTACTAGTCTCGATTCTGCCTGGCAGATCTGATGAAGGAATGGAGAGGCAGGACAGCTAGGAGAATAAAGTTTGATCTGGGAAGCTGCTAGTGCGAATCTCATCAAGGCCACTAGTTCACTTGCAACACTATCCTAAACACTGACTCTAGGCAGCTTATTATCACAACCAGGACTTTTTTTCAGCAGGAACGTGGTGGAACAGAGTTCTGGCACCTCTTGAAAATGGTCACATGGCTGGTTGCCCCGCCCCCTGATCTCCAGAGAGAGGGGAGTTTAGATTGCCTTCCTCACTGCATGGCGTGGAGGGCAATCTAAACTCCCCTCTGTCTGGAGATCGGGGGGGGGGGGCCACCAGCCATGTGACCATTTTCGCCTAGGGCAATTTAAACTTAAAAAAACTCCTCCCTTGTTCCACCTGACCCGAAGTGACGCCATTGTGTGGTCCTGAGTCCCACCACTGAGTTCCACCACTTCTTTTCCCAGGAAAAAAGCCCTGATCACAACACATTGGCAAATTACACTGGGGCCAGTGTAGAAATGGAAACTGTGTAATGTTTTTGTGGGGCTTCTCCTTCCCCTGGCTCTCCGCATGCCTTCTATCGTGATTGCTCCCATTGCTAGGCCTCAATGAGGAGCAGGGCCGGCGCGCCTATTGAGGCCAGGTAGGCGGTGGCCTCAGGCGCGGGGTGCTGGAGGAGGCACTGGAGGAGGCGCGGGTGGTGGGAGCGTGCACCACAGAGCCGCAGCCTCCTATCCCTCCCACCCCATGCTGCCGCCGCCGCCAGCACACTCCCCCGGCCGGGCGCAGCAGCTGCGGGCAGGCGTCTGTGGCAGTGCAGGCAACCGAGCGAGAGAGCTCAGAGGCCACCCATGCACTGTCACAGCCACCTGCCACAGCGATTGGGCTGGTGGCGGTGCGCGCGCTCCCATGATGACATCATCGCACACGCGGGTGCGCGCATGGGGGTGCCTAGCTGGCTGGCCACAAGCGCCAAAAACGCTGGCACCGCCCCTGATGAGGAGAAGGGAGGGAGTTACAACATGAAGTTCTTCCTCCTACTGTCCACGGACCTCCACTCTCCAGCACTCTCAGCAGGATCAGCCACAGTATGCCTGGCTTACTTCTGGGCTAGGGTTGCCAGGTCCCCTTCCCCTCCTGGCAGGAAGGGGGTAGACCTGGCTCTTGCCTCCTTCTTCCCCTTGGAATGATGTATTTGAGTGCGTGCAGTGTGCGTGGTCCCGCAGCTGCACGATGATGTCATTTCCGGTTCTGGTGACATCATTGGGCAGACGCAGCAGCAGTCCTGTGCTTCTCAGTAGGCCAATTTGAGCCTTAAATCAGCCCGCGGAGAAATGCAGGGGTGCTATCAGGGTGGCGTGATGATGTCATCCCAGGAGGTCCATTCCTGTGCCTTCCTCCTCAGCCGGGCAGGTAAGTGGAGGCAGGGAGTGGAGGGTGAAAACGGGGGATCCCCTACCCCCACCGGGAGAATGGGATCCCTATTCTGGGCCCTCTTTAAATAACTGGTGGGTTAGGGCTGCCAGGCCTCCCACTATGGCAGGAGGCTTCCCACTGGCAGCCCTTGTTACCCACCATCACTTGGAGCAGCAGCAGGATAACTTTTTTAAGGTTGGTATCATGCGATCCTACAATGTCACTTCTGGGGAAAACCCGGAAGTGACATTAGGTAGCTCTAGGAATCGCTGGAAACTCTATGGAGACCTGGCTTTTACCTGGCTCTAGGAATCACTGGAAACTCTATGGAGATTTCTAGAGCTACAGGAAAAGTGGTTTTGCCATATATCAAAGGAATTACTGATCAGATGGGAAAGCTTATGAAAAAGCATAACCTTCAAGCAGTATTCAGACCCACCCGAAAAATACAACAGATGCTACGATCAGCAAAAGACAGTAGAGACCCCCTCACCTCTGCAGGAGTATACCGTATACCCTGCAGCTGTGGACAAGTGTACATCGGGACCACAAAGCGTAGCATCCAGACAAGAATAAAAGAACATGAAAGACACTGCAGACTTGGACAACCTGAAAAATCAGCAGTGGATGAACACAACCTAACTCAAACAGGGCACAGTATCTTATTCCAGGACACCAAAATACTGGACAACACTTCCAACTATGGTTGTTGTGGGTTTTCCGGGCTGTATTGCCGTGGTCTTGGCATTGTAGTTCCTGACGTTTCGCCAGCAGCTGTGGCTGGCATCTTCGCCAGCAGCTGTGGCTGGCATCTTCAGAGGTGTAGCACCAAAAGGTGTAGCACCAAAAGTCTTTTGGTGCTACACCTCTGAAGATGCCAGCCACAGCTGCTGGCGAAACGTCAGGAACTACAATGCCAAGACCATGGCAATACAGCCCGGAAAACCCACAACAACCATCGTTCTCCGGCCGTGAAAGCCTTCGACAATACAACACTTCCAACTACTTTGTCAGACTGCACAGGGAAGCCATTGAAATTCACAAGCATAAGCAAAACTTCAACAGGAAAGAAGAAACCTTAAGAATGAACAGATCATGGTTGCCAGTTCTGAAAAACACCAGGCTAACAAAACACTCTACACCCGACAATAGCCCTGCAGAGAAGATTAGCACATCAAGCACCAATCCATATGCAAAAGAACCTCCTCAGGATACAGTGAAGCCTCCCGCCATTAGCATTCCACACCCTGGGAAACTCTTACAGGATGACTCAGCTCAACCCCACCCCTCCTGAGTAGATATAAATGACCTGCCAACATCTTTTCCACACTGTGACACTGAGAGATTTCTGTCTTTTGGTGCTACACCTCTGAAGATGCCAGCCACAGCTGCTGGCAAAACGTCAGGAACTACAATGCCAAGACCACAGCAATACAGCCCGGAAAACCCACAACAACCATTTCTAGAGCTACTTGATATAACCTCCAGGTTTTCCCACATGTTCCCCGCATCCCCTCCCCTGAAATTCCTAATTCCCAGGCAACACTACAGTGGGATACCATGCCCTACTAGATGCACCCGTGTGACCTAGAAATCCTGGGGATTGGAAGAAAGCTCCTATTGGCCTGGGCAGGTCCCTCCTCCCCCCTGTCATATGACAGCATTGTGGGGCCCAAAACTGAGCCTATCCAAGACTTTCAAACTGCCTGTCCTGAAAACTGCATTAGAAGCTTGTATCCTGTACTTCCTTCACCAGTTCTATGGATATCTTTAAAAGATAGGATGTAGGATCCAAAATTCTAAAAACTGGCCTCCAGTTGTAGAACATAATTTTCCTTCTTCCCCAGTACCCTGAAATGCTGTCCCTGGTGTTCAGGGAGCCTCCCAGAGTAGCACCGAGGGAGAAACAGGGGGTCTACAGGTTTTGGAGGAATGGGACCACTGGAAATCTTCCTGCCTAGATTAAATTCCTAAATGGAATTATACACATTTCACTTTTGTCTCATAAATATTGTCCGGGGTCTGCAGCCCAGCCCCTGGACTTACCTGGGGAAGAGAACGGGAGACCCCCAGGAGACAGTGGCCCAGCATTCCCAGCCGACAGCCAGACCCAGCACCAGCCGGCCACAGAAGGAAAGGAAGAGACACCCAAGCCTCAGAGGGTTAGAAGGGGCAAGCGGAGGCCAGCTAACCCCACCCTCCAGTGGGAGTCCAGGGGGACAGGTAGGGAGAGTGGGGGCAACCCAGAGGGGGCTAGAGCAGACGGAGAGGGCCAAGACAGTGGGGACAGGCAGCCAGCAGCTGGCCAAACTGAAGCTTTACCAGCCAGGGAGGAGAAGCAGCCTCAGCAGCTCAGAGCCACGCCCCAGCCTGCAGCCCAGCTGGAAAGCAATAACCTAGCCCAGGGGATGCTAGGGGCTAAGCAGCTCCAGGTGGAGCTGCCTGAGGCATTCTGTGGGAGGAGAGGGGCAGCCAGCCAAGGAGGCTCAGCTGTGCCCGCCTTCAGCCGTCAGCTCAGCCAGGGAGGCTGGACAGCCAGCCAACGAGGCGGAGGTGGACCGCCCCAGAGCTTCCAGCCAAACAAGCACAGGTGCAGCTGCCTAGGCCAGCTAGGGCCATGAGTGGAAGGCAGCAGGAGGGCGTGGTTGGCAGGTGGAGCATGGCAAGGCTGAAGGGATAAAAGGGAAGCCCACCCACAGGGCGGGGTGGGTTGAGTAGGAGTGGTGGAGTGGAGTTGGAATGGAGCAAGAGAGTGAGGGGGAGGCGAGGAGGAAAGTGGATGAAGGAGGAGATCAAGGGGGAGGACTGGGTCAGGTTGAGCAGGCCAGCGAGTGGACTGAGAGGGAGCCTGGGTGAGGTATACCGTCCCTCCTTCCACAGAGCAGGGTCCTGCAGTATCCCTGACACCCCCTTGATGTCAGGGCCAGGCATGCCGGCGCCCCGCCCAGTGGTGGCTGCAGCAAGCCCTGCCAAATATCACTATGCTGTGTTGGAACCTGGCCTAACACTGAAATTTTCACTCATATGAAATCTCGGCCCTTTCCACTGCATGCTGACCTCGGTGGGGCGCGCTGCCCTTGCCTCCCCAACTGGAGGAGTGGTGGCTCCCTTTAGTGTTTGTGTCCTGAGGCGGAGTACCTGGAAAGGTTCTGGGCAAAGAACTTAATTCCAGAGGCATCATTGTGGTAGTCTGTGGCAGAAGAATAGAACAGGAGTCCCGTGGCACCTTCAAGATGAACACAATTTATTCCAGCGTCAGCTTCTATGAGTCAGAGATGTATCTCATGATCTCCTCTGCATCTGATGAAGTGAGCTGTGTGACTCACAAAACTGTGACTCACGCTGGATTAAATATTATTAGCCTTTAAGCGGCCATTGGATTTATGTTCTATCCTGAGCAGAGAAGCATTAGATGTTTGCTGTGCCAAAGTTTTTCTCTCCCTCCACTGTGCAGAGTTTTTTGCGAAGTGCCCTTTCTCTAATTTTATTTATTTACTTCATTTATATCCCACTTTTCTCCAGAGTAGGGACCAGAGTGGATGACAACATTCTCCCCTCCACTATTTTATCCTCACAACAACCCTGTGAGGTAGGTTGGGCTGAAAGTGTATAAGTTTCCGTGGCAGAATGGGATTTGAACCTGGGTCTCCCATATCCGAGGCTGACATTTTAACCACTACAACAGCGTCTAGGATTGCAAGCTGATGGCTGGAACCCAGCAGGAGGCAGAGGGCAGGGACATGACACGATGATGTGACATCACTTCCAGGGAAAAATGGAAGGACCACTCCAGGAATCACCAGAAACTCTTTGATAAAGCCATATGACAGCAATGCTGATTCTGTGAGCCTGGGCAGATCATGAGGGGGGAGGGCAGAAGGGGTTGCATCAGTGCTTGGTTTTCGTGGCCCTGCTTACATGCCCAGGTGGTGCTGATTGCCACCTTGGGGTCGGGTGGCGGTTTTCCACAGGCTGGTTTGGCTAGGGATCCTGGAGACGTTTCGCCATCTTCTGGGCATGGATCAGGGGTCACTGGGGCAGTCGGGGGGGGGTATTTGCGAATTTCCTGCATTGTGCAGGGGGTTGGACTAGATGACCCTAGAGATCCCTTTCAACCATATGATTCTATGCTGAACCAGTGCCCCCCAAACCGACATGCCCAATGAGGACTTTTTAACTTCCAGCCCTGGGAAAATAACTTCTAGGCCAAATCTGCTAGCCAGAAGAGTTCTTCGCAGGGCAGCTTGGAGCTAAGATATTATACTGTCCCAACCCTGCAGATCAATCAACAGTTTTCTTTAGAATAGAATTTGGACCTGGGAGACAGTTTTCAGGAAAAAACATAACTTCTGATCAGCATGTCCAGGGATGGCCATGCTAGGATGTGAGCTGGATTCAATGATTTGCTGGCAGATAGAGAAATTCCTTCAGTCTCCAGGAAAGCTGATGAAACAGATTAGACACTTATCCTTTACACAATAGAGAAGTTTATTGCCTATGGCCTAAGGACGTTGCAATCAAAAGTGGGGGGTGGGGAAGCATCAGAGGAACACAAAATACAAGAGTAAACGGAGATGGCCATGAAAACAAACGGAGATTAAGATACTTAGGATCAGAGATGCTTTAGGCTGATCCTGCACTGGGCAGGGGATTGGACTAGAGGGTCTGTATGCCCCCTTCCAACTCTATGATTCTGTACAACGGAAAACCCTAGCCAGAAGACACAAACACACAGTTTATTTATTTAATTTATACCGGGCATTTTCTCCTCATTGGAGAAAATTCTCTCCTCCATTCTGTCTTCATGACAACCCTGCGGGGTTGGTTGGGCTGACAGAGTGTGTCTGGCCCAAGGTCACCTAGTCAGCTTCCATGGCAGAGCCAGGATTCAAACCTCAATATTGCAGATCCTTGTCTAACCCTCTAACCACTACACCACGCTGGTTCATATGACATACTACAACGGATAGTTTGGCTCCGCTGCAGTTCATATTTTCATGGCAGCCAGGCGTACAGTGATACCCAGTAATAAACATCAGCTGGGGTCTACATCACCCAGGATAAAAATAATTTTCTTTGCCACTGGACACCACTTTGCCGTAGTTGTCTACAATTACTCTGAGGAACTTAGATGCAGGCTCCAAGTACAGGGGACAGAACAGAAGAGAATGGGGGACGTCCTCCAGTTTCAAAGCTCCGCAGGGATGCAGGCTCTGGGCAACAGATTTTCAGAAGCAACCGCTTATTAACATGACCGTTGGCATAGGCTGAAAGCAGATAGCTGTGAAGGCGATCCTAAGTTTATGGAATTGTGATGTTGCAGAAGGAAGAAGCCCTGTTGTGGTTGCTTTTAATCAGGCCAAGCCACTGGGAGAATTTGGAGCTGGATATGATTTGCTTGTCAAACATGGCATCAGGGTTGAGTTTGGAACCCGCCAGAAGAACTCCAGAAAGAAACATAAAGCCCTCAGGGAATCATTTAGTCCATGGGGTCCATTTTCGCTGAGGGTGATTTAAACTTTTAAAAACTCCCCCCTTGTTCCAGCTGACCCAAAGTGACGTCATTGTGCGGTCCTGAGTTCCACCACTGAGTTCCACCACCTCTTTTCCTAGAAAAAAAAGCCCTGGCAGTTGGCAAGCAATTCATCAAAGCTAGCAATTTATCTGGCCCAGAGGTGCAATACTTTTGTACACTGGTTACTTCCCGTTGTGCTGCTCCTGATAGGAGCTCAGCCAGAAAATAAACCCAGTACCAACACTAGACTAATAAATGGAGCAAAAAGAATCTCGAAAAAGAGCATATCCAGAAAGGAGTTGCCAAAAAGGATACAAATATTCTGGGGTGTATGTGTGTGTATCAATTCTATCTGAGCAGGTACTAATATCTGGCATGGCGTTTTTTTAAAGCCTCTTACTAGATTTTTTAAAAAGCTCAGTTACTGTACAGCATTCAGTGATGAGTGTTGGAATAAATCATCACTGTAGCCTAATTTGAATAGAAAGAGTGAGGAGTACTTGCAGTTAGATGGAAAGGGGGCTTGATACTTTGTATAGTGTCAGTTTGTTTATCTGTTGCTATTGAACTGGCCCTTCCCTGCTGTGAATGAACATTCCTTTCGTGTTAGTTAAAAAATGTCTGTTACTGTAACGGTCTATCTTATGTACAAGTCATGAACAAGTTTTCTCTCGTAGTTTGCTGTTTGCTTCACTGTATATAGTTATTAAATGAAGTTCAATATTATCTGAACAAATACATCTGCAGAATGATATTCTCACTGGATTCAACTATTGACTCTGCTATATATACGTATATATAAATATATGAAGAAGGTAGAATATCCTGCACCTGGTGAGTGAGTGGCTATTTCCCCATAATGAGGATTGACTGGGATATTTATATATATATCCCTCACATTGAGAACCTTTAAAAATAACAAATAGTTACTAAGGGGCTGGTGATCCTGTAGCCTTGGGGATCCTGCCTATTGTAACTCTTTGAAACAGAAATATAAATCTATAGACAATTATAGGCACTTTAACAGGTGGAATGAAGCTGGTCTCCATGGGATGAAAGTGAAAGATGCGCTCCCTGTTTGCCCTGTAGTCCGTCTGGATTCCGATTTTTGTCTATCCATTTAAAAAAATGCAAGGTCGGTACCTGTAAATTATTGGATTAGTGACTGCTACCGTAGGTTTTTTTAGTTTTCTTAATCCTAGATATATTTTCACTCAAGTAAATATTCAAGAGGGTCCAAACAAATTGTATGAATGGTTTATTGCTTAACTACTGTGTCATATATTAGAGCTAGTATGTACAAGTATTTGTATCTCCATTTAATTTCCTCCTTTTCCCAGAAGGTGGCAGCACGTGGAAGACGTGCCACGAAAGTCACTTGTATCCATGGTTACCTCAGTGTGACACTGCAGCTGTTCCTTCTAATTCTAACACATTTTTAAATGCAACATCGCAGGAATAGAAAGTGCTGCATATGTAATATGCGCTCAAATTAATGTCTGCAGCAACACGTTAACTGTTTTACACACCTGTTCTCTAGATGGCTAGTGGCCATTATATTTCCATTTTGACCTTTCTACAGTGGGAAAAGAAATCTCTCTCTCTCTGTTTTCCTGGTAGAAAATATAAGATTCACTTTACCTAGGATACTTTTCACAGAGGAACCCGTAGAAAAGTGGTAACAATTCTAAAAGCGTGGTATAAATGTTTTGGGAATATTTTTCACCTGCCTTTCCACTTCTGCTACCTTTCTAGCAAGGTAACCGAATGCTGAACCATGCCGTCTCTTTTCCATTTCCAAAGAAAATATTGATAAGAGAAAATCTTGTTCAGATGTCTGTTGCTACTCCCTTCTTGCTCTCATTTCTCAGGTTTGGTGGTTTTGCTGAAACTTGCAGAAGGGGAGAGGCAGAGTCTATAAATGAGGAACTCTGACGAGTAGAAATGAGAATGTAAAAAATGTGAAGAGCCTGTGGGAGGGGGGGCGGGGGGGCGGGGGGAGTAAAAGATACTACTGTGCTAAGTTTGACATCTCTGCCAATAGGACCTTTAGGTTAAGGCAGTGTCCCTCGATCATATATTTAATCTGCATAATGTGGCCACCCCAGACAATAGCAGATGTTTCTGCAAACCCAATGAAGCCCCCGCCCTGGCTTGCGGAAACATCTACAATTTTTTAAAAAGGGGACGGGGATTAAATATAAGAAAAATGTGAAGAGCTCATGATAAGGATCCCATTCCCCCGGTGGGATGGGGATCCCTTGTGGAGGACATCCCTCGCCAGGGACGTCGCTGATGTCATCTCACTTCCCCGAGAACACTTCTTTGCAGCAAATGGGCTAAATTGGGCCCGTTTGGGGCCCAGATTGGCCCACAGCGAAGCGTATACATGCTCCCCAGCCTTGCGTGATGATGTCACTTCCAGGAAGTGATGTCATTGCACTGTTACAGGGCTGCATGCGTGCTTTCGCTGGGTCCCTCCCCCTCCTGCCAGGAGAGTAAGGGGCCTTGGCAACCCTAGCTCATCATGACCCTATCTTGTAAGATCTTGGGCATCATTTTGGGTTGCATGGGCAGCCCCAGATAACATCAGCCAGGCAGCTCAAAATAGCAGCGCAGATTTCCTGAGGCAGGCTCATGAAATATGTGCCCTTTAAAGTAGTTGGTATTTTTTAAAAATCCCCTTTGAAAGTGAGAGGGAGAAGAAGCAGGAGTTGTGGACAGAAGAGGGAGGCCGGAGAAAGGCTATGGAAGACACAAAGGGGAAAGGCTGCCTAGACTGGGTTCGTTTCCACACTACTTACCTTCATCCGGAACGCCACGGAAGGTCGCGAAAAAAACACAGAAGATAGCGTTTTCTCGCACGCGTTTTGTGCGACGTTGCACAAAACGCGCACGAGAAGACACTGTCTTCCACGTTTTTTTCACGACGTTCTGCGGCATTCCAGATGAAGGTAAGTAGTGTGGAAATGGCCTGTGTGGGGAAGAAGAGGATTACTAATCTTCTGGAATTCTCCTAGATTTATAGGTGATCTCCAGGCTACCCAGACCAGTTCCCCTGGAGGAAATGGCCGCTCCAGAGGACTTTCCCCCACTCTGTGTAGGCAAGTATGCCTGCAACCCTAAGCACACTTACTAGGGAGTGAGCCCCATTGAGCAAAATTGGACTTTGTGTGTAAATATGCTTCAGATTGTCCTGCATATTTCATGGGATGTGCCTTTAAGCAGCGATGCCATGTCTGCATGTACCTGGAAAACGCACAGTTGTGTTGCAGAGGCGCATGCAACTTGCAGTCTTGTCCAACTGTGTAGTTCTAAATTCTTTAATCATATGGTATGTAGTCTTTTGAGCAGTTTGTCTTGAAGAGCCTTGTGATGTAACGAGGTTTGGGACTAAGGGCTGGGTTCAAATTCTCACTGCCCTGAAGGGGGCCCAATCATCCTCTCGGCCTAATCTACCTCACAGGACTGTTGTGTGGATAAAACGGAGAAAGAGAGAACTATGTATGCCTTCCTAAATTCCATGGTGGAAGGTGGGATTAAAAATAGATCGAAGAGAATGTCAGGTTGCTATCTGGGAGACTTGAGACCAAATCCTAACTCTTCTGTGACGTTTATTCCATTTTGCTTCACTTCTACCCTGCCTTTGTCCCCAGTGGTGAGTGACTCAAAGTGGCTTACTTTATTCTCCTCTCCTCCATTTTATCCTTGTAACAACCTTGTGAGGTATGTTAGGCTGAACGTGTGTGTTGGGAAGAGGTAACCTGGCAAGCTTCCATGGCAGAATGGGAATTCGAACCTGGGTCTCCCAGAGCCTAGTCTGATACTGTAACCATTATACCATGCTACTTGTGGGGCCCTACCATGCTGGCTAGGTCACTTTGGGCCAGTCACGCTCTCTCAGCCCATAGATTAGTTGCAAAGATATGTTGTAAAAATAATACGAAGAAGGAGAAAATCATGAATCGTACTGCATGACCTTGGGCCAAGCACTCTCTACATAATTTACCTCACAAGGCTGTCGTGAGGGTGATAGGGTTGCTAGCCGCCATGTGGGGTCTGGAGATCTCCAGGAATAACTGGTCTCTAGACTACGGGGATCCGTTCCCCTGGAGAAAATGGCTGTTGAGCTGCTGTCCCAGGCTCCATTCTCCCAATTCCAGGAATTTCCCAGTTGGCAAACCTATCTTTGGCCACTTGCACACACCTACTACCCTACCTCACAGGGTTCTTGTGAAGATAAAACAGTGGAGAGGAGAGAACGAAGTAAGCTGTTTTGGGTCCCCGTTGGGGAGAAAAGTAGGGTATAAGTATAAAACAAGTAAATATATAACATGAAGAGGAAGAGGGGAGAACACTTTGAAGCCCCTTGACAGAAGGGTAGGATGAAAATGTACTAAATCAATGCATTGCAGTGCTGCTGTCCTGTCTCACAGGGTTGCCAACTCTTGGTCAGGATATTCCTGGAGATTTGGGGGTGGAGCTTAGGGAAAGTAGGATTTGGGAAAGTCATCGCTGAGTATGATGCTATAGAGTTCACTCTCCAAAGCAACCATTTTCTCCAAGGGAACAGATCTCTGTGGTATGGAGGCCAGTTGTAATACTAGGAGATCTCCAGGCCGCACCTGGAGGTTGGCAGTAATATCCTTGCCTAATAAAATTCCCTTCGCCTTACAACTGGGCTGAGGCAATCAGCATAGAGTACTGGCACATTCAAGTTTTTTAATTTCATGTTATGAATTACTTATTATTAATATTGATTGTACATTCAAGTTTTTTTATTTCATGTTATTATCATCAATGATTTACATTATCGTTTATTGTACATTCAAATTTCTTATATCATGTTATCATTATTATTATTATTATTATTAATACTGTACATTCAAGGTTTTCATTTTGTGTTGTTATCATTATCATTAACCTTTATTATGATTGTTTATGGTACATTCAAGTTTCTTATTTTGTGTTATCATTACTATTATTTAATACATATGCAAGGTTTTTATTTCATGTTATCACTCGTTATATTTTATTGTACATTCAAGGTTTTAATTTTGTTAACTTATCATTATTAATAACCTTTATTTTTATTGTTTATGGTACATTCAAGTTTCCTAATTTTGCGTTATCATCATTATTTACTGTACCGGCAAGGTTTTTATTTCATGTTCTCATTAATATTTATTATTAGTAATATATTTATTATAAATTCAAGTTTTTATTTTATGTTATTATTATGAATACGTATTGTGCATTCAGTTTTTAAAATATTGTTATCATCATTACCATCATTCTAATTACTGTAACAGCAAGAGTCCAGTAGCTGCTGTAAGACTAACGACGATAGTGGTAGGGTGTGTGAGCTTTCGTGAGTCACCGCTCACTTCTTCAGCCACAGCTAGAATGGGAGTCCATCTGTCCTTGGATCTTGCAGAGTGGAGAGATTCCCGAAAGGACGCCCATTCTAGCTGTGGCTGAAGAGGTGAGCGGTGACTCACGGAAGCTCACACACCCTACCACTAATGTTGTCAGTCTTCTAGGGTGATACTGGACTCTTGCTGCAGACGGGAGAATACGACCACCCATCTCGATCTCATTACGGTGGCGATTCTCTTCAGCGTGACGAGAGGGGAAGCGCCCAGCCCAGCCCAGCCGCCGCCCTGAGGCGTGTCAGCGCCGAGGGCGGGAAAGGGCGGCCTGCCCCCTCCTCGCTTCCCTCAGGCTCTGCGGGCCGGGCGGCAAGTGCGCCACATCTACCACACGCCCGGAGGGGGCGGGCGCGGGGCGCGGAGACCCGACGGGCGGCCGCGCCGGCCAATGGGCTCCGAGAGCGTCTGCCGACGGAGGCGGCGGCCGCCCAATGGGGTGGGCGCCGGGGCGGGGCCGGGAGGGGGCCGCCGGCCGCGCGGAGCCTTCCCCTCAGAGGCGACGAGGACGCGGCCGAGGATGATGCGGCTGCGGGGCGCGGCGCTGCTGCGGGACCTGCTGCGCTTCAGCCGGAGCGGCGCGGCGGCGGCGGCGGCGGCGGCGGCGCTGACGGTGGGCGGCGGGCTGGGCTGCTGCCGCCGCCTGGCCCTGAGGCGCCTCCACGCCGCCCGGCCCGGCGCCCGCGCCTTCTGCACCCGCTCCGAGGGCATTCTGGAGGAGCCCGGCAAGGGACCCCCGGCCGCCGCCCAGCCGCCCGCCCCGGCCGCCGCCCACAACAGCCACGGCGCCGAGCCCGGCAAGGACGCCGCCGCGGGGGCCGAGAAGTGAGTGCGGGCGGGCGGGCGGGATGCGCTGGGCCGCCGGCCACGGGACGGACGCGGCCGCTCTTGGCAGGGAGGGGCCCCCCGCTCTTCCTCCACGGTCGGGGCTGCCAACCTCCAGGTGGTGGCTGGAGGTCTCCCGGAATGACGACTGCTCTCCAGGCCACAGAGATCAGTTCCCCTGGAGGAAGTCTAGTAGCGCCTTTAAGACGAACCAACTTTATGGTAGCTTAAGCTTCAGAGAACCTGGTTTACTTCTTCCAGGGAAACTGATTTCTGTGGTTCTCTGAAGCTTACGCTACCATAAAATTGATTAGTCTTAAAGGCGCTACTGGACTTCCTCCAGGGGAACTGATCTCTGTGGCCTGGAGAGCAGTCGTCATTCCGGGAGACCTCCAGCCACCACCTGGAGGTTGGCAGCCTTTGAGAGTTAAGCCTTCGAGAACCACAGATCTCTTTGTCAGATGCATCGTGAGATGTATTTGACAAAGAGAGTTGTGGTTCTCGAAAGCTTACGCTACCATAAAGTTGGTTAGTCTTAAAGGTGCTACTGGGCTCTTTAGTATTTTGCAACTGTAGACTAACAGGGCTAACTCCTGTGGATCTGTGACCTTGGAGGAAGTGGCTGCTTTGAAAGGTGGACTCTTTGGCATCACACCCTGCTGAGGTGGTCTTCCAGATATCCAGGAATTTTTTAACACAACCGTAGGGAGAGGGGCTTGTCTTTCTGAAGTATTGATTCTTTCAACAACAGCCCTGTGAAGTTGGCTAGGTGGGGAGAGAGAGAGAGCATGATTGGCACATGGTCAGCCAGAAAAGTTCTGCCTTCTCCTGTTTTATCCATACAGTAGCTCTTTGAGGTGGGTTAGGCTGAAAGAGTGAGGGAATGGTTGGCCCACCTCACAGGGCTGTTGTGGGGACAAAAGAGAGGGAAGAAGACATTATCTTTCTGTTTTATTTATTATTTATGTCATTTATAGTCCACCTTTCTCACTAAGTCTGAAGAAGGATTACATAGTGTGAGATTAGTACAGTCAGTATCAAGGACATTTCCATACAGTGTCAAGGACATTTTCATAAACAATGCCATAGGGTAAATAAACACAAGCTTACAAACACATAGCATTCGCAAGAATCCAATATAGAGTTGAAGAAATGCTGAAACAGAACATAAGCAATTCTGAGACTGACATTAGACAACGACAGTTATCCGCCCTGAGCCCTTTGTGGGGAGGGTGGAATAGAAATCTAAATAAATAAATAAAAATCCCCACAACAGCCCTGCAAGGTGGGCTAAGCTTGAAAGAGAGGGGAGGGTGAGTGGCCTATGGTCGGCCAGAAAGGTCCATGCGTTCTCATGTTTTAGCCCCACAACAGCCCTGCAAGGTGGATTAGGTTGAAAGAGAGGGAGAATGACTGGCCCAAGGTCAGCCAGGAAGGCCCATGGTTCCTTCTCCTATTTTATCCCCAGAACAGAATCCTCCTAAATGTTTCAAGCGAGATTCCCTGTGTAAAGGACAGGAGCAGATTAAGTGTTACACGTTAAAGTATGATGGGAGGTCAGACGTTCTAGCTTCTCTCCCTTGGCCGGGAGTACGGTAAACAAAAGCATAATTACGTAGGGTAAACAACAATAAATTGAGGAAGAAGTCTGAAGAGTAAGAAAATTAACTGGCATCAGTCAAGGGTTATAAAACGTTACAACATATTAAGGAGAGCCAATTAAAATGTGTAAGAAATGGGTTCTGTTGAGTTGTTAGAAATTACAGTGAGGTTAGAGAGACTGGAATCTCTGATCTGGTTTATAATCCCGCATGTATCACAGTCAAATCTATGCCAGTCCTTGAAAGACAGGCTTTGTACCACATCCCTCTTTACCTACAACTCCTCTTTTTCCCTCTCTCCTTTTGTAATTTTCCCCTAAAAGATGTGGAATACGAACTTGCCTTCATAGGTTCTAAAGAATTGAACTCTGACTCACGAAAGCTCAAGCTGGAATAAATGTTGTTAGTCTTTAAGATTTCTAAAACAGCTCCTCCTCTGGAATTAATAGCAAGTAGCTTTTGCGCTTCTTGGCTTTTCCAGCAGCCGGGCATCTAGGTCATGGTTTCATGTTAGATTCCAGGGCTTCCTTTTGCTTTGAATTTTAAGCTCTGCTGCTATTCATATTAAACGTGGTGTGTTGCTGGGTACTTGTTTTAATGACACTTATTGTATCTACTCGCAACAAAGCCCGTTGTGGGGAAAAATACAATGGGCTCTAGAAAGAGGAGGGCGGGCAGGCGGACATTCCCCCTTCCTCTGTCACTGATCTTGGCTAGATGAAGTCAGGGGGGTGGGCATGGCCACCTCCTCTGCGCCTGATCCCAGCCGGATGAAGAGGGGCAGGTCGTTGCCTCCTGCTCTGCGCCTAATCTTGGCTGGGTGACTGGAGGGCGGACATTGCCTCCTGCTCCACACCTGATCATGGCTGGGTGAAGGGCGGGCCTTGCTGCCTGCTCTGCGCCGGATTCCAGCCATGTGAAGCAGGGGTGGCATTGCCACCTGCTGCACTCCTGATCCCGGCTGGGTGAAGAAGGGATGGGTATTACCTCCTGTTTTGCACCTGATTCTGGCTGGGTGAAATGTGTGTGTGTGGGGGGGGGATTGCCATCTGCTCCGCGCTTGATTCCGGCAGGTTGAACTGGGGGGGGCGGGCATTGCCTCCTGCTCTGCGCCTGATCCAGGCTGGGTAAAGGAGGATGGGCATTGCCTTATGCTCCGCTCCTGATCCTGGCCGGGTGAAGGGAGTGGGCATTGTCACCTGCTTCTTGCCCGATCCCAGCTAGATGAAGAGGGGGCGGGCATTGCTGCCTGCTCTGCTCCTGATACCAACTGGGTGAAGGCGGGGGAGGGCATTGCCACCTGCTCCATTCCTGATCTCGGCAGGATGAACAGGGAGGGTGGGTATTGCGCTCTGCTTCGTGCCTGATCCCAGCTGGGTAAAGGGTGGGCGGGCATTGCCACCTTCTCTGTACCTGATCTCAGCTGGGTGAGGGTGGCGAGCGGACATTGCTGCCTGCTCCGCTCCTGATTCCAGCTGGGTGAAGGGCAGGCGGGCATTGCCACCTGCTCTGCTCCTGATCCCAGCTGGGAGAAGGTGGGTGATGGGCATTGCCACCTGCTTTGCTGTTCATCCCAGCTGGGTGAAGATGGCGGGTGGGCATTGCCACCAGCTTCACTCGTGATCCCAGCTGGGTGAAGGCGATAGGCGGGCATTGCCCCCTCTCTGCTCCTGATCCCAGCTGAGTGAAGACGGAGAGCAGGCATTGTCACCTACTCTGCTTCTGATCCCAGCTGGGTGAAGGCATGGGATGGGCATTGCCACCTGCTCTCCTCCTGATCCCAGCTGGTTGAAAGTGTGTGTGGGGGGGGCAGTCATTGCCGCCTGCTCCACGCTCCACGCCTGCCTGGGCTTCCTGCCGTGGCGCGCTCTCTGGAGGTCTGGCTGCCTCCTCTGGGCTTCTTTCCACAGCAGCACCCTCTGGTGGCACACCAGGGTAGGAAGTGAGTTGTCTTGAATACGCTTAGCCTTTTATATAGTAGGATTGTAACTATAATAAGATGATTAAAGGAAGCGTTGAAGGTTGATTCTCCCTCTTCATCTCATGTATGAGGGAAATACTGATTAATGCGTGCTTTGGATATTTCTATAAGTTGCAGTGGGCTCTTCTCATTTGATGAGTGACCATCAGCTGCCACTCACTCGTTTTCTAGTCTTCTCTTCTATTAATGACACTGAGTGTTGGAGGGAAGGGATTCGAGAAATGGTCCCAGAAGTGCCACACTGGCTGCTGTATCATACTTCGTGCTCCTTGAGTGACTCCTGTCCCATGCCAATTCCCCGCAGCAAGAATTGAGCTTTATTATAGCACAAGATAACATTTCCAGTTCTGTCTTTAATAACAGAATCCTGGTATGTGTACCCTGCTCTTCCCATGAGCAAAGTTTGAAGTCCTTCTGTTGTCCGAGGTGCCTTCCTCTGGCCTAAGGGTCTCCTGTTGAAGGAAGAGCTACTTCCTTATATTGGAGGAAGGCTCCTTCGGCCGAGAGGAACTCCTAGCCTAAGGAGAGATCCTTGCCGTTATAGCTGAACATTACATGGAACAGGTGAAGAATTTTCCAGCTGAATTAGCCATTCTGTAGCAATTAGTCTGTAGTGACACAAAAGACAGTCTGTGAGGCTGGTAATTAACTGTTTTGTTGGTCTCCGAGGTGGTACAAAAGTTTTGTCATTGTTGCGCTTTTTAAAAAGTCACAGTGCTAAATCACTGTTGTTTAGTAGGAATATATTGCTGCATGCAGAAATACATTTAGAGATTACTGGCTTCTTTCCACATCAGTTCTGATGCTTGCCTGTGGCCCCTCCCCGCGTTCCTGCAAAGGTAGAAAAATGTCATATCTAAGTTAGCGACACTTGGTTTAGTAGATTACTTGTTTATATAGCCACTTATCTCAAGGCTACGCAGCGCTCTGTTTGAAGATCTAAAATGGTTTAATTTTGCTGTTCTCTGGAAGGAAGCGTTTCTCATGAATGTGTCTGTAGAGCTCCTTGGTTTCAGGTGACACTTACTTAGTTTTGCCATGGTTGGAGGAGGTGTAGAGTTGCATTATCACACTGCACAGTTCTAAAGTTTGCCCATTGGAGTCATAATGAAAACTAAGTCAAAACTTGAGGCAGTTGCGAGCTGCATGTGACAATCGCATTCAACCGCCCCCAACTTAAAAAAAAAAAATTAAACATAGCCTTAGGAGGAGGCTTCAAATTCGAGCTGAAGAACTGGTGATCCGGAGAGCACGGGGCTGCTCAGCCTTTTCATCTCCAGCTGTTTTGCTTCTCAAAATGGCACACAGGCCCTGTTCCTTTCTTTTCCTGGACTGTGGGGAGAATATCTGTTATCGTCACCTTGCTAGTGAAAAGGCAGGATTAGTGCGGTTTTGAGTGAGAGAATGTCAAGAGGGGAGGTTACGTTCCCTCCTGTTCCCCCATTCAAAGATTATAGCCTTTCAGTGCAGTTTTTTTTAAAAATATCTGAGGAAGAAGAGGAGAAAGATGGATGTGCCCGGGTCATACTGAATTTTGCCCTATGTGGAGAACAGCTGGCTGTGTCTGATCTGGCGAGCAAGAACATGTCTTAGTTCTCTTGAGCAGAATCATGAGCCTCTCTGTCTGCTGTCGACTCTGAAATCGGGAGACGACTGCTTGGAAGTTCAAGGGATAAAAACTTGAGCCCCGTTCAGCTGGCTGACTCTTATTTCTTGCCATCATAGATTTGGTGCCCCTTACAAATGCCATCCTGCTCGTTGCTAAAGAGAACAAATATTCTGTGAATGTCCCAGGGTATTCAGTTTAAAGCCAGAACCCTGAAAGCAAGTTGCTTTCGTGATCTGCTTGCACAAGTTTTTGGATTTTCTGGTAGGAAAATTTAATTTTTTTTAACAGTGTGTTTTCTAGTTGAAGCTGAGACATTGTAACCGTCTTCACAGCCGTTTCTGTTGCTGGAACATTTCCCAGCAGTGATACATCGATGCTGAGGGGACTGCTATGGGTGGGGCTGAAACAGACCGGTGTCGATTTCTGAAATCGTGATTTTTAGGGTCATAAGTTTTAACTTGGTTTTTACATCCCTGGATGATGAGAGAGGTCAGTTTAGTCCTGCTTGATGCTAACTCACTCAGCCAAGGTAATATGGACTGTATTCTCTCAGAGCTAAACAACACAAGATGCCCGACACGTGTCAGGTTCCTGCAAGTTCCTAAGCCGATCGGCTGCTAGCAGCTGCTTGACTCAACCATCCCTTCTCACAGAGAGGGAAAAGTGAGAAGGGATGGTTGAGTCTGGCGGCGGCGGCGGCGGTAGCAGCCTCAGCAGCTCTTGCTGCTGCTGCTAGCTGCCTGTCAGCTTCGGGCTCCCCTCGCTGATTCTTTCCCTCCCCTATGTCATGTACGCAAGCATCCATGTCATTGTTGTGTTCTGCATCTTACATTGAAAGTGTTATAAGCATCCATTGTCATTGTTGTGTTGTATGCAAGCATCCATGCCATTGTTGTGTTCTGCATCTTGCACTACATCTTATACTGATATAATGCCAAGGTTAAATACTGTGTTTTATGCATTTTACATAAGTCACCTGAGGGTGTCTAAACTGCTAATACTAATTTCCAGAGGAGCCAGTGGCCCCTTTGTTATCTCTAAGAAATAGGCGCTTTCACTTCTGCGTGTCCTTAGGACGGAGCTGCAGCTGTGTACTGAAATGTATCTTTTCCACAGAAGGGAATGATTCCACTTTGTGCTTTGTCTAGACTAAACAAATTGGTTCCCATGTAACTTTTTGGGTTTGTCGTGCCTGAATGCAAAGGGCGGGAGAATGTTCCCTATAATCAGTAGTCCTACTGTTTGAATAATTACTTATACCAGGGGTGGGCAAATTGCGGCCCGCGGGCCACATGCGGCCCGCTACAGAGTTTTTTGTGGCCCACCAAGACAGTCAGAAAAATCTGCCTTGAACCGAGATTTCCTTCCCGTGCGCGACCGAAGATTCGTCTCATGTTTTCCACTAGGACGGCTACGTCAATACGCATGCGCAGTGTAGATATGCGCTTTTCCAGTTGATCTGGTTAATTTCAATTTTGTCTTTGCAACAGTAAAACAATAAATAAATTGAATAAAACTACCACTGTTTTATTTTATATTTATTGATTTTTTATGATACAATTTATACCTTTTCTGAAATGCAAAGTTAACTAATGAATGCAATCATTTTAAAAGGTGCGGCCCTCTGCTAACCTCCGCTCCCACAAAGTGGCCCCCTGGCCAAAACAATTGCCCACCCCTGACTTCTACCAACTTCTCCCTACGAGTGTACACCTGAACTGAATAGATCTCTGAATAAAGTTTCTTCAACCAATGCACCTGAGTGCTTGCTGCGAGGGGCTTGGGGATCTCACTGCCAGGGACTACCACCCTAGGACTGACACCGTCCTTCTGGCCTTGCTGCTGCTGCTGCTGGCCTGACTACACTTCCCAGATAAACTTGTGGGAACCCGACACGTGTTGGGCGTCTCGTGTAGTTTATCCCTCAGACTATATGTATTGAGATTTCTTTTGATCAGCACCTGGATTCATAATCGGAAGGGCATCAAGGGCGGCTTAGCCCTGGTTGTGTGGTGCCAGCTATGCTGCCTGCTTTTATAAAGAAACCAGTGGCATCTTTTGTTATCTAGAATTTTCTCATATATAACTTAAACTGCAGAGAAGCAAGTATAACACCACTGCACCTTACTTAATCAGATTTCTCTTGACGTATCTGAGATCCTGTTGTAGTTCTGTAAATCTCTTGTGGGAATTGTTTTCCTATCTTGATGTGTGTTTATTTCCTGTATGTAGCAGTTTACATTTATCCTTATTGAACTTCACTGTACTATGCCCCAAGATTCATTCCATTTCTTTATATATGCCACCTTTCTGCCCACATCACAGCCACCAAGGCAGGTAATAGATCAAAAACGTATAAAAACATGTTTTACACCATTAAAGCCAAACAAAAACAAATCATTGCAACAATTAAAACCAAGCTAAAATACACATGCAATAAACATAAACACAGTTAAAATTTAGGGCATGAAGATTATAATGTTTAGTCTATTGAAAAACCTCCCAATTTTGTGTTACCTGGTTATTTAATATGTTTGGTTATTTAATCTGGTTAATTGGTTATTTAATATGTTTCATTCGTTACTAAACAGCATTAAACCAAGAACTAGTTCTGGAGGTTATGCTACTAAATTTGTATTAGTCTGACATTGATGTACTTGTTGCTTCCCTTATGCAGTTGGTAGACCTGTGTGCTGTGCTTTGTATTGGATCCCACAGGGCATGTCCATGTCTTCCTGTCCTTCCCTCCCAGCAGCTTCCTGAGACTTCCAAAAAGCTGATGTTTAGGATTATGGAGACCTTATGAACAAAATATGGCAGGCTGTTGTGAAGCTTTTCAAAGGCCTTGGGAGTCAACTAGAGGGAGATGAGAAAGTCAGAGCCAAGCTACAAGTGACGTCTGACACAGGTTGGACACGTGTCAGCTTCCCTCAAGTTTTGATGGGAAATGTAGGCATCCTGGTCTTGCAGCTGTAACGGAGAGCCAAGCTGCAAGACCAGGACGCCTACATTTCCCATCAAAACTTGAGGGAAGCTGACCAGTGTCCAACCTGTGTCAGGCGTCACTTGTAGCTTGGCTGTAACTGACAAAGGAATCTGACACAACACAAGCAGAAGGTGCTCACAGATTTTTCTCATCCCATCACATTTCTTTTCAACCTTCCTTTGAAATGTTATGAGGACTGAGGTTGGAAGACTTCCTGAAATCTCAGTAAATGTAGCCACTGCTTTTCCTTTGAATTTTAAACTTGTTGCTTCATCTAAGAAGGCTACTAGATGGGACCAGCTTGGCTTCTTGCTGTTCTGGTTGCTATGACTCCCATTTTTCTTCTGGATATTTAAGTTTAGTGGCTTTAAACGTTACTCTCGAGCATTGAAATGGAGCTAATGACTGTAATTCAGACCTGTAATGATTGAATTATTTAAGTCCGCGAACTTCTAGACAGTTTTTTGTTTACCTTGTTTTCTAATTCTGTAATCCTAGTACTTCTGCATTGTCCAGTGGCTGTCTTAATGCTGACAGACTTGTTTTCTGTATTTTGTAGTTTTCCTTGAGTCTCAGTAACAAAGGTGGGCTCGTAAACGAACTAAATGAAACGAGTAGCTTTATCAGAGTGCTTAAAGGTAGAAAAATAACAGCATTAATGAGATCCTGTAAATATTTAAGGACAGGAATTCTCTCACTGTCTTCTCTTTCTCTCCCACTGCCATCAACTTCCCACGTAAGACTTTGTGTAAGTGAGGGTGGGGAGCCAGGGATGTAGAATTAGTTTCCGTCGTGCAGCCTTCTTCTCACTTGCCGCTGGAGCAGAATTGTAAGCGCTTCCCTTGATCCACTGGTGTTTTTTTTGTGGGTAGGTGTCTGTCCCCCAGGTATTTGGGGGGAAAGGTAGAGGTGGATCTGCTGGTTGTAGAGCTCCAGTCCTGCCCTAGAAGACCTGCGTTCTTCAGTCCTCATTCGTCTGCGCTGTTGTGATTGAGCTCAGAAATAGTGCATCGATAATATTAATGTCTCTGCAGGATAGCTTGACAAGAATAGGAAGACAAGCAAGACGTTTTTATTTTCAGCTTTGTTCTTAGGAGTTTGTGCTCTTGTCCCCCGCCCCCCCCCCCCAGCCCTATCAGCTAAAGTTTTTAGACGTGGCAGGTATCTCCCCTGTGTGTGAAGTTTACACATTGCTCAGTTTGCAGACAAACAAAATGCTCCTGCAGGGTCTGATTAAGGAACTATGAGCCCAGCGAATTCACAGAGCAGCTGTCTCCTCTTCCTCCTGGGGCCCTGAAAGGCTAGGGGGTCACATTTGGAGGGAGGGGGGTTGATCTGCAGGGTCCCTGTTTCTGGTTTTGCATGGCTTCCCAGGGATGCAGAAGGCTACAGGAAGATACCATTCCATGAATTTGTTGCATTCATGATTCATTAAATCCATCCCACTGTTCTGGAGTTCATGTGAAATACTTTGACGTTCTGTAGTAATAGAAGCATCGCAGTTAATAACAAGATGCTATGTCGGGTATGGAGAAGTTTTTACTAGGGATCATTTGAATTTACGGAAGGTCCAGTACCTATTTGTGGATACACAAATCCGCATGCGTATAACTCTCCATGTGGATTAGGCTAGATTATATTCTGTAGACCGTACTTTGTTTGTGTTGGCACAGTCCTCATTTGTTTATGCACGCCATTCACCTGGTTTACTTTTTAACACCAGATTTAAGTTCTCCTGAAAAACAAGGCTTTGGTTTTTACATGGATCTTTTTTCTTCTCTAGAATGCCTCTTTCCCCATGGCTAGTGGGCATTACGCAACAGCGATCTCCGTCTCGTGCCTAGAAAACTATGCTACAAAAAGGAAGTGAAACTGATAGTATATTTTGTAGTATGAATGGATGGAAGGACCTGCCTGAGACCTGAGAGTGATAACTCACAGGAGTTGTTCAAAGTGGGGCTACCCTTGTACAGCATGAGCTTGATTTTAAAAAAGAAATCTATAGCCCTTATCTGAATGGCTAGTCCCATTTTGCAAATGGAGAAAATGGATTGCAGAAAGAGGAAATTTTCTGAATTCACTGGGTAACCTTATACTAGGTATTCCAGCACTTCTTTTGTTGACTGCCATGTGTGTCTTGTCTTCAGATTAACTTGATACAGTAAAATCTACATTTTGCAGAGAACGAATGCTTATTTCCGCATAACTATTATGTCCACTATGACAATACAAAGCGGGCATGGTATCTTTGTTCTTTTTGGCATATGCTGAATATGTGTTTTGCTAAGTATTTAATGGTACTAAAACACTGCTCTTAATCTGAACAAACATTACATAACATTATTGACCTGAGAAATAGGGGGAGAAAAAGCTTATACTGCAGTTTAAACTGATAAGCTTTATCCAGGAGGAGTCAATTTGAGGTATTTTCTGTGTGTAAAGT
The DNA here is from genome assembly GCF_028583425.1 of Eublepharis macularius. Classification (NCBI taxonomy): domain Eukaryota; kingdom Metazoa; phylum Chordata; class Lepidosauria; order Squamata; family Eublepharidae; genus Eublepharis; species Eublepharis macularius. The sequence goes on along the minus strand of NC_072791.1, from coordinate 223,556,425 downwards.
GAATGTTGGCCATGTTTGCTTTGTCAGCTGGTTCAATGTCATCGCTAAATATTGAGCTAGTCTGCTTGATTTAACAGCAGCAGATGTGAAAGATACCTTGGAAAATTTTGTATAGGTTATATTCCTTTCACTACACTGAATATTTAGAACTTTGAATGCTTGGCACTAGAATCTTAAAACACACCGTACCTTGGTAAGCCAAAATTACTATCAGTTGGTTGCACTTGGCATTTACTGTTCCGTTACGTCTTCTATATGGGAACACTTCTTTTGAGCTACATGTATGTTTTGGTAGCTGCGGTGGCAGCAGTTAGCCCATAAATGTCTAGTGACACATCTATTTAGGGTTTTTTTGACAAGGGGAGAAGATGCATTTCAGTCATTTAAGTATTTTAACAGCATTCTTGCAAAGCACACAAGGGATCAAATGAGCCACGCAGCTTCTTCTGCACATATGAGGGTCTTTGGACCTGTGCTTCTTTGTTATCAGCTTCACATCAAACTAGTTCTGAAATAGCGGGAACTGACATTCCAAAGAGTTTTTTGAAAAGTAATTTTTCAGGAACAGGCTTGAGGCTTTACTTTTCTTTAACTAGAAAGCATCTTTAGTGCAGGGAATCAGTTTATACCCAAGTCCTTAATATCTATTTTCCATAGTTTTAAATTAAGAAATATCAATTAAAGTCTTTTGCTACCAGAGTTAATGCCACCCACTGCTTTAGGTCCTGTCACTCCCTTTTGCTGAGCTGGGTCCTCTGATTCTCTTCCACTAAGTTCCCCACCAACAGAGAGAGGCTTACTGCAGTGCACAGCTTCTTCCTCTAACGGAGAAAGGCTTTCTTGGGCGAAGAGAAGTCTATCTCTGCTGGAGGAAAACGTAACAGAAAAGAGTTGCAGGATTCGGCTCAGCATGTCTCTTTAAATACAGCTTTATTTTTTAGTGAATTGCCAGGTGTTTCTTCTGAAGGCACTGGCTGCTCTTGGCTTTGACTTTTCTGCTGCTGTCAGTTGGAAAGGAATAATACAACGGGCTTTATTTTTGCAGTGCCTTATAGCACATGGATCCAAGTATTTAGCTGTTAAGTTAATAAAAACCCGTTAATTTAATTATTGTGGTTAGAAGAGAACTTAGGAGGAGCTCAGTCGGAGGTCGGATATATTCAAGCAATTCAGTGGTGCATGGATAAGAGCCTGAAGGGGGCCTTGAAGGTGCTTATTGTGTTCTCACCAGGCTTTTCTCTTGTTTCTTTTCAGTAAGATAAAGCAAGGCCTTCTCCCCAGCTTGGAGGACTTGCTGTTCTATACCATTGCAGAAGGGCAAGAGAAAATACCAGTGCACAAGTTCATTACGGTGAGTTTCTTTTAAAAAAAAACATGTTAACCACTAAATGGTATAGCTGAATATTTGTCGCTTTTGAGCAGCGGTGCACATTGCAAGCTTTCTAATGACCAGGGCTTTTTTTCAGCTGGAACACAGTGGAACGGAGTTCTGGCACCTCTTGAAAATGGTCACATGGCCGGTGGCCCCGCCCCCTGATCTCCAGACAGAGGGGAGTTTAGATTGAGGGCAATCAAACTCCCCTCTGTCCGGAGATCAGGGGGCGGGGCCACCAGTCATGTGACCATTTTCAAGAGGTTCCGGAACTCCGTTCCCCCGCGTTCCTGCTGAAAAAAAGCCCTGCTAATGACCAGCTGATGGAGGGGGGCAGGGGGCAGTGGCAGTCAGGCATTCCTGCTATGCAGCATCTGGAAATCTGACATTGGTGGCTTCATAGGATCCATTTGCTGTTAATAATGTGAAACTGAGAGCATGCTAGTGCATATCTTCTAAACTTGGCTATGCCAAGGTGTAACAGAACGGAGGCACCCTGTGGAAGTGCCTGTTAGCTGGCTACTGCATTGTGTGGGAAAATGAGCTCATAGTGTTCAAGCTCGACTTGAGTGTTATCAGGACAAAATAAGAAACATTCATGATGCTTTCTTAAAAACAATAATTTTGCAGGCTCTCAAATCTACGGGTTTACGTACATCTGATCCAAGGCTGAAAGAATGTATGGATATGCTAAGATTGACTCTACAGACAACCTCCGATGGTGTCATGCTAGATAAAGATCTCTTCAAAAAGTAAGTAACTTATTGATTTGCAACTATGGCCTGAAACTTGCCATATTCCAATCAGGCAGGGAGACAAAAAGCAAGCTCTCCCAAAAGCAAGTTAGAGGCTTTCTCATGTGATGTGGAAGACCTCTGCCTGACAAACTGGAGAGCATTAGTTGATCTCACTGAGAGCTCTCTGTCTTTCGGTGCTACACCTCTGAAGATGCCAGTCACAGCTGCTGGCGAAACGTCAGGTACTACAATGCCAAGACCACAGCCATACAGCCCGGAAAATCTACAACAACTAACGTTCTTCAGCCATGAAAGCCTTTGACAAAACTGGAGAATCTTTGCCTGTTGGAGTAGACAGTACTAACTTTAATAGATCAGTGGTCTGACTCAGTATAAGACAGGGTTACATATACTCCAGAACAACGGATTTTACAGAAAAATAGCTCCCCTTCATTGACCATATAGCCAAGAATGACATACAACCAAAAAATCCAGTGTACCAAACCATGATGTTATGAAAATTTCAAATCTATGAACACTCATAACTATACATCCTTAGTCGGGCTTTGCAGAACAAAAAATGATCCATGCAAACAACTTATTCTGTTGTTTGGTTCATCACAATTCATCTTATCCTGCTGAATAATTGACAACAAAATAAAGCTTTCAATCTCGTGTAACATCGAAAGAATCCATGCAGATAACCTGAGTTACTGACTCAACAGACATATAACATAGGAATGTCAATATTGTACGTTGCAACAGCTGATTTTATTGTCATCTTTAATGTTATTGTTGTTTATCTTTAATGTTATTGTTTATAAGAAATTAAAAAGACAGAATTGCCTGTTCATAAAACGGTAGCTTCTCAGTTGTTGACAGAAGTCCATTAACTTGTTTGCCATGTTTGCTGAGTAGTGTTGTGGAATGGTACGTGCTAATGAATTATCTCATGGGTGCGTTTCTGGTTTGTTCATCTGAAAGTATAGTATAATCCTGGCATTTCAGCTGAGAAGAGGGCAAAGTTAAGTACAGCTTGTGCGCAAGTGTTTAAAAGTAAAGTTTTACATGCTAAAGTTTAAATTATTTGTTGTCTGTAATGCTCAAAAAACCCGTTTTATATTTCTACATATGGGGAGCTAATATTAAGTAATTTTCATACTTGGCAGTTATCAGTAATGTAACAATTTTTCATATTTCACAGGTGCGTTCAAAGCAATATTGTCTTGCTTACTCAGGCTTTCCGGCGAAAGTTTGTGATTCCAGATTTCATGTCCTTTACCTCTCACATTGATGAGCTGTATGAAAGTGCTAAAAAGCAGTCTGGAGGAAAGGTAACAACAGCCTCAATGCTGCTGTGTTCAGTATAGTTGCGTCATGTAAAAGCCACGCTTCGAGGGACGCACGAGTTTTATTTGCTTCAAGAAATATTCCTAAGGCTGGGGAAGTTTATTTCTTTATTTAGGATGTTCCAGTGCTGCCTCTTCAGAGGCCTGCTTGAGGCTGCTTACACTGAAACACTGGCTCCTTTGCGTTTCCATGCCACCTGTTCATAATGGGCAAGGACATGTGGCAGATTTCCTCTTTCTTCTTGTCTGTGCACAGCAAGAAGTTGGTAGAAATTCGTACTGTTATCCAGTCTCTTGAGATCTGTCTCTCATTTCCTCCGCTTCCTCTAGTGTTTTTGCTTAAGGCTGCATGGGATAGTTCATAGGGTGCAGTGAGGTGGTATACACTTCAGCAGTCTCTTTTGTTCTCTCAAAACAAATGTCGCCTATACATTTCCCCCTACCCTTTCCCCAAGCAGCATGGGAGGGCGTACCTGGTTCTCCCCTCCTCCTGTTTCATCTTCATGACAGCCCTGTGAGAGGAAGAGGCTGAGAGAGCTTAACCAGCTCAAGGCCACCCAGTAAGCATAATGACTGAGCTCAGTTGAAGAAGCCGGGCTTCACTGTATCCCAAAAGGACCGTCATGGGTAATGTTTCAGAGGTTCATGGCAGCTTGGGCTCTGAGGCTCAACTCCCAAGTGTGATATCGGAGCTATTAAACTTCCACTGTTCCTTTACTACAAAAATGTTCACTGCTACTGGTTTAATGCGATGAATGTGTTGGCCAGTGGTCTTGGTCAACTGGTGTATCTGAGCTGACTTTTTTTGTTTGGGATGCAGTAGTTGATGAACACGCTCTTAGTAGCTCACTGTGCACCTTTTTATACAACTAGTATCCCTCACGCCCCGGCTTATGTGGCCCAGACTGAAATAAGTAGAATTGAAGGGCCCTTATAGTCAAGATGGAGAGAGTCTGCATTACATGGTGTTGGAGGGGGGTTGGATTTGAACTTCCTTCAACAGATACTTTAAGCTGAACTTTTTCCTGCTAGTAATTATTATACTACAAGGCTACAAATCTTAAACTGACAGTATTGTTCCTCTTCTAAATAGGTTGCTGACTATATTCCCCAACTGGCTAAGTTCAGTCCCGATTTGTGGGGAGTGTCTGTTTGCACAGTGGATGGACAAAGGTATGTTAAAACATTTTAAATATCTGAGCTCTCCAGAGAATTGCAGCTGTAGCGATAGAGGCAGAACCTTATCTGTGAGGAACTGAGATAGCTTCAGCAGTTCTATAAAGCCCATGTTGTTCCTTAACGGTGCTAGTTGGAAAGCTTTTTTTTTTTTAAAAAAAAGTGCTGTTCAGGACAGTCCCGCATCATAGAGATTTGGAATGGTCTTTCCTTTGATAAATTTTTGTTGAAAATCTTCAGTTTTGTAAGTTGCAGAATTTATATTTAATATGCGAAGTTAATTCTTTTTTCCATAATTTTTTATTTTATTAATAGAATTAAAAGCGCAATAGAAAGGGCAAAGAAATAAGAGAAAGAAATTGTGAAAGAAGCATACAGAAAAGGGGAAAAAAGACGGAAATTAGAAATAAAATAAAACAATAATACATATTTCATTTTAATTTTTTCTCTACAACACTTATTTTAACAAACACCATACTTTAAATTTTAATCTCTCCAACATTTCCTTTTCCACTACTACCTCCCTTCTATTTATTTTTTTCCCAGATTTATCTTTTTAAAAATCAAAACCACAAATCATCAAATCATTCTCATTTCACGCAGAAAGTCAATAAGGGGATTCCATTTAGCCAAAAAAGTAGACAATGATTTATCTCTGACCAAAGCTGTAAGTTTAGCCGTCTCCGCTAATCCAGTCCTCGATTGAAGGCAATTCTGTTCTTTTCCATTTTTGCGTATACAAAAGCCTAGCTGCTGTAATCAAATACTAAAATAAAACACTGTGCTGATTTTCTGTTTGTCCATTAGTCCTAACAAAAAGGTTTCTGGTTTAAACTGTTTAGTAGTCTTCAGTGTTTTTTGTATTATCATATGAATTTGAGTCCAACATTTTTTAGCTTTACGGCAAGTCCATCAAAGATGATAAAATGTTCCTTCTTGTTTCTCACATTTCCAATATTTGTTTGATATACCTTTACTCATTTTAGCTCATTTATCAGGAGACATACACCACCTATACATCATTTTATAAAAATTTTCTTTAACACTCAAAGTGAATTTAAGCCCCTTTATCAACATATTTTCCCACTGATCCATCATTATATTATACCCAAAATTTGTAGCCCATTTTCCCATCCCATCTGTCACCGATTCTTTTTCTGTTTAAAATTTCAGTAACAGCTTACACATTCACCACTGCCCACTAAGTATGTAACATTGTCATATACACAGGTCCCAGTCACAGATGTTAAAAAATCCGGATGTATAGTTGCCTTGCCTGGAGTGCTATTTTTACTGATATTATGTGCGTACATTAATAGATGTTAGGGTTACATTCAGTGAGACCTCTCGTACCCCAGGGCCACCAGCTAACTCGTTAATGTTTAAACTTGATTCCTGTTTGCTGTGCGCTACTTTTTTAAGGGCCCCAGGGAGAAATTTATGATCTTATCCTCTCCACGGGCTGAGCGATACAAAACAGCTCTCCTTCTGTTGGCTGCCAGAAGCCACTGCAGGTAGGGAGAAGGGACTCCCTAAAAGTCCCCCTCCACATTTTCATTTATTTATAAGATTTATATGCTGCCTCTGCAGAAAACTTAAGATTAAAAAGCAGGTTAAAAACTGGGATCAATCTATGCAATCTGGATATAAAACATAATGCAATAGTTTACGATTACTAGATAGCAGGTGTATTATCCTTGACTTTCAAAGGCAAGTCTCAAAGCTGCTGAAGTATTTTCTCCCTGTCTAAGGACATGCTTTATAGTGCTAATGTTTGTGTTCCTAATAGAATTTTTGGCAAGACTCTGTGTTTGGAAACCCACAGTGAAAATACTTGCTTATCCAAAACCCCAAGTTTCTTGATGCGTTTTGAGTGTATTGGTCTTCCTTTGTGGATGTGGTGACTGATTGTCAAATGTATAAATATTGATGATAAAAGCTGAAACTGCACACTTACTGCTGGTTTCATGTTCAGTATTCCAGCTGCCTCATTCTCCCCCCCCCTCCATCTTAGTATTTTACTGTTCAAAGGGGATAGTGCCAGAAACACCCAAAGGCTGTTTTTTCCTTCAAGGAGTTCCAGTTTTGGAACTAGGACACAGGGTCAAGTTCAGGGACATTCTTCAGCCTTCGTAAGGAGGAAGCGTTGTCTTCTATGTCAGTGTGCAGGGACCAGGTTTGAGTAGCACTAACCTAATTGAGTGACGGTGCTGTCGACATCTTTCTTAAGCCATGACACATGTGAACATGTGTGCATTATATGCTGCCAAGTCACTTCCCGACGTATGATGATCCTGTAAATGAAAGACCTCCAAAACATCCTGTCATTAACAGACATGTGAACATAACTCTAGCTTGTTGTTATTAGATGTGTTCAAGTATTACATCTGAATGTGTTTAAAAAAAGGTTCAGGATTGGCTGTGAATCCGAGGGTAAAAGCGTGTTTGAAGAGAGCTTACAAACTATTTTTTTATTTTTTTTTATTAAAGCAAAAAAAGGGGGTACAGAGAAGAAGGGGAGAAACAGATGTGAAACTGTGTGCTACAAGGATTATTAAAATACAAAATACCTTTATGGATATTAAAATAGCTACTGAATATTTTTCCAGATTAAGCAACACATGCAAAGTTCAAACCTATTTCTACTTGTTATTCTAGTAATAAAGAGAGAGAAAAAACAATTATCACTTGCACTGCTTATCATTTAATATAATTGATTATCACAACCTTTGAGAGCCTTAAGATAAAGTACTATTAAGAGTTCTAACTAGACATGGGCACGAACTGAAAAAACCCCGAACCACATTATTCGTGGTTCATCGCATTCCGTGAACCAGAAACCACAAACTCACGACCTTTTCCCAGGTCACGAATTGGTTTGGGGTTAATGGAATTTCAAACGCCCGATGGTGGCTGCTGAAGCCGGCGCCGGGCGTTTGAAACAGACAGCCGCCTTCTGTTGATCATGGCGGCAGGAGAATGGGGCTGTCACTATCACACACACAAAGCTGGCTTCAGCCCATCAGGTGAAGCCAGTGCAGTGTGTGTGAAACTGACAACCCTGTCGGCAGGAGAACGGGGCTGTCAGCTTCACTCACCCCAAGCTGGCTTCAGCCCATGGGCTGAACACGGCAAGGGGTCTATAAAACAGACAGCCCTATTTTCCTGCTGCCTGGGAGGCAGGAGAAGGGGGCTGACCGCTTCACTCGTCCCGCGCCGGGTTCAGCCCATGGGCTGAAGCCAGCATGGGGTCTGTCAAACTGACAGCCCCTGTTCTCCTGCCACCCAGAGCAGCTGGAAAGGGAGAGTTGGAAGGGAGGAAGGTTCCCCACACCGCTTGCAAGCCCAAGCGGCAGGAGAAGGGGGCTGTCAGCTTCACTCACACTGCACCGGCTTCAGTCCATCAGCTGAACCCAGCGCAGGGTCTGTGAAACTGCTCAGGCAGCAGGAGAGCGGGGCTGTCAGCTTCACTCACCCCGCACCAGCTTTAGCCCGTCGGCTGAACGCAGCACAGAGTCTGAAACGGGCAGCCCCGTTCTCCTGCCATCACCGTATATTCTAACACTTTGTCCTTCCAAATTTCCCTGGTTGGGCATTCTCCTTTCCATTTGCTTGCCATTACCACTCTTGCCACTGTCAGCAAATATCGAAATAGTTCATGTCATGTCCTGTCCACATCACCTGGTATAATGCCCAACAGCTTACAAACTATGATTTGCCTGGGGGATGGTTAAGCGACACATCGGCACCAAACAGATCCTGATGAAGGCAGTGTCCCTGCCGCCACTTGCAAGGTGAAGAGAGTTCGTGATGTGCTCTCGCCGTTGGCAGGACTTGACCCAGACTGCTTTAGAACGTTCCAGCTTTTTTTCCTGGCTGCTCCAGAAATGCATAATATAAAATAGTTTATGTAAATCATCAGATTACACTGATGACATTAAAAAGGTCAGGAAAATTTAACAGTAACATTTCCCCATGTTTCAGTCAGAGATCCTCTGACTATTACGTGTCTAGAAGTAAATAGTACAAGGCCAGGCCAACTTTAGCAGGCAGGCTATCTTATTCTTGAATCGTATTTGAAACTATCATTAGATAACTTAGTTCTTGTAAACATTTGCTCGTGCTTAACTTGCATTAGGTGTATTTGTGATAAAGAGTTGAATGAATCAGTTTGCAAACTTACTCTGATAATACTTTTGACTTGACTTTGTCCATACCTTTATGTACGAGTGTTCTTCCTGCATGCAGGCTGCCAAGCTGAACCAATACATACATGTGCCTGCATGCCGGCTAGGTTTTTCTATGAACCTTTTGCCGTTCCAAGTGAGCCGCAACAGCAAGTGGTTTATCAAGACCTTGGTGGACAGCTTTGCATAGCTGGTGGGTGGAGATCAGTTTGGGGGATTGCCAGTTTCACAGGCCTGGATGGTTAGCTCTAAAATATGTAGTAAGGCCAGGGCCAGCCCGCCCACTGAGGCCAGGCCGGCAGCCCCCTTGGGTGCTAAGGCGCCGGAGGGGGCACCGGCCCGGGGGTGGGGGTGCACGCCACTGAGCGGGCAGCCTCCCAGCCCTCCCACCCAGTTACTCTGTGCTGCCGCCACCATCACCGCCGGCACACAGCTGCGGGCCAGGCATGGCTGGGGCGGCGTGCGGAGCATCTGAGCCGGAGGGCTGGGAGAATGCACGCCGCCGCGCACCACCTGCCGTGCCTGGCCCACAGCTGCTGCGCCCGGCCAGGAGTGCGTGCTGGCGGCGGCAGCGTGGGGCAGCCGAGCAAGCAGCCTCCTGTTCAGTTGCTCTGCGTGCCAGGCACAGCCAGCGGCCAGGGCGGCCGGCTGCGCCTGGCCCGCAGAGCAACTGAACAGGAGGGCTGGAAGGCCCCCCACGCATGCGCCAGCCCTGCGTGATGATGTCACATGCAGTGACATCATCACGCAGTCTGGCGCGTGCGCGCACAGTGGCAGCCTTAAGCTGCCTCAGGCACCAGCAGTGCTGGATCTGGCCCTGAGTAAGGCTTAGATATATTTCTTCTTTGATTTTAAGCCTAATGTTTAGATAGTTTTGGACTTAACTGAACAAAAGCATGCAAGTTTAAGGAAGTTTAAACCAACAAACCAACAAAGTTTGGTGCAAAAAGTGGATTCTTCCAACACAATACCATGACACACACTCTATTCAGCACCTCAGGGTTTTTTTCCTGCCAACTGGGATAAAAATGGACATAAAATCAAAATAATGCCCACCCATCCAATGAACTCTCTCATGATTGTGTGCTGTACCATTGTGTATATGGGGAAGTGATACAATACTGTTGGAAACTATCAAGCTGTTGCTTCTAATAACTGATAAAATACAAATGGATTTTTCAATTTCTTTCTGTTGCTCTTTTAAAAAAGAAATTAAATTAATATTTTGAGGGACCCTCCCTTATTTTTGCTTGGTTCGATTCAGGTATTTCCTTCACATTTATCATCTCGTCCAATGAAATACCTGCTACGATTTCTAACTTGAAACAAAATACTTGTATTAATGAACGTGCTCAAAACTCTTTATCAGCTGTTCCTAGCGTACAGTACTTGGAGAGAATGTATTGCTTCACACCTGCAAGTTGGGAATGATGCGATCAGTTTTGGCGTTGAACTTTTTTTTGTGTCTGTTAAAAGTAACTGATCTGCACCCAGTTCGTACTGCTTTCAGAGGTTCCAGGTGCTCGTTGTTCACGCTGCACTCGGCAGTTCCCCCTCAAATAATAACAGCACATCCAGCTGTTCTTTGGTTAGTAGTGGGATAAAGTGAAAAGGCAGTTCTGTTCTCTGATGAGTTGTAGAAGCAAAGAATAATATGAAAGAATCCCTTTCCCTAGTTCCCTCTGGAGGACATGACTGTATCCGTCTCCAGACAAATCTGTTAGGGGCGTTAGAAGTCTAATATTGTGTTTGTTTCTCTCAGACATTCCATTGGAGATACCAAAGTCCCATTTTGTCTTCAGTCCTGTGTAAAGCCTCTGAAGTATGCTGTTGCTGTTAATGACCTTGGCACGGAATATGTACACAGATACGTCGGTAAAGAACCGAGTGGTCTGAGATTCAACAAACTGTTCCTCAATGAAGACGGTATGTCACCTCTGTATGCGTTATCTGTTACACAACATTCAGTCTGTTGACCCAGTTCCTAGGGAATGGGGTTTATGATGGAGGAAGGAGGGAAGAATGGGCTGGCATTCCAGTCCCTCTGCCCACCTGTCCAATGAACTCTCTCATGGATCTTCGCTCAGGATGTGATGTTAACATTTGTTGCTTGTGTTCTAGATAGGATTAAACTAATGGCCTTTGTGTTGAGCAAAACGGCAGAGAAGGTTTAAGTACTTCCGTTTGTGATGGTCGGAAACTTTGAGTGGCACATTGACGGTACCAACAATTCTCAGGCCGCGTTCTCCCTAGCTATTTTCCTGGGCCCTTAGGTGTCGGTTTAAGCGAGTGTCGTTTCTGCCACTCCTGGGCAGAGCCACTCACTAGTTCTCTTAAGCCTGGGGTTGGTTGTGGTGAAGCAGATGCCTCTGGGAAGGAAAACAGCTGCCCTTGGCTGCCTCAGAAGAAGTGGTGGGAGAGGAGGCCTCCAGTTAGAATGGATACTGATGAACAAGCATGTCTGCTCATTGGGAGAACTTGAAACAGAGCCCCAGCCTGCCGAAGCAGACTTCCTCACCGTCATGCACCCTAGCCTGGGGTGTTCACTCAGGAATAATTCCTCTGTATTGTCGAAGGCTTTCACGGCCGGAGAACGATGGTTGTTGGGGGTTTTCCGGGCTGTATTGCCGTGGTCTTGGCATTGTAGTTCCTGACGTTTCGCCAGCAGCTGTGGCTGGCATCTTCAGAGGTGTAGCACCAAAAGACAGAGATCTCTCAGTGTCACAGTGTGGAAAAGATGTAGGTCATTTGTATCTACTCAGGAGGGGTGGGGTTGAGCTGAGTCATTCTGTAAGAGTTTCCCAGGGTGTGGAATGCTAATGGCGGGAGGCTTCACTGTATCCTGAGGAGGTTCTTTTGCATATGGATTGGTGCTTGATGTGCTAATCTTCTCTGCAGGGCTATTGTCGGGTGTGGAGTGTTTTGTTGGCCTGGTGTTTTTCAGAACTGGAGCCCATGCTCTGTTCATTCTTAAGGTTTCTTCTTTCCTGTTGAAGTTTTGCTTATGCTTGTGAATTTCAATGGCTTCCCTGTGCAGTCTGACAAAGTAGTTGGAAGTGTTGTCCAGTATTTTGGTGTCCTGGAATAAGATACTGTGCCCTGTTTGAGTTAGGCTATGTTCAGCCACAGCTGATTTTTCAGGCTGTCCAAGTCTGCAGTGTCTTTCATGTTCTTTTATTCTTGTCTGGATGCTACGCTTTGTGGTCCCGATGTAAACTTGTCCACAGCTGCAGGGTATACGGTATACTCCTGCAGAGGTGAGGGGGTCTCTGCTGTCTTTTGCTGATCGTAGCATCTGTTGTATTTTTCGGGTGGGTCTGAATACTGCTTGAAGGTTATGCTTTTCCATAAGCTTTCCCATCTGATCAGTAATTCCTTTGATATATGGCAAAAACACTTTTCCTGTAGGTGACTGTTTTTCCTTGGTTGTTTGATTCATCCTGGGTTTGATTGCTCTTCGGATTTCATTTCTGGAGTAGCCATTTGCCTGAAGTGCGTGGTTTAGATGATTAATTTCCTCATTGAGAAAGCGCGGCTCACATATCCGTCTTGCACGATCCACTAATGTTTTCATTATGCCTCTTTTCTGTCGGGGGTGGTGATTGGAGTTTTTGTGTAAGTACCGATCAGTGTGAGTTGGTTTCCTGTAGACCTTGTGACCTAACTGAAAGTTTGCTTTGCGGATGACCAAGGTATCCAGGAATGAGAGTTTTCCCTCACTTTCTTTCTCCATTGTGAATTGTATGTTCAGGTGGATGTTGTTGAGATGATTCAAAAACTCCCTCAATTCTTCCTCCCCATGGCTCCAAATGATGAATGTATCATCCACAAACCGGAACCATACACTGGGTTTGTGGGGTGCTGATTCTAGAGCTGTTTTTTTCCGGTTTGTGGATGATACATTCATCATTTGGAGCCATGGGGAGGAAGAATTGAGGGAGTTTTTGAATCATCTCAACAACATCCACCTGAACATACAATTCACAATGGAGAAAGAAAGTGAGGGAAAACTCTCATTCCTGGATACCTTGGTCATCCGCAAAGCAAACTTTCAGTTAGGTCACAAGGTCTACAGGAAACCAACTCACACTGATCGGTACTTACACAAAAACTCCAATCACCACCCCCGACAGAAAAGAGGCATAATGAAAACATTAGTGGATCGTGCAAGACGGATATGTGAGCCGCGCTTTCTCAATGAGGAAATTAATCATCTAAACCACGCACTTCAGGCAAATGGCTACTCCAGAAATGAAATCCGAAGAGCAATCAAACCCAGGATGAATCAAACAACCAAGGAAAAACAGTCACCTACAGGAAAAGTGTTTTTGCCATATATCAAAGGAATTACTGATCAGATGGGAAAGCTTATGGAAAAGCATAACCTTCAAGCAGTATTCAGACCCACCCGAAAAATACAACAGATGCTACGATCAGCAAAAGACAGCAGAGACCCCCTCACCTCTGCAGGAGTATACCGTATACCCTGCAGCTGTGGACAAGTTTACATCGGGACCACAAAGCGTAGCATCCAGACAAGAATAAAAGAACATGAAAGACACTGCAGACTTGGACAGCCTGAAAAATCAGCTGTGGCTGAACATAGCCTAACTCAAACAGGGCACAGTATCTTATTCCAGGACACCAAAATACTGGACAACACTTCCAACTACTTTGTCAGACTGCACAGGGAAGCCATTGAAATTCACAAGCATAAGCAAAACTTCAACAGGAAAGAAGAAACCTTAAGAATGAACAGAGCATGGGCTCCAATTCTGAAAAACACCAGGCCAACAAAACACTCCACACCCGACAATAGCCCTGCAGAGAAGATTAGCACATCAAGCACCAATCCATATGCAAAAGAACCTCCTCAGGATACAGTGAAGCCTCCCGCCATTAGCATTCCACACCCTGGGAAACTCTTACAGAATGACTCAGCTCAACCCCACCCCTCCTGAGTAGATACAAATGACCTACATCTTTTCCACACTGTGACACTGAGAGATCTCTGTCTTTTGGTGCTACACCTCTGAAGATGCCAGCCACAGCTGCTGGCGAAACGTCAGGAACTACAATGCCAAGACCACGGCAATACAGCCCGGAAAACCCCCAACAACCATCAATAATTCCTCTGTTGCCTTTTGTGGTTCCAAGGAGATATAGCGGAATACGGAGGGAAAACGAGGGGTTGCAGATACGCCATAAAGATGCCTGTAGCGCCTTTTCTCTCTGGCCTCCATCTTGGAACGACGCGCCGTGGAGCTGGAACCATGCAACTCTTCATTCGTGCTCAGAATCTGCACACCCTTGAGGTGTCTGGAGAAGAAACAGTAGCTCACCTGAAGGCTCACATTGAGCCCTTGGAGGGCATCGCACCTGAGGATCAGGTGGTTCTCTTGGGTGGGACTCCATTGGAAGATGATGCCATCATTGGGCAGTGCGGTATCAGTGACTTCACAACTGTGGAGATCGCTGCACGCATGCTGGGTGGAAAAGTCCACGGCTCCCTGGCTCGTGCTGGCAAAGTGAGAGGCCAGACCCCCAAAGTTGCTAAGCAAGAGAAGAAGAAAAAGAAGACTGGCCGTGCTAAGAGACGCATGCAATACAACCGCCGCTTTGTCAACGTTGTGCCAGGCTTTGGCAAGAAGAAGGGCCCCAATGCTAACTCCTAAAGAGCACCCAGTTACCTAATAAATCTGATACTTGCTTGGGGAAAAAAAAGATGCCTGTAGCGTGGTTACAGCCTGTATTTGGCTAAGATACCAGGGTACTTGTCACGCCTGCTCATTTTGTAAAATAAAACTTTCTTCCCTTGATATGGGGGTAAGATGACACAAGGTACTGGTCACGGGTCCTGCTCCATTGATACTGGTAGTATAACATCAGTGAAAATTATTCCTTCGTCATTTCCTCCTGTTCTCCCATGCTGGGGACTCAGAATAGCTTAAAAAATTAAATCAGCATGAACGATGCAGATTCAAACCAAATATACAACTCAGCAAATAAGTATAGGGTAATAATACCTGCGGCCAACAGTGCTGGTGCTAATCTTTGTGCATTGCAGGCTCTAGTCGCTGCCAGTAATGCTTGTGGTACTTGAGGTGCGCTCTTAACGGGTCTCAGAAGACCTGATGTGCTGCCAGTGTCCTCCTAGTTGCTCTCAAATCTATTTCAGGTTATTCAACAAAGTTGGGATCTCTTTTGTGCATTGGCACACATCATACAACTCCTACCGAGTTTTAGCTCTTGTTTCAAAATAAGATTACCCTTCCCTACATCACAACTTGTATAGTTTGGCGAGGTGGGGAGGAAGGTAAGAATTCCTTCATAGTATTGTGCTTAAAAGAGAATTGAATAGCGCCCCGATGATGCATGTGAGCGTTGAAGTGAAGCACTGGGTTTTATTAGTGAAAAATGCCCAGGGCTGTTACTTGGTGAGACAAGACAAGCACTCCGTTGCTACGATACGGAATTAATTTTTAATAGAATGAGAGTTAAGATGTGGCATTTGTAGACCATGTGATCCATTCGCTGAGGAATTCTTTTCCTACGTTTGTGTATTTGAAATATAATGCTACTTCCATTTATGTTTAGCTTTATAACCCCAATTTAAAAGGCTAATTCCTCAGATACTGTACAAACAGTTATCTTAATTTTCATAATATATATGAAGCATATGAATTACTCTGTGATCAAATGTTAACTATTATTACTTCCGTAGTCTTAAACTGTGGTATTCAAGTTTCCTGATTCCGATTACATTTGTTTCTGAAAACAGAATGTCTGAATAGGGTGAGACTCAAAGGCAACTAACAGTGCAGTCCTAAACTCGAGTTACTCCAGTCTAAGCCCCCTGAAGTCAATGAGCTTAGACTGGAGTAACACCGTAAAACACATAAATTAAAACTGATTTGTCTAAACCTCATTGCTTTGGTTTGGTTTTAGAATCCTGTATGGCATAATTGGACTTTGTATCTGTGTAACTTTGTGTGAATGCAGATGTATTTAGCCTTGAATTTAGACTATTGGTAATCTCCATCAAGAAGTTAATTCCTTAATACAAAAGGAGCTGATCTACTGTAGAGTTCTTGGTACAATTCCAGGTGTCTGTAATCTGTGCCAGAGGCAAAAAGCATCAACTGTTGTGTCTAAAAATGGCCACTACACCCAGCTCAATGTCTCATTAGTACATCGTGCTTGTACTTTCATTGACTGTCCTAAATATAGTCGGCCAGTGACATTGCAATACTTTGGATGACCAGCCGGCCAGTGCTTGAATACTTAAAATGGTTTTGAATTACAAACTCTTAGTCAGAGGCCTCGAATCTCTCCGTTTCCTCCTGTGTCGGTACACAGTTTTGGTAGCGTTTTGTATTAGGCAGCGTTGAGAATGATGGATCTTGTATTTGATGCAACTTGTTTCTGTATTTGGAGTTTTTAGCCTGTATGTCTGCGGAATAAAAGTAATGAGTAAATATGGGGCAAAATATGCATTAGCTGCAATGTATAGGGAAGAAAAGTCGTACATTAGTAATTTATGTAATAGATAATCGTTTTATTATCTATCTAATTATTATTTAAAATAATTTTAATAATAAAAATTTAAAAAAATAAAAAAAAACTTTTAAAATGTAAATTTAAATGTAAAATTAGATTTGTAATGCTACTTGGTGCAGTGGTACCAAATCGAAACATATGAGCAACTATATCTTTGGTGCCTGCACCCAGCTCTGCACATGCAAGTATTGTCCATTCTTGCATCGGAGAATGCGCATGCGCGCTCTCTCTGTCTTGGTCTGTCTGAATGAATGAATGAATGAATGAATGAGGGTTCTCTGCTTGCTCCCCTCCCCCCCCAAAAGACAGACTGAAAAGAACAAAAAAACCCTCTTAACTGGAAATGCAAAAGGTGGATCTTTTAGGATCCAGCAGCTGTCAAAAGAGTGGCCTGTCACAGTCATCCGCTGATTCTTGAAGGCAGGCGGAGGCATAGGATGCCTCATAAAATATAGGAGGAGGCCCCTCCTGGCTGTGGAACTGGTCACTTGGTAAGATCGTTGATTGAATAAGTTTCTGTTTTGCAGACAAACCCCACAATCCTATGGTGAACGCTGGAGCGATTGTGATTACGTCCTTGATCAAGGTAAAATGTCTGTACTTAGTTTTACTGAGAGTTGCATAGAGAGCATTTTTTTGTGGAAAGCTATAAGTTGTGTAGTTTTAGCTTCCGTAAACATGAAAACTTGATAACCTGAATGGCTCACTAATCTAGAGACGTGCGGACAAACTGTTGGGCCTGCAGAACAGTTTAAATCCAGAGGGGCGTGTTTGCATCTGAAGCTTTTTTCCAGAGCTTTTCTAAAGGTGGTTCTCTTCCCCAAAATTCAAAGCGAAAATATTACCAATGTGGAAAAGAGCAGAAGTCCGGTAGCACCTATAAGACTCTCAAAATTAGTGGCAGGGTATGAGCTTTTGTGAGCCACAGCTCACTTCTTCAGATACAGAGCTGTGGCTCACGAAAGCTCATACCCTACCACTAATTTTGTGAGTCTTATAGGTGCTACTGGGCTCTTGGTCTTTTCCACTGCTGCAGACAGACTAACACTGGCTACCCATCTCGATCTATTCCCAATGTGTACTGCTTCTGCTTTCTTTCCTCTATTTTCCCCCATCTCCCAGTTTTCTCTTCCTAAAGCACTTGTGCCAAATTGCATTGCCTTTTAAATTAAAGAGCGTGTGGGTGCCGGGGAGAAGTTCTGTTCTGTTGGGCACCTTCTGGAAAAAGGTTATGTTAAAAGTGGTGAATGTATACAGGCCCTTCTGGATGTGCCCCCAAATACTTGAAAATCTAATTCCATCTGCTTAGCATTTAGTGGAGCATGCAACTAATTTTAAAAGCATTTTGATGAAAATTTGACATAGAATCCTGTGAATCAGCTTTAATGTGCATTTTAAAGTGTTTGCAAAATCGTATTCAAAGTTCTTGTGGCAGTTGGATACCTGTAAGGATTTACAGTAAAAATGCTTAATTGTCCACAGCATTGATAGTGTGGTTTACAGTTTTATGAGGTGCATTGCCAAATCCCCTGGCAATTCTTTAAATATTAGATATTCTCACATTTTATTGTGATCTTATTTGCAGAATTTCTGTCTTAGTTAAATATATTTGGAAAACAGTTAGCTTAGTAATTTAACAAATGTAGGACCACTAGATTTTTAAAATACATAACATGATTGTACTTAATATATTGTAATTAATTTGAATTTCTGCATATCAAATATGCCTTAATTACTATAAATGCCATCTTTAGTGTGAGAATTAATCTAATTTTGCACCTGTGGATCTCCAGAAAGAAATGACTTCTTATGAACATCTCCTTGTCTAGTTTTGAAGTAGGTTTTTTAAAAGGGGCAGCTTTAAAAATGATGTTTGCATCGTAACATCCATGCATTTGTTGCAGAACTTTTAGTTATGAAAGGCTGTTTCTTAGTCTTGGCTCATGATTTTCTGCTTTTCTTTATATTGAAGAAAGTATAAGAACATCCTGCTTAAAACATTTATCTTTAATAGCTGTAGGAGAAGGAAAATGGCCTTAAGTATGACAGGTAAATTTATTCATGTTTAATTTCTTTCTGTAGGTTTAATGAACTTTGAAATTCACTTTG
This sequence comes from Eublepharis macularius, assembly GCF_028583425.1. Taxonomy (NCBI): domain Eukaryota; kingdom Metazoa; phylum Chordata; class Lepidosauria; order Squamata; family Eublepharidae; genus Eublepharis; species Eublepharis macularius. Next base: position 223,537,935 of record NC_072791.1, on the reverse strand, counting down.
ACAATGAGTTTTAAATAAACAGCAGACAAATAATGGAGGATTTGAGTGCCATCCTTGCCATAGTGTAGGCAATCTAAAATGTGATCATAAGCAGTCACTTAGCTCGAAATAAATTCCATTGAAATTAGTGGGATTTTACTTACAACTCAGTGGCTCAGATCCAGTTCTTCTGCAAATGGTGTTTGTGGAAGGGATTTATTGCCTTTCCCTTTCCAGTGCATTCTCCATCCCTAGAGGGTTAGAGGACCCCCTCAAGTATGGCACAGAGTATTGGGAAAGGACGATGGGAAAATTAGAACTCCCCACCCCATACAAGCATCTCTGTTTGACAAGAGTAAAAATACTTCTGTTGATTCCTCCTTCTTACTGCACACTCCTTCTGTTTGCAGAAAGGTTGGCTCTGACCCGGTGTGTTTTGTTTGAGGTGAAAACATAAGCATTATAGAACAGTTCTCAGTAGAAGTTTCACACTATTGCCATGTACTGCAGCTTAAGTTTACTGCATGCAGTTGTTGACAGTATTACAAAGAGCATTATTAATTTCTTCTCCAGCCAGTACTGGATTGCACTGAAACTTTGCATGTAGTATCTGCATGTCCAGCAGGCATAAATCACTGTATTGCATCATTTGTTTAGAGTGACCATTTCATGTGCTTCATTGACTAGGAAAGTTACAAGGAGAGTTACAAGGAGAATTCTGAAAATTGCTTTGAGAAGCAGAATGTTTGAAGGATCTTTGGTTTGCTTGTTCTTTGACGAATGCCTTAAAAATTAAAGCCATCAATTCAGCCCCTGAATTAAAGCTCACTTTTTCTGGCATCTGTAAGAGTGCCTTGTTCCTTTATTTCATTGGAAGTTGACCTCATTGTGTTCAGTGGGACTTACTCCCCAATAAGTGTATGTAGGATTGCCAACATCCTTGCAAAGTCCACTGGGTCATCTTAATCCCCTGTACTGAGCATTTTTGTCTGAAATCTAAAAGAAACAACTCTGGTAAAGCTTCTTTGTCTGACTAGCAAGAGACTCTTAGGAGTTGACCAGGTGATAGACTCTTTCCGTGTCTTCACTGCAGCTGTAATTGGATTTATTGGAAGTGGGTGTAATCCTGAGAACTGAGCATCTGGGTAATTTAAATGTGTACTTTATTACATGTCGGCTATGTCAGATGTAGTCTGACTAAGAGTTCTGAATCTGCTGCTGGTTACACGATGTTACTTGGCTTAGCGAGCTTAAAAGCAGTAACACGACACAGTACGTGAAGTCAATTGAAAGAATACGGAGTTACATAAAAGACTCATTCGAAGTTCTTTGGGTTCCTGATGAAAGACGAGGATTCTTTAAATTGAGGTTTCTGGTGATGCAGTTTTAGTGGACATTGAAGCAGTGCTGAAAGTAAGAGGGCAAAGATACCTTCAAGAGTAAATGGATGGCTGTCTGAAACTTTGCTGTACACTCATACAACTTCATCTAAGTTGTTCACATGCAGTGCAGCGAGGTAGCACAAGGCTTACCTTTTGGAGATTGTTAATTCATAGGGTCGCCATAAGTTTGAAGCAGCTCGACAGCGCGCATCACATATGTGTTGATTAAGCATTTCCAGCAAGTGAGAAACTAGCGCAGCATCTGGAGAGCTAGGCTAGAGCTTATCTTCTCCATTTGCTAATTTTTTTATTTGCAGGGAGAGTATTAAAATGTAACTCTCCCGTCCTACAGTCTGAAGTGGCACAGCTGTTTCCTCATTCTGCTGCACATGTAAGTCCATGAGCTGAAACTAAAAGGAGGAGGCATTGCCAGGCAGTTGACTGCCTACTGAAGATAGGATGTCGGCCTAGAACAGTCTTTAATCTAACTTATGGAGGCAGGTTTGTTTCCCTAGTGGCAAGGAATTTTTGGGTTCAGGCGTGCTGTGACATGCCATTGACATAATTAAGATTGATCTGACTTTATGGCAGCCACAGGGCGAGTTGCTGGAAAGGCTCCCATTGGCAGCTGCTTTCCACAGCAACCTTCATGCATGAGAGCTCCTGGAAGCCAGTTGGGTGACCTTGGGTCAGTCACAGCTCTTTCAGAACTCTCTCAGCCCCACCCACCTCACAGGGTGTTTGTTGTGGGGATAATAATAACATACCTTGTAAACTGCTCTGAGTGAGTGTTAAGCCCCCCTAAAGGGTGGTATATAAATCAAATGTTATTTTTATTACTATAGCTACTCGCCATGTGGATTTTTCTGCTCTCTGTAAACATGCTCAGTATAGTTTTACTGACAAACAGGAAGTTGAGTTAATTCACAACCGGCTTCCTACGTGAGAACAACAGTTCATGAGAAAATGCCGTGATCCCCAGAACCAAAGAGTTCAGTATAACACACCTCCAGAATTGTTTCTAAGGGGGAACACAGAAGAGTGCCTCAGCTTTTGTATGCGATTATTTTGATCTGTGATCATCATGATGGGTTCTGGTGAAAGGAGAATGCAACGAGAGGGTGAAATTTTCACTTTCATCCATTCTGGAGCATGCGCCTCGGCGTTAAACGGAATGCATTCTTTTCTTGAATAAACCTTGCAGTTTCTATATATTGTCGAAGGCTTTCATGGCCGGAGAACGATGGTTGTTGTGGATTTTCTGGGCTGTATCGCCGTGGTCTTGGCATTGTAGTTCCTGATGTTTCGCCAGCAGCTGTGGATGGCATCTTCAGAGGTGGAGCACCAAAAGACACTGTGACACTGAGAGATCTCTGTCTTTTGGTGCTACACCTCTGAAGATGCCAGCCACAGCTGCTGGCGAAACGTCAGGATCTACAATGCCAAGACCACGGCTATACAGCCCGGAAAATCCACAACAACCATCTTGCAGTTTCTGATTGGGACTTAAATGTCGGAATCTTGAAATAGAATATAGACTTGCATTTTGTATCTGCTTTAATGGTCCTTTTTGTGGTAGTCAATGGCCAGTGGCTTGGATCCCTCTTAGAATTACGTGGGCTCATGAGGGGATGGGCATTTTTTACCACCACCCTCCTCCCCGCAGGAGACTTCAGATTTCCTCCTTCAGCTACTCCTTGGGTGTCCCCATTCCCAAGGAGAGGCATTGCTTGAGCTGCTCATCTGTTCAGATGTTTGCTGCTTTGTGAAGTATGTAGTCCAAACTGAGAATCAAAATCAGACTAGACTGGTGTTGAGTATATCCTAAGGTAGGCTGTAGGACTCTTCTTACTGGTTTTTCCATTTAAAGTGATGAAAAAACATCACAGTTCATTAAAAGTCAATATTAAAAGTTGAGTGTAATACAAATCGGCATTAATTATATCTGCAGGCCTCCAAGACTGGCAAAGGGTAACATTTTTCTTCATTACTAATTGCCTAATAACATTTATAGTACTGGCTTACTTAGATCCCGAATTTACAGATTTTGGCTTGGATCCTAACCTTCATTTTGCCTATTTTAGTTACTTTGCTCACACCATTTTTTGCCCATTCCCACTGTCACAACAGCAGCACCCCACAACCCCTATAGTGTACCTGGGAGTCCACTGATCCAACGGGGCACAACCCGGGCGGGGGGGGGGGGATATGGAAGACAAGGAGGAAGCAGGAGGCAGGAGATTACTTCTTATACAGTGCAGCTCTCTTTATGCTGCGATCTCCCGTCTTCGCCCCCCCCCCCCACAGGCTTCTCTTAACTCAGCGTAGTCTGCCTTTCCCTCAGTTTTGGCAGCAGAACCTGCCCCTCTATCCTTGCCACATCCACCCCCAAGGGGATGGATGCTCCTTTACATTGTCTGCACAAGTGCCGACAATATTCCTATCTTAAGAGGGAGCTAAACCCCCCCCCCCTTCATTTTTTGGAGGGGTTTCCCCTTTTCCTGCAAACCTGCCAGGTCTATAGCAGAACACCCCCTCGCTGAACTTGGCCAAATTCTCTGGGTTTTTCAGTTTGCACAAGTGCTCGTTTCGGAATGACATATATGGTATGTTTTGGCTGTCTATTCAGTATGTTAATTTTGCAGATTCATGGATATTTATTCATTTATTTCTTTAGAATATTTCTGTACTGCCTCTTTAGAGTCCAGCTCAAGGCAGCTTACAATTAAAAACTACAGTATAAAACACAAACCATTAGACGTAAGCAGCGTACAAACTATCCATCAAACAGAGCAGACTGATAAGATAAACTTTTAATTAAAAGTGTGGGTTAAAAAGATCTGTGTTTTAGCATAGTGCCTAAGAGTAGGTAAAGTAGGCACCAGGCAAATCTTAAGAGGTCTTCCAAAGGCTAGAAATGTACTCAACCAGCTTTAAACACCAGTAACATTTTTCTACTCCTGTTGATTTGGAGCTGCTGGTTATCTTTTCTCAGTTCTTCAAATTACTGTGTCTTCGAACTGCTTGAATTTTCTTTTAAGCAAATACCAACGTAATCTGCCATCTAAAGCACAATCTTCAGTTTCTTAAAATCTCCATTATTCATTTACGCAACACTTGAATGTCAGAAGGATTGTGCCTTCTGTGTTAACAGCACTTTTCTCATACTGATCTGTTCAGATTTACTCACGAGTAAGTAGCCCATTGCTGGGATTGGAACCAAGATTCCGATATTTCAAAGTATGAATACTGAAAGGAAAGGCGCCATTAAACATATTTTTTAAATGTAAAGTGTCCTCGTGCCATAAGAACTGTTGCTGTGTAATGCAGTCCATATGCTTTGGAACATTTTAATGTAACTTCTTTCTTACAACTCTTTAACAGTGACATTTCAGCTAGTCAGCAGTTACGGAACTGCTTTGAATTGCTTGAGGTTGGTTCACACCTAGATGTTAAAAGAAGTGAGCCCTGATACGTAGGCCCCAGTGTACACATGGAGATTTCTCTTCTGCAGTGCATTATAACGTCTCTGCATAGATCTGTGGTGCAGTCTCGTCTGGAGTATACTCGTCTGGAGTATTCTTACAAGGGGGATTAGACTGATGGCTTGTAGGAGAGGCCTGCCAGTGGCCGGCTACAGACAACCTCCACGTTCCGAGGCAGTGAAAACCTTGAGTTGCAGTGCCAGAAGAAGGCAGCATCTGGGCACTTCGTGCACTGTTGTTGGCCCACTAGAGCAGGGGTCCCCAACCTGCGGCCCGCGGGCCACATGCGGCCCCCAAGCTCTTTCTGTGCGGCCCTCCAACCTGCTTATTTGCTGCTATCACCCTGCAATTTTGTTGCATTTTGAGTTAAGCTGTGGCCCTCTTTAGGCACTGGGCACTCTAATGCGGCCCCCATGTGCCAAAAGGTTGGGGATCCCTGCACTAGAGTAACTGGTTGGCCACAGGATGCTGGACTAGATGGACTGCTGGTCTGATCCAGCCGGGCTGTTCTTACGTTGAGAAAGCTCACAGGACTGATTTGGGGGCCAGAACTTTTTTTTGCCGTTGACGTGTTGGGGCAGTCGCTGCTTTCGGAGCTCTTGCTGTACATACACAGGGTTACGGTTCATATCAGGATATGAGTTTAAAAGACTAGCTCATCCAAAGACTCATTTGATAATTAGTGTTGTATTTTATAAGATTGTAATTTTATAAGACTGTAATATCACTGACTTCTAAAATGAAGAAGAAATGGCTGTTAAGAAGTATGTTGATAGATGAAACCAGGATGAGGGGCTTTGAGGAGTTGCTGAGATCTTTTTGCATGCTGGAAAAGGTTTAGTATAAAGAAAATGGGACCCCATTTGAATGGTGATCTATACCCTGTTTGTACTTTACAATTGTGCATGACTGACGGCATATTCCATTGGATCTTCTCAGTCTTAAAATTAGTCTGTGTTCCTCAGTGTGCATTTGTATATACTCAGGGTGTGTGTATATACACATAAATATACATGCCAGCATGCATACAGTGAGTGTATAAATGTATATCTTATGTTGTGTGAAGTTACATATTGCATGGTACGTTCATAGAATTGCTTGTAAAATTTCGACAGGAAAACCTGGGAAGGGAGACTTCTTCAGAAACTGGAAAATTAGACCCAGGCCAAAATAAAACTCTGAAGAGAACAAGAACTGCTCTGTGTTCCACCATCAGATTGCCAGGGAAAACGTTGTCAGTATTGCCAAAGGGAAAAACAAGGGCCCGTGTCTTATTTCTGTTTGTTACAGTGACTCTACCTACAAGTTAGATCTGTTTTTTTTTTTAAAGCACCCAAAACTTGCAAGCCGGGTTCGCTGTCTTGTGAAGCGGCAGTTTTAAGGCCTGTTCTTAAGACATTTATGACTCTCTAAGATTTTGGGCCTCGCCTTAGGCTCAGCAACATTTGAGTTGGTATATAGGAGATGCTATGAAAAAGATGCTGTGACCTTTGTGTGTCAAATCTTGCTGCAATTTAAAAACAAATCTCTGCATTTAATAAAAGCTGAAATAAGTTTGCTTTGCTATATGGTCAGACACGTATGTTTGCTATGTGTCTTTTGTTAAGCGTAACAAATTACTAAAGGTTCTTTTTTGCAGTTAAGGGGGAAACGACAACCAAACTATTCTGTATTCTTCCATTAAGCACCTGTCTTCTCCCTTAAACATAGGGGAGAAAAGCAAAACTTGTTTCAGTTAACTGTCTTAACCATACAACCATAATCAGTACAGCCTCCCATAACTAATTCCCACCCACTTTCCCAGAGAGACATTCACTGTGCATTTAAAAGGCTTTTTTTGTGGTTTAAATGTTGTTACATATTTTACAGCATTAGGATCTTTGGAATATTTTGACAACTGCAACAGTTCAATGAAGTTGGTAATTTCTTCTTTTAATTATTTTTCATTGAACAGATTTGGAGTTACATTTTTTTTAAAAAGCTTGTTTTTTCTCATGTCTTTCAACACAATGCTTAATGCTTTTGGCATACTTTTATATAATCATTGACTCTGTGGGTAGCAGCAGTTTGAATTTATTGGTGCCTAACTTTGACACAACAGTGTGGTGTATTCTTTCAGCTGGTGATCATGCGTGTGTGCCTGCACATCACTAGATGAACTGGTGCGTGTGGCTTCACAGGTTATCTGCAACACCCTCATCCACTTGTAGCATGGGAAATGAGGCTGGCTTTATGCATTTCATTGAGTAACGATGCTGGTACATATAAACTCCAGGGTTTTCTTTTCTTCCCTTATACTTAATATAGTACAAATATAGTACAAATAATGTCTCTTAGATTGTTTTGAGGCAATCTCTTTTAGATTACGGATCTAACTAAAGTTTTAAGCAGAGGCTTCTGTGGCATTAACCAAGGCCCGTTAAATTGAGGCACTCTTTTAAAAAAAATAAAAATAAAATTGCAACGTGTACTTCTTTCAAAGTGTCTGGCAAGATGGAGCTGTCTCGTTCTTGTCCCCAGCTCTGCATCTGTAGCCCTGTTAAATGCTGCCTTTAGGCCAGAGTGGCTTATCTCCGTAGCTCTTCGTGGCTGTGTTCCCACATTATCATTTACTTATTAAAAATTTGATTCCAGGACTCTAGATATTCCTGCCAAAAATAGACACTACCTATGGAAAAACACGTTAGCCAAAGGCCAGATCCAAAGGAAATACTCTTTAAATGTTTCAGTCTCTAAAATATTTGGGTTTCTATAAAATATCTGTAACAAGGTGGTGATTCTGTTGCTGCAGCTCCCATTATGAAAAGAATTCTGCACAGCTGACAGTAGATCATTTTTAAAATTTTAGATGATGACCCCTCCCTCTCGCATATACTTAATGACAGAGCCTGAATTCCCAGGCTACGATGCCCAGGCTTTGTTTGTTGCAAGAAGCAATAGCGCAATGCTAGTGTTTCTGTCAACAGCATTAATGGGTACAGTTGCCCCTGAATCTCCAGAGCATATTGTTGTGCAGAACTAGAGTTAAGGGGGGGGGTGTTTAACCCCCACAGCAGACACCAGAGGGCATAAAGATTGGGTCCAGTCCTTTACATTTCATTCGTTCCCTACTGGACACCACTTAATATTTTCCAGTTGTTAAAATCCTATATATTTTTAAATGTCTGCATAACTATGAAGAATATTTCTGCTAATCCAGTTTCTGTTACTCCATTAAGTTTCAGTCATCATGGTTGGGATACAAAGATGCTTGTGGGCAGGAGTGAGATTTTCTGTGCGTGCAGCAGGGCTTCCTGGATTAGTTTCCCCAACCGCTGTTTGTTAAGCTGTGTTGGAGAAGCCTCCTGGGACTTGTCCCCAACTTATTTATAACTGGCACTTATTTATAACTGTTAAAATAAGAGCATGTAAAATAAAGCTAGCCTTATTCAATGGTCTGCCCTATTCCTTTTGCATTAGTAACTTTTTATTAAAACTCTCTAGTATTCTTTGAGGTCTGTGTAAACAGTTTAGCCTCCTAACTTTAGGTAATTAGATTAATAAGTAAAAGTTAATTTAATGTTTAATAATATTAAAGTAGTAGTAGTAGTAGATAATTACATAAATTTGTTTTTTAAACTAATTAAAATTAGATCAAATGCTTTCTTTGTATTAACAAACTTTGTAAATATGTTTTCTTTCCTTTCAGCAAGGAGCAAATAATGCAGAGAAATTTGACTATGTAAGTGAGTCTTACACATTTTAAAACTTATTTCTGTATATAAGTTTGTAAGTGGCAGGTAATGTTTTATTGGTGTGTTCTGCATTTTCCCTTGTTTTCTGATTTGTGGGTACACTGGCTGTTAATCAGAATGTGTCAAATGAACATAATGAGTATACGCTTACGTAGTACTGAGTATGCACTTATATGCTACTTGTTGCTTAACACCAGTGAATGCTTCTTGTTGCTAGTTTATAATAAGCTCTTAGTGTACCTTTGAAAAAGCTGTTGTGATGCTTCTTCAACAGGTGATGCAGTTCATGAATAAGATGGCTGGAAATGAATATGTTGGGTTCAGTAATGCCACGTAAGTATGGGCTTTTGGGGGGGGGGGAGGTTTTTTTTCCCTATCAGACACCGCAAGCCTAGGTAGTGATGGATTAAAACGTGTGCAAAGGGCCTTTTTAAAAGGGTCTGCCGAAACTCTCATTTCAATGAGTTACACAAGCTAAATAGGGGAAAAGATTTGAAAGACATTTTGGTGCTGGAGCGAAAGAGGTTGTATCGCTGTGCGGCAGCCGCTGAAAATTCCTCTCTGTAATTTATGGACTCAGAACTTCACTCAAAGCCAGTTTGGTGTAGTGATTAAGAGAGGCAGAACTCTTATCTGGAGAACTGGGTTCAATTCCCCACTCCTCCGCTTGAAGCCAGCTGGGTGACCTTGGGTCAGTCGCCGCTGTCTCAGCCCCACCCACCTCAGGGTGATTGTTGTGAGGATAATAATAACACGCTTTGTAAACCGTTCTGAGTGTGGCATTAAGTTGTACTGAGGGCAGTAATTAAATCAAATGTTGTTGTTATTGTCATTATCGTGTAGTTGTTATGACCTGGGGAATGCTGTCTCTTGTTGAGGGATTGTAATTTTTTTAAGAGTCAGTTCATATATAATGCAAACCCATCACTTATTTTAACAGTACTTCTTTCCCCAGTCCCTGTCTTCAGTATCATCACCCCTCACCCCCTGCCGCCGATAATGCCAGTGACCTAGATGGTATCGCAGCCTGCTTAGCAGCGCTCGGCAGCTGCACCTGCTGTTGGCTGGTTGGGATGCGGGGGGGGGGGGTAGCTGCCCTGGGCCTCTGTGGCTGCTCTTGGCACAGCAGGCAGTCACCAGGTTACTGAACTGTGGCTAGTTTAGCTGAGCCATGGCTAGAGGTGTACAATTTCTAGAAATTTTGGAGCACAGGAAAGAACATTTTACCCCTGGGGTTTTTTTCCAGAAAAAAAGGAAATTTTGGGGGGGCGGGATTTCTTTTTCCAAAATTTTCCTTTTTATGTATAGTAATTGATTCCTCTTATTCTCTTTTCCACTTTCAAAAGAGGAATTCTCTTTGAGTGCTCATTAATTTATCTTTTGGAGTTTTTTAATTTTTATTGTGTGACACTTTGCAGCGGCTGACACTTTGCCTCCAAGTTGGCTGACACTAACCGGCTGGAGGAGGGGAAGGGGGCTCGGAGGTGAAGCCCGTTCCCAGCGTGGCTTCAAAGCCACGCCGGGAATGCACTTTATCTCCAAGTCTCCCCCCTCCCCTCCTAACTGGCTGGAGGAGGGGAAGGGGGCTCGGAGGCAAAGCCCGTTCCCAGCGCGGCTTCAAAGCCACGCCGGGAATGCACTTGGCCTCCAAGTTCTCCCCCTCCCCCATCCTAACCGGCTGGAGGAGGGGAAGGGGGCTTGGAGGCTTCAGCCTGCAACCGCCTCCCCTCTCCGGGCACTCTCCCCACCGCCTCCGTTCACCCGCAGGTGTCAGGGATGTCCTTGACACCTGCAGGCGAACGTAGGCGACGGGGATCGCAGGCTTCAGTCTGCACCTCAGGAGGCAGTGCGGCGGCAGAGGGCTCCAGGCTCCCGCCACTGCCACCACAGCAAGGGCAACCCCGCCGCCCAACTGATGTCCCTCCCCCTCTCCCTCCAACTAGGTAAGTGAGTGGGGGGAGGAGGGGTTGCCCAGGGGGGGTGGAGGGGTTCCCCAGTGTGGGTGGGATGTGGGGGTGAGGGAGTTGCCCCCCTCACTTCTGTATGCTCCGAATATTTATGGAGCATACCAAAGTGAGTAAAATAGCATAATTCCGAAATTTTTCCCCGCTTCAGGTTTACCCGAATATTTTCGGGCTGCACACCCCTAGTTACATATTGACCATGAAGTATAGACAAAACCCAGTGCTGGTACATGGTATATTTGCCACCTTTTGCTAATATAACTTAAATCTTGCTAACAATATTTTAATTATTTATTTAAGCTTGTCACTGAATAGAATATAGGAGAATGACATCTCCCTCTTTTATTTCTCTTGTCAGGCTGTTTTGTGATCTTGCTTGCAGTGGCTTAATAAAAATGTGGGAATTCGGGGATAATGATGGAGATGCGTGAAAACTGCAAGAAATTGTGTTTTCCAGATTAGTAGCTACTCATACAGTCTTGCTTTTGAAAATTACAAATAGTCCACCCAGAAGGACATCACCCATATCAGAAGCATTCAATATTTTGTCCACTTCTTAAAGTGCTTACTTTTTTTATTAGGTTCCAGTCTGAAAGGGAGAGTGGAGATCGAAATTTTGCTATAGGCTATTATCTAAAAGAGAAAAAGGTAAGTTTTGGATGAATGTAGTGGTGTATTACAAGATGATACTGTATCTGTGCTTCCCCATGAGTACAAAAATTAATGTTAGCTAGCAAAAAAAACCCACACAGAGCAAGTTCCTTTTGCCCTGCATACTCACTATAAAAGGGATGCAAAGCCAATCTCTAATGAGAGGAATACAAACATACCATAGAGCTGTAGTAACTGCTTTGAAAGTGTACTCAATACAGTCTGGTCAAAGTATACCTTTTCTTTTCCCAGGGCTGAACTCAGGAAAAACTAACTTGGTTTCACACCAGCAGAAGGCATTTCTGCATAGCACTGACTGGCTGTTACGTGTGACATTTTGACCCTGTCCTCTCCACATTCTCAAAGCAGTCTCCAACTTTTCAAAAAGTGCTTGTTGAAAGTGTTTTAAAATACAAAATTAGATGCCTTGCCTGAAGCGTGTTGAAAGGGCAAAACTAGCAATTGAATCTGTTTTGGGGACTTTTTAGATATTGAGGAGAAAGGAAGTTAAGACTCATCTCCCCCAGAAATAACCAGCTTGATATTAATTTGTGTGCTCTCAAAATCAGTTATTCTAATTAACTTCAGTGGGACTGATTGTTGATAGATTTCTGTTGAAATTAAGTTGGTGGGCTACTTGGAAATAATTACTGGCATGGTCTGGAGCGTCCGTTGTGGTATGACACTTAGGGAAGCAACTAGGAAGGGGGTATGAAGGAGACAGACCCCCCCCCCCAGATTGGTTTGGGTGGTGGAAGGAAAGGCCCAACGCAAGCTGAAATGGGTCTCATGCATCCTCCCCAAACTTTTACTCTGTGAAGTTCAACTGATATGTTTCTTTTTCCCAAAGAAGTAATTGCTGGGAAATGTACTTTGATTTTCATAGTTTTGTATAAAGATCCCTGAAGAAGCTTTACTACAAGTGTTCATTTTAAGGGATGAAATTAAATATGTGATATATCCAAGGCTGTGAGGTTACTTCTAAATAATGGTGACAACAACTTGAGTCCTGGTAACTTGAGTACTGGCAAGTGTTCAGTTTATTTGCCTTCTGCAGTATCTTGTAATATTCAGCTCAGATTTGTGTGTTAAATTCCGTAGTGTGTCACAGTGTGTTAAACTTGCTATATTGTTTTCCAGTGTTTCCCAGAAGGTACAGATATGGTTGGCATCCTGGACTTCTACTTCCAGGTAACAGCTTAGCCTTTAGCACTTCTATACCTTTCTATAGTTTTCGAAGAAAATCCAAAGGCACTTTAGAGACCAAAATTTTCCAGGCTATAAGCTTTCATGCATCAAAGCTTACTTCATGATGAAGTGAACTTTGACTCACAATCTCTTACTATCCTGGAACATTTTGTTGCTCTCTAAGGTGCCTCTGGACTCAGATTTAGTTCTGCCACTACTGATTAACACAGCTAACCCACCTGGGCAAGTGTAAGGTTGACTAACTGTTGACTTAAAATTATGGTCAACGGTAAACCCTAAAACGATACCAATTTTGTTACACTGCTGGTGAAATTCATAGTTCCTGAGTTCTCTTCGATAACTTTGTCAGCCCCAATCCAAGGAGACCATTATGACCCAAGAGTTCTCCCGCTTACCTGGATGCTTTCCAAAGGCTAGTGGTGAGTAGCTGAATTCCCCACTTCGGCTGCTGTTCCAGCCACGTCCTGGGAAATGTCGCTTTCACCAAGCACAATTTTGTAGCACAGTTTTGAAGCACAACTAAACATACACAGTGAGGCGAGCTTTTTCTTCAGTTTGCTGAATTTCCAACATTAGGATGGAGTTTATATACCACACCACTGCCAGGAAGGGGTCAGCGTACTCCCGTCTTGCACTGCACAACTTGAAGTCTGCGCTTGATACGTATCTTCTGACTCGCATCTCCCCGAACCTCAGCATTACACCACTGGGCTACTGAGGTTCAGGGGTCAAGTAAGCCGAAAGCTTACCCTGGGACCCTAAGCCAGCAGCGTTGCTCATTGCACGGGTGGAGGGGGGGGCAGGGTTTTCTCATTGCTCCTCGCCCTGGATGCCTGACAGGCCCTCGGTTCTTTTGTTAATATGAATTTGTCAGCTGATTCTCTAATGGGTGTTATATTTTGGATAGAAAGGAAAGTAATGTGGGATCCATCTCGAAGTTAGAACCGTGTTCAGCGTTGGGCTAATAGCAGAATAAATGGTTGATACGGGATTTTTCCTGCTGGCTAGCAAATAATTGCTTATATTGAACAATTTAAGTCAACAGTTTTCCTTTTCACTGAAATATGTTCTCCTCATTGACTGAGAACACCCGAGTACAGTTTTCCTTCCTAATCCAATTCTTTATTATAACATCGTCGTTCAGAAGCTATTACAATAGCCTGTAACCCACAGTAAATTTTCACCCATTCACTTGCATGATAATTTTCTTCGTAATTAGGAGACTGAAGGCGAATCCTTAACGGCTAGCTTTCTTTCTCCCAAGCTGTGCTCCATTGAAGTGACCTGTGAGTCGGCTAGCGTGATGGCGGCGACACTGGCGAACGGAGGGTTTTGCCCAATCACCGGCGAGAGGGTCCTGAGTCCTGAAGCCGTTCGAAACACTCTCAGTTTAATGCATTCCTGTGGCATGTATGATTTCTCTGGACAATTCGCCTTCCACGTAAGTACATTGCATTTTCAAACCGGCGTTTCGTAAGAGGGCTGTACTAAGATTCTCTGAAAGTGGACGGCTCGCTTTTATTCCGTAAAGGAAGGGACTCTAGGCTTTGACTACATATGCGTGGGGAGATCTGCTGAATGGTGTTGTGTCCTAGGTGCTAATTGGTTGGTCCAGGAATAAGACTGAGTGTGTGCAATTGTGTTTGCAGTGTCCGTTCCAGCGTTCCTTAAATACTGGAGCAGCTGTTGAGTCAGACAGCGGCTACGTGGCATTCAAACCGCAGAGCTGCTGGTTTCACGTGGCAAAGTCCAGTAGCCTCATATTGGCAGGAAAGATTGTAAGAGATGTGTTGGGAGAGCAGAGGAACTTAAATTTCCTTTTTGCTTTGTCCTGCTTCTCATTCTCTTTGCTTTCTTCTCACTTATTATTGACATGTGCACCATTCACAGATGAGCAGAGGTTTCTCTTGGCCTGTCCTTTTTTTCTTTCCAGAAGGTGTACTTGCTCTGCTTCCATCAAAATCTTGCATTGCATTACTCTCAACTTTTCCGTCTTAATTTTGTACGTAGGGGCCCAAGAGAAATATGATACAAAGGTTTATTCTGTATCCTGTCCATGTGGTCATGCCCTCGTTCTTCACCTTAGCTTGTAGCTCATTTCTTTGAAATCCATAAACCATCTGAATGCCTTGAAGTCTCATCATTGGCATAGCAACAGCAGCACTGCTGTCTCAATAGTAAACTTGCTGCATCTGTAGCGGCCTGCTGAACACCACTAAAGCCCCGATTGATGCTGCATAATGTACTCGTTGGTTTGTTTGTTTCGCATAGGTTGGTCTTCCTGCAAAATCAGGGGTTGCCGGTGGCATTATCTTGGTGGTTCCGAACGTGATGGGGATGATGTGCTGGTCACCTCCTCTGGACAAGATGGGCAACAGTGTTAAAGGGATACATTTCTGTCATGTAAGCAGGACTTCCTTGAACCACGCCCTCCCCTCCCCCCTTCATTAGTCTTTCTGCTTGTACACCTGCCTTAGGCTTCCTCCTTGTTGAATCTAAAGATCAGAAGTGAGGTTCTGTACTTGAAAGGCAAATTATTGAAAAAGGGGAATTTGTCACAATTTCTCTTAAGTTTGTGTAGGAACAGTGAATCCAGACCTTTGCCAAATTTTCACGCTGTCCTTGGACAGTTGGAGTCAAGGGCAGGTATTTTCGACACGAAGGAAACCTTTTGTGCCCGTTTCTTGCAGACGGCTACTCCAGTGGCCCGCAAATTTAACACTGTTTGCTGTTCGAGCATTGTTACTATCATGCCAAGACTAGCTTTTATAGTTTATACTTGGACAGTGGATAATTCTGGTCTTTAGGTGATTAAAACATAATTTATACACCATTTTGCTGTGCCAAATAATGTGGTGTTCTGGTCATTGCAGGAACTCGTTTCTCTGTGCAATTTCCATAATTATGACAACTTGCGGCATTTTGCAAAGAAGCTTGATCCTCGTAGAGAAGGTGGCGATCAACGGGTAAGTCCCAGGTATTTAGCGATGCCTCGTGTTTACTGTGCATGCTAGTTGCTTCCTGTTCTCCGTATAAGATTGCTCAATGACATGTATTGCATCAATACTTACATTCCAAGTGTACAAATTCAGCTTACATCAGGTACCACATGTGCAGTGCTGGCCACTGGCTTTTAATGCTTTGCCTTCTATAATAGTCACCTGGTGTGTGGTAACGCTTCTTGTTGTATCCTTGGGTTAACTTCAAGGAAATCTGTGATAGGAGTTCACTTGCCGCTTAGCGGTAGGCCTAACATCCTTCTGTGTCAGTGACTGCGTAGGAAAATCAGCCAAGACTATACAAGTGTGTTCTGGGCTCTTCAGCGAATATGGTGTTGATTTGTAGGTGTGAAGTGGAAAGGCTCTTCACTGAGTTTTTATTGAGAGCTTGAAACAATACAATGTCCCTAAATATAATAAAGGTAAATTTTCAGTAACAATAGAGGCCCGGAGATGGACGAGAAAAGAGCATTGGCGCTTTTCTCAGTACGCAGTTTGGCAGCGGCGAACAGTCTTCTCCAACCTCTGAGGTTTCTGCCTGCAGTAGGAAATACGAAACGTGAAGGAAATGTATGTCTCCCAGTTAATTTTTCTTCTTAATGTCTTTGCTGGGACTCGAAAGTGTATTGAGTACACACCTAAGAGCCTCTGGTCTGAGTAATGCTCTTCTGAGGCCACTTTGAGGAATAATGTTTTTTAATAAGGAGCCTGCAGTCAAGTATGAAAGGGCCTTTGAACCCAAAGTTTTGGTTGGTTGCTCCTGCGAAGCCTCTGAGTCCATGGCTTTCAGAACAAAGACTGGTTGACTTAGGGAGGAAAAGTATTGCTTTGCAGAAGTTCCATAACTGCATCTGAAAGCATTACATATACGTTTCAGACGTAAGAGGTGGCGGAGGGTTAGCAGCCAGCTAGTGCTGATCGCTAAATATCAGTAATACTAGAATGTTTCTTTTCACTGGTAAACTAATAAATCATGTATGTTGCTTGAACAACTAGCATTCCTTTGGACCGTTGGACTGTGAAAGCCTTCAGCTCGAACTTGCATTAAAAGAGACTGTGTGGAAAAAAGTGTCACCTGAGTCAAATGAGGACATCTCCACTACTGTAGTGTATAGAATGGAAGGTCGGGGAGAGCAGAACTAAAGGAGCGGGTTCTAGTTTCAGAGAGTCTGTGTTTACTCTTTAAACATGCTCCAGTTCCACTAGATTGCGGAGTTCCAAATATTTCAATCTTGTGGGTTTTTTTGTTTTCCTTGATTTGTAAATAATGTTTGAGATACCAAAAATTAGTATCTGATTAATTACAAATTTCTCTAGTTGCTTTTTTTTTTTTTTTTTAGAAAGCACTAGGGTGGGGGGAAGCAAAGTGAAAATATATCCAGTTCTGTCTAAAAAATTTCCATTGTATTGTGTTCATAAGGAATGAACTCAAAAGGGAAATTCTGTAAATAGTATACAAAAACTTGCAGTGCAGCAGATGAAAAGGCATAATAAATGGCAGAAGTTGATGTAGAAACATTAATTCCCAGACAGTTTAAACAGAGGCCAAATTTCAAAGTTGTCAGGTTCTTCTGCATTCTTTAGCAGACAGTAGTCCTCTTGTTAAACTGTTAATGGGAAAAAACCAATCTTAATATCTTTCTCCTAAAGGCCTTGGGATGGATTCCTACTACCATGAGTAGGAGGGAGCCGGCTGCTAGTGCTCTTCTTCAGATGCTTGCACAAGGGTGCAGACAATAGGTAGGTTGTGTAGTTGTTCTCCATTCCTCTTGCTTTTATGAGGTCTTGTGCCTGAGAGACAGTATGTTTCTTGCACTGCACTCCATTGCAAGGTTTGAAAGTCTTTCTTACAAAAGACTTCCATGCATGGAATGGCATCTTTTGCATCTGCCCCATTTACTCAAAAGCAAGTTGTTGCCCTCTGCTACTCAATTTCAGTAAAGCCCATTATTTAACTTGTGCAATGTGGGCGAGGCTGAAAACAGGTCAAGATAGCAAGGTTTTCTTTTTCCAAACGTTATATAGCAGTATGTAAAAAAGCTACTTAAATATATGACATATGAATATTAAAATGTACCACAATATAAAAAATAGCATTCCCAAATTAATAGTAGCATATTGGAACAGTGTCTTTTAGAGGTGGGCACGATCCGGGAAAAACCTGAACCGTGTGGTTTGTGGTTCGCCATGTTTCACGAACCACGAACTTTCACGAACTTGCCCAGTTCGCAAACCGGTTCATTTGGTTCGTGAAAACGTCACTTCTGGGGCTGCAGAAAGCCCATCCCCTCCGTTGCCCAGGGAACTGATCGCTTGGCACCAGGCTGTCTGTAGTGATGAACCAAAAAACGAACCAAATGACCCGGCCTAAAGTTTGTGGTGGTTTGTCAGAAATGGGCTCTGACAAACCGCCTGCTCGCAAACCACGAACCAGCCTGGTTCTGATGAATTTTGGTTCATATTTCGGTTTGTGCCCACCTCTAGTGTCTTTTATATTGAGTCATTTACTCATGAAGCCTATGAAGTTGACTGTAGCTTAGGCAGAAAAGCTCAAGTTACCTGAGAATTATGTCAGAAACTTGTGTCATGTGTTATGCCAGAAACTTATATCATGTGTGTTAAGAGAGTATTTGGGTTGCATAAAATTTCAGGAGCGGTAAAGGTGTAACTTCACCCATGATTGTCTGAGATCAGGGTGAGCAGAGAAACAGCTGATCACTAATGCACACCACTGTCCAATTTCAGGTAGACCCCTTGGCCCTTTTGGGTCATTCTGGGATTCTGATGAAGAAGTAGACTAACGCTATCTGCAAAGGCACTTCTTACGTTCTTAAGCAAGAAGGAAACTCGGGATCACTTAAAACAAATTAGCTCTGGGATCCAGTTTGCTAGTTGGAGTCTGGTGCGTTGGGAGATCCCAACTATGCAAATTTGCCTTGTTTTAATTTTAAAGCACGCTCAGAAATTGTGAGGGTTAAGTTGATCATGCAGAATTGATGCAAGCCTAGATTGGGGTCACTCACACTCTCACATTGTCATGAGGCAGTGAGAGAGAGAGGATTTAAGTTGCTACATTGCAGTCCTGTGCAGAGGAACTGCAGTCTAAGTGCACTGTTCAGAAGTCATTTTCTCCCCTCCCCTTGCTTTAGTGGAGGTGGATTCTCCCCCGGCGTTTTTCCCTACACCTCTCCTTAAGGCAGAGATTCTCTTACTGTAGCTTGAGACCCGGAAGTGTGTTGTGGCTCTCACAAGTGGGTCCCAGAGGCGAGTAGGAGGCTCAGTGGTCAATCTGGGTTCGCCTCTGCAGAATGTACAAGAAATATAGCAGAAGGCATGAAAAATAAACTATAAACCTGTTCACCATTATTTGATGCGAGATTCCTGTGTTGTATGTCAGGGAGGGAGAAAACCGTGTGGAATTCCTGCTGGGTTTTTTGGCACCCACTGGCAAAGTACATTTAGAAGGGGTTTACACTTCAAGATGTTTGAAATGTACTGCCCTACAGATACCTGCCCCACTCTTTGAATAGGATATGCCTGCTTGATAGTGACCCCCAGAAGTCTAGGACGTCCTTACTCTGGCATTGAAAGTTTCAGGTGGGTCTAAAGTAGAAGAGTAAGATTTGGGATTTGGGTTAAGCAGCACCTTAGAGACCAACTAGATTTCCAGGGTAGGAGCTTTCGAGAGGGAGCTTTGCTCATGCCTAAGAAAGAAAATGGTTCCGACCACATCAAAATGAAGGTTGGACCGGAGTGGATGGGCTCCTCTAACTTGTGTCAGTTGTCTGGCAGCCAGGGGGGGAGAGGGGGTTGCATCTCAAAGCATTTGGCAGCAGAAAATTGACCTCCCATATTTTACATCCATGCGTTTGCTGACGGAGCAAATTATTTTCCTTTATTAACATAGGCTTGGATCCCAAGTTGCTTGTTTGTCAGCCCAGTAGCAGCCCCTCTGGTTGAATGGCTTTTCCACCTGGAGATTTTTGCTGGTTCCTCTCACACTTCCTTTGGGTGCACTGAGCCAGAGAAATACAATTTTAGCATGGGGGAGCACAGGAGGCTTCGCTGGAGGGGGAGACGGAGAAGTTGCCTTACTGTAGTGAAACCACACTCACGCGGCTTAGGATTCAAGCCATAATGCCTACTCCTACACCGGCATGCAAGACACAGGTTTCATTCAGGAGGCTGAAAGTGGTCTTTGAGCCTTCCTCATAGGGTGAGCGTCCTTCATAAAGAATAGAGTTTGGTGACAAAAAACTAGCTGAGAATCGCTGTACACTGACCTGTACAACAGCCTGAAAGAGCAGGTTATGAGATTAGTCAGCTAATAGAGAACATTGGCTGTATTTCAGTAAAAATTATGTTGTTAAAAAGTTGATAGAATATTAAATGTTTTTGTTGCAATATCTTAATAAAACTTTAGTATACGTCTGTGTTAACAGCAACTCCAGTTCTTGATATTTAAGTATTATATTTATCGTTTCCCCGCCCCTCTTCTTCCCCTTGCTGGCTTCATTAATGTTTCCCTGAAATGTAAACTTTGTTTTGGCTTGTGTTTGTTTTTGGCCTCAGTTTCAGTCACCTATTTTGTGTTCATATTTCATTTGCATTGTATGTTTATGTATCTTCAGCACATACACTTTTGTATTATAATAAATATATTTTAAGCCGATCATTTTGTATTTTTCTTTTTTAAATGCATTGTTAGCATACCTTGCAGCTAGGAATATCACCCCTGCCAGATTTTACATTTTTTTAAAAAAAAAGAGTCTGTATCCTGCGTGAATGTGATCATCATAATCTTAACATTTAATTGTCAGTTATGCTTGAGTAAGAATGTCGTGGTTTGTAACTGTAATTTTGATATTGCTTCAACTTGTTACTTTTTCCAAGTGTTTCAATTTTCATGTGTAGCGGAAGAACCACGTGCAGTTTTCCATACACCCATTAGGGCTTTCCCGCCCTGTTTTCACCACACCCCCCTCCCTGAGCTAACCCTGGGGCACACCTCTGGAATGGTACATAATGGTGGTGGGGGGGGGGACAAATTAGAAATCTTCTGTGCCTGAGCAGAAATGCCGTTTGCTTGTTTGCTGGACTTTTGGGAGCTGCCCAAGTTCTAGGCCTTACTTGGTTTGTAGCATTCTGAGCCTTAACGAGCATCCTCCAAAGAACCAATCATTCACGTGCAGGGAAGAAGTGAGCACACAGCTGAAGGTTTTCTTTCCTCTTTGTTCTTCATCAAAGCGTTTTCTAAAGACCCAAGGCTCGTGAAGATGAACAAGAGTTTGTCTTTGACGTTGGGAACTGTGATGCAAACCCTCTCCCCTGTTCTTCCCCTGTTTCTCGTCCATGGGCATACCTTGGAGTAGGACCTTTCGTCTTCATGCTCCTTGCTGCATTTTAACAGATTAGAAGTAAATGAAAACTGTCGCAGAAAAGATTTATCAGAAATGTGGAAACAGCTTTAGGGAATAAGATGTGGAGGGGAGATACAGGGAAGGCAAGGCACACATGTTCCTTGTGTATTTTTCTTACCTTTTTGGGGTCTTGATACATACATGTCATTGAGTATTGTGAGGCAGTGTGTGCTTAGTCATTGCATCTGTTGTAAGAGTCTCTTGAATAAGACTTTAGGGAATTTCATGTTTACATGCTTTAAAAATGATCCGATGTGTTTCAAAACATTTCACAATATAAAGTTGTCTTTTCCCAATAAAAATTCGCATCATGTGCGAATTAAGCCTGTGTATATAGAAAGAAAATATAGTTTCATTTTCCATAGTTTTCTGGATGTGACTTTCAATGATTTATTTGAACTGGGGAATTTATAGTTGTTTAAAGTATTCATAGATAATAACCAAAAGTGAAATGAAAACTTGTTTGTGAAATTGAAATGCCTTATAGGATTCACCATCATGTAATGTAGCCGTGGCTGCTAACAAAGACGACTTTTCTTAAAATGTAGTAGTCAAATTCATGTTAGGTAAGTCTGTTAGTGGAAGATAGTCCACAAACAGACTTACCTAATGGCATCTGTGTTTGGATGTGGTATATCTCTCAGCACCTGTTGCTGGGGTCAACCAAAGATGACTACTTACTGATTCAGAGTGTTTTTGAGGCATTTTGCTAATAGTCATGGTGTAATAGGATGCTTTGGTCCATCCCGGTATGGGTTCCCTTGTGTTCTTTAAAAAAAAAACAAAAAAAACCCCATTGGCCTGTCACCCAGTATGGTCTAGTAGATCTGTATAAACCAGTATAAGGAAAGGAACATGTGAAGTGTAACTTGAAGGTGTGGCTTTCGAGTTCATGTATGTTGTGTGCTCCAGCAAACAGAAAAAGATTTTCCGAGTCTGGTTTGCAACATCTGTTTTTTCACATTCTGAAGATGTTCTGTCCCCCTTTGTTTGCTGATTGCTCCAAGCAGCAGTGGTCTTACCCAAATTCTTGTACTCTACAGTCAAGGTTCCTTTTAAGATACAAGCAGTCAAAGCTGAAGTCAAATGCATGCTTCAGTCAGCTCAAATCAAGGCCCCTAACTTTGCTCAGAGTGGGCCATTGCACGCTCAAGGCAATCCTTAGCTTAGCCATGAGATATCTTTTTGTTTTAGTCAACACCCATGTCTTGAGAAAAGGTTTGTGGAACTCAGACTCGATCCCCATTGTCCTTTTTTAAAAAATTGCCTGTCTATAGCTGATTCCACACACATTGGATAACGCACTTCCAATGCATTTTATCAATCATTTGAGGTGGGTTTTTTGTTCCGCACACGAAAAAATCTGTTCCAAATGATCTATAAAGAGGATTGGAAGTGCATTATCCGACGTGTGCGGAATCACTCTGTTTTAAGGTACAGTCTTGATTTTTCTGAGCTTCATACAGCTGCTAGCTCTGAAGCCAATTTTATCCCACCCAGTTCTCAGAGACAAATGTTTTTTTTTTTTTAAAGAAATATGTATCTTACTGCTTCATCTTTTCACCAGATTTATTCTCCAGTACATCTTGAATATACTCTTTCAAGCTTTCTTTAATCCACTTACTTTGACCATTAACAAAAGAGGTCAGTGTGTGATCTCTTTTGTCAACAGTACTCTTCTATGAACTGATGTGTAGATCTCTGCAGGATTGCGTCCCTGAAGTTCAAATGAATAGAAGACTTGTTAGTATGTCCTTCATACCAGAATAAAATTCTCAAATGAAGTTTGTATATGTGGTTATCTAAATCGAAGAGGGTTCCATGTCTGGTTGGGTTCATGTAACCAAAGTCATTTAACTTATTTGAACATTGAATGAACAAGAAAGACCCATCTTCGTACAAATTAAGCATGCCTGTCATGACCATTGGCTCTTGCGATTTGGAAAATTAAGTGTGCGTTTGATTGATTTGCCTACTTTAATAAAACTAGCCACAACTCACTTCTAATGACACATCTATACCAGCCTGTTCTAAATTCGGGATTTTAGGGTCAATAAAGTGTCTTGGTGACTAGTTGTGTCATAATACACCACTAAAGTAGGATAGCCAAAACCTTTTCTCTGTTTGATACTCCAATCTTTACACAATCTCTGCATTTTTATTTTCCCAGGTAAGTTTATTGACTTGGCTTGACTGTGACTTGTTTGTTCAATAAATTGAAAACCTATAAAAACAACACACACACACACACACACACACACACACACAGAGTACTTATGATTATTGACTTTGATTGAAACTAACATCACAAACTATGATATATGGACAGTCCCACTCGTCAAGTTCTCTCTCAGTATCTTAATTTCAAAGAGATCATTCAGGTGATTTGAGTTGCCACGATGCTTAATTCTCATGTCTTCAGTAATATTTCACTTAGTGTAAATGCAAACTAGCTGTGGCTTATCAGAGTTCTGAGCTCAGAATAAATGATTTATCTTAAAACCTACATGAGAGCCAGAGCAACATGCTGGTGTGTCTGCTCAGGACGCCATCTTCATTAACATACTGATTGATGGATCCTTAATACTAAAATCTAAGGCTGCACCCTGGTACAAATTAATTAAATTGGACGATTTTAGATCTGCTTATTTAGTTAACATTTCCACTTACAGTCTCAGAGTCTCTCTTACTGCCTTGCAATTTCAAACCGTGGAAACGGCCCTTTTGGCTGGCCGCCACTCTCACACCCCAGTGAAAAACTGTGTTTGCATCTGTGGGTCGCTTGCAGGTGAGGATCTGCCCCGTTATTTGTCCGCTATATAGGGTGCTGAGAGATAAATTTTTGGCTGGTATTCTATTTGCCGTGAATGCATATCCTGAATCTGAGAAGATCGTGTTTCTGTTATCAGGTAATGATACTTACATATCCTATAGAGTCTCTCAGTTTGCTCTCAAAGCCAAGATTAGATCTAGGGCGGCACTGACCGGGGCAGTTTCATGATCTTTTTGGTCAGAATAGTCTCATTTTATTTTTAACTGTTTTAGACTAAATTTACCACTAGATTTTAAAGTTTTTATTAGCTATTGTGTCTTCCAGTTTTGCAAACTTGTAATGGCCAGTGGCCGTTCTGATTCTCGTTCTGTAAACGAAAAAATGTCTGCTCGCACAAGAGAAGTACATTATTCCTTGCAGAGCTGCTGCTTCCCTGTACTTCTTCCCACTCTCTTCCTAGGGGTTTCCTGCTCTTCTGGAGAAGCTTTTCAGAGGGCTGACAAGGGAAGGGGCCGTCATCTGTACAGTGAGCACCTTTCAGTCCCAGTTTGCCTCAAACACACCATTAAAAGTGTTCTTCTTGAGCACTTCTGAAAGCTCAAGGGTTCTACCTCGGATGTGTGCTTGCCATATTTTACTAATAATAAGATTGTTATCGTTAGAGAAATTTCATCTTATGTATTCCAGAAGGCCTCAGATCTGTTTCCCAAATATTCTGTTAACTTACTTCTCTCTTCTAGAAAAACCTCTTATGCTTCCTCGTGAGACTCCTCCTTTGATCCTTGCTCTGTCATCTGCTTACATGTTGAATGGAATTTTTCTGGGCTTCGCTTGGTTTCTCTGCATTTCCTATGTGGGTCTTCTCTGTCTCAATTAACAGAACTTTTAATCAATCTCTGTGAGAGAACATCCCCATTTCTGTTTGAGGCCCAGTGCTTTGCTTTAAGGTGCTGATTTGAAATTGTATATGCAGTCAGAGGGTAGCGAAGGGAGCCTGTAGGTTGCTCCGTGACTGCTAACCATCATACGGCTTTACCAGCTGAGAGAGGGACAAATTCATCTAGACCCGAGTTCCACAATTATTCCATAATGGTTGGTTTCTCTTGTCTTATGGTTTCCCACTTGCGTTCGCTTCTGCTAAGGGGTGATGTGACACTTCATTTTCTTTTGTTTCTTCAGTTCCTCCGCTTTTCAAGGCCCGCTATGTTGCTGCCTTTCCGTACTCATTTTGGTCTGCCTTTTAGTCATCTCAGATGCTACCTAGAATTCCGATACAGTCACTGTATTTGATGATGGGGAAGTGGCATCGGGTGGCCAATGAAGCCAAAAGTAGAAAAACCATCGGACGGTTATCCTGAGCATTGTAGCCTGTGAAAGCTTGACTAAGAATAGGTTTTGAATATATGGAATATTAAGCTTTATTAATTTACATTTTAGGGACACTAGCATATTTTTTCTGCTCACCAACAGTTAAACATCATTATAATTGATGGAGCCCATTCGAATTTTGCATTAGCTGGCGTGCCAGTTATTTAGTTGACATCGACCGTACCCTTTGTTTCTGGGCAAGATGTACCAAGACTGCTATCAATATTGTCAGCAGACGCGCTAAGAATTTTGGAAAACAAGAAAACCAACGCATGCCAATTACAGCATGGGGAGGGGTTCCAGTGGGAAATACAAGCCTGAACTTGCCACCCAGACAATTTCGTTCACCTCAGACATAGTAAGGATCTTTGTGCAGAAGATGACCATGCTGTTTTGTTTCCCGGTTCAAAATGTTTAGTGCTGGTTGTGAGAAGATAAAAAGAATATGCTTAGAATAACACACACCACCCCCTGTGCAGGGGGCAGTAAATCCTAATGTTTCTTCCCAGAACATAAGGTGATCTGCGAGCAAACCAAAGGAAACTTGAGTCCTGAGTTCATCCTGCTAAATGGCTCTCAGAGGAGCCAGGATGGATCCTTTTTAATTTTCTTGCTTGGTGCCTTAACCTCCCTATCCAAATGTTTGAAGTGATTGGATAAAAGGAAGCTTTGAAGGACAACTTTAAGGCTACACCCCTGAATTCTGATTGTGATGGAAAGGAACACTCCCTACAAGTGTGCATGCCACGATGCAGGAGAATATAACTATTAGCTTGGGTTGGAGGTCTATGTTGAGACTGATCACAGACAGACCCAAAGATGCTAAATCTTGGACCTATTCCTTGGACAAGAATGTTGAGGATCTTGTGTAAATGTGAGATTAGCTAGCAGTGTGCCCTTTGATTTTTTGGTAGGTTTCTGCCTTTAACGCTCTGTCAACTGAGGGTTCCCAATTATCTCTGCTGTCTAGGATTTATGGAGTTGTTATTAAAGATTGATCTTTATTCCCAATCTTTGTGAGCTGACTGCATAGAAGATCACCCACATTTTAGCTAGGCTGCTCTGTTTATGCTGACTGAGCTCTGAATGGGGGGGACAGAACCCCCCCCCCAAAAGAAACTCCGTACGAGCGCACATACACCACCTTCCAACCTTGTGTTCAAGAGAGCAAGGGAAAGCATAAAGGTACGGGAGATAAATTTCCTTGATGTGAGCAGCTTACATGCCAAAAGACCAGCCTTGCAGGGCAGGTTATAAGAAGAGGAAAGGGTGGTTGTTTTTTTAAAGAATAAGACAGTGAAATCCTAAGAAGAGTTATTCAACTCTAAGCCCATTGGGTTTAGACTTGAGTAACTCTTCTTAGGATTTCACTGTTAGCAAACCTTGGCACAATGAGGCTGAGGAACAAGGGGCAGTGATGACACCGGTCTGTAAACATGAGAAGGAAAGCTTACGTTGAGAGGGCAAATGATGAAATAATCAACAAGATCACCTCAGGTGCTTTACAAAGAGATGGGAGTACAGAATGAGTCTTGTCAAAGAGAAACAGTTCCTTATCAGCAGTGGCAGATCTTGCCTTGGAAATTACTTGGCTACATTATTCTTTGGCCCTCCAATATCTAGAAACGTTCCTTCTTATCTGGAAATAAATGGAACAACAAGACGTGGACTCTTTGTTTCCTGTCTGTATAATAGAGCAATGCCCTTAGACTTCCTCTCCTGTTATATATTATCAATGTGACATTTCCCATATTATGTCTGCTTCTCAGAAAGTTTGGCAGGAAACATGTTCGTGGCATATTTCCCCCCCCTTATTCACCTCTAAGCTTGTCTCACTTTATGGTGTGGTCCCAGTTTTGTAAGTTATGTAAATGCAATGGCTGTTAAGGTTAGAACAACAAATCAGATTAGAATTTCCCTTAACGTTTTTGACTTTTTGCAGCTAGAACTGCCAGATGAGTTCTACTTAAGCACTACGCAGAACTATCTTTGCAAATCTGTTGCTCGCATTCTGTGAAAAGTACGATTCTCAATCTTTTTTTTCCGATTTGCAACATGAAAGTGGCAAACTTGGGCATGGGGGGGTACACGATCATCCTGATTAACATTTGCTTCAGTTCACTCTGAAGTTCACCAGAAGTTAATCCAGCTGCCCCAATTTGATACGTTTTTCTACCTTCCCACACTTCTAAAGAGATTGGTTGTGATGTTGTGCCACAGCCAAAGCTTCTGGATGCTCTTGAAGGGCAGCCCCATTTACATTACATTAAAATGGTTGATCTAGAAGCTACAGAAGAATGGCTAACAATAGCTAGATTCTTGTCTTGGAAAAGATGAACCTAGCCTTTGGTGGTTCAGTGTATTTAACTGATAACATAAGTCTTGAACAATAAGGATAAAGAAAACCCACATAGAACCCACATCTAGAAACACCTCCCTTCGACAATCTCTGTGGCCTCTAGAAATTGAGCAACAAAATAAGTGTGTTTGAAGTCAGAATCCTCTAAAGGGAATCGAACCTTTTGTTCTGATGTCGCTAAAGGGAACATACTCCATTTATCAAAATAAGGCATAATCCGTTTTAGACTAAACTTGAGCACATAAGGGCATTGCAGGAGAATATGGGATGTACTGTGCCCCATTAGGGGGGGGAAATGCAAAATTGCCTTCCTAGTAACCCAAAATTTCTGAGTGACCAGTTATTTATGATATCTCCAGGATAAGGTAACTGAAATAAAACAACCAGATACCTAAAAGAGGAAACCTGTGAGATCTTCTGCCCGTTAACTATCCATGTCTCTTTTTTAGTCAAGGAGCGAGACAAACAATAATTTTAGTTTTAGTAAAATTTATAGATAGTTCTTCATGCACATAGTAAGTATGGAAGCTTTTCAAGGCCCGAAGAAGGCCGAACCTAGTTGGAGAAAGTAAGATTGAGTTAAGAGAGATACTGAAATGTCCAGTAATTTGGGCGAGCGCAGAGAAGGATCAATAAAACAAAGCCTGGCAAATCAGACAAATACTAGCTAAATAAAGATGGTGCTAGAAGGCACCCCTGGCAAACCCCCCCGGATGACGGGAAGTTAAGTGACTTTCACTATTACACTGCACTTGAGTAATATAATCAGTATAGAGATTTTTAATTAACCACAGCAGCCTCTTGTCTTCAGTTTAGCCCAAAGACAGCTACGAGATATGTAGTCAAAAGCATATGAAAGCTGCGTATAAAAAGCCCTTCCTTGAAATGGCATACTTACTAGTCAGGTGGGATAGCACATGACAATGACCACTCGTACTATATTCCTTATGAAATCCCACCTGTTCTGAGCCAATGATTTTAGAATCAGCTTTCCAAGACTGAAGTCTGCTCAACAGAGATGCTGCGTATATCTTGACTATGATTGACAATAAACTAATAGATCGATAGTTCTTAGGATTGTCTTTGTCTCCAGCTTTATGGAGTGGGACAATTATACTAGAACACCATTCAGGGGTAATCACATCTGAAGAATTAACTCTAGTAAAAAGATGAGCCAAAAGCAGCACCCACCAAACCATTTTATTAATAATAAATTCTGCTGGAATGCCGTCAGGGCCTGTGGCCTTTCGAACATGAAGTCCTTGAATAAGATTTGCTGTCTTTGAACATAGGACTGGTTGCCATTCTGGGAGATCAAGAGATGCTGAGACATCGTTTTTCAGCTTAGAATACAATGATGAAAAATGTGATACCCCAGTAATAACATGAGAAAAACTTCCTCTGTTTTTTAAAGAAGAGGAGACAATTTACCAGAATCTAGAGGACTCATTATGCTGGACAGCTTTGATTAGTTTCTGCCAGGATCTCATTCGGTCAGCAGCTTTCTTCTCCTTCACAATTTGCTTATAGGCACCTTTAGCAGCCTGGAGAACTTTCACCAAACTATCAGTCCAAAGCTATCTTATAAGTCGCAGTTTATGGCTGATGTTTAGCAGCCCTACAAACTCCCATCAAATCAGGTATTTCTTGGAACTGCTTTACAAACATTTGGCTTAAGCAAAACTGGATAGATGATTTCCATCAATCTAGAAAAGAGACCAATCCCTTTCCTATGGTCAGTGATACTCGTTATCAATTTATCAAAAGTTTGACATTCTTTTAAGTCAAAGACTGCTTTCAAAAGGCAGCCTAGGGTTGAGGACCAAATAGTGACTAGTCTCAAACCCTTCCCTTGCGATTCCAAATGGTCAATTGGACCTTTTACTTGATAAAGAGGATTAGATTGTTAGAGATTAACCATTAGGGGCAAGTGGTCACCTCCCAAAAATTCACCAATACTAAAGTCAATGATTAAAGGAAGAGCAGCAAAATTGACTAAACAATAATTACTATACCACAGCCTCTTACAGAAATAAACGTAAACTCTCCAAGGGTATCAAGACTCAACCTTCCATTTAACATCACTAGACCAAACAATAATCAGCTTGAATAACAGAATCCCTGTTTGGTTGGTCTTTTGGTCTCTAGTTCTTTCGAAACACCCCGGTAAGTTAAAGTTGGTAGGTAACTCTGGAAATTTAGCAATGAGAGACTCATCCAAGGGACCCCGGTGCTTTGTGCAACAGTAGCCATCTTCTTCTCAAATAAACAAAGCCAGGTTCCGCAGGATTTGAGTCCAGTGGCATCTTGGAGCCCAACAAATTTCTCAGGGTAGAAGCTTTCAAGAAACAGCTCCCTTCTTCAGATACCAGGTTCAGGAACACTCCTGAGCTATCTGCTTGATCTAGCAGGTTAACTACTAACCCAGTTGTTGTCAGACTTCCTTCTAGAGCAGCATGATTTCCTTGGCAGAATTTTTTTTGTCTTGGGATTCAACTTTCATTGGTTGGTCTTCATCTGCTTCACCACATAGCCAGTAGTTAGGACAGAAATGATCAATCTTTACCAGCTTAGTTAATGACTTGGATATCCCCCATTTCTGTTGCAGCAATCCAAACCTATGTATACTTTCTTTTAATAGCTTCTTGACAGTAAACAAAATTGATGGCAATTCTAATGGCTATAAAACCCACCAGGCTAGCTACAGGCCCCAAATAGGAGTCACCTAATGCTGCCATCTTCTGAAAGAAGTGCGAGAAACTGTTCAAGTACAACACTTACTTGCTGGTCCAGGTGATCCACAGTAGCAGAGGTGAGAGATTTCTCCCATCATCCTCCAGGTGTATCTTGAACAATGCTATGGTAAGCTAGGTTACTGTGGCTCAAAGAAGAACATACTACAATGCCAAGACCATGGCAATACAGCCCGGAAAACCCACAACAACCATCGTTCTCTGGCCGTGAAAGTCTTCGACAATACAAAGAACATACCTTCCAGGAAAACCTGAGGTTCCACTACTACCACACAGTCCAAAACTTCTGTTAAAAAGAGGAAGTTTGGGCTTAAGTTGATCCTTAACCTATAACTCTTCCAGTCTAAAACTGGCTGAGATCCTCCCAGTCAGCCTTCACCAGAATAGATGTGCATAGCTTCAAATTACATGTGATGATTTTCCTGAACGTTTAATATTTAGTATATTCCTTGGATGGAAAGGCAGCATGGTATAGCCCAATATGGAAGCTAAGAAGGGTTAGTACTTGGCTGGGAGGCCACCAAGGAAGACTCTGCAGAGCAGAGCACTGACAAACCACCTCTGCCTTGAAAAACCCTTGTTGAGGTAGCCATAAATCAGTTGTGACTTGATGGTACACACATATGTATAGCAGTTCCGTGAAATACAGTTTCAGGAAGAATGCAAAGAACTCCAGTTAAAGACAGCTGCTATGTTTCCATAACAGTTTTCCCGACTGAAATAGCACTTTTTAAAAATCCTTCCATCTCTAAAAATTGGTGGTATCTGTGGGGACTATTTGCATCAAAGCTTGAAAGCTAAGCAGGGTTAGTTAGTTTTTGGATTGGAGACCACCAGGGAAGATGAGGGTCGCTATGTGGAGGAAGGCAATGGCGCAACCCACCCCTGTTCCTCTACTGTCTTGTAGACCCCATGATGGGGTTGCCATAAGTTGGTTGTAACTTGATGGCACATCCTCCCAGCATTTGGTGACTGGTTCCATCCCTCACCCATTCATGGCAGCCATTTTGTGGTGGCAGCCACTACTTAGTCTCAAAATTTCAGAATCGCACACAGACTCAACAAGGTTGAGGAGTTCTGCTATAGACTAGCCCTAACTTTCATTCATGGTATGAGCAAACTGTCAAGGGCTTTCCAGAGGGTTCCCCACCCTTGTGCCTTCAATGCCTTCTTTCCCTATTAAGAATTTTAGAATCCAGTCAAGGAGAAGGTTATGCCATGTTTCTGATGTGGCGTCGCTGTTAGATCCAGCATGGTTTTGCTAGAAAAAGGGCAAGCCCGGCTCATCTGAGAAGTCGAGAGACAGGAGTGGATTTAATCTACTCGTTTCCTTTGGCCACCCTTGAGGTTGGTTCATGTAATTTGTTCCCAAAGCATTGCAGTAATGGGAGCCCCTTTTCTGGGCAAGGGAAATGAGCCATCTTGTATAGGTTGCCCTTTTTGTTATTGCTGTAGCTGAGCCTTTTTTCTGGGAAAAGAGGTGGTGGAACTCAGGACCTCACAATGACG